>NC_140173.1:17234676-17834676 GCF_963971535.1 Notolepis coatsorum | reverse complement strand
CTATTTGTATTGAACATAGATATAGATGATTTAATAGATAATATAAATAGAAAACATAGACATTAGGGGTGGAACGGTTCACAAAATTAGACGGTTCAGTTCGTATCACCATTTTAGGTTTACGGTTTCCGGTTCGGTATACGTTGTTTTTTATTTAAAAAAAATTTAACACTCCAAAAATACCATACATCAACATAAGATATATAGCCTAAAAAGAATCCAACTTTTCAGTTATTCTCAAGGACGTAGTCATGCAAAAACGGAAAGAATGAGGCCATTTGACATCAGGCACATTATTTTGACAGTGACGGTTAGAGCTAGGAGAGATTTTGGTACAGCAATACTTTTGCGTATAAAGTCATTATATTCCAAATAAAATAAGTCCCGAGTCGAGACTCCGTGCTGCTCCCATTGCAAACAGCAGGGCTGGATGCGTCTCTACATTTCGTAGCCGCATTTCTGCAGACCCCTCTCTGATTGGTTGAACTCTATTTCTGCAGACCCCTCTCTGATTGGTTGAGCGAAGCCCCTCTATGATTGGTTGAGCGTCATGTGAGCGAAGCCCCTCTCTGATTGGTTTAGCTCGTCACGCGGTAAAAGGCGGATGTAATGTTATCATATCAAGAAGATAAGCAGAAATGTACTACCAGATTCGCGTATAACGTTATTTATTTCCCGTGACTTCGCGGTTTATTCATAACGTTATGCACATTTCACAACACAGCCAGCTGTTAGAAACTGTACATTGTAACATTATATAACATTTCGCGGTTATTTTGCGGTTTATTCACATAGCGTTATTGTAACTGAGGGGTACAATTCCCTGACTGTATTGATAAGTATGGTATCATTAAACCACTACCGCTTTATGTACTTTAACTACTGGCCACACAGTACATGATATAGATATGATGAACACTTTCCCAAGTCCACACAAATGTATAAGTCGAATATTTAATATATAGCAAAGGGTATATACAACGTTCACTTAATGACATTTATGATTTGAATGCACTTGTAAGGCAAATGAGTATTCGTAGGCAAATCAACATTGAATGTCCAATCTCTGGTTACGCAGGAAGCAAGTATACAACCTGGTTCTTTAGGGAACTATAGCGATGGTACTTAATGATTATAGCTGGATATACTAAAGGGGGGTCCTGCTGGTTGTAAGTCAGTAGGGGGGGGGGGTTAGGAGAGCCGCCGGCGATATCCCATCTGGCCAACGATTTCTTGGGAGAATTCAGAGTGCTGAACACGGTGCCCACAGAACCTTGGTCCACAGATGAATACAGTTGGGCCCTCTTGTAGACGGTAGCTGCCGGTCCACAACGAAGAGACGTGAGGCGACCTCACTCGGGGTAGAGCGCCGTCTCACCTGGACTCCTCTCGGGGGGTAGTTCCAACACTCACCAGTGTTGGCTGTTATCCATGGCATAAATCAAAGCACCCAAAGCAAGTAGATAATCCAAGCCGTGTAGGGCTCGCCGTCGTCCGGGTAAGGTAATCCAATGTGCAGGTCCACTCGTCCTAGCCCAGAACTCCTCGGATGAAAGCACCACACGTGGTCTGCCCAGCCTGGTTAAGACTCTAGATAACGCGAGGAAACGATGGGGGTACTACTCACTGTATAACTCTAACCGAACGATGCACCATACATAATAGACTATTATTAACTTAATAGAAATACGTCCCACTCGACGGTATAGTGCCAAACTATGACAATTCAACTATTAATCCACACGATGTCTCAATGCCATTCTGAGGCCAAGTTGACCATACTGCACCACACGTGTATCGTGGGTGAGGCTTAACGTCTTGCCACTAGGTTGGAGGGTAAAGAACTAAGGGCTAAGGGACTAAAAAGGAAAGTTCTACTTTACTTGCGCCATATATATATGCGCTGTGAACAAATAGTACCATTCGTATTTCGCCAGACGTATTCCTACGCGGATCCGGGCTAGTAACGACATGTTCGTCGGCACGATTGAACTTGAACCAAGGGGGCTTGGCTGCTGGCGCCAAGTTCTTGTCCAATGAGAGAATGAAACTATTATGGGCTGTTAGTAGACTAAAGGGATATTCAGTGTATATGTACAAGGAATATACAAGGGATATCAAACGATATACAAATACTATTAAATATATATCCATAAATAAATATATATATTCGGTTTAATCTGATCCTTCACAACAGCCGCCCCCTAATTAGTCCCACCTAATTAGCTAAGCAGAGACAGATTAACCGCACTGTCTACCACTCAAGGTCCGCTGTAAGGGTCAGTCAACTCACAAAGTCGTGGGGTCATGGTCGTCATCGATAGTGTCTGGGAGTCTGGGCAGTTCTATTAGCCTCGCCACGGGTTGTGTGTAAGTTCGCCCTTGGACGAGCACCTCAGCTGCTCGGACCTTGCCATCGGCACCGGTGATCACTTGGCTTACGCGGCCAGCCGGCCACATAGCTCTGGGTAGTGACTGGTCGATAATCATGACGACTGTTCCTTCTGTCAAATTGTCTCTCTCTTTTACCCACTTCTGGCGGGTCTGTAGAGACGGTAGGTAGTGGAGTAGAAAGCTGTTCCAAAACTTGTCAGCTAGTACTTGACTGTACCTCCACATTCTTCGGCCGTTCGCTTCTTCAGGCCTGTACATTGTCTGGGGTAGCGCGGGGTCCAGCCGCCCCATCAAGAGTGTGTTGGGGGTGACTGGGTCGACATCTGCTATATCACTGGAGACGTAGCCGAGGGGCTTGGAGTTCAATACTCCCTCGATCTCCGTGAGGACTGTCATTAGGACTTCTTCCGCTACAGTCTGGGCCCCAAGCACGGCGTACAGGGCTGTCTTTATAGAACGTACTTCTCGTTCCCAGGTTCCACCGAAGTGGGGTGCGTTCGGGGGATTAAACTGGAAGTCAATCTGGGATGGAGCGAGGTGGGTCTTAAGTTCTGGGCCCATAGCTTGGAAGCTCTCTCTCAGCTCTCTTTCTCCGCCTTTGAAGTTTGTCCCGTGATCAGACAACAATGTAGACGGTTTTCCTTTCCGTGATGTGAATCTTCGGAAGGCCATAAGGAATGAGTCTGTGCTCATGGTTGGAAGGAGTTCGATATGTATCGCTCTGGTGGTCATGCATTTGAATACAATACCCCACCGCTTCTCGGTTCCTCTTCCTTTCTTTATATACAACGGGCCAAAACAGTCCATGCCTGTGGAGTGGAATGGCTTATCGCCGAGTCGGAGGCGACAGGGAGGTAGGTCAGCCATCCGGGGTATGCTGGGCTGCGCGCGCCACTTTCGGCAGTCTAGACAGGTTCGCTGGAAGCGTCGCACTGCTTCTCTTCCTTGAAGTATCCAATAGCGACGTCTGATCTCCGCGAAGACTCTCTCTGCTCCTGCGTGGTGTACATCCTCGTCGTATTTCTTTATGATCAGCTCTGTGACCTTGTGTCGGCTGTTTAAGACTATCGGGTACTTAACGTCATCCGGTAGATTGGGGGCCCTCCGCAGACGACCACCCACTCTGATGAGATTATGGGCGTCGCTCTCGGGTGCCAGGTGGAGCAATCTGCTGTCTGATGGGACGGGCTTTCCTCCCTGTAGACAGTCTAGCTCGTCGGGGAACGAGTCTCTCTGGGCTCGTTGTAGTAGAAGAAGTTCTGCTTCTTCGTAGTCAGCTGCTGAAATGTCGGCAGTGGGCTGAATCTCTGGGTGGTGCCACAGAAATGTCTTTAGTTGCGCACTCTGTAGGGTGAGGCAATCATCTATGTTGGGGTCTGTGGAGGCGACTGTGCTCAGTCCACAGAACATAGGTTTCTTGTTCTCAGCCTCCTCTTTACTCGCCTCCCGTGGGGTGGGCGTAGGCCACTCTCCTTCCGGGAGCTTGAGGAACTCTGGTCCGTCACTGTAGATGTTGTGACGGGTGAGGTCATCTAGGGACATTCCCCGGGTGATGACGTCAGCTGGGTTGTGTTTGGTGTCCACATACCGCCAGCTCGCTGCTTCTGTTAACTCTTGAATCTCTGTGACTCTGACTCCCACGAAGACCTTGTATCTGCATGAATCAGACTTGATCCATGTGAGTACTGTCGTGGAATCTGACCACAAGATTGTTCTGTGCACCGGAATGGTGAGTTCACGTTGGATTAACGTGGCTAGATGCGCTCCTGCTAGGGCTGCGCAGAGCTCTAGACGCGGGATAGATTGTTGCTTTCGTGGGGCTATTCTTGAGCGAGCCAGGATGAAGGCGGTGTGTATCTCTCCTCCCTTCTCTTGGGCACGCAAGTAGGCCACTGATCCATAGGCTACTTCGGAGGCGTCGCTGAAGACGTGTAGATCCATCTTGCATGTCTCTGGCCTCACTGTGGGTGGGAAGTAGCTGCGGCGTATATTGACGCCTGGGAGTGAGCGGAGTTCCGTCTCCCACTCTCTCCATGTGGAGGCAAGGGGTGCGGGTATTGGGTCGTCCCAGCCCTGGTCCTTGTCCCATAGTGCTCGTACAATCATCTTTGCCCTGGTGGTGTAAGGTAGAATACATCCCAACGGGTCATATTGTCTGGCGAGTGTTCTGTACACACTCCGTCTGGTGGTCGGTATCGCCGTCGACCTTCCCTGCTCCGTGGTCAGGGGTTTGTGTCTATAGTGGAGCGAGTCTGTTTTGAAGCGCCAGACTAGTCCTAGTGTCATTTCTTGGGCTTCTCCTGGGATTGTCGCCATCCAGGTCTCGCTGCTGGCAGCCTTGTCCGCGGGGGAGAGGCTGCGCAATACGTGCGGGTCGCTGCTGGCCCACTGCCTGAGATCAAAGCCGCCTTTGATCAGAGAGGCGCGTAGCTTGAGTAGGAGAGCCTCGGCT
Source organism: Notolepis coatsorum (assembly GCF_963971535.1). Lineage (NCBI taxonomy): Eukaryota > Metazoa > Chordata > Actinopteri > Aulopiformes > Paralepididae > Notolepis > Notolepis coatsorum. The sequence goes on along the minus strand of NC_140173.1, from coordinate 17,829,830 downwards.
TCTTCTTGAGTCGAAACGCTTTGTAAACAGTTGTCCACGTAGAAACTGTTCTTCACACTGTATCGGACCTCTTCATCTGCTGCTGGGTCCTCTGCGACGTGTTTCTGTAGTGCAAATGTAGCACAGCACGGGCTGCATGTAGTTCCGAAAGGGAGGACTTTCCATTGATAGATGGCGGGGTGCTCATCTCCGATCCTCTCTCTCCATAGGAACCGCAGCAGGGGCTTGTCCTCCTCCACTAGTCTCACCTGCAGGAACATCCCTTTGATATCCCCGCTGATAGCCACCTTGTCCTGGCGGAAGCGTAGTAGCACGCCTAGTAGAGAGGGGCCGAGTGTGGGGCCGGGCAAGAGCTCTTTATTCAGATTTTGGGATCCGATCTGGTAGCTGCAGTTAAACACAATGCGATCCTTGCCGTTGTGGTGGACCTTGTGGTGCGGCACGTACCATGATTCGGTCGTCTGATCGGCCTCTTTAATGTCAATCTTTGTCACGTGTCCCGCTGTGATTAGCTTCTCAATCTCAGCGCGGTACACACTCTCTTGAGCGGGGTCTTTGGCTAGGCGCCGCTCTGTGTTCAATAGATACCGCTCCGTAGCGTCTTTCTTTGCGTGAAAGGTGGGCATTCCCTCTCGCCTCAGGAGTGGAGTTGCGTATCTCATCACTCCGCTGACTGTGGCTCTCTTTGTCCCCTGCTCGAGGAGGTTTATGGCGTAAATGTCTTCTTTAGAACGAATGTCTTTCTTTTCGTTCTTAAAGGGCATTGTCTCTAGTGTCCATAGCCTCTCGACATGCTGCAGGAGAGTGGTGTCTTCTTCTGTCACTCTGGAGTGGAGGCAGCTAGTGGCTGCTGTTCGGTTAAGAGATTTAGCGAGGGGGCCTTGTAATGTCCATCCTAGGCGGGTCTCGACTGCTGCAGGACAGCCTCTGGGTCCTGTATGGACCCGGTCTATCGGGACTATGAGGTCTGCATGGTCGGAGCCTATCAGCAGGGTCGGGGTGGCGCCGTCTGTGAGCGGGATAGGTAGTTGACGCAGGTGCACATATTTATCCATCAGTTTGGCGATGGGGTAGGTGTACTGTGATAGTCCTATTTCTTGGCTGGTGAAAGCATTTGTAATCCTATACCGTCGCTCTGGCTGCCCGCTTGCTGCGATAGTGAAGGAGACATTCTCGCCTTTTATCGTCTTTAAATCTCTTCTTATTGTCCGAATCGTCATTTGGTTCTCGCTCCCCCGCAGTCCCAGCTGGGCCGCAGCGGACGCGAGCAGAAGGGTCTTCTCTGACCCGTCATCAAGGACGGCGTAAGTGTCCATGACTTTATCTTGGTAGCTCAATGTTACACGGACTACCTTTAAGAGCACTTGGGCGCCGCTGCTGCTGGCGGGGTCAATGTACATGACACTTGCCTTTGTGCTGCTCGATGGTGCAGGTGCAGGCTTTCTTCTGTTACTGTCGTGTAGGACATCTAGGTGGGCTCCGTCACACCGACTGCACCTCTTCTTTAGGCGGCACTCGGCTGCCATGTGACTGCGCGCACATCGGTAACAGCGCCTGTTGGACTTTATCCATTGACTCACTTCTTCTGCATTCATCTTTGTGAACAGGTCACATTGTGACAGCCAGTGTTCCTTCTCGCAGTACGGGCACACCATCTTCCACTTCTCTTTTCTCGAGGGGGTACTGTGGTTCTTACTGCTCGGTACTGATTCTGATTGGTGCATGACAGTCACCGATCTTCTTCCATCGTTTATTCTCCTGGGTCCCTCTCTGGAGCTTGGTGTGCTCCGCACGAACGTATCCAGTCGTAGGCTGCTGACTTCTCTCGCCAGGAAGTCGGCTAGATCGAGGAGGGATGGTTCGGGACCGTTAGGATCACGGTGGTCTCTCTGCCGCCTGAAGCGCTCTTGTCTGGCGGGTGGCAGCTTCTCTAAAATCCTCTCGACGTTAGAGTTGGCGTATAGCTCGTGCATACCCTTTTCTCGTTGCGCTCCCAGCATCCCTACCAGGGACTGCACTTTTATAGATAGGTCGTCTAATGAGCGATTGTCTGTTGCTGGGGGTAGGCGGTCAATATGCCTTATCTCTTGGATTACGTAATCCCATATACGTCCATATCTCTGGTCCAGCGCTGCTAGAGCCGCGGTGTATGGGGTCGTAGAGGTGGCATAGGCTAGCGCTATATTGTGCGCTCGGGGTACTTTCAGGTGCTTCAGTAATATTGCATACTTGTGGCGTTCATCAGCGACATCCACCATCATTGTCTCTAAGCACATCCGGAGCTCCGTGTACTGTGCTCGATTCTCATAGGTGAAGTCTGGAAACGTCGGTGTGCCAATGTATGACGCCGTGGATGGCTGATGCATCGGCGAGCGTTGGGGGAGAGGCCTCCTAGGCGAGTCTCCTCTTGCTCCTCTCTGTGGGCTGGTACCGGCAGGGTACCATGGCCCGCTGGTCCAGGTGCTATTCCTCGGGGCTGGTCGTGCGTCATGCTCACCCGTGAATAGAGTCGGGGGTCTGTAGCGCAGCGCCGCGGGGGTATAGCCTGGGCTGTACTGGACCTCCTGGTCCGGTGGAGTACTGTGCTGTCGTCGGGCTTGGTTCTCCTCCTCTCCCTCTTCTTCTTCTATCAGGTCCTCTAGATCCTGTAGTCGTTTATTTAGCTTCTCCGCAGTGTATGCCGCTCCTTCCTTGTAGCTGGGTCTCGCTTGGACCGGTCGGGGAAGGGGGTCTGCGGGGGGTATAGGCTTGGTCTGTTGGTCAAGTTCAGGGTCGCTTGCTCGGTTAGGGGATGCTGCCCTTGACTGTTGTCTCGACGAGTTCCTTGAACCCCTGGCGGAGGGAGAGGGTGTTGCCTTGGTGATCAGCTGCTCCATTAGCTGCGCTTGTAGTCTGTCGCGCTCGCCCTGTAGTCTGTCGCGCTCGGTTTCGCGCTGGATGAGAGCGAGGTCGCGCTCTGCCTCTCTTTGGGCACCGTCAGCGGCGCGCTGGGTGTCTGCTCGGTCTCTTGCCATATTCTCTTCCGTCTGAAGGCGTCTCATCTCCAGGCGTATGCGCTCTTCTTCGCTCCGTTGCTGCGTCTGGAGTCGATCGCGTTCACCCTGAAGTCGATCGCGTTCACCCTGGAGTCGATCGCGTTCGGTAGAGGCTGTCAGGCTGACGAGGAACGCCTGTGATAGCATCCTCTCCGCTTCGCTGGGGGAAGACGGTTGTAGAGGTGAGCCGCTCCTGGCTGTACTCGTTGGGGAGTCCTGGAGCTCTATCTCCTCGGCGCTCTCCTCATCTTGTTCCGTGCAGAGTTCTCTCTCTGTAGGGTTGTCTTCCTCCCGGGGCTGGTCGGGGACTACTTCTTCGGTATTGGCGGGGGGTAAAGGCATGTCTGTTCCCTCCTGGTCCCCACCGTGAGCTTGGTCAGTTACATTAGAACCCACTAGGGCCTCTGTGGTCGGGGTAACCTGGTCGTTAAGGTCAGACATAATTTTACTTTCTACTTTTACCGCGTTTACCGTCTGTAGAAGGCTAGGTAGTTGACTGACAGCGTAATCCTCTAAGTACTGAGGTGTCTGTCGTCTGCGCCGCGGGCGTTCTACGTTAGGAGGACCGTTTCCTGGAGTGTTCATCATAGGCCATTTCAATATTAATAACACTATATTAATATTACACTAGTTACCCTCCGGCTCGAAGGACCAATTGTAACTGAGGGGTACAATTCCCTGACTGTATTGATAAGTATGGTATCATTAAACCACTACCGCTTTATGTACTTTAACTACTGGCCACACAGTACATGATATAGATATGATGAACACTTTCCCACCATGAAACCAAGTCCACACAAATGTATAAGTCGAATATTTAATATATAGCAAAGGGTATATACAACGTTCACTTAATGACATTTATGATTTGAATGCACTTGTAAGGCAAATGAGTATTCGTAGGCAAATCAACATTGAATGTCCAATCTCTGGTTACGCAGGAAGCAAGTATACAACCTGGTTCTTTAGGGAACTATAGCGATGGTACTTAATGATTATAGCTGGATATACTAAAGGGGGGTCCTGCTGGTTGTAAGTCAGTAGGGGGGGGGGGTTAGGAGAGCCGCCGGCGATATCCCATCTGGCCAACGATTTCTTGGGAGAATTCAGAGTGCTGAACACGGTGCCCACAGAACCGTGGTCCACAGATGAATACAGTTGGGCCCTCTTGTAGACGGTAGCTGCCGGTCCACAACGAAGAGACGTGAGGCGACCTCACTCGGGGTAGAGCGCCGTCTCACCTGGACTCCTCTCGGGGGGTAGTTCCAACACTCACCAGTGTTGGCTGTTATCCATGGCATAAATCAAAGCACCCAAAGCAAGTAGATAATCCAAGCCGCGTAGGGCTCGCCGTCGTCCGGGTAAGGTAATCCAATGTGCAGGTCCACTCGTCCTAGCCCAGAACTCCTCGGATGAAAGCACCACACGTGGTCTGCCCAGCCTGGTTAAGACTCTAGATAACGCGAGGAAACGATGGGGGTACTACTCACTGTATAACTCTAACCGAACGATGCACCATACATAATAGACTATTATTAACTTAATAGAAATACGTCCCACTCGACGGTATAGTGCCAAACTATGACAATTCAACTATTAATCCACACGATGTCTCAATGCCATTCTGAGGCCAAGTTGACCATACTGCACCACACGTGTATCGTGGGTGAGGCTTAACGTCTTGCCACTAGGTTGGAGGGTAAAGAACTAAGGGCTAAGGGACTAAAAAGGAAAGTTCTACTTACTTGCGCCATATATATATGCGCTGTGAACAAATAGTACCATTCGTATTTCGCCAGACGTATTCCTACGCGGAACCGGGCTAGTAACGACATGTTCGTCGGCACGATTGAACTTGAACCAAGGGGGCTTGGCTGCTGGCGCCAAGTTCTTGTCCAATGAGAGAATGAAACTATTATGGGCTGTTAGTAGACTAAAGGGATATTCAGTGTATATGTACAAGGAATATACAAGGGATATCAAACGATATACAAATACTATTAAATATATATCCATAAATAAATATATATATTCGGTTTAATCTGATCCTTCACAACAGTTATATTGTTTACACTGTCTTTCTTCTATTATAACCCTCCCAAATCATATTCAGAAAGTATCACAGAGACTTCTATTGACCAAGGAATTAGTTATTATTTCGCGGTTTATTCACATAATGTTATATTGTTTACACTGTCTTCTATTATAACCCTCCCAAATCATATTCAGAAAGGCACACACAACATATTCCAGTTAACGGTATATTTTTTTAATGATTCGTTATGGCGTAATCAATACTTCCATGCGTATAAATTGCGTTCGCGACCTCCATGTTTTGGGGGTAGTCATCAGAAACCTCGGCTCCGGGATTCGCTCCCATCCGTCGGGCAAGAACTGTGGGTTTTCAGCCTCTCTCTCTGGAGCTTAACGGAGTTTCCTCCGGAGTTTCTGGAGGAGCTTGTCGCGGCTCATGCGCATGCGCACGCTCAACCAATCAAAGAGGGGCTTCGCTCAACCAATCAGAGAGGGGTCTGCAGAAATGAGTTCAACCAATCAGAGAGGGGTCTGCAGAAATGCGGCTACGAAATGTAGAGACGCGGGCTGGATGCTGGATTTTGCTAGAAGCATATGTAGCTGCAGAGCCGCAGAGCCAGGGGCTCTTTCAGGTCAATTCAGAGCAATTCAGCCGTTGGGTGGGGGGGGGGGGGGGGGGGGGGGCGCTGTTGAGCGGCCTGTGACCAGACCTGAAAGAGCCCCTGGCTCTGCGGCTCTGCAGCTGCATGCTATTTCGCAAATCCACTGCTGCAGCCTTCCTCCCGCTGCAGCCGTCGTTATCATAACACTACACACATCATAATGTTTACAGCAAACTGTAGTTGATCACCAGGTATGTTTTATTAACGAATAATTCATATAAGAAAAACGATAGGTAAGATCTCTTACCTTTCTCCACTGGTTAAAAATGCCAGGAACTGAAATTGAAACTTGCTGTGCGCCGCGGTGATATGTGTTTATTATGAAATGACAATTGCGTGTTGACACACCCAGTGCGCCCACTGCGCGAAGCCTCCTAAATAACTTTTTCCAGTTTGCACATATCTATTATCTATGACTAATTCTATCTATTTTTAGGGGCAAATGCGATTGAAATAGTCGCGCTGTGGTTACATGACGACGACGTCATTGCTATTTTAGAGCTGCTCTACCGGTTACACGGTATAGTCAAAATCCATACCGTAGAGCAAATTCATACCGTTTATACCGTCCACCCCTAGCGCAAACCCTTTCTGGATTCGGCCCTGTGTCTGTTACTACGCTTGAGTAAATTGTAATGAACCAAATGAGAATATCAATAAATTTTTTTTTATCTTTGACTGTGAATAACACTATGCTCAAATTGACCAGACCTGAAAAATCTAAGCAAATTAATAGATGGATGATGATTATACAGAAGGTTTTGTAGATACAGTACTGAATTCTGCCATCCAGACACATGCAATTTGAAATATGATTATAGAATATAGAATATCAGGCATAAAATGGTTATGCGATTAAAATGCGATTAATTAGATGAATTAATTACAAATCCTGTAATTAATTAGATACATTTTTTTTAATCGCCTGACAGCACTAATTTTAACATATACATTCTTGAAGAGTCTGATAGATGGAAAATAAAATAATAAATGTGTTTCATTACTCTTTATAAAGGGAATAGCTTTGACTGTCTTGCACTAGACGGTAGACCCTCCTGTATATGGCCGGTCCCTGGTCAAAGTTGGGAATAAATCCATAGGGAAATCTTTTGGTCCAGAGATTGAAGACTCTGCAACATAGATACAATATTCTTAGGTCTCTAGATGTGTGAGGTTATGAATTTACCCTTGTGGATGGTGTGTGGATTCAGTGTTTCCCCTGAAAAAAAATTCAACAGCGGTGCTGCGCGCAGGTAGCCGGAATCCATATTTGTGCGTGCACACGTGCTACCAGAATCCATATTAGCGTGCGCTGCCAGAGAAATAACTTAAAACTACCATAGAATTGTTCGAGATAGGTTATCATGTTCATGGAGTCATGTGCATGTGAATTTGCTAGGATGTTTTTGGTGTGTCCGCTGACACTAGAAGTGCTCTGGAGGCCCAGGTAGTTGCATATTTGTACACTGCAAAAAATGTAATCTTATCAAGTGAAAATATCTTGTATTTGGTACCGTACAATAAATCCAATATTTAGTAGAATTATCGTGGATTATCTTATTCCACTGGCAGATAATTTGTCTTATTTTTCTTGATTTTGGTCAATTTAATATTGTTTTAAGAAAATGTTAATCTTGTTTTTTAAAACAAGATTACATTGACCAAAATCAGAAAAAAAAGCAAAATGATCTGCCAGTGGGATAAGATAATTCTACTCAATATTGGACTTATTGTACCAAATACAAGCTATTTGCACTTGATAAGAATAATTTTTTTGCAGTGTAGTTGTAATCAGGCTAAATGTCAAGATTAATGACATGCCTCAACACTTAAGAAAATGTACACTATTTGTATTGAACATAGATATAGATGATTTAATAGATAATATAAATAGAAAACATAGACATTAGGGGTGGAACGGTTCACAAAATTAGACGGTTCAGTTCGTATCACCGTTTTAGGTTTACGGTTTCCGGTTCGGTATACGTTGTTTTTTATTTAAAAAAGATTTAACACTCCAAAAATACCATACATCAACATAAGATATATAGCCTAAAAAGAATCCAACTTTTCAGTTATTCTCAAGGACGTAGTCATGCAAAAACGGAAAGAATGAGGCCATTTGACATCAGGCACATTATTTTGACAGTGACGGTTAGAGCTAGGAGAGATTTTGGTACAGCAATACTTTTGCGTATAAAGTCATTATATTCCAAATAAAATAAGTCCTGAGTCGAGACTCCGTGCTGCTCCCATTGCAAACAGCAGGGCTGGATGCTGGATTTTGCTAGAAGCATATGTAGCTGCAGAGCCGCAGAGCCAGGGGCTCTTTCAGGTCAATTCAGAGCAATTCAGCCGTTGGGTGGGGGGGCGCTGTTGAGCGGCCTGTGACCAGACCTGAAAGAGCCCCTGGCTCTGCGGCTCTGCAGCTGCATGCTATTTCGCAAATCCACTGCTGCAGCCTTCCTCCCGCTGCAGCCGTCGTTATCATAACACTACACACATATCATAATGTTTACAGCAAACTGTAGTTGATCACCAGGTATGTTTTATTAACGTAGAATAATTCATATAAGAAAAACGATAGGTAAGATCTCTTACCTTTCTCCACTGGTTAAAAATGCCAGGAACTGAAATTGAAACTTGCTGTGCGCCGCGGTGATATGTGTTTATTATGAAATGACAATTGCGTGTCGACACGCCCAGTGCGCCCACTGCGCGAAGCCTCCTAAATAACTTTTTCCAGTTTGCACATATCTATTATCTATGACTAATTCTATCTATTTTTAGGGGCAAATGCGATTGAAATAGTCACGCTGTGGTTACATGACGACGACGTCATTGCTATTTTAGAGCTGCTCTACCGGTTACACGGTATAGTCAAAATCCATACCGTAGAGCAAATTCATACAGTTTATACCGTTTATACCGTCCACCCCTAGCGCAAACCTTTTCTGGATTCGGCCCTGTGTCTGTTACTATGCTTGAGTAAATTGTAATGAACCAAATGAGAATATCAATAAATTTTTTTTTTTATCTTTGACTGTGAATAACACTATGCTCAAATTGACCAGACCTGAAAAATCTAAGCAAATTAATAGATGGAAGATGATTAAACAGAAGGTTTTGTAGATACAGTACTGAATTCTGCCATCCAGACACATGCAATTTGAAATATGATTATAGAATATCAGGCATAAAATGGTTATGCGATTAAAATGCGATTAATTAGATGAATTAATTACAAATCCTGTAATTAATTAGATACATTTTTTTAATCGCCTGACGGCACTAATTTTAACATATACATTCTTGAAGAGTCTGATAGATGGAAAATAAAATAATAAATGTGTTTCATTACTCTTTATAAAGGGAATAGCTTTGACTGTCTTGCACTAGCCGGTAGACCCTCCTGTATATGGCCGGTCCCTGGTCAAAGTTGGGAATAAATCCATAGGGAAATCTTTTGGTCCAGAGATTGAAGACTCTGCAACATAGATACAATATTCTTAGGTCTCTAGATGTGTGAGGTTATGAATTTACCCTTGTGGATGGTGTGTGGATTCAGTGTTTCCCCTGAAAAAAAATTCAACAGCGGTGCTGCTACCAGAATCCATATTAGCGCACGCTGCCAGAGAAATAACTTAAAATTACAGTAGAATTGTTCGAGATAGGTTATCATGTTCATGGAGTCATGTGCATGTGAATTTGCTAGGATGTTTTTGGTGTGTCCGCTGACACTAGAAGTGCTCTGGAGGCCCAGGTAGCTGCATATTTGTACACTGCAAAAAATGAAATCTTATCAAGTGAAAATATCTTGTATTTGGTACAATAAATCCAATATTTAGTAGAATTATCGTGGATTATCTTATTCCACTGGCACATAATTTGTCTTATTATTTTTCTTGATTTTGGTCAATTTAATCTTGTTTTAAGAAAATGTTAATCTTGTTTTTTAAAACAAGATTACATTGACCAAAATCAGAAAAAAAGCAAAATGATCTGCCAGTGGGATAAGATAATTCTACTCAATATTGGACTTATTGTACCAAATACAAGCTATTTGCACTTGATAAGAATAATTTTTTTGCAGTGTAGTTGTAATCAGGCTAAATGTCAAGATTAATGACATGCCTCAACACTTAAGAAAATGTACACTATTTGTATTGAACATAGATATAGATGATTTAATAGATAATATAAATAGAAAACATAGACATTAGGGGTGGAACGGTTCACAAAATTAGACGGTTCAGTTCGTATCACCGTTTTAGGTTTACGGTTTCCAGTTCGGTATACGTTGTTTTTTATTTAAAAAAATTTTTACACTCCAAAAATACCATACATCAACATAAGATATATAGCCTAAAAATAATCCAACTTTTCAGTTATTCTCAAGGACGTAGTCATGCAAAAACGGAAAGAATGAGGCCATTTGACATCAGGCACATTATTTTGACAGTGACGGTTAGAGCTAGGAGAGATTTTGGTACAGCAAGAGGGGAGGCATTGCTGATTTAAACATGCTTCTCATTTATTTGGTAAAAAAAAAGGTTTACCTTTAATAATGTTTGGCACACAAAGACCGAACTGACTAAAAAATATAGGCAACATTTGTCAAAGTATTAACTCGCCAATATACCCCCCTTCCCCACTAATCGAACTGGTGTCGTAGACGTTTCCACGCTAACGTAGCTAACGTAACGTTATATAACCGAACAATACACACATGCCCCGAATGCGTACCGTTCGGTACGACCTCCACAGTTCGGGGCATGTGTGTATTGTTCGGTACACGGTTCGAATGCGTACCGTTCCACCCCTAATAGACATAGATACATAGAACTGTCTAACATACACAAATCATAACACTAAAACAGCACGTTACACCTAAGAAGTCTCAGTGGCATAGGCTACATTCTGCCTTAGAGCATTTACATTTTCCTGGGCTTTTGAAAGAAAAGCTCCAGGGCTCTTTGGTGGGGAATTCACTGGTAGGGGGCCCATTGATGCTGAGACGCATACAAGCGGCCATATGGTCTCTCTGCAGCCTGTTCCTCAGGTCAGTTTTCCCCTGTAAATACGGAATCAATCACTAGACAATAAGGCCCAGTCCACACGGTCACAGGTATTTTTGACACAGTTTTTTTTTCTATTATAAAGAAAAAAACTCTGTCCACACGACGTGGTTTAAACTGATGTATATAAATGTAGTACAATGCCAAAGCAGTAGGTGGCGATGTAGTTCAAACATTAAGGCCATTTCAACCAATCAGAAGGGTTGAACGAGTCACTCCACGTCCTGCTCAAAAACAGAAAGCCACCATCTTTAAATCACCTCGCGTAAACATTAGCAACATAGCATTTATTTTTCAGCAAGAAACAAAGTGCAATAAAAGTGCAAGAAACAAAAAAGGATACATTCACTGTGTGTTCTGCCTCATTTGTTGATGAAACAAAACCAACATCAACACAATTTACCACCAAGAGCGGAGAGTTTAGTCTCACAAAAATATCTCTGATGTTGTTAGCTACATGCTAATGTGATTGGCATTTTCCATATAGATCGTTAGCATTTGAGGCTAGCGTACATTAACGTAATAACGTTAACGCCACTAGAATAAATGGATGAAAACGTTATTTAACAGATTACAGAATGGGTACAATACAATACGGCTCAATACAAACAATTGTTAACGGGATGCAGACTGTTGTAATATATAACAATTATAACAATAACTTGTCAACACATGAGCCGCAGCTACTTGGGACAGCTCTGCTGTAAACACTGGAAATAATCTCGGTTACTATGTCCACACGCAACCAATGCAACCGGGATGCGCGCATAACTTCACCCTGGACTCCGGTTTTAAAAGACCACGGTTGCAGGGTTCCAAAACCCCGGTTGCGTGTGGTCGAACAGTGCAACTGCGCACATTAAATCACGGTTACATAACACCCCGCGTTCGTGTGGACAGGGCCTAAGTGGGGAGAGATTTGTGGCAAGTCAAATAACATCTGATTACAAATGACCGGTACTAGGGCTGACCACGACTAGTCGAATAATCATTCGAAAGGAGCCGTAGTCGACTGCCAACCTCTTAGTCGAATGCACAATATATAAAAAAAATGTGTCACTCTTTCCAAAAGCATATAAGTGTGGCTAACTCTAATGGCGCGCATACCAGCAAGGCTAACTGCCTAAGAAAACGGGCACAGAGGCACTGAAAGAGGATTTCACCTGTCTAATGAACACACTAGACAAATTGGGTCAATAGGAAGGAGGATGTAATTACAGAGGAAATCAGAAAGTGGCCAAATACTTTTCCATGCTACTAGGGATGGGTACCGAATTCGGTACTTTTGAGGTACCGAACCGAAACACGTCGGTACTACAGAGTATCGAATCAAGTGAGAAACCGTTTTTTTTTTTTTTTTTTAATATAACTTTTTTCTTTTCATGTCAACGTTCACACGCACAATATATGCTTACCTAGGATTTGACTTGATTCAACAACAAAGCAGTCGGAGCAATGACAAGCCGAAAACTGTCGAAATTGTAGTTATTTGAAGTTTGGATTCTTTTTTTACGACTGAGGTAGGTAAATTAAATTTCTTGAGACTAAAGTACCGAAAAAAGGTACCGTTGGGTACCGGTATCGATTCACAGGTACCGGTATCGGTTCAAATGTGAAAGGTACCCATCCCTACATGCTACTGTAAGTACTTAGTTGCTGTCTCCCTCTGCTCCAGATCCACGCAGCGACCTACTGATGATTAAGAAAGAAGAGGCTCAGGACACACTAGACCCAACCATGGATATTTTCACTGGGCTGAAGGAGGAGCCCACAGACCATCAGGATATCAGTATGTTACTTTTCTTTTTATTGTCTTGTCTTTCCTCTGTTGCAGCACAGTTGTCTGTGTCTGTCTGTGTCCATAGCTTTCCCTCCTCTCAAAAAAAATAAAAAAAAATTTGGTTTCTCACTTGATTTGATACTCGGTAGTACCGACGTGTTTCGGTTCGGTACCTCAAAAGTACCGAATTCGGTACCCATCCCTAGTGATATAGAATGAGAAACTCTTGCCAATGGAAATCAAGTGCTGCCTCCCGCTAGACCGACTACCATACATTAACGTTTCCCTCTGGTTAGCCATCATATGTATATACTCTGTCAGGATCTAGGGGTAACAGTACTGTATATTTGAATACCGCTTATGTCACAAATGTATCAGTACTAAATACCTATATGTCCCTATGCCATAAATGTCATGTATGTTGTGTATGTCATAAATGTCTATATGAATTGAAAATGGGGGACCCTGATGGAAACAAGACAAACGTCTTTCTCAGGTCTGCATCCCCTTAACAATTGTATGTATTGAGCCGTACTGTATTGTACCCATTCTGCAATCTGTTAAATAAAGTTTTCATTCATTCATTCATTTCATTCATTCATTCATAGCTTTAGCGCTAGCTAACGTTGTCATGATATCTAGATCTGTGGTGTCAGCTGGATGACGTTGACTTCGTTTGCAAACGTTAACATTCGCTATCTATATGGCGTTGGCACATATACACATTACAGACCATGATGGCTATGATAACGTTAGTAGCTAAAGCTACTGCATGTCAACAAGTCGATTCGATTGAGGAAGTCGAGAAGGTACCACACGCTAAACCGTCCCCGGACCCCACAACCTAGTATAGACAGTTCCAACTTCAGTGTGTGAATTACGTTAATCCCACAATTACTCAACTGCACTCAATATTTAAATACCAATGCTAGTCTAAATAAATGTAGACAGACAATGTACGTATTCAAAAAGAAAAATAATAATAATAATAATAATAATGCAATAAAAGTCTGAAAATGAAGGGATTATGTCCATGAGTGTCATTTTTAGAAATGAAGGCCTGCCTCTTATATAAGCCTCTCTCTAATACAGGCCTGGTGCTCTTTGCAGCTGAGGTAAATAGAAGACCCGTCCTATATTTGAGGATTGGTCGGCTGCAGTGAGGACGAAGCCTTGCATCACATGTCCCCTCCGGTACACGAGGAGGCAGCCGTCGCATCTTTTCACCTGTACAGCGCAATCTCTCAGTGGCGAGGAGTAACGCGTGGGAGGCTCACGCTGCCCCCGTTACTTCCTGATTCTGTTGTACAGGAGCACCAACCGACCTGTAGGAGTTGCTGTCCACAACGTCCGATCCCCACCCACCAGCTTTCCCACCCCTAACACTGCCAATTGTGTTAGTATGAACGACCAGCCAAGCTGGTAGCAACGCCGAGAGCTGGGCTCGAACCCAGCATCTCCTGCGTTAGTGGCGAGCGACTTGCCCACTGCACCACTTAGCCGCCCCTGTCTTTTCACTTTGAGCTAACGTTAGTTCTCTCTCATGCGCACACAGCTCCAAGGACATAAACTCACAAATCACAACTAATGTTAGCTTGCACTAGGTGGCTAAGTTGTACCAAATGTCCAAAACAAACTAACGTTATTGCTACTAGCAGTAGCAACTAACGTTAGCCATCAACCATACACTCTTTATAGCCTCTATAGCCACAAGTTCGGTAGCTAGCTAGCTACTTAACGTTAGTATGGATATACTGATAAAATGTAGCATAGCATTATGTTACCTGGTCTCTGGTTCGCGGCTCGTGCTGTGGTGCCATGCCAGCTCAACTTTACAATACAAACACAATCATTTGTCTTGATCAGACAAGCCACATGGAGCCCCCACGACTCAACTCACCTTTCGGGAGGGGTCACCAGATATCTCCCCGTTGTCGTGCCTTCGTTCATTCCTAGTCAATCTGTCACATGACAAATTCCCGACCAGTCGGGAACCGACTGAATGCGATTTGTGTGTGTTAGACAGTTAGTATGTTCTATGTATCTATGTTTTCTATTTATAGGGGAAACACTATTATATCAATAGACAACATATATTCTGTCTATTATTGCATGAATATTGCAACTTGTGTAAGGTAGTGTCATAACAACTCCAATAAAGTAATTTCATGTCTTTTTACATTACTTCGCTCCCGATTTATTTTCTGGCCTGTGGTATTATGAGGTCGGGTTTACCAGCTAGTAGCTGGTATACTATGATATTGCTAATGGTAGCCTATGTGCTATTGCTAATGGTAGCCTATGCTATTGCTAATGGTAGCCTATGCTAGCCCATTGTATTCGCACAGCAGAAGGGAAGCTACACTGACCTCAGTAACAGTGGCTGAAAGTAAGTGAACCTTTGTCTATAACAGGGGTAGGCAACCCTAGGCACGCGTGCCTGCATACAATAGGTACGCAGGGGCATTTTCATAGGCACAGGGGGCAGCAGTAAAAAATATATATATATTATAAAAAAAAAAATCTCTTTTTGCTTTGAAATATTATAGTGAAATATTTTGCACTGTTGTCACATTTATCTTGTTGAAATCCTTCCACAGGTTCTTTTTACTACCACATATTTAATTGAGACCCTTTATTTGTTTATTATTTCAATTTAGGTGGAAATACATTGCTACATCATTCAGTAACATTTGCAGAGCCTTATAACAAAAACATTATTACAGTCACCATTGTGACCAGTGGGATTAATCAACACATTTTATTATTTATTTTTCTATTTCATTGAACATTGCACATGTTAAAAGCAATTTTTTTACTCAATGTGAGTATTACCAAGTCAACTTGTGTTCTTAAAACAATGACAATAAACATAGTTTTATTAGGTTGAAATAATGTGGTTGTGTACACATTTTTCTGTTAACTTATTATGGATTGAAAACTGAAAACCTTAATGCACAATAACTGAACTCAATATTTTTAAGTTCTGGTAACTTATTATTATTTCTTTTTTTACAGTGTAGTCTTGCGATCAATCAAAACTTATTTACACGATATACCTCACATTCACCCTCCATTCACATCCTGGTGTTCTCCATTAGGCCTGTAGGTGGAGCTATGACAGCACACGTACAGTACACACACCGATGGTGTGTGATGTGTCCAAAAATGAATGGGCAAATGTGAGTGAAATGGTCACTCTGTATGCAGCCGTTTGTCTGCATTGCATCCCCCCCCCCCCCAACTCAGATTTAGGGTTGATACAACCATCATAATAATATTGTTAATAATAACAATAACAATAATGATGTAATAATGTAAAAATTATCATTAAAAAGACCTGATTGTGAGAAGAAAAAAATTACGATGCATGGAATATTGTTGAGGCACACTAGTTACAACTATATTTCAAACAGGCACTCCATGTCAAAAAGGTTGCTGACCCCTGGTCTATAACAACAAATCTATTTGTTGTTGTAAATCTTAAATCTAAAATTCAGTTTAGTTTCACTCAGTGACACTGTGGGCGTGTCTCTGCTAATTGAGCTATCACCAGTCAGAGGCAAGTCTTTGTGTTTAAAAGCAGCTCTTTAGGTTTAGGTTTACTTTATTTGTTTGTTTGTGTACATTAATAAAACATTTTACAGATGTAAATGCACCCAATTTTAGCCCAAAGGCTAATTTCCATTGGCAGTCCCCCTGGGCATAAAAAAAAATTGTTTGTTTCCTGTTGGTTATTTTTTCCCACGGCGACTATGGATAGGGAATTTCTTTATTTAATTAAAATGTTCACAACAACATGGATGCATGTACTCTGCCAGCATGTTTAATATCCATAATACTAAAGGTTTGTCTAAGATTTCTATGAAACTTTATTAAAAAAAAAAGAAATCTGTTTTTTTTTGTTTTTATATAATTTAAAAAAAAAACTCATAAAATATATTGGCAGGGTCGGTCGGCAGGGTCGGTCGGCAACCGGAAACAAACCATTATTTTTGTTAGGCCCTGCCAGAAGGTACAGGCTAAAATCCTGTGTAAAAAAAGGGTTAGCAATAAAAACAGAATAAAATCAAGATAAATACCATTAGAATAAAAACACAACAAAAGCACATAGACATAGTAGGGATACAGGTCACAATACAGTCATGGACACAAGGACAGAGCACATCATGACATATTAAGAGACCCAGACATAGACAGACGCACCATATCCACACACACACATACACACAGGGCCGCCTGGGAGAAATGCGAGGCCCTGTGCGAGATTTAACGCGAGCCCCCCCCCCCCCCCCCCCCCCCCCCCCCCCAAAAGGTTAAAAAAAAAATATATTATATATATATATATATATATATATATATATATATATATATATATTTTTTTTTCATACAGTCAACATATTCTTAAATAATAGCGCTGCCCGAGGCGGGGCATGATACAGTCAACATATAGCAAAAGAGAGAGCGAGAGAGAGCTCCCGTTCTACAGTCAATATACAGTGTACAGAGAGAGAGAGAGAGAGAGAGAGAGAGACACATTGGAAATAAATTGAAATGCTATTTGGCCCTAAACAGAGAGTACACAGTGGCAGAATACCTGAGCACTGTGACTGAAGATCCTTGACTATACAGACTCAGCGAGCACAGCCTAGCCATCGAGAAAGGCCGCCATAGGCAGACTGTGTGTGTTAGAAAGAGAGAGAGAGAGAGAGAGAGCATGTGTGTGTGTGTGTTAGAGAGAGAGCATGTATGAGAGATCCAAAAGGACAAAGATCAACACTTAAATCCAAGAGAGAGAGAGAGAGAGAGAGAGAGAGAGACACATTGGAAAGAAATTGAAATGCTATTTGGCCCTAAACAGAGAGTACACAGTGGCAGAATACCTGAGCACTGTGACTGAAGATCCTTGACTATACAGACTCAGCGAGCACAGCCTAGCCATCGAGAAAGGCCGCCATAGGCAGACTGTGTGTGTTAGAAAGAGAGAGAGAGAGAGCATGTGTGTTAGAGAGAGAGCATGTATGAGAGAGAGAGAGAGCATGTGTGTGTGTGTGTGTTAGAGAGAGAGCATGTATGAGAGATCCAAAAGGACAAAGATCAACACTTAAATCCAAAGAGAAGAGGGTCTATACCAGAGAAACCAAAGCAGCAAGGAGCCAATGGCCGACATCAGCTAAATAGGCTAGCCAGGTACTGTGACACCAGGCCACACACAGCTTTGGCCAACGGCCCAACGCTACCCAAGCTACACAAACGACCAAGACATTCACACACAGCACATGTCGTATCTCCAAATGTTGTGAAGTAGCATATGTTTTGCCTGGAAAAAAACATCGTTATTAAGAAAACATTCGGGAGGGGAAGGAAGGAAGAGTGGGGTAATGTCATGACATTTTCATTAATCTTACCTGCACCAAGGAACGCAGGGCGAAAGGCCGTAACACAGGTCTCCACGTTGACGAAAGGCCTCTCGCTGTCGGGACAAAAATAAGCTGCTGCCAGAGCCTTGTCATGGTGCAGGCCCGACTACATCTTCTGTCAAAGATGATGTCGTAGTCAGAGTGCCAGAACCCCCTGCTATTCTCACGGCTAATGTCAATGGTCGTAGCACAAGCTAACAGCTAACTCAAGGCTAACTGATAGCATCAAACGAACGTTCCCAGCCGAGCGCAGCCGGCAGTTAACGTCGAAGCTAAACAGCTAACTGGCTAACAGTTAGCTCAACCAGGCTATCGCTAACCATTAGCTAACGCAGAAGCAAGCTATGCGGCTACATACAGCCAGGTGCTGACACCAGGCACACACCGTTAGCTACTAGTAGTACTATTAGCTAGTCGGCCAGTTTAGCTCCAGAGAGTGAGAGAGAGAGAGAGAGAGAGAGCGATGTCCACGGCGGGAATAGAATAGAGTTAATAGAATAGGTTAAAAACTCACCAAACGTCTTCATCTTGGCTGCAGGTTAGCTAGCGCTAGATAGCCTTTAGCTAAGCTAGCTACTAGCCGACATCATCATGGGCCATGGCCTATATCCCGACTGCATCATGACAAGGCTCCGGCCATTTGTCCCGCCTTTCGTCAACCTTCCTTGGTGACTGACCGACTGATAATGACCGACCTTGGCTGGCATAATTAAGCATAATAGTCAAAAGCTGCACGCGCGAAATATTCAAACGCAGCTGACTCTTCTTCTTCTTCTTCTTCTTCGTTTAAGTTTCCGGCGGCGTACTATGATGTAAGTAACCACTCCCTTCGTTGAAACCAATGCCTGCTGCAGAGCACCAGAGCTCCAATAGTGACCCAGGTGCAGACCCAGGAACAAGTCAGACACATTCTACAAACGTGTCTAATGTGAAATATATAAGCATATAAGCAAAACTAGATTTTAGGTATGTGATGAAAAAGGGCCTCGCGGGAAGGGGGGCCTCGAAAAAAAAAAAAAAAAATTTTTTTTTTTTTGCGAGGCCCCCCTTCCCGCGAGGCCCTGTGCGACCGCACTGCTCGCACACCCCCTGAGGCGGCCCTGCATACACACACAGACACCTCATTGTTGACAGTTCTGGTTTTCAATGAGCCATTCCCTAACCCTGCACTTGAATGAATGGTATGATGTGGACACTCTAATTGTTTGAGGAATTGAGTTCCATTGGTGGGATGCTCTGTATGAGAAGACGGCCTGGCCAAATACACCTTTTTTAAAGGGATTGTACAGTCCCCCCTTGCCGCACCTCTAGTGTTCCTGGTGAGGCAGACTTGAGGTTGATGAACCGGACAAAGGAGGAGGAGCCAATCCACACTTTATTTTAAAAACTAGACATACGTTTTGATATAGAGTCAGGTTTTCCCAACTGAGTAGATTATATTTTTTTAGAATGTGACAATGATGGTACCTGAATGGTTTCTTGTCTAGAATTTGTATTGCTTGTTTTAGGGCTGACCCCTATTAATCGATTAGTCGACTAATCGGTCGAAAGGAGCCGTAGTCGACTGGCCAACCTCTTAGTCGAATATAATTAATAATTAATATAATCATTCTTTCCAAAAGAAAAGAGGCCTAGAAGCGTGGCTAACGCTAATGGCACGCATACCAGAGGCTAACTGCCTACGAAAACAGGCACAGAGGCACTGAAAGAGGATTTCACCCATCTAATGAACACACTAGACTAGACAAATATCAAGATGTATCCATCAGTGGACCAATTGTATGCTTTTGCAGAGGACAAGAAGCCTTCAGTCGACTCCTTCAGACATTAAGCACCCCCCACAGCCCAAATGGAATGCTAAAAAAATATATACATATTATACTTTTTTTTCTTTTTTTTCTTTTTTAACCAATAGTCGACTAACGGCAAATTTTGGCCAATCCTAGTCGACCATCCAAATCCTTAGTCGGGGACAGCCCTAGCTTGTTTGTATAGTGATTGAAGTGGTTTCAGAATGGTGGAATGTGAATTGGACCAGGTTATCAAACAGTATGTGATGTGGGAAAGAACCATTGAATGAAAATATAGCTTTGCTGCCTCGGTTGAAAGGAAGTTTCTTGTGTACCTGAAGTTTGATAGGCTGAAGACTTTTTTTATGTGATTTTTTAAGCTAAAGTTTGGGTCTATGTGTAATCCTAAATACTTATATCTGATATACCTGTAATTTCTGACCGGAGATGAAGATATCCTGCTCTGCAACTTCTCTGTGGCCCTTGGAGAAGAACATACAGACAGTCTTAGAGACATTCAATTATAAACAGCTGTTCTTAAGCCAGGATGTGACATTCACCATGACATTAGACAATTTTGTTGCAACCTCTTCTGTGGTTTTACCGTTTGTAAAGATCACTGTATCATCAGCATACATCAGTACATCACATTGGCCACACACAGAAGGCAAATCATTAATGTACATGCTGAACAGGATTGGACCCAAGACAGAGCCCTGCGGGACACCAGTTGACAGACGGATGGCAGTAGATTTATGATTTTCAATTTTGACAAGTTGGGAACGGAATGAAAGGTATGATTTGAAGAGGTTGATGAACTCTATGGAGAAGTTGAAATTGACCAGCTTTTGGAGTAGAATAGTATGGTTAACGGTGTCAAAAGCTTTCCTTAGATCAAGGAACACCGCCCCCACAACCCCACCCCTGTCCATTGAAGCCTTGACTCTCTCTAAAAAGAAGCATGTTGCTGTTTCTGTTGAATGGTTAGCCCTGAATCCAAATTGCATTGGGTGCAGTGGTTAAGGAGCTGTTATTGAGATGATCAGTGACCTGTTTGGCAATCAGTTTTTCAAACACCTTGGACACTATGGGTAGAATACTGATGGGTCTGTAATTGGATGTCATGAGAGGGTCACCACTTTTAAATAAAGGGACCACAACTGCAGGCCATGGGTTAGGAAAACTCCCTTGATTGAAACCCATATTGATTATATGGGTCAGTGACTTCACTATAGAGGAGTTTATCTCTTTCAGCATGAGTGTGTCCATGCCATATATATCCTTAGATCTTGAGGATTTGAGGGATGTAATTATATTTGCAACCTCTATCTCAGTGACTGATTTTGGTATGACTGCTGGTTCACTCTTTCTGTGTAGAGAATTCAGTTTTTATTGACACAGCAGAAGCCAATACTTTGGTTGAACAACATTGAATCCTACTGCATGCTACCTGTTTGTGACAGCCTAAAACTTAAACATTTAAACTTCCTACCTAGAAATGCTAGCTATATAGGAAGCTTCCTTTCATTTGACACACAGGGATTGAAGAGTATGAACTACAATTACCTAGGCAAAGGGTCATGAATAAATAATGTATAAACATGAATAAAATAATGAGAGTTCTGTAAATTATTATGAAACAATCTTATAAACATAAACAACCAATGTAATTGGCATAATATTGTTTGTGCCACAGCAAAAAGCACTGACAACATTGCATTCATATTAGAGTTTAACATTCTCAACATAAACTAACCAGCCCATATTTCTTGGGTTTCAAAATGTTGATAATCCAGCCAGATCATGCAAACAAGTCGGCCATTTGCTGAGCTACAATTAACAATTTAACAAACACATGTATTAAGTCACAGTCACAGGGCCGTTTCTTGCCATATGCAGACTATTTGGTTGCATAGGGCCCCCGAAGCCACCAGGGGGACCCTAGACTGAAATGTTTTATATAATAAAAAAAATAACTAAAATCACTCTCGCACGTTGAGTGAATTCACCTATATGCAAAAAATAAGTGATTATATATATATATTTTTTTTTCTTCCTTTTTATACTGTATATATACTGTAGGTATGTAACAAATCATCAGCTTAAAAATATTTAACCGATGGGCTACTGCTTATGACCGCAAGTTTTATTTTCGTTATATAAAAAAAACTTAAATGTAATTAAACCGTGGCATTAAAAGGTCTTAATCTGAATTTACTAATACCTGTAGACACCCTGCTCCAACTGATGATTAAGAAAGAAGAGGCTCAGGACACGCTAGACCCACCCAAGGATACTTCCTTTGAGATGAAGGAGGAGCCCACAGACCACCAGGATATCAGTATGTTACCTTTCTTTCTCTTATCTTGATTCTGTCTTCTCCTTCCTCTGCTCTATCATATTTGTATGTCTTTGTCTCCATAGCTTTGTCTCTCATTCTTTCATTTCATCAAACTCTGTTCACATGTAGCCTAACTACTTGCTGCACTTTATTTTGCTGTCTACCTCTGGCCCAGATCTACCCTCTCAAATTCCTATCTGCTACCATGAAACATGTCTAACGTGCCAGAAATCAAAGCAAAGTGACTTGATTTGCTGCATTTCTCACACGTTAAACTGTATTATATTGCTAATCTTTTTGTCTAATGACTCCAAAAGGATGGTCCCTGTCTATACTGTGGAGACAGAAATAGAATCGAACCAGGAACCTTCTGATTACCAGACGACCGTTATACCTCCCGAGCCCCTGAGCGCTTGCTGTTTCCTGTTGTGTTGTGCATGCGCCGCCATCTTGGGTCAATAGGAAGGAGGATGTAATTACAGAGGAAATCAGAAAGTGGCCAAATACTTTTCCATGCTCATGTAAGTACTTTGCTGTCTCCCTCTGCTCCAGATCCACCCAGCGACCTACTGATGATTAAGAAAGAAGAGGCTCAGGACACACTAGACCCAACCATGGATATTTCCACTGGGCTCAAGGAGGAGCCCACAGACCATCAGGATACCAGTATGTTACTTTTCTTTTTATTGGCTTTATTTTCTCTTGTTGTCTTTCCTCTGTTGCAGCACAGTTGTCTGTCTCTGTCTATGTGTCCATAGCTTTCCCTCCTCTCATTCTTTCCATAAAGCCCCAATCTGTGTTTTTCCTTTACCATAATAAAGTGAGGTATTTTAACATATACATTCTTGAAGAGTCTGATAGATGGAAAATAAAATAATAAATGTATTTCATTACTCTTTATAAAGGGAATAGCTTTGACTGTCTTTCACTAGCCGGTAGACCCTCCTGTATATGGCCGGTCCGCGTGTAACTGTTCCGCAACAGTAAGTGACTTCCGGGGTAGGCCTGATTGGCCCCGACAGGCACGTGACGCGGCAAACTCAGGACGCGCAACGAGGCTGCTGAGAGCTGTCGCGCGGAAATAGGCTGTCTATTGCCATTCTCTAACACAAACTCTAACCTTAACCAGCTCCTTAACAGCGCCTAAACTTAACCGTTCTAACCTTAACCAACTCCGAAACAATGCCTAACCTTAACCTTAACCTTAACCATGCCTAACCTTAACCATAGAAAGAATATTGCCATTCTCTAACACAAACTCTAACCTTAACCAGCTCCTTAACAGCGCCTAAACTTAACCGTTCTAACCTTAACCAACTCCGAAACAATGCCTAACCTTAACCTTAACCTTAACCATGCCTAACCTTAACCGGCGAAAGAATACACGTTAAAAAAAAAATCACGTTAAAAAAAATAAATTCTATGGGATTCGAACTCGTCAACAACGGACCGCAGGATCGCAGGACCGCTGCTCTGCGAGGTGAGCTGAAGCGCCGAACGAAAGTCATAGCGGATTTGGACGGTTACATCATTCCGCAAGCTCTGCCGCTCCGCTCCGCGGAGCGTGCCGCGCGGCAGAGAAAGTTGCGCGTCACGTGCCTGTCGGGGCCAATCAGGCCTACCCCGGAAGTCACTTACTGTTGCGGATAAGCTATAAGCGGCCGGTCCCTGGTCAACGTTGGGAATATAGATTGAAGACAACATAGATACAATATTCGTAGGTTTCTAGATGTGTGAGGTTATTAATTTACCCTCGTGGATGGTGTGTCGATCAGGGTTTCCGTTAGAAAAAATGGTTGCCGGCCTCAGTGTCCGGTAGATTTCAATCTACCGGTCAAATGAGATAAATTCCGGTCAGAGTTTATTGAGCTTAAAAACAATTGATAGGCAAAAGAATGACAACAAAACAAAAGAATGACATCATCAAGGCATGTAGATTTATAATATTTTTACTTAAAACTAGGCTACTTTTGCATATAACGTCATTATATTCCAAATAAAATAAGTCCCGAGACTCGTGCTGCTGCCGACTTTAAATCAAATAGGTGTCTGTGGGCAGTCGCCCGACATTAATAAACAGTCTGTTATAATCACATTTTTATGAGCTAACGAATTCCATTATATTGGACATTTGTATTAATTATATCAAGCGAAGAACTGAGAAATTTGGCAGAGAGAGACGGCAACATTCTCGTGGGTTTGCGTGACGACTCTCCACCTCGCAACGACTTATTTGCAAAGAGTATGGCGCTGCAGAGCAGCTGATTCAGCTGTTATTGGCTCTTTTCTGGGGACCGCACAGCAGCGCCCCCCACCCAACATTGAATTGAAAATGGCTGAATTGGAGTACTGCTGGAATACTGCATTGTGCTGCTGCTGCTCCGGCTCTGCAGCTTCACAAAAGTTCGCACACCCAGCACTAAGCTCTCGCTGACAACGTCGTTGTCATTATTAGAAGCAACGAGGAAACAAATGTAATGATCGTTTCGTTCATCGCATAGGCTATTTAATTTTAGCCTATTTTAATACAATTCAAATAATCAAATTGTGCTTAGACTCAGGGAATTATTTTCACCGGACATTAAGACCGGAGAGATTAAATATGTCGGACTTCAACAGATTTTGCCAGTCAAATATCGGTAATTACCGGCTAACGGAAACGCTGGTGTCGATTCAGTGTTTCCCCTGAAAAAAAAATTCAACAGCGGTGCTGCGCGCACGTTGCCGGAATCCATATTTGTGCGTGCGCACGTGCTACCAGAATCCATATTAGCGCACGCTGCCAGAGAAATAACTTAAAACTACAGTAGAATTGTTCGAGATAGGTTATCATGTTCATGGAGTCATGTGCATGTGAATTTGCTAGGATGTTTTTGGTGTGTCCGCTGACACTAGAAGTGCTCTGGAGGCCCAGGTAGCTACATATTTGTACACTGCAAAAAATGAAATCTTATCAAGTGAAAATATCTTGTATTTGGTACAATAAATCCAATATTTAGTAGAATTATCGTGGATTATCTTATTCCACTGGCAGATAATTTGGCTTATTATTCTTCTTGATTTTGGTCAATTTAATCTTGTTTTAAGAAAATGTTAATCTTGTTTTTTAAAACAAGATTACATTGACCAAAATCAGAAAAAAAGCTAAATTATCTGCCAGTGGGATAAGATAATTCTACTCAATATTGGACTTATTGTACCAAATACAAGCTATTTTCACTTGATAAGATACATTTTTTCGCAGTGTAGTTGTAATCAGGCTAAATGTCAAGATTACGACATGCCTCAACACTTAAGAAAATGTACACTATTTGTATTGAACATAGATATAGATTATAATATAAATAGAAAACAGACATTAGGGGTGGAACGGTTCACAAAGTCGACGGTTCAGTTTGTATCACGGTTTTAAGTTTACGGTTTTCGGTTCGGTATACGTTGTTTTTTATTTAAAAAAAAATGTAACACTCCAAAAATACCATACATCAACATAAGATATATAGCCTAAAAAGAATCCAACGTTTCAGTTATTCTCAAGGACGTAGTCATGCAAAAACGGAAAGAATGAGGCCATTTGACATCAGGCACATTATTTTGACAGTGACGGTTAGAGCTAGGAGAGATTTTGGTACAGCAAGAGGGGAGACATTGCTGATTTAAACATGCTTCTCATTTATTTGGTAAAAAAAAGGTTTACCTTTAACACTTTCAGTGCCCAGCAGGGGGCGCACTTTTACTGCTTGAATGCCCACCATCCACTGCAATGTTAGCATTAATATCGCCTAATCTATGTTTTAAATTATGGCTATGTGTCTAATCTGCCCGTCGCATTATCAATGACCCATTTCCAGTCAACATTGTCGAAGCGGATTGTTTTTTTATCGGTTCATTTCCGTTTTATAGCATTTTGAAAAGCCCTCGTTTTCACGGAAAAAATAAGAGATTCCATGATAATCGCCCTGTACTGTAATATTGTAGAACGTTGTCATTTTTCGGCCTATTTATGAATAGTTTTCAAATAAACACTAGATTATCGATAGTATATGTGTACGTGTGCACGCTGGTGCCGCACGCTGAAAATCGATTCTCTCAGTTCCTGATCTGTCTTACAGTCAAACAGCCATATCACATTATAGGGGAAGAGCTTATATCTCCTTGAAGAAAGACTCAGAAGAAGCTTCTATCCCCAGGCCATCAGGTTGCTCAACGAACAATAACACTATGCAACAACCATCAAATGCACTCACAACACACACATCCACACGCACACACTCACTTTAAACAAACGACACACTGCAGCACCCACTCTCCACACTTTAGAACACTTAAACACACTTTATATTTATTGGTAAAGGATTTGCACTACAACCCATACCTCAGTACACCTTACTGTAAATTGTACCTAAATTGTACCTCATCCCATTTCTGCTTTGCACTATATTGTATATTAGTATATTGCATAGTATATTGTATGGTAAGTCAGTTACTTCTATTCTGCATTGAACATTGTACATATGTATATACTGAACATACTGAGCATACTGAGCATAACAGAAAGAAGCATTTTGTATAAAAGTATTCTGTACTTCTGTATGACAACTATTAAAGAAACTTGAAACTAAGACTGGTAAAATAGATTCCTTACCTGAGATCAGATGGTATCCAAATGGATTATTCCAATTCCTGATCTCCATTCCGAAAATCGATCCTTTTATTGATCCAATGCTACGTACTGTAAAACACAGTAACCACGCTGTCCTGAGGGTCCAGCATGAAGCTGATCGGCTACGGTTACATGCGTGAGAAGTAAAATGTGGAGTCCGGGTCTTTTTTTCTCATGCATTTTCATTGAGTCCAATCCAAAAGGGTGAATTACCATCTGGGAGACGATAGGGGGCGCTTTTTCACATCTAAGCGCCTGGGGTGGCTGATTTACCAACGGTAGACTCGGTTGATGAAATATGAATTCAGATCGCTAATAAAAAGAAAATATAGAGAAAAAACGAATATTCTCGTTATGGGCATTCAACCCGTGGGGGGTAAACCCGAGAAATCTCGGTTTGGGCATTCAAAGTGTTAATAATGTTTGGCACACAAAGACCGAACTGACTGAAAAATATAGGCAACATTTGTCAAAGTATTTTTTTTTTGATCCACTTTTTCTCCCATTTTTCTATATTTTCTCCCATCCCAATTTTCGTATCATCCAATTCAACCCTCCCCTGTCACGAACGCTGTTTCTTGCCTCCCACAAGCCGGCTGCAATGTGGACTAAGTCATACATAGCACAAGTCCCCTCCGGTACTTGAGGTAACAGCAGTCGCATCTTTTCACCTGCGCAGCTCGATCTCTGTGTTGAGGAGTAACGCGTGGGAGGCTCACGCTGCCCCCGACACTTCCTGATTCTACTGCGCAGGCGCACCAACCGACTTGTAGGAGTCGCTTGTTCACAACGCCCGATCCCCACCCTTCAGTTTCCCTCCCCGTAATACGGCCAATGTGTATTACTGCAGACGACCAGCTAAACTGAAAACAATGTGGAGAGCTGGATTCGAACACGCGAATCCTAGCGTCTCCACACTGGTGGCGAGTGCCTTGCCCACTACACCACCTAGCCGCCGCACATTTGTCAAAGTATTAACTCGTCAATATACCCCCCTTCCCCACTAATCGAACTGGTGTCGTGGAGTCACTTCTCTGTGAGCGTTTCCACGGTTAGCTTGTGGCTAACATTAGTTATCTCGCGGCTAAAGTTAGTTAGCTCGTAGCTAACGTAACGTTATATAACCGAACAATACACACATGCCCCGAATGCGTACCATTCGGTACGACCTCCACAGTTCGGGGCATGTGTGTATTGTTCGGTACACGGTTCGAATGTGTACCGTTCCACCCCTAATAGACATAGATACATAGAACTGTCTAACATACACAAATCATAACACTAAAACAGCACGTTACACCTAAGAAGTCTCAGTGGCATAGGCTACATTCTGCCTTAGAGCATTACATTTTCCTGGGCTTTTGAAAGAAAAGCTCCAGGGCTCTTTGGTAGGGAATTCACTGGTAGGGGCCCATTGATGCTGAGACGCATACAAGCGGCCATATGGTCTCCCTGCAGCCTGTTCCTCAGGTCAGTTTTCACCTGTAAATATGGAATCAATCACTAGACAATAAGGCCCAGTCCACACGGTCACAGGTATTTTTGACACTGTTTAAAAAAAAAATTATATATAAAAAAAAAAACACGCCGTGGTTTAAACTCTGCACGAGTGATGTATATACATGTACTACAATGCCAAAGCAGTAGGTGGCGATGTAGTTCAAACATGAAGGCCATTTCAACCAATCAGAAGGGTTGAACGAGTCACTCCACGTCCTGCTCAAAAACAGAAAGCCACCATCTTTAAATCGCCTCGCGTAAACATTAGCAACATTGCATTTATTTTTCAGCAAGAAACAAAGTGCAAGAAACAAAAAAGGATACATTCACTGTGTTCTGCCTCATTTGTTGATGAAACAAAACCAACATCAACACAATTTACCACCAGGAGCGGAGAGTTTAGTCTCACAAAAATATCTCTGATGTTGTTAGCTACATGCTAATGTGATTGGCATTTTCCATATAGATCGTTAGCATTTGAGGCTAGCGTACATTAACGTAATAACGTTAACGCCACTAGAATAAATGGATGAAAACGTTATTTAACAGATTGCAGAATGGGTACAATACAATACGGCTCAATACAAACAATTGTTAAGGGGATGCAGACTGTTGTAGTTTGGACTGGGTTCCTTGTAACAATAACTTGACAACACATGAGCCGCAGCTACTTGGGACAGCTCTGCTGTAAACACTGGAAATAGTCTCGGTTACTATGTCCACACGCAGCCAATGCAACCGGGATGCACGCATAACTTCACCCTGGACTCCGGTTTCAAAAGACCACGGTTGCAGTGTTCCAAAACCCCGGTTGCGTGTGGTCGAACAGTGCAACTGCGCACATTAAATCACGGTTACATAACACCCCGCGTTCGTGTGGACAGGGCCTAAGTGGGGAGAGATTTGTGGCAAGTCAAATAACATCTGATTACAAATGACCGGTACTAGGGCTGACCACGACTAGTCGAATAATCAATCGAAAGGAGCCGTAGTCGACTGCCAACCTCTTAGTCGAATGCACAATATATAAAAAAAAATGTCACTCTTTCCAAAAGCAAAGAGGGCTATAAGTGTGGCTAACTCTAATGGCACGCATACCAGCGAGGCTAACTGCCTAAGAAAATGGGCACAGAGGCACTGAAAGAGGATTTCACCTGTCTAATGAACACACTAGACAAATTGGGTCAATAGGAAGTAGGATGTAATTACAGAGGAAATCAGAAAGTGGACAAATACTTTTCCATGCTACTGTAAGTACTTAGTTGCTGTCTCCCTCTGCTCCAGATCCACCCAGCGACCTACTGATGATTAAGAAAGAAGAGGCTCAGGACACACTAGACCC
The DNA here is from genome assembly GCF_963971535.1 of Notolepis coatsorum. Taxonomy (NCBI): domain Eukaryota; kingdom Metazoa; phylum Chordata; class Actinopteri; order Aulopiformes; family Paralepididae; genus Notolepis; species Notolepis coatsorum. The sequence goes on along the minus strand of NC_140173.1, from coordinate 17,800,182 downwards.
AATCATGGATATTTCCACTGGGCTGAAGGAGGAGCCCACAGACCATCAGGATATCAGTATGTTACTTTTCTTTTTATTGTCTTTATTTTATCTTGTTGTCTTTCCTCTGTTGCAGCACAGTTGTCTGTCTCTGTGTCCATAGCTTTCCCTCCTCTCATTCTTTCCAAAATCTGTGACTTTCCTTTACCATAATAAAGTGAGGTATTTGAACACTTTGGATGCCAGCAGGTCTAGCCATCTTTGTACCGCTCTAAGAGATAGGGATTTTGATCGATTGCTCATGGAGGAAAATCTATTTTTAGAATGCATCTTTAAAAGCATGGCAACAGCAATAATATACTCGATGCTTTATGCTTATTGTCAATCAAAACAGTCACAGTTACCATTTGATATTAAGCTTTTATTCATAACTAACAAACAAGTTGCGCCCACACACACATGCTCTGTGGTATTGCTGCTAGTAGCAATACATTTAGTTAAGCTGCGTTATGGTATAACTTAGCCACCTAGTGCTACCTAACGTTAGCTAAGACAGTGTCTACGGGAGCTGCCGTGGTACAGCCATGGCTATGATCGGACTAACCAACACGATACACTGTCTTAGCTAACGTTAGCTAGACAAATGTTAGCTAGCTAGTTGTCTGTCTTTTAACTTTTTTTTTATCCACTTTTTCTCCTCATTTTTCTATTTTTCCAATTTCGCCTCCCCAATTCTCCCTTCAATTCTCCCTTCAATTCTCCCCTCCCCTGTCTTGAACGTTTCTAGACCATGCCTCCCACTGGTCGGCTGCAGTGAGAACGAAGCCGCGCCTCACGCTTCCCCTCCGGTACACGAGGAGGCAGCCGTCGCATCTTTTCACCTGTACAGCGCAATCTCTCAGTGGCGAGGAGTAACATGTGGGAGGCTCACGCTGCCCCCGTTACTTCCTGATTCTGCTGTACAGGCGCACCAACCGACCTGTAGGAGTCGCTGTCCACAACGTCTGATCCCCACCCACCAGCTTTCCCACCCCTAACACTGCCAATTGTGTTAGTATGAACGACCAGCCAAGCTGGTAGCAATGCCGAGAGCTGGGCTCGAACCCAGCATCTCCTGCGTTAGTGGCGAGCGCCTTGCCCACTGTGCCACTTAGCCACCCCTGTCTTTTCACTTTGAGCTAACGTTAGTTCTCTCTCATGCGCACACAGCTCCAAGGACATAAACTCACAAATCACAACTAATAGTGCTGTGACAAACTGTCAAAAAGGGCTTTCGTTTTTGAGATACCCCTACCGGAGGTAGAACAAAACACAAGCATGTTTTTCCTCATCTCTAAGGTCTCTCATATATGAAATGGATTCTTGTATAAAAATATTTTACTGCAAAACTTGTTAGTCAAGTTAGACCACGCTCACAATAGTTGACACTGGGTGCTGCAATCCCGAAGATATATGTAGAATAAAGCAGGAAGCCGGACCAGCACTCTCAGGATACAGACATGTTTCAGGACCAATGTGTTCCTTCTTCAGTGTTGATGACTAGCAGTATTAGTTTAGGAAAAATGGTGGCTATATACAAGGTGGGCAGGAAGTGACATCAAAAACATGTGTGCCTGGGATTACTGGTCAACTTTGACCCTAGGAAGGACATTTATAATATGGAGTAAATTCCTAAATACAAAATTTACCAGGAACAAAATACATCTTACCCATAGCTAATAGGGCTAAATAAATGAGCCCATTGCAATATATGCAAAACGAAAATTCTCTTAAGAGCAGCATAAACGGAAGAAAACATTTCCTCATTCGTAAAAACAATGATGATGATAATAATAATAATAATGAAATCATAATAATGATGGTAAAAGTCACTTATAGGAAACGGGTTAACATGTTCTCTTCATTCATTCCCCTTGGTTCAATGCAATTGAACAATTGGATATAATAACATTCGCGTTGCAATAGCAGCTTATGCCTGTCTCCCCCTCTAGAGGGCCTGTTGACTAACTCGAGTCCCATATATTTCAGATCATTGACGGCATGTTTGCATTTAGAAAAATGTCGAGCTAAAAATGTATCTTGTCATCATCAGAAATTAGGCTCCTCCCCTCAATCTATAAAAACCGCTGCTATGTCTAATTGATATCTGGTTATATAATACTTTTGGTTTGTCGGTTTTCGTTTCTAACTCAAGTTCAACAAGGCTTTATTTTTACCATTGCCAAAGCAAACCATATATATACTGACGTGCTCATAACATGATACAGAACTCATATATTAAAATTAAACTATCTATATAGAATGCTTTGAATACAACTAACGGTGAGTGTGTGGTGTGCGTCTGTCTGTTCTGTTTCAGGAGAGCCGCTCGGGGTCCACTACACGCCAGGTCCGACTGGACAGAACCTGAAGGTGCAGGAGGAGACGGAGGGTCTGGGTGAGACATTTACATAAAAAAATATTAAGTCCAATGACGTCAACGTTTAGTTTACCACGAAACCTATGAAGTGTGCTGCACGTTCACGCGCACAATACACACCTAGGATTTGACTTGATTCAACAACAAAGCAGTCGCGGCAATGGCAAGCCGAAAACGGTCGCAAGTGTGGTTACACTTTACAAAGCTAGATGAAGACAACGCTAACTGCAATATTATATATATATTAACAAATTGTTCTAAATAAATAATAATGATAATAAATAATTTGAACTTTGGACACATTTTTTACAACTGAGGTAGGTAGATTACATTTTTAGAGACTAAAGTACAGAAGAAATTTACCGTTGGGTATCGGTATCGGTTCAAATGTGAACGGTACCCAACCCTAGGCGGGCGGCTGCATTCTGAATCAGTTGAAGAGCCTTGGTGGCAGTGGTCGGAAGGCCAGCAAGCAGTGCATTGCAGTAGTCGAGGCGGGAGATGACTGTTGATTGGACGAGGAGTTGGGTGCTTCTCTTGTCAGGAAGGGGCGGATTCTTCTGACGTTGCTCAGGAGGAATCTGCAGGTTCTGGTTGTTGCTGCGATGAGAGCAGAGAAGTTCAGCTGGTCGTCAAGGACAACACCAAGGTTCTTGGCGGTCGGTGACGCGGCCACAGCTACATTCTCCACTGTGATGGAAAGGTCGGTTTTGGCCGGCAGGTGAAGCAATTCTGTTTTGCTTGGGTTCAGTTTGAGGTAGTTGGTCGTAGGGCTGCACGTTAATAAAAAAAAAACAACGCTATCTCGATTCATAGACCTATGCGATCTCATTTCTAAACTATGATGATTTAAAAAAATATATATATTTTACTTAACACTTTCAGTGCCACTCACGAGATAACTCGGGTTTATTAATAGGTGGTTGAAAGCCACTCACGAGATTTCCCTGATTTTTAATTTTTTTTTAGCGATCTGAAATCATATTGCATCATATACCCGAGCGGTGATCATATGTGGAAAAAAGCGCCCCCTGTCGTCTCCCAGATGACATAAGGGATCAGTTGGATACCATCTGATGTCAGGTAAGGAATCTATGTTATCAGTGTTAGGATAATCAGACAAATTTTGATGAAGATACATTTACATTTTTACATTTAGTCATTTAGCTGACGCTTTTATCCAAAGCGACTTACAAGTTCTGTACGACAAGCCATCAGGAAGAGCACAACTCTATCAGCTGAGTAACAATGTTCATCAAAGTGTTGAGTGCTACAGTGTAGGTTAGTTTATTAGGACAAGTGCATGACAGTATGGTTAGTTAGGGTTAGATTTTTTTTTAATTTTTTTTTTTTTTTTTAATTCAGATAATGGTTGAAGAAGTGAGTCTTTAGTCGACGGCGAAAGATTGGACGTGTTTCGGCTGTCCTAACTGGGGTGGGTAGTTCATTCCACCATTGTGGGGCAAGGACTGAGAATAGGCGACTTCTCTTTGATGACCCTCCCGGAGCTTGGATAGGAGTAGGTCTGAGGCGGCCAGAAGATGCAGAGCGTAGGGGTCTTGAGGGTGTGTAGTTAGAGACCATTGACCGGAGGTAGGCGGGAGCAGTTCCCTTTGCCGCACGGTATGCTAGGTCAAGGGCCTTGAAGCGGATTCGTGCAGCAATGGGGAGCCAGTGCAGGTCCCTAAGAAGTGGGGTGACATGGGCCGACTTCGGTAGGTTTGAGATCAGGCGGGCCGCTGCGTTCTGAATGAGTTGAAGAGGCTTAGTGGCAGTGGCCGGGAGGCCAGCGAGCAGTGCGTTGCAGTAGTCGAGGCGGGAGATGACTGTTGATTGGACGAGGAGTTGGGTGGCTTCTTTTGTCAGGAAGGGGCGTATCCTTCTGACGTTGCTCAGGAGGAATCGGCAGGTTCTGGTTGTCGCTGCGATGTGAGCAGAGAAGTTCAACTGGTCGTCGAGGACAACACCAAGGTTCTTGGCGGTCGGGGACGCGGTCACAGCTGCATTCTCGACTGTGATGGAAAGGTCGGTCAGGGGGGAGGATTTGGCCGGCAGGTGGAGCAATTCTGTTTTGCTTAGGTTCAGTTTGAGGTGGTTGGTCGTCATCCAGGCGGAGATGTCGGACAGACAGGCCGAGATCCGCTCAGAGACGTGGATATCTGAGGGAGGGAAGGAGAGGAAGAGTTGAGTATCGTCGGCATAACAGTGGTAGGAGAAGCCATGAGACGTGATAATGTTACCCAGTGATTTAGTGTAGAGGGAGAAGAGAAGGGGTCCTAAAACCGAGCCCTGGGGGACACCCGTCCGCAGGGGGCGGGTGGCCGACAGGGTCCCTCTCCATGACACTTGGTAGGAGCGGTCATTGAGGTATGATGACAACCATGTCAGCGCAGAGCCAGCCACTCCCATTCCTGCGAGGGCCGCGAGGAGGATCTGGTGGTTGACTGTGTCGAAGGCTGCAGATAGATCTAGGAGAATCAGGACAGAGGAGAGGCCTTTCGCTTTTGCTAAGTGAAGTGCCTCTGTGACCGCAATGAGGGCTGTCTCTGTGGAGTGACCAGTCCTGAAGCCTGACTGATTAGGGTCTAGGAGGTCATTCTGTAAGAGATAAGCAGTAAGTTGGTTGGATACAGCACGTTCAAGTGTTTTAGAAAGGAAGGAGAGAAGAGAGACAGGACGGTAGTTGCCTATGACGGTAGGGTTCAGGGATGGTTTTTTTATGAGGGGCGTGACTCTGGCTTGTTTTAGGGAGGTGGGGACCACCCCCGAGTTGAGTGAGGAGTTGATGGTTGCAGTTAGGAATGGGAGGATGTCTGGTGCTATGGACTGGAGGAGTGGGGAAGGTAGCCGGTCCAGCTGGCATGTAGTCGGACGGTTCGACGTTACCAGTGTCAGGGTCTCGGCTTCTGTAATGGGAGAGAAAGATGACAGAGTGAAGGATGAGGTTCTCGATTCAGCATTTGGAATGGGTGGGGGTTGGGAGAAGGAGCTGCGGATGTTCTCCACTTTTTCCTCAAAGAAGATCGCAAAGTCTTCGGCAGAGAAAGATGAGGGAGGGGGGGGTGGGGGGGGAGTGAGGAGGGAGGACATGGTAGCATGCAGTTTGCGAAGATTCTTGGCAGAGGCCTCGATCCTATGGTGAAAGAAAGAAGCTTTGGCATTAGTAATGGTTTTGGAGAATGTTAACAAGAGGTTGTGATATGTGTCGATGTCAGCAGTGAGGCGTGACTTTCTATACTTCCTTTCAGCTGCTCTCAGGACCTGTCTTTGTTCTCTCACTGGATCTGTCAGCCATGGACTGGGTGGGGAACGGCGGGCAGGTTTCTCAACGAGGGGACAGAGCTTGTCGAAGGAGGTTGCAAGGGCTGAGAGGAGGGTGGAGGTTGCCATCTCTGTGGAGAGAGCAGAGAAGGTGTCACTCAAAGGTAGAGTGGATAGTATGTCAGAGTGAGACGGTTTGAGTTGGGGTGAAGACCTTTCGGTTAAGCATGAGAGTTAGTGAGAAGGATATGAAGGAATGGTCAGATACATGTAGGGGAGTTACCGTGGTGTTAATGATGCTGGAGTTACGGGAAAATATGAGATCCAAGGAGTTGCCTGCTTTGTGGGTGGGAGGCATGGCAGTGGGAGTCAGGTCAAATGATTGTAGGAGGGAGACTACTATGACTGACTGAGATGAGTCAGGCAGGTTGAAGATATAGGCTGTTTTGTGAAATGGGCTCTTTCGGTTTCAATGTAAAAGTCGAAGAGGAAATGAAAATGGCGATTATCCGTGCACGGCCCGAATGTGCTTGCGTGCACGTATAATATTGATCATCTAGCGTTTATTTGAAAACGATTCATAAATAGGCCGACAAATAACAACGTTATGGAATATTACAGTAAAAGACGATTTTCACAGAATGGTCCAGAATGAACTGTTTTTTATCTCAAAATGAGTGCTTTTCTAAATGCTCTGAAACGGAAATAAAGTGATAAAAAACCAATCTGCCTCGACAGCACTGACTGGAAAATGAGTCTTTGATAAGCGACTGGCAGATCAGACACATAGCAATAATTTAAAACATAGATTAGGCGATATTAACGTTAACATTGGAGCGGACCGTGGCATTCAGGGGGTAAAAAGGAAAACCCGGAGTGGCACTCAAAGTGTTAAAGGTGACATGCATTATAAATGTCATTTTTCAGTCTCTAGCATTGTATTATAGTAATAGGAGTTAGTATCAATGTGTTTTAGTGTCTAAATACCATATTGGCGGATTGCTCTGATTCAGCTCAGATCATTTCCTGCTCCAGTAAATTAGGCCATCCTGATTTGAAGGCCTGAGTGACGTTACTCAGGCTCTGCGTAGCAGACAGTGATGTGATTGGCTCTGTGGTTGTAGCTAATGCCCGCCCACAATCTACCTAGACTGACTGTACACAGCGAGTGGAAACGACTTCCTCATACTCTGCATGCACTCTGGAGAGAGAGAGAGATAGAGAGCTGCCGCGCGGCACACACCTCCGAACGGGAGAGTGAAAGAAAGAAAAAAAGGAAGAGAGAGGAAGGGAGGCCCCCCCCCCACAAGCTGCCGCGCGGCACACCCGAGAGGGAGAGAAAAAAAGAAAGGAAGAGAGGGGGCCTTATCAATAACGGCCTGTATTTTTTTTCTTTTCTCTCTCTCTCTCTCTCTCTCTCTCTCTCTCTCTCTCTCTCTCTCTCTCTCTCTCTCTCTCTCTCTCTCTCTCTCTCTCTCTCTCTCTCTCTCTCTCTCTCTCTCTCTATCTCTCTCTGTCTACCAGTCGCAGACTGTGTGGACTGACTGTCACTCAAAGTGCTTATGGGCGTAGCCAGGCCATAACAGCCTGAAATCTTGAAGCTGAAAAATTATAGTTTTGAGTACTTGATTAGAAATATAAAACAATGCATTTAAAAAAAAAAAAAAAAACGTACAGATGTCTTCAATATACTTTACACAACTTGTGTAAAGTTGCCCAAATAGTGCTAGGAATAGCAACGCATGTCCCCTTTAAAAAATTGTTTATTATTTTTTTATGTATTTTTATTAATTTTATTTTTAAATGATGACGAAAAATAAGAATCATGTGAGAGAATCGTGATCTCAATTCTTAGAGAGAAAAATCGTGATTCACATTTTAGCAAGAATCGTGCAGCCCTAGTTGGTCGTCATCCAGGCGGAGATGTCGGACAGACAGGCCAAGATCCCGCTCAGAGACGAGGATATCTGAGGGAGGGAAGGAGAGAAAGAGTTGAGTATTATCGGCATAGCAATGATACGAGAAGGCATGAGACGTGATAATGTTACCCAGAGATTTGGTGTAGAGGAGGTGGGGGTCAGACAGAGTCCCTCTCCATGACACTTGGTAGGAGCGGTTGCAGAGTTATGATGTCAGCCATGACACTGGGAATACATTCTGTTGTGAAGGATCAGATTAAACCGAATATATATATTTATTTATATATATATATTTAATAGTATTTGTATATCGTTTGATATCCCCTGTATATTCCTTGTACAATATGCACTGAATATCCCTTTAGTCTACTAGACAGCCCATAATAGTTTCATTCTACCATTGGACGAGAACCTGGCGCCAGCAGCCATACCCCTAGGTTCAAGTTCAATCGTGCCGACCAACATGTCGTGGCAAGCCCGGTTCCGCGTAGGAATACGTCTGGCGAAATACGAATGGTACTATTTGTTCACAGCGCATATATATATGGCGCAAGTAAAGTAGAACTTTCTTTTAGTCCATTAGTTCTTTACCCTCCAACCGAGTAACAGACGCGAAGCCTCACCCACGACGCACGTGTGGTGCAGTAAGGCCTACTTGGCCTCAGAATAGGCATTGAGATATCGTGTGGATTAATAGTTGAATTGTCATAGTTTGGCACTATACCGTCGAGTTGGACGTATTTCTATTAAGCTAATAATAGTCTATTATGTATGGTGCATCGTTCGGTTAGAGTTATAAAGTGAGCAGCACCCCCATCGTTCCTGACGTTATCTGGAGTCTTAACCAGGCTGGGCAGACCACTAGTGGTGCTTGCATCCGAGGAGCTCCGGGCCAGTACGAGTGGACCTGTACATTGGATTACTTTACCCGGACGACGGCGAGCCTTCCACGGCTTGGATTATGCTTTGGGTGCTTTGATTATTCCATGGATAACGGCCAACACTGCTGAGTGTTGGAACTACCCCCCGGAGAGGAGCCCAGGTGAGACGGCGCTCTACACCAGTGAGGTCGCCTCACGTCTCTCCGTTGTGGACCGGCAGCTACCGTCCACCAGAGGGTCCAGCTGTATTCGTCTGTGGACCGAGGTTCTGTGGGCACCGTGTCCAGCACTCTGGATTCTCCCAAGAAATCGTCGGCCAGATGGGATACCGCCAGCGGCTCTTCTAACCCCCCCCCTCCTACTGTCTTACAACCAGCGGGACCCCCCCCCCCCCCCTTAGTGTATCCAGCTATAATCATTTAAGTACCATCGCTATAGTTCCCCAAAGAACCGGGTTGTATACTTACTCCCTGCGTAACCAGAGATTGGACATTCAATATTGATTTACCTACGAATACTCATTTGCCATACAAGTGCATTTCAAATCATAAATGTCATCAAGTGAACGTTGTATATACCCTTTGCTATATAAAATATTCGATTTGTACATTTGTGTGGACTTCATTTCATCAGGTGGGAAAGTGTTCATCATATCGATATCATGTACTGGATGGCCAGAAGTTAAAGTACAAGAGGTAGTGGTTTAATAATACCATACTTATCAATACAGTCAGGGAATTGTACCCCTCAGTTACAATTGGTCCTTCGAGCCGGAGGGTAACTAGTGTAATATTAATATAGTGTTATTAATATTAAAATGGCCTATGATGAACACTCCACGAAACAGTCCTCCTAACGTAGAACGCCCGCGGCGCAGACGACAGCCACCTCAGTACTTAGAGGATTACACTGTCAGTCAACTACCTAGCCTTCGACAAACGGTAAACGCGGTAAAAGTAGAAAGTAAAATTATGTCTGACCTTAACGACCAGGTTTCCCCGACCACAGAGGCCCTAGTAGGTTCTAATGTAACTGACCAAGCTCACGGTGGGGACCAGGAGGGAGCTGACATGCCTTTACCCCCCGCCAATACCGAAGAAGTAGTCCCCGACCAGCCCCGGGAGGAAGACAACCCTACAGAGAGAGAACTCTGCACGGAAGAAGAGGAGGAGAGCGCCGAGGAAATAGAGCTCCAGGACTCCCCAACGAGTACACCCAGGAGCGGCTCACCCAGGAGCGGCTCACCTCCACAACCGCCTTCCCCCAGCGAAGCGGAGAGGATGCTACAACAGGCGTTCCTCGTCAGCCTGACAGCCTCTACCGAACGCGATCGACTTCAGGGTGAACGCGATCGACTCCAAGCACAGCAACGGAGCGAAGAAGAGCGCATACGTCTGGAGATGAGACGCCTTCAGACGGAAGAGAATATGGCAAGAGACCGGGCCGACGCCCAGCGCGCCGCTGCCGGTGCCCAAAGAGAAGCAGATCTCACCAAGCGCGAAGTCGAGCGCGACAAGTTACAAGCGCAGCTAATGGAGCAGCTGATCCTCAAGGCAACACCCTCTCCCTCCGCCAGGGGTTCAAGGAACTCGTCGAGACAACAGTCAAGGGCAGCGTCTCCCAACCGAGCAAGCGACCCTGAACTTGACCAACAGACCAAGCCTATACCCCCCGCAGACCCCCTTCCCAGACCGGTCCAAGCGAGACCCAGCTACAAGGAAGGAGCGGCATACACTGCGGAGAAGCTAAATAAACGACTACAGGATCTGGAAGACCTGATAGAGGAAGAAGAGGGAGAGGAGGAGAACCAAGCCCGACGACAGCACAGTACTCCACCGGACCAGGAGGTCCAGTACAGCCCAGGCTATACCCCCGCGGCGCTGCGCTACAGACCCCCGACTCTATTCACGGGTGAGCACGACGCACGACCAGCCCCGAGGAATAGCACCTGGACCAGCGGGCCATGGTACCCTGTCGGTACCAGCCCACAGAGAGGCGCAAGAGGGGACTCGCCTAGGAGGTCTCTCCCCCAACGCTCGCCGATGTATCAGCCCTCCACGGCGTCATACATTGCCACGCCGTCGTTTCCAGACTTCACCTATGAGAATCGAGCACAGTACACGGAGCTCCGGATGTGCTTAGAGACAATGATGGTGGATGTCGCTGATGAACGCCACAAGTATGCAATATTACTGAAGCACCTGAAAGTACCGCGAGCGCACAATATAGCGCTAGCCTATGCCACCTCTACGACCCCATACACCGCGGCCCTAGCAGCGCTGGACCAGCGATATGGACGTATATGGGATTACGTAATCCAAGAGATAAGGCATATTGATCGCCTACCCCCAGCAACAGACAATCGCTCATTAGACGACCTGTCAATCAAAGTGCAGTCCCTGGTAGGGATGCTGGGAGCGCAACGGGAAAAGGGCATGCATGAGCTATACGCCAACTCTAACGTCGAGAGGATTTTGGAGAAGCTGCCACCCGCAAGACAAGAGCGTTTTAGGCGGCAGAGGGACTACCGGGATCCTAACGGCCCCGAACCATCCCTCCTTGATCTAGCCGACTTCCTGGCGAGAGAAGTCAGCAGCTTACGACTGGATACGTTCGGGCGGAGCAAGCCAAGCTCCAGAGAGGGACCCAGGAGAATAAATGATGGAAGAAGATCGGTGACTGTCATGCACCAATCAGAGTCAGTACCGAGCAGTAAGAGCCACAGTACCCCCTCGAGAAAAGAGAAGTGGAAGATGGTGTGCCCCTACTGTGAGAAAGAACACTGGCTGTCACAATGTGACCTGTTCACAAAGATGAATGCAGAAGAAGTGAGTCAATGGATAAAGTCCAACAGGCGCTGTTACCGATGTGCGCGCAGTCACATGGCAGCCGAATGCCGCCTAAAGAAAAGGTGCAGTCGGTGCGACGGAGCCCATCTAGATATACTACACGACAGTAACAGAAGACGGCCTTCACCTGCACCATCGAGCGGCACCAAGGCAAGTGTCATGTACATTGACCCCGCCAGCAGCAGCGGCGCCCAAGTGCTCTTAAAGGTAGTCCGTGTGACATTGAGCTACCAAGATAAAGTCATGGACACTTACGCCGTCCTTGATGACGGGTCAGAGAAGACCCTTCTGCTCGTGTCCGCTGCGGCCCAGCTGGGACTGCGGGGGAGCGAGAACCAAATGACGATTCGGACAATAAGAAGAGATTTAAAGACTATAAAGGGCGAGCATGTCTCCTTCACTATCGCAGCAAACGGGCAGCCAGAGCGACGGTATAGGATTACAAATGCTTTCACCAGCCAAGAAATAGGACTATCGCAGTACACCTACCCCATCGCCAAGTTGATGGATAAATATGTGCACCTGTGTCAACTACCTATCCCGCTCATAGACGGCGCTACCCCGACCCTGCTGATAGGCTCCGACCATGCAGAACTCATAGTCCCGATTGACCGGGTCCATACAGGACCCCGAGGCTGTCCTGCAGCAGTCGAGACCCGCCTAGGGTGGACACTACAAGGCCCCCTCGCTAAATCTCTCCACCGAACAGCAGCCACTAGCTGCCTCCACTCCAGAACGACAGAAGAAGACACCACTCTCCTGCAGCATGTCGAGAGGCTATGGACACTAGAGACAATGCCCTTTAAGAACGAAAAGAAAGATATTCGTTCTAAAGAAGACATTTACGCCATCAACCTACTCGAGCAAGGGACAAAGAGAGTCACAGTCGGCGGAGTGATGAGATACGCAACTCCACTCCTGAGGCGAGAGGGAATGCCCACCTTTCACGCAAAGAAAGACGCCACGGAGCGCTATCTATTGAACACAGAGCGGCGCCTAGCCAAAGACCCCGCTCAAGAGGGTGTGTACCGCGCTGAGATTGAGAAGCTAATCACAGCGGGACACGTGACAAAGATTGACATTAAAGAGGCCGATCAGACGACCGAATCATGGTACGTGCCGCATCACAAGGTCCACCACAACGGCAAGGATCGCATTGTGTTTAACTGCAGCTACCAGATCGGATCCCAAAATCTGAATAAAGAGCTCTTGCCCGGCCCCACACTCGGCCCCTCCCTACTAGGCGTGCTACTGCGCTTCCGCCAGGACAAGGTGGCTATCAGCGGGGATATCAAAGGGATGTTCCTGCAGGTGAGACTAGTGGAGGAGGACAAGCCCCTGCTGCGGTTCCTATGGAGAGAGAGGATCGGAGATGAGAACCCAGCCATCTACCAGTGGGAAATACTCTACTTCGGAACCACATGCAGCCCGTGCTGTGCTACATTTGCACTACAGAAACACGTCGCAGAGGACCCAGCAGCAGATGAAGAGGTCCGACACAGTGTGAAGAACAGTTTCTACGTGGACAACTGTTTACAAAGCGTTTCGACTCAAGAAGAAGCCGAGGCTCTCCTAATCAAGCTACGCGCCTCCCTGATCAAAGGCGGCTTTGATCTCAGGCAGTGGGCCAGCAGTGACCCGCACGTATTGCGCAGCCTCTCCCCCGCGGACAAGGCTGCCAGCAGCGAGACCTGGATGGCGACCATCCCAGGAGAAGCCCAAGAAATGACACTAGGACTAGTCTGGCGCTTCAAAACAGACTCGCTCCACTATAGACACAAACCCCTGACTCCAGAGCAGGGAAGGTCGACGGCGACACCGACCACCAGACGGAGTGTGTACAGAACACTCGCCAGACAATATGACCCGTTGGGATGTATTCTACCTTACACCACCAGGGCAAAGATGATTGTACGAGCACTATGGGACAAGGACCAGGGCTGGGACGACCCCATACCCGCACACCTTGCCTCAACATGGAGAGAGTGGGAGACGGAACTCCGCTCACTCCCAGGCGTCAATATACGCCGCAGCTACTTCCCATCCACAGTGAGGCCAGAGACATGCAAGATTGATCTACACGTCTTCAGCGACGCCTCCGAAGTAGCCTATGGATCGGTGGCCTACTTGCGTGCCCAAGAGAAGGGAGGAAAGATACACACTGCTTTCATCCTGGCTCGCTCAAGAATAGCCCCACGAAAGCAACAATCTATCCCGCGTCTAGAGCTCTGCGCAGCCCTAGCAGGAGCGCATCTAGCCACGTTAATCCAACGTGAACTCACCATTCCGGTGCACAGAACAATCTTGTGGTCAGATTCCACGACAGTACTCACATGGATCAAGTCTGATTCATGCAGATACAAAGTCTTCGTGGGAGTCAGAGTCACCGAGATTCAAGAGTTAACAGAAGCAGCGAGCTGGCGGTATGTGGACACCAAACACAACCCAGCTGACGTCATCACCCGGGGAATGTCTCTGGATGACCTCACCCGTCGCAATATCTACAGTGACGGACCAGAATTCCTCAAGCTCCCGGAAGAAGAGTGGCCTACGCCCACCCCACGGGAAGCAAGTAACGAGGAGGCTGAGAACAAGAAACCTATGTTCTGTGGACTGAGCACAGTCGCCTCCACAGACCCCAACATAGATGACTGCATTACCCTAGAGAGTGCGCAGCAAAAGACATTCCTGTGGCACCACCCAGAGATTCAGTCCACCACTGACATTTCAGCAGCTGACTACGAAGAAGCAGAACTTCTTCTACTACAACGAGCCCAGAGAGACTCGTTCCCCGATGAGCTAGACTGTCTACAGGGAGGAAAGCCCGTCCCATCAGACAGCAGACTGCTCCACCTGGCACCCGAGAGTGACGCCCATAATCTCATCAGAGTGGGTGGTCGCCTGCGGAGAGCCCCCGATCTACCGGATGACATTAAGTACCCGATAGTCTTGAACAGCCGACACAAGGTCACAGAGCTGATCATAAAGAAATACGACGAGGATGTACACCACGCAGGAGCAGAGAGAGTCTTCGCGGAGATCAGACGTCGCTATTGGATACTTCAAGGAAGAGAAGCGGTGTGACGCTTCCAGCGAACCTGTCTAGACTGCCGAAAGTGGCGCGCGCAGCCCAGCATACCACGGATGGCTGACTTACCCCCCTGTCGCCTCCGACTCGGCGACAAGCCATTCCACTCCACAGGCATGGACTGTTTTGGCCCGTTGTATATAAAGAGAGGAAGAGGAACCGAGAAGCGGTGGGGTATTGTATTCAAATGCATGACCACCAGAGCGATACATATCGAGCTCCTTCCGACCATGAGCACAGACTCATTCCTTATGGCCTTCCGAAGATTCACATCACGGAAAGGAAAACCGTCTACATTGTTGTCTGATCACGGGACAAACTTCAAAGGCGGAGAAAGAGAGCTGAGAGAGAGCTTCCAAGCTATGGGCCCAGAACTTAAGACCCACCTAGCTCCATCCCAGATTGACTTCCAGTTTAATCCCCCGAACGCACCCCACTTCGGTGGAACCTGGGAACGAGAAGTACGTTCTATAAAGACAGCCCTGTACGCCGTGCTTGGGGCCCAGACTGTGGCGGAGGAAGTCCTAATGACAGTCCTCACGGAGATCGAGGGAGTATTGAACTCCAAGCCCCTCGGCTACGTCTCCAGTGATGTAGCAGATGTCGACCCAGTCACCCCCAACACACTCTTAATGGGGCGGCTGGACCCCGCGCTACCCCAGACAATGTACAGGCCTGAAGAAGCGAACGGCCGAAGAATGTGGAGGTACAGTCAAGTGCTAGCTGATAAGTTTTGGAGCAGCTTCCTACTCCACTACCTACCGTCTCTACAGACCCGCCAGAAGTGGGTAAAAGAGAGAGACAATTTGACAGAAGGAACAGTCGTCATGATTATCGACCAGTCACTACCCAGAGCTATGTGGCCGGCTGGCCGCGTAAGCAAAGTGATCACCGGTGCCGATGGCAAGGTCCGAGCAGCTGAAGTACTCGTCCAAGGGCGCACTTACACACGACCCGTGGCGAGGCTAATAGAACTGCCCCGACTCCCAGATACTATCGATGATGACCATGACCCCATGACCTTGTGAGTTGACTGACCCTTACAGCGGACCTTGAGTGGTAGACAGTGCGGTTAATCTGTCTCTGCTTAGCTAATTAGGTGGGACTAATTAGGGGGCGGCTGTTGTGAAGGATCAGATTAAACCGAATATATATATTTATTTATATATATATATTTAATAGTATTTGTATATCGTTTGATATCCCCTGTATATTCCTTGTACAATATGCACTGAATATCCCTTTAGTCTACTAGACAGCCCATAATAGTTTCATTCTACCATTGGACGAGAACCTGGCGCCAGCAGCCATACCCCTAGGACCAACATGTCGTGGCAAGCCCGGTTCCGCGTAGGAATACGTCTGGCGAAATACGAATGGTACTATTTGTTCACAGCGCATATATATATGGCGCAAGTAAAGTAGAACTTTCTTTTAGTCCATTAGTTCTTTACCCTCCAACCGAGTAACAGACGCGAAGCCTCACCCACGACGCACGTGTGGTGCAGTAAGGCCTACTTGGCCTCAGAATAGGCATTGAGATATCGTGTGGATTAATAGTTGAATTGTCATAGTTTGGCACTATACCGTCGAGTTGGACGTATTTCTATTAAGCTAATAATAGTCTATTATGTATGGTGCATCGTTCGGTTAGAGTTATAAAGTGAGCAGCACCCCCATCGTTCCTGACGTTATCTGGAGTCTTAACCAGGCTGGGCAGACCACTAGTGGTGCTTGCATCCGAGGAGCTCCGGGCCAGTACGAGTGGACCTGTACATTGGATTACTTTACCCGGACGACGGCGAGCCTTCCACGGCTTGGATTATGCTTTGGGTGCTTTGATTATTCCATGGATAACGGCCAACACTGCTGAGTGTTGGAACTACCCCCCGGAGAGGAGCCCAGGTGAGACGGCGCTCTACACCAGTGAGGTCGCCTCACGTCTCTCCGTTGTGGACCGGCAGCTACCGTCCACCAGAGGGTCCAGCTGTATTCGTCTGTGGACCGAGGTTCTGTGGGCACCGTGTCCAGCACTCTGGATTCTCCCAAGAAATCGTCGGCCAGATGGGATACCGCCAGCGGCTCTTCTAACCCCCCCCCTCCTACTGTCTTACAACCAGCGGGACCCCCCCCCCCCTTAGTGTATCCAGCTATAATCATTTAAGTACCATCGCTATAGTTCCCCAAAGAACCGGGTTGTATACTTACTCCCTGCGTAACCAGAGATTGGACATTCAATATTGATTTACCTACGAATACTCATTTGCCATACAAGTGCATTTCAAATCATAAATGTCATCAAGTGAACGTTGTATATACCCTTTGCTATATAAAATATTCGATTTGTACATTTGTGTGGACTTCGTTTCATCAGGTGGGAAAGTGTTCATCATATCTATATCATGTACTGGATGGCCAGAAGTTAAAGTACAAGAGGTAGTGGTTTAATAATACCATACTTATCAATACAGTCAGGGAATTGTACCCCTCAGTTACACATTCCCTGAGATCCATAGATGTCCCTAGATACCAAGAACATGCAAATGGACCTTGTAGAAGTGAAGCAATCTTCCATTTACTTAACACATCCAGTGCCGTTCAGCAGAGGGCGCTGTGGGCCGTGAGTGCCAGCGATCTGTTCAATGGGGATAAATGCCTGTGTTTGCAATGCTAAACCCATATGAAATATTATAGCTATGGATCTAATAACTAGGGATGGGTACCGTTCACATTTGAACCGATATGGTACCGGTACCTGTGAATCGATACCGGTACCCAACAGTATTTTTTTTCTGTACTTTAGTCTCTAAAAATGTAATCTACCTACCTCAGTTGTGAAAAAAATAATATCCAAACTTCAAATAACCACATTTTCGACCGTTTTCGGCTTGCCATTGCCCCGACTGCTTTGTTGTTGAATCAAGTCAAATCCTAGGTAAGCGTATATTGTGCGTGTGAACGTTGACATAAAAAAAAAAAAAAAAAAAAACAAGTGTAAAGAAAAAAATATATCTTATTTTTTTTAAACGGTATCACGTGAATCGATACTCGGTAGTACCGACGTGTTTCGGTAAGTACCTTTAAAAGTACCGAATTCGGTACCCATCCCTACTAATCGATTGTCAGTTAGTTTCTTCCGGTCAACATGCAAAAAACAGATAATTTTTTCATCCATACATTTCCGTTTTATACCGTGGTGAATACGAGCATAGTTCCAGCATTTTTCTATGCTTCGATCGCCACCAACGGGAGACGGCCCACACACACACCGCAGACACGCGCTCCGATCCCGGGGAAAAAATTATCGGATCAACGCAAGATTGATAATATATAGCCTTTACCTTGTCTATGATGTACTGCAAAAAGAATAATCCAATTATCTGATCGCCATTCCAAATACTGATTGCGATCGTGTGTCCAACGTAATCCACCAAAGAACATGAACGGGGGGGCGGGGACCCTCGTCGATTCCATCCCTATAAGCGCTTGTATTGCCCGAGTGTTCAGACCCCGACCCCACGCCGCAGCTCGGCCCAGAAAACAAACCATAGTTTCAAATGGAGTGCAATAGCGGCCGTACGGCGTTAGGTGGCGGTATTGACCGTTTGCGATCTCAGACACATTCAGGACAGCCTGCACAAGGTGCCTCGATGGATTATGAATGGCAATAGCGAATAAAAGAAATAATGACCCAGAAACGAGAACGAAACCTTCGGCACTCAACCGTTGGGCCACAGAAACGAGAATTCTCGTGAACGGCAACCAAAAGGTTCAAGGTTCAAGATTCAAGGTTTATTCATCACATACATACACAAGACATATAGTGAAATGAAGGTGGCCATGCCTGCTTCGATTGTGTAAAAAATACAAATAATAATAGAATAGAATAGAAATAAAATAGACATGATAAAAATACTAAGATAAAATTCAAAAGGCAATGAGTCCTATGTACACTACTATACAATATACACTTATACCCTATGTCATTATGCTATCCTAACTACTATACAAAAACATCCAGTTATGTTTTGTTTTTTTCCTTTAACTCTTTGACGGCCACAAGCTGTCCCCATCTGCACTGACTAGCGCCAGCTTTTCTTGACCATTTTCACGATATTTCATGATCTTTGCGGAGCTATTGTATATTCTATATTATAGCTATGGAGACAATAGTATGGCTCATTTGACAGACACTATTTCTAGTCCAACATGTAAAAAAGAGTTTGTTTCTACACTGTAGTTTATTACACGCTAAACATCGCCCATTTCCAAAATAATCCAGTCTTTTTCCATAGATTGCGAGATAAGACATGTTATATGCAATAAGCCCAAATCGTTCTGGTTGATCCCCTGAAACCCCAAATACTCCCAAGTCAAAGGTATATACCATGTACACATGTGCCTTCACAAAATTATCAAGGGGGGGGTAGTCTTACCCCGGAAAATGCGATCGTTAGAAAACGCTTGGTTTAGATCCGGTAAAGTAAGACACTGTGATCGTTACAGAAACATGTTTCAGGTTTGGTAAAATAGACATAGGGGGTCCTTACCTTAGCCAGAAGGTACTCCAAAAAGAATAATTCCAATGATCCCATCGGCGATCGCGATTACTCGTTTATATGTAATTACTTGTGTTTACGGGAAGCTACAGGAAGGTTTTGAGGCGAGCAGATCTCCCTTCTCAGAGCGAGTCTTGACAGTTCAGTCCAGTCTCTACTGATCCCTTTCTATCAGAGTTCAAAAGGTAGGTGATACTGCCACCTGGTGAGATTCGATCGGCATTGCAATTCCAACATAGGCAAATGAGCCAGGGACACCTCCGTGTACCTGGATTTGGTAAACTTCATGACTGAGAATGTCTGTTCACATATGTATGTGGATCCAAAGAGAACCAACATCTTCTGAGCATGTCTCCTCATGTTTGGAAAGTTATCCTCCTTGAGAGCAGAGTAAAACTCTAGCAGTGCTGCTGACTTAAAGTGCTCTTTCAGTAGTGAATCAGACTGCAGGTCAATGAGTTCAAGCTGAACATCAGTGGGTGCACTATCAACACTGCAGGTAAAGGGAGAGGAAACCAGCTGCATTTCATCCTCAACCTTTTTGAAATCTTGAAAACGCCTTGAAAATTCATCATGCAGTGCTCCTAACATGGATGAGTACCTGTGCCGGTGATCAGCTGATGGTTTGACTTTTTTCAGGGTTTTCATGTGTTCGAGATTGTTGCTGCCTAGTTGCCTTGAAATTAATTGCAAATAAAAAAAATGTAATCTACCTACGCCTACGTCAGTTGTGAAAAATAATAATAACCACACTTTCGACCTGCCATTGCCCCGACTGCTTTGATGTTGAATCAAGTCAAATCCTAGGTAAGCGTATATTGTGCGTGTGAACGTTGACATGAAAAGAAAAAATGTAATAATAATTAAAAAACATTTTTTATTTTTATTTTTTTTTCTAATTATCATGTAATCTTTTGCGGGCCGGTCAGAATCATCCCGCGGGCCGTACAATGCCCAGGTCTGGGTTAAAGTGTTATTAATGAAATATCAGTTCAGGAATTGTATTCATAACACCTGTTCCTGACGGGCAGCGAGCGAGCGAACTGGAGACGAAATCGCGCGCGACACTGTCCTGATATGACGCGGCGCTTGTCCGAGTGTGTCTGTGTGTGTGTATTTACCTGGAAGCACAGGGGCAAAGCAGCCTGCGATTCTCGACCAATAAAAAGTGTTTAGGGGTGGGACTCGGCTGCCTAATCGCTCAACTAGAGACACAGCGAGCGAATATTTGAGGGGGGAGCGACATCGCCTCTCAGTTCGCTGTCGCTCGCGGTAGGTCAGGATAGTCTGATTGAAACTAATACATTTTAATCATTTTCGCAATCACGCTCGCTCGCGTCGCTCCCTGTCAGGAACCGGTGTAAGCTAGCAAATTTCGACAGGAAATAAATGCGAGCGGCCATTTTGTTGTAGTTATTATGATGAAGGACACTCGGGTCTTTCAATGAGCGTCGGAATTTCGAAAAACTACAATACCCAGCTCAAGCCAGCTACTGTCTGAGTCTGCATTTCAATTAGTGTTACTAATTCTTTTTAAAGGTAATAATTTTCATGTAGTGTTGTACATAGTAAGTAATACAAGGTAATACAGATCTATCATCCTCATTGATGACCAGGCACATGGTTGGCAATAACAATAACATTCCACAAGCATAAACATAACATAAACATGGCCCCTAATTGGGCCGACCGCCCAGTCCCCCAATAGATAGTGGATAAGACCCCCCAGATCCAGGAACACAGAAGTTCTTCCCGTCCATACACCATGGACACACCGAGCTACCCATATGATAATTTGACATGTAATTGTGACCCGACGGTGAAATATCCGCCGGCTGCTGTCTGGTAATGACAAAGTGCCCCCTTCTCCCAAGAGTCCCCCCCCCCCCACTGACCGGCAACCAGCCAGCCCGAAAACGTTTAACAATATAACATCAACACTACCACTATAATAAGCTTAGGGCTCATGGCTAGCTAACAACCAGCCAAACAACGTAAGTAGTGCCAAGTAATACAGATATACCATCAGCATTACTGAACTAATAAAGTGCGTTCAGCCGGCTAGCATGTTGGCATCCTCAATGCTCCCGATCACAGATCACGCCAACCCCCGCTGCCCAGCGTCCCCGGCATTTATAAACACTGCGCCAATCTAAGCCGTTAGCACACAGTAGTCAGACCACCCAGTCCCCGTGGCCTGCACATTAGGGCTGTCTTAAATACTTCGAAGCTTCGAAGCTTCGTTCGATGGGCATGGGATTCGAATATGAAAATAAAATTCGAAGATAATATATATATTTTTTTGTTGTGCAAAATCAACTCTGCCTCTCTTTGTTAACTAAGCTTCCTGCTTCTGCTATGCAAGCTGCTTTTCACTGTCGCTCCGTGTTTTTCTACCTATCGCTACCTTAATGATTTATTATAGCCCTTTCAACTCTAAATACTCTGTATGTTAACTCCCAGTTCCATGGTACTTCTCCAGAACTGTGAATTTATTTATTTAGATTTATGACCGCAGTACTTCACCGAAAGGACGAGTAGCGAGATCTCTCCGTGGGAGGACAGGCGAAATGAAGAAGTCTCCGTCTTATCAGCTACACACAAAGGACTATGTCGGGCACTGCTGAAGTCGAGGATATTTATGAAAGGCGAGAATACTTCATACTTCATTTTGAGTTTTAACGAGACGGAAGACGACAGTGGTTTTGGTTGTCTGAGTAATAGCACAGCTCCAGGGCAACGGAACTCCCCCGTGTAGGAGAGAGCGACGGAAGCTGCCCCGTTTAGGAGAGAGCGACAGACAGCTCTCCTGTATGTTATTTCATAAAGACCCCGGATGTGAAGTGAGTGACCCACCATCACCACCACCACCACCACCATCACCACCACCACCACCATCACCACCATCATCATCATCACCACCACCACCAGCTAAGTACCTAGCTTAGCTTCAGTTTAGCCTAACCTGAAAAGACAGGAAATAAGGGAATATGCCGGGACTCGGCTCTCCCACAGAATGTACTAATTGCTTGAAGATGCGTATGAAGATTGTAAAGCTGGAGGCTCGGGTTTCTACCCTGTACCAAATACAGCAGAATGAGCAATTCCTTGACTCTATGCTTGAAGCTACTACAAATATAGCCAACAATACCATGATTGAAACCTGGCCTATGCTAGCAGCTACAGAACAGCACCACCCAAAAGACGGTCCTTGGCACAACCAAGGAGCTAGACCAAAGCAGTGGATTACCGTCAAGGAAAAAAAGAGAAAAAAACGAACCAGGACCTCACCCCCGGTACCGCCAAGAAATAGTTTCAACCTACTCTCAGAAACATGCATATCAACACCCAAAGCAAAGAGACATAGAAGCGTGGCTAACAACGCTAACGAAGCAAACAGCGGGCAAAACGGAGCTCACGCTAACGACGCTAATAGCAAGAATACCGGAGCTCACGCTAACACTAGCGAAGCAAACAGCTGGCATGCCGGAGCTCACGCTAATGCTAGCGAAGCTAACAGCCGGCACATCGGAGCACACGCTAACGACGAGACGACGAGGAAAACAGAGCCACTAGTGACACGGCTAGCAAACACGACCCAGACCGAGCGAACGGCTAACAGCGAAGAGACTATCATGCGCCGAGAACGTCGCGGTAGCCAACGCCGAAGGTACGGGACCAGCGTTAACATGCCGGCTATTGAGAAGGCTAACGAGGCTTCACCAAGGCCACAGGACTGTGGAAAGAACCGGCAGACTAGGCCTAGCCCAAAAACAAACGGCCCCAAAACTGTTGGAAAGAAAAATGCTAACCTCACACAGAAAATAGACTGTATACTGATTGGAGATTCCACAACAAGGTATGTGGAGATGGCAAACACAGAAAATATCTGTCTAGATAATACATCTGTCAAAGAGCTGGCCGAAAAACTTCCAACACTAATCAGACCGGGAATAAGAAAAATTGTCATTCACTCTGGATCGTTTGACATCCTGCGAAAGAAGACTGGCACAGAGACTTTGAAAGACGATTTCACACGTTTAATGAACACACTAGACAAACATCAGTCTGTGTACACAAACACTGATGTGTCCATCAGTGGACCAATTGCATGCTTTCGCAGAGGACAGGAAGCATTCAGTCGACTCCTAAATTTTTATTCATGGTTAGGGGCTGCATGTCTCGTACACGACCTGAAATTCATTGACAACTTCAATGTTTTCTGGAATAACCCAGAACGTTTTCAAAGAAATGGCTTCTTCCCAAATCGCTTAGGTTCAAAGCTCCTATCAGCAAACATGCGTCATGCCTTGATGGCCTCCAAGAATATTAAGCTCACACCAGCACGAGAGATAATCATGAAGGACACAATCTCACCACGGATTACAGCAGCACAAGACGTCCCGTCCCCCCCATATCACACAAGGCCATCTCGTCTGATCAAATGTCCCCGAAAGCACAGAACAGTCAGTACGGTACAGAATAGCACAATTGCCATGCCATCTCTCAAAACATACAAGTAATCCTAACCAGCCAATGGCATGGTGAAAAATATACACCATCAATGCGTTTACCTGCTATTAACCTCAGGGCCATCACGGTCAAGCCAAAGCAGACCTCCTCTAAAGAAGTCCAACAAATAAAATTAGCTCTCCTAAATGTCAGATCACTGAATAATAAAACTTTCTTAGTAAATGATCTGATTAAAGAAAATAACTTAGATTGCATCTGCCTAGTAGAGACATGGCTAAATAATGACACAGCTACATCAATAATGATTGAAGCTTGTCCACCAGACTATAACTTTTTTCAAATACCCAGGAAAAATAAAAGGGGCGGAGGAGTTGCAGCAATCTTCTCCTCAAAACTCTTGTTTAGAATCACAGAACTAGGCGAGTTCATGTCAATGGAATATCTTGCCATTGAACTAAAAACAGAATCAACTATTATTGTCACAATATACCGCCCGCCTAGACACTCACCAGTATTTATACAGGAGCTCTCTGAACTGATCTCACTATGTGTTACCGGATATGATAAGGTGATCCTAAATGGAGACCTGAACATCCATTTTAATAAGAAAACAGACTCCAAAACTATGGAACTAAAAAATCTACTGGATAGCTTTGACCTAATACAGCATATAACAAATGCAACTCACCGGCTTGGGAATACACTAGACTTAGTTATAACAACAACTGGGCTAAGCATAACAAATATCTCTAACTGAATTACCTCTCTCCGACCATCACTGTATATTTTTTGATACTCAAATAACCCTTACTAAAACAAAAAAAGAAATCATAGTTAAAAAGAGGCTCCTAAACGACAAAGCTGAATCAAAGTTCATTGATCTTATCAGACTACATGAACCTGCACACAATCATGACAGCTCTCTAAATGAAATGGTAGAAAATCTCAATGATGCAATGTCATCTATATTAAATTCTGTCGCCCCATTAAAAACGAAAAAGAAGAAAACTAGAGCCTCGCCCTGGTTAAACTATAATACGGTCAACGAAGAAAAAAGGAAATGTCGTGCAGCGGAGCAAAAATGGAGAAAAACAAAAACCACCATATGCTGTGATATATACAAAGATGCTTTAACTGCTTATAATAAAACCATCCGCTTAGCAAGGAAAGATTACTTCTCTAAAATCATTACAGAAAATGCTGGAAACTCCAGAATCCTCTTTTCCACTATTAATGTACTACTCAACACTGCCCCTACACCTCCTCAGTCATCAACGGTTAAGTGTGAAGAACTTGCACTATTCTTTAACAACAAAATAACCTTGATCAGGGCCAGCATTACTCATGATGGAAATAAAGTTGATTGCGGCAAACCGTGCAATGTAACCATGAGAAGTTTCACATGCATCACATTAGATGTACTCTGCAAAACTGTCTCAGAATGTAACTCCTCCACCTCAGACATTGACCCTATACCTACAGCTTTCTTCAAACGGGTATTTAATAGTGTTTCAAGCCCTGTGCTAGATATCATAAACACTTCCCTTAGGACTGGTATTTTCCCGGATGCCTTTAAAACAGCAGTTGTAAAGCCATTACTAAAAAAAACCTAACTTGGATAGTAATGAAATGGCAAATTATCGTCCAATATCCAACCTACCATTCATTAGTAAAGTACTTGAAAATAGTTTCAGTTCAAATAAATTCCTTTCTTGAAGAAAACAACATCTTAGAAGAATTTCAGTCAGGATTCAGAAAATATCATAGCACTGAAACTGCCCTCACCAAAATAATCAGTGACCTCAGACTAAACTCTGACGAGAATAAGATCTCCATCCTTATCCTGTTAGATCTCAGTGCAGCATTTGATACAATCGATCACGATATTCTAATCGATCGTCTTGAAAACCATGTCGGTTTCTCAGACCATGTGCTAGGCTGGTTTAAAACATACATCAGAGGGAGGAAATTCTATGTTAAACTAGGAGATCACATGTCTGATATATACGACAACAACTATGGAGTTGCACAAGGGAGTTGCTTAGGTCCTTTACTCTTCTCCCTTTACATGTTACCGCTGGGTGATATCATCAGAGAACATAATGTAGATTTCCATAGCTATGCGGATGATACACAACTGTACATATCTGCTGAACCAAATGATACAGCGATTACCTCCATTACAGACTGCTTACTGGCAATACATAAATGGATGAGTAAGAACTTCCTGAAACTAAACGAGAACAAAACTGAAATTCTAATTATCGGCTCCAAAACTAAAAAAGAAACATTAATAAAGAACCTGGGGGGACTAACCCCTTGGATCAAATCTGAGGTCACTAGTCTTGGGGTTGTCATAGATTCAGAACTGAACTTCAATTCTCATATTAGCAAAGTGACGAAAACATCGTTCTTCCATCTCAGAAATATAGCAAAAGTATGACCATTTATTAATCGGAACGATGCTGAGAAGCTAATTCATGCATTCATATCTAGCCGGCTAGACTACTGTAATGCACTTTTCACAGGTCTCCCTAAGAAAACCACAGAGAGGCTTCAGCTAATCCAAAACTCTGCAGCCCGACTGCTAACTAGAACCAAAAGGAGAGAGCACATTAGTCCAGTCTTAGCCGCTTTACACTGGCTTCCTGTAACATTTAGAATTGACTTTAAGGTCCTTCTCCTTACATACAAAGCTCTAAATGGACAGGGACCTAGCTACATCGCCAACACTCTAATAAATTACACACCAGCAAGAACACTGCAATCATCAGCTGCTGGACTACTAGAGGCTCCCAGAAGCAGTCAAAAGAGGATCGGTAATGCAGCCTTTATCAACTATGCCCCAAAACTATGGAACAAACTACCCCAAAACATCAGGGAAGCCAACTCGCTAGACATCTTTAAAAGACAGCTTAAAACCTATCTCTTTGCTCAGGCATTTCACTGATAGATATCTGCTACCACCTAGTGGCAAGAGGAAACATCAGGGATATCCTGACACAACTTGTATTTATTCTTACCCTGCCTACTCTTTTACACTGCCTATCAAATTCATGTGTCGGTTATTGCACTTTTTACTTCTTACTGATGACTATTTTTAAACTGAATCATTTTAAACTATTCTTATTATTCGTTATGCTCGCTCATGCCTGTATTTTTTTTTATGTCCGTCGGTTAGTGCACTTTTTAATTACTGAATAGAGAGCCTATTAGGATGCTAGATCCTAATGTGAAACACTATGCTGTAGTAGCATTGTACAACCAGGTTAACTGTGTCCTGGCTGTAGCATTAAACCAGGTTAACTGTGTCCTGGCTGTAGTAGCATTGTAGAACCAGGTTAACTGTGTCCTGGCTGTAGTAGAACCAGGTTAACTGTGTCCTGGCTGTTGTAGAACCAGGTTAACTGTGTCCTGGCTGTAGTAGTAGAACCAGGTTAACTGTGTCCTGGCTGTAGCATTGTAGAACCAGGTTAACTGTGTCCTGGCTGTAGTAGAACCAGGTTAACTGTGTCCTGGCTGTTGTAGAACCAGGTTAACTGTGTCCTGGCTGTAGTAGAACCAGGTTAACTGTGTCCTGGCTGTTAGTAGAACCAGGTTAACTGTGTCCTGGCTGTAGCAGTTTGGTTTGTTAGAACAGACTGTAATCTTATGCTTATGGCAGATCAATCAGCATGGATTGTCTGTAAACTTTAATACATGGCAGTTTGGTTTGTTAGAACCGACTGTAATCTTCACTTGCTTATGGCAGATCAATCAGCATGGATTGTCTGTAAACTTTCACTTGCTTATGGCAGATCAATCAGCATGGATTGTCTGTAAACTTTATGCATTGTTGTCACTTGCCATATCTTGCTATGCTCGCTCATGCCTGTATTTTTTATGTCCGTTCTATTTTATAATTTTTATTTTATTTTATTTTATTTTTATTTTACTATTTTTTAACTGAATCATTTTAAACTATTTTTACTATTTGTGTTACTGAAAACTATAAGCGGAGAGCCTATTGGGATGCTAGATCCTAATGTGAAACACTGTGATTCTACCTGTCTATCTTTTTATGCTCGCTTATGCCTGTATTTTTTACTGTTGTGAAGCACTTTGAACTGCAACCTCTGTATGAAAAGTGCTATACAAATAAAGTTATTATTATTATTATTATAATGCTGTTTGTTATTTAAGATGAGGTCGGACTCGGCACTGACAGATTTGTGTTCATTGTGCTGCTTTTATAAAGCCTCAAATGATGGCTTACAATATTTCATGAAAGCAAAGTGTTTCGTTTGTCTAAGATTTTAAAAGGTTTAAACTTTACAGCACTGAAAAAGTTGAACAAAGTGCTGTACAAGTCCCACAACAACATAAAAAAAAACGATTGATTATTATTATTATTTTTTTTAATCTCGAAGCTTCTAATTAAAATTGAATCTCGGCCCCGAAGCTTCGAATTCCAAAAAATAATTTGAAGGTCAGCTCTACTACACATCATCAATCCCAAGCAAGCATCAGTTCAGTACAGTATAGCTCAAAACATTGTAGCAAGACATTTGCATTAAAAAACTAGAAATTAGTGGTCAATAACCATTGTAGCAGGGAAGCTGGGCTACCCCTCGCTCGCTAAAAAGTTAGCTAGTGCAATACAGTCCGTCATCTCAAGCACATGTGTCTATGTCGGCTAGCTTAAAAGCACGAGGCTGGCCCATGTAATGATCGGAGCTTTAGCTCTATGCTGGATCTCTGTATTAGTCCGCCGTACAGCTAGCCAGCCATTGTATCTGTTCCCTGGCTTGTTCAAGAAGATGTTCCCGGTACACGGACCAGTCCAGTGTTACATCAATTATCAAAAAACGTAATTATTTTATTACTAAATTTAGCTCAGTAATGCATGACAAAAGTCAAAGCTTCTTAGCCAACCTAGCTCCACTTCGCCCGGCCATTGCTGGCTCCATACTCACGTCGTTAGCGCTCACTTTCGGCCATCCTCCCGGTCAACCCACTCTCTCTTAAGATACTCCTCAGGCTCGACAAGCGACCAAAACTTCCTCCGTTCCTCATCCCTCAGCTTCACTGACAGCCTTGCCGGGAAAAGCAATGCTGGTCTGCAGCCCAACTTCCATAGCTTGAACATGGCGTCCCGATACTCCCCTCTCTGTGCCAACACTTCTGGAATATAGTCCTCAAATATGGCGACCTTGTGTTCTTCATAACGTAAATCTCCTCTTTTGGAGCGGCCCGCTCGGACGATTAGCTCCTTTTGTTTGTAGCTTGTGCTGTCTCACGACGATCGGTCTGGGTCTCTGGTCCTTAGCAGGCCTCGCCAGGTTAGCTCTGTAGGCTACATCACATTCCGGGGGATTCGGGAGGACATCTTTGCCCAATATTCCTTGCAGTAAGCCGGGTATGAAGTCTGAAGGACGGTTCCCCTCTGTGCCCTCAGGGATTCCAACTATTCTTATATTGAAGCGTCTCTCCCGAGACTGCAGTTAGCTGATTCTGGATTGCATCTTGGTCGTCTCTGCCTGCTTGTCGGTTAACGCCCTCTGTAATTTGTGTAGCTGTAGACTCTGCCTCGTGGCTTCCTTTGGGAGAGAGGCGATCTCCTCATCATTAGCCAAGGTTCTTGCTTGAAGTGTTTTAACTTCCATCATCGTCTTAATAGTCGCTCCTATCTCCTCCGTTACCGACTGACGAAAGGCGTCGAAGTGTATGGCGAATTGGCTTTCTATCGTTCTTTCTATGAGTTTGCTAATGGCTGCTGATGTTAGCTCAGCCCCTGCCGTGGGTGCGGTACCTTCGGCTGCTGGTGTCGCTACAACCCGAACAGCAGACAGTTTGCTCGCCATTTCTGCCAAAAAAAGATATAAGGTGATTAACCTGGCAATGTTCTTAACACTTTCCGTGCCCAGCAGGGGGCGCTCATTTAGTGCTTGAATGCCCAGCACCACTCCAATGTTAACGTTAATATCGCCTAATCTATGTTTTAAATTATGGCTATGTGTCTAATCTGCCCGTCGCATTATCAATGACCCATTTCCAGTCAACATTGTCGAAGCGGGGGGCGGCTAGGTGGTGCAAGGCACTCACCACCAATGCTGGAGACGCTGGGTTCGAGCCCAGCTCTCCACATTGTTTTCAGTTTGGCTGGTCGTCCGTACTAATACAATTGGCAGTATTAGGGGGTGGGAAAACTGAGGGGTGGGGATCGGACGTTGTGGACAGCGACTCCTACAGGTCGGTTGGTGCGCCTGCGCAGTAGAATCAGGAAGCGATGGGGGCGGCGTCCCTCCAAAGCGCAGACCCCTGATGCTGAAAAGATGCGACAGCTGCTACCTCGAGTATCGGAGGGGACTCGTGCTATGTATGGCTTCGTCCACATTGCAGCCGGCTTGTGGGAGGCAAGAAACAGCGTTTGAGACAGGGGAGGGTTGAATTGGACAATACGAAATTGGGATGGGAGAAAAATGGGAGAAAAAGTGGATAAAAAAAATAAAACATTGTCGAAGCGGATTGTTTTTTTATCGGTTCATTTTCGTTTGATAGCATTTTGAAAAGCCCTTGTTTTCACGGAAAAAATAAGAGATTCCATGATAATCGCCATGTACTGTAATATTCTAGAACGTTGTCATTTTTCTGCCTATTTATGAATCGTTTTCAAATAAACGCTAGATTATCGATAGTATATGTGTACGTTAGGGCTGGGCGATATGATGATATTATATAAATATCGGGTACAGTTCATTAACGATACACTTTTTCAACGTATCGTGGATATCGTGATGTTTTGCCCAAGAGGATTGTGTCGCGTCAATCTGTCCACACGTTACTCGTTCATATCTCAGCCTGTGCTGAGATATGACCATTCCGCGGTCTGTTAATAAAGTTTTCAATCAGACAGATGTATGGAAAGGCTTTTATTATAACATTCGTTGTAGTAAAATCATTATGCCTCATTTAGTCATCCTGTGAGGCACTGGTCTCCTACTCGACGGCCGCGGGGAGCTAACGTTAGTAGCTTTGTTGATGTTCAGCACACGGGACATTCAGGAAGTCAAAAACTAATAACGCTTGCCGATTGGTGCTAAGAACAGCAGGGCGGGTGCAAGCGGTGTGACGTCATTGGCAGACTCGACTGTCAATCAAAATTATTATGTTTCCGTCAGAATGAATGAATGAAAACTGTATTAAAAGGTTGCAGAATGGGTACAATACAGTACAGGAGGATGAAGACCAGAAAAAGACTTTCGGCTTTTTTACATAAGGGTCCTCTATTTTCAATTCATCAAAACATTTAGAGACATACATATATACAGTAGTTTCATAAAAATGCTAAAATGCTATTTATTGATTGATTGATTTAAAACTTTAACATATTGCAGAATGGGTACAGTACAGCTCAATACATACAATTGTTAAGGGGATGCAGACCAGAGAAAGACTTTAGTCTTGTTTACATCAGGGTCCCCCATTTTCAATTCATCATATTTCATATCTAAATCATATAATATCTCATATGCAATATATAATCTAATAATCTAAATCTAATATAAAAATGCTAAATGCATGGGTATTTTATTTAGTCTTTAATGTTAGCTTGCAAACTCAAATACTGTCTTGGTAAGCCTCATAATGAATTGTTTGGGGTAAAAAAGAAAAACATCGTGATGTGTATCGTGTATCGCCGAAAGGTCAGAAAATATCGTGCTAGGCGGTTAGGTGGTCGAGCGGAGATTGCGTTCGTCACCAGCCCCGGAGCTGTGAGCTTGATTCGCCTGTTCGAATCCAGCTCACAGCTCCGGGGTTGTCACCAGCTTGGCTGGCCGTCTGCACTGATACAATTGGCTGTATCAGAGGGTGGGAGAAGCTGGCGGGGTGGGTCCGGGTCGTTGTAAACAGCGACTCCTACAGTTCGGTCGGGGCGCCTGCTAAGCGCGGATTGGACGTGAGGGGGATAGTGTGGTCCTCCCACACGCTACGCCCTCTCAATGAGAATCCGCGCTGCCAGGTGAAAAGAAGCGGTGATTGGCTGGACGTGTGTCGGAGGAAGCACGTGGTAGCCTCCACTCTCCCAAATGATCTGACTGTGGGGGGTAAAGCGCAGCGACCAGGAAGGGACTGGGAATTGGCATACGACTAACATTGGGATGGGAGAAAATCGGAGGAAAATGGAGGGGGAAAAAGACCAATAAAAAAAAATAAAAATATCGTGCTATCATATTTAGGCCATATCGCCCAGCCCTAGTGTACGTGTGCACGCTGGTGCCGCGCGCTGAAAATCGATTCTCTCAGTTCCTGATCGCTCTTAGAGTCAAACAGCCATATCACATTATAGGGGAAACGCTTATATCTCTGTGAAAACAGGTCTGATTATCCTAAGACTGGTAAAATAGATTCCTTCCCTGAGATCAGATGGTATCCAAATGGATTATTCCAATTCCTGATCGCCATTCCGAAAATCTATCCTTTTATTGATCCAATGCTACGTACTGTAAAACACAGTAACCACGCCGTGCTGAGGGTCCAGCATGAAGCTGATCGGCCCCGATTACATGCGTGAGAAGTAAAATGTGGTGTCCGGGTTTTTTTTCTCTCATGCTTTTTCATTGAGTCCAATCCAAAAGGGTGAATTACCATCTGGGAGACGATAGGGGGTGCTTTTTTCACACCTGGCGCCTGGGGTGGCTGATTTACGGTAGACTCGGTTGATGAAATTAATTCAGATCGCTAATAAAAAAAAACGAGAACAAAATAATATTCTCGCTATGGGCATTCAACCCGCGTGGGGTAAACCCGAGAAAACTCTGGTTGGGCATTCAAAGTGTTAATAAAAAAATTAAATAAAACAAACTATAGGGGTAAAAAGTGTGTTTTCCAAAGTATACAGGAGCAGCTATGAAATATGTCCTTATTCCATGCCGCCTGGCTCCGCCCCCCTTACTAATTTTTTTATGTCAAAGGCCACAAACAGGTGGATCTGCTGCTGAATTCAGTCAGTAATTGAGGCGACAGTGGGTCAGGAGGTAGAGCGGTTGTCTGGTTCACGGTTCGATTCCTGCTCCTGGGCAGCATGTCAAAGTGTCCTTGAGCAAGACACTACAGTGTTTCCCCTGGGATTTTTTTCAGGGGGGGGTGGTAGGCCCCCCAAAACTACTAGTGTTTTCGCGGGGCACGCGTGTCACGGATACGTTGTGTCAACAGTGTCGTCATAGACTCGCGCAGTAAGACGATTGTTAGAATCTGTGCATTTCTCTACACTGAGCTGAAATTAAACGATTGCACATAGATTAGGCTTATTACAACACATAAATTAACTTATTTACAATTATACATACAGTAGTGACAACACACATATGAACTATTTACAATACAGGGAGGCACATACAACACTCATAACTATTTACAACCAGTGTCAGAGCGAGCGCACTCAAGTTGTTCTGAGGTTCTGAGGGCTCAGAGTGCACACTGGACGCTCTGACCAAAGAGTCAGTTTATCAGAGCGGAGCAGATTTTCAGAGTGCATTTATTAACTCACCTTAACTAGGGCCCTATGAATTCCGTTTAATCTTTTCCTGTTTTCGGATTTCTCAGTTTTTAATTTACCTGTTTTCGGATTTCTCTGATTTCTATTTTTTTTCCTTTTGGATTTAACAAAAAAAAAACTATACAAAATCATGTTTTTAACTAACTTTATTAACAGTACATCTGCAGTGTAGTTCAATGTTCAGTGCCAGTTCAGTTATGAGGTTTCTTTTTTTCAATTCAGTTCAGTTGAATGCAGTTCAACTGCCAGTGCAGTGCAATAACTAAATAATAATTAAATGGTTAAATAATACAAAATAATAATTTGTTTAAAAGAAATCAGAAAAAATCTGTAAAATGTCATTTATTTAGGGCGGCTACGTGGCGTAGTGGGCAAGGCGCTCGCCACGAATACTGGAGACGCTGGGCTCGCCTGTTCGAGCCCAGCGCTCCACATTGCTTTCAGTTTAGCTGGTCGTCCGTACTAATACACATTGGCCGTATTAGGGGGTGGGAAACTGATGGGTGGGGATCGGGCGTTGTGGACAGCGACTCCTACAGGTTGGTTGGTGCGCCTGCGCAGTAGAATCAGGAAGTGTCGGGGGCAGCGTGAGCCTCCCACGCGTTACTCCTCGCCACTGAGAGATCGAGCTGCGCAGGTGAAAAGATGCGACTGCTGTTACCTCAAGTACCGGAGGGGACTTGTGCTATGTATGACTTAGTCCACATTGCAGCCGGCTTGTGGGAGGCAAGAAACAGCGTCCGTGACAGGGGAGGGTTGAATTGGACGATACGAAATTGGGATGGGAGAAAAATATAGAAAATGGGAGAAAAAGTGGATCAAAAAGAAATTTCATTTATTTCAAAAAGATGTCCTTTAAAGGTTCATGCTTCTCCCCATCTCTGGCTGACATCCCCATTGTGATACATGATGGTTAGGCCTTTGTGTTTTCCTTAGTGAGAGATTCTCTTTTGTCAGTCAGACTCAGCACTACAGCGTTTTGTACTTGCTGAAGCTTCTCTCTGTATAATAATTTTTTAAGTTTAAATATCAACATTATCTGGCCATCCTCAGTAAATATCAAACTTTCCAAAGACCAGAGTTGGGACGGGCACGCGCGCACACACACACACACAGAAAGGGAGAATGGCTTATGAACTATCCAGTTCATATATCAACTTATATCAACTATCCAGTTAGTTTTTATATAATTTAGCTAGCTCGTCAACGTTAGTGATTAAAGCAAACTTAAAAAAGAAATCTTTACTTTTTTTATAATTATAATTTTTTCCGTTGGGGGCGGGGTCCCGTTGGCCCCGCCAAGGCAATGGTAGGGGAAACACTGCACGTAACCCCTAACTGCTCCCTATGAGCAGGTCAGCACCTTGCATGTATGTGAATGTGTCAGTGAATGGGTGAATGTGAGGAATAAATATTGTAAAGTGCTTTGGATAAAAGCTGCTACCATATAAATGCACCTTTTAATCAGTCCCCTGTTTTCTATTCTACAGGCTTGTCCTTCCCAATTCGATGGGAGAAAATCGGGGGCCTGTATAAATGTCTACAGTGTCCCTATACTGTTTCCGTCCGCAGAACAATGGACGGCCACATAAAGTCTCACGACCGGATTCCTCCTCCTAGCCAACCCGCTGGAGACACAGGTGGGCCTGTTTGCAAACACCTGATTTTGTGTCCAAATTAATCTTAGTTCTTGGCGTTCAATCAGGAAGACTTAACTCGTGTCACTACTAGGGTCGGGAACCGAGACCCGTTTTCCAACCGGGAACCGGTTCAATAACATCTGGAACCGACTGGATGAAAATACGTTTGAATTTTTTATTCCCATGATCAATTCACAGGTTGTAATTACTGTTGTTTCTTTTGCTCTCTATTTTTATAAGATTATAAATCGCACCACTTATTCTGTTTTTATAATTCACATTGTGTAATTTCCCAGCTCATTTGATGTCTGGTATACGGGAACCAACAAGGTTCCGACTGTGAAATAGTACATGAACGGTACAGTCTACTGAGTCGGATAAACAGTCTCCAGCCCTTTTTGGATGACAGTGGCTCAGGAGGTAGAGCAGTCATCTGGTAATCCGGAGGTTCCCGGTTTGATTCCCGCTCTTGAATGAATGAATGAATGAATGAATGATTTTATTTCGGTCTGATTCTACAAAGCATAGTACTATAAAAAAAAATTAAAACTAAAAAATAAATAAAATTACCGAAAAGGTGTAGGCTGAAGCCGAGGCTTATAATTGCCTACCCTTTTTACATTACATTATTTACACACAAAAAATAAACATAATCGTTTTCAAATAAACGCTAGATTATCGATAGTATATGTGTACGTTAGGGCTGGGCGATATGACGATATTATATAAATATCGGGTACAGTTCATTAACGATACACTTTTTCAACGTATCGTGGATATCGTGATGTTTTGCCCAAGAGGATTGTGTCGCGTCAATCTGTCCACACGTTACTCGTTCATATCTCAGCCTGTGCTGAGATATGACCATTCCGCGGTCTGTTAATAAAGTTTTCAATCAGACAGATGTATGGAAAGGCTTTTATTATAACATTCGTTGTAGTAAAATCATTATGCCTCATTTAGTCATCCTGTGAGGCACTGGTCTCCTACTCGACGGCCGCGGGGAGCTAACGTTAGTAGCTTTGTTGATGTTCAGCACACGGGACATTCAGGAAGTCAAAAACGAATAACGCTTGCCGATTGGTGCTAAGAACAGCAGGGCGGGTGCAAGCGGTGTGATGTCATTGGCAGACTCGACTGTCAATCAAAATTATTATGTTTCCGTCAGAATGAATGAATGAAAACTGTATTAAAAGGTTGCAGAATGGGTACAATACAGTACAGGAGGATGAAGACCAGAAAAAGACTTTCGGCTTTTTTACATAAGGGTCCTCTATTTTCAATTCATCAAAACATTTAGAGACATACATATATACAGTAGTTTCATAAAAATGCTAAAATGCTATTTATTGATTGATTGATTTAAAACTTTAACATATTGCAGAATGGGTACAGTACAGCTCAATACATACAATTGTTAAGGGGATGCAGACCAGAGAAAGACTTTAGTCTTGTTTACATCAGGGTCCCCCATTTTCAATTCATCATATTTCATATCTAAATCATATAATATCTCATATGCAATATATAATCTAATAATCTAAATCTAATATAAAAATGCTAAATGCATGGGTATTTTATTTTGTCTTTAATGTTAGCTTGCAAACTCAAATACTGTCTTGGTAAGCCTCATAATGAATTGTTTGGGGTAAAAAAGAAAAACATTGTGATGTGTATCGTGTATCGCCGAAAGGTCAGAAAATATCGTGCTAGGCGGTTAGGTGGTCGAGCGGAGATTGCGTTCGTCACCAGCCCCGGAGCTGTGAGCTTGATTCGCCTGTTCGAATCCAGCTCACAGCTCCGGGGTTGTCACCAGCTTGGCTGGCCGTCTGCACTGATACAATTGGCTGTATCAGAGGGTGGGAGAAGCTGGCGGGGTGGGTCCGGGTCGTTGTAAACAGCGACTCCTACAGTTCGGTCGGGGCGCCTGCTAAGCGCGGATTGGACTTGAGGGGGATAGTGTGGTCCTCCCACACGCTACGCCCTCTCAATGAGAATCCGCGCTGCCAGGTGAAAAGAAGCGGTGATTGGCTGGACGTGTGCACGCTGGTGCCGCGCGCTGAAAATCGATTCTCTCAGTTCCTGATCGCTCTTAGAGTCAAACAGCCATATCACATTATAGGGGAAACGCTTATATCTCTGTGAAAACAGGTCTGATTATCCTAAGACTGGTAAAATAGATTCCTTCCCTGAGATCAGATGGTATCCAAATGGATTATTCCAATTCCTGATCGCCATTCCGAAAATCTATCCTTTTATTGATCCAATGCTACGTACTGTAAAACACAGTAACCACGCCGTGCTGAGGGTCCAGCATGAAGCTGATCGGCCCCGATTACATGCGTGAGAAGTAAAATGTGGTGTCCGGGTTTTTTTTCTCTCATGCTTTTTCATTGAGTCCAATCCAAAAGGGTGAATTACCATCTGGGAGACGATAGGGGGTGCTTTTTTCACACCTGGCGCCTGGGGTGGCTGATTTACGGTAGACTCGGTTGATGAAATTAATTCAGATCGCTAATAAAAAAAAACAAGAACAAAATAATATTCTCGCTATGGGCATTCAACCCGCGTGGGGTAAACCCGAGAAAACTCTGGTTGGGCATTCAAAGTGTTAATAAAAAAATTAAATAAAACAAACTATAGGGGTAAAAAGTGTGTTTTCCAAAGTATACAGGAGCAGCTATGAAATATGTCCTTATTCCATGCCGCCTGGCTCCGCCCCCCTTACTAATTTTTTTATGTCAAAGGCCACAAACAGGTGGATCTGCTGCTGAATTCAGTCAGTAATTGAGGCGACAGTGGGTCAGGAGGTAGAGCGGTTGTCTGGTTCACGGTTCGATTCCTGCTCCTGGGCAGCATGTCAAAGTGTCCTTGAGCAAGACACTACAGTGTTTCCCCTGGGATTTTTTTCAGGGGGGGGTGGTAGGCCCCCCAAAACTACTAGTGTTTTCGCGGGGCACGCGTGTCACGGATACGTTGTGTCAACAGTGTCGTCATAGACTCGCGCAGTAAGACGATTGTTAGAATCTGTGCATTTCTCTACACTGAGCTGAAATTAAACGATTGCACATAGATTAGGCTTATTACAACACATAAATTAACTTATTTACAATTATACATACAGTAGTGACAACACACATATGAACTATTTACAATACAGGGAGGCACATACAACACTCATAACTATTTACAACCAGTGTCAGAGCGAGCGCACTCAAGTTGTTCTGAGGTTCTGAGGGCTCAGAGTGCACACTGGACGCTCTGACCAAAGAGTCAGTTTATCAGAGCGGAGCAGATTTTCAGAGTGCATTTATTAACTCACCTTAACTAGGGCCCTATGAATTCCGTTTAATCTTTTCCTGTTTTCGGATTTCTCAGTTTTTAATTTACCTGTTTTCGGATTTCTCTGATTTCTATTTTTTTTCCTTTGGATTTAACAAAAAAAAAACTATACAAAATCATGTTTTTAACTAACTTTATTAACAGTACATCTGCAGTGTAGTTCAATGTTCAGTGCCAGTTCAGTTATGAGGTTTCTTTTTTTCAATTCAGTTCAGTTGAATGCAGTTCAACTGCCAGTGCAGTGCAATAACTAAATAATAATTAAATGGTTAAATAATACAAAATAATAATTTGTTTAAAAGAAATCAGAAAAAATCTGTAAAATGTCATTTATTTAGGGCGGCTACGTGGCGTAGTGGGCAAGGCGCTCGCCACGAATACTGGAGACGCTGGGCTCGCCTGTTCGAGCCCAGCGCTCCACATTGCTTTCAGTTTAGCTGGTCGTCCGTACTAATACACATTGGCCGTATTAGGGGGTGGGAAACTGATGGGTGGGGATCGGGCGTTGTGGACAGCGACTCCTACAGGTTGGTTGGTGCGCCTGCGCAGTAGAATCAGGAAGTGTCGGGGGCAGCGTGAGCCTCCCACGCGTTACTCCTCGCCACTGAGAGATCGAGCTGCGCAGGTGAAAAGATGCGACTGCTGTTACCTCAAGTACCGGAGGGGACTTGTGCTATGTATGACTTAGTCCACATTGCAGCCGGCTTGTGGGAGGCAAGAAACAGCGTCCGTGACAGGGGAGGGTTGAATTGGACGATACGAAATTGGGATGGGAGAAAAATATAGAAAATGGGAGAAAAAGTGGATCAAAAAGAAATTTCATTTATTTCAAAAAGATGTCCTTTAAAGGTTCATGCTTCTCCCCATCTCTGGCTGACATCCCCATTGTGATACATGATGGTTAGGCCTTTGTGTTTTCCTTAGTGAGAGATTCTCTTTTGTCAGTCAGACTCAGCACTACAGCGTTTTGTACTTGCTGAAGCTTCTCTCTGTATAATAATTTTTTAAGTTTAAATATCAACATTATCTGGCCATCCTCAGTAAATATCAAACTTTCCAAAGACCAGAGTTGGGACGGGCACGCGCGCACACACACACACACACAGAAAGGGAGAATGGCTTATGAACTATCCAGTTCATATATCAACTTATATCAACTATCCAGTTAGTTTTTATATAATTTAGCTAGCTCGTCAACGTTAGTGATTAAAGCAAACTTAAAAAAGAAATCTTTACTTTTTTTATAATTATAATTTTTTCCGTTGGGGGCGGGGTCCCGTTGGCCCCGCCAAGGCAATGGTAGGGGAAACACTGCACGTAACCCCTAACTGCTCCCTATGAGCAGGTCAGCACCTTGCATGTATGTGAATGTGTCAGTGAATGGGTGAATGTGAGGAATAAATATTGTAAAGTGCTTTGGATAAAAGCTGCTACCATATAAATGCACCTTTTAATCAGTCCCCTGTTTTCTATTCTACAGGCTTGTCCTTCCCAATTCGATGGGAGAAAATCGGGGGCCTGTATAAATGTCTACAGTGTCCCTATACTGTTTCCGTCCGCAGAATAATGGACGGCCACATAAAGTCTCACGACCGGATTCCTCCTCCTAGCCAACCCGCTGGAGACACAGGTGGGCCTGTTTGCAAACACCTGATTTTGTGTCCAAATTAATCTTAGTTCTTGGCGTTCAATCAGGAAGACTTAACTCGTGTCACTACTAGGGTCGGGAACCGAGACCCGTTTTCCAACCGGGAACCGGTTCAATAACATCTGGAACCGACTGGATGAAAATACGTTTGAATTTTTTATTCCCATGATCAATTCACAGGTTGTAATTACTGTTGTTTCTTTTGCTCTCTATTTTTATAAGATTATAAATCGCACCACTTATTCTGTTTTTATAATTCACATTGTGTAATTTCCCAGCTCATTTGATGTCTGGTATACGGGAACCAACAAGGTTCCGACTGTGAAATAGTACATGAACGGTACAGTCTACTGAGTCGGATAAACAGTCTCCAGCCCTTTTTGGATGACAGTGGCTCAGGAGGTAGAGCAGTCATCTGGTAATCCGGAGGTTCCCGGTTTGATTCCCGCTCTTGAATGAATGAATGAATGAATGATTTTATTTCGGTCTGATTCTACAAAGCATAGTACTATAAAAAAAAATTAAAACTAAAAAATAAATAAAAT
Organism: Notolepis coatsorum; assembly: GCF_963971535.1. Taxonomy (NCBI): domain Eukaryota; kingdom Metazoa; phylum Chordata; class Actinopteri; order Aulopiformes; family Paralepididae; genus Notolepis; species Notolepis coatsorum. The sequence goes on along the minus strand of NC_140173.1, from coordinate 17,760,041 downwards.
TACCGAAAAGGTGTAGGCTGAAGCCGAGGCTTATAATTGCCTACCCTTTTTACATTACATTATTTACACACAAAAAATAAACATAATGTCAAAGGCCACCAACAGGTGGATCTGCTGCTGAATTCAGTCAGTAATTGACCTTTCTCAAAGCCAGGCCCCCCTTGGTTACTGTTGCTACGTCCGACAAGCTGAGAGCCATATAGACCACCGCAACACTTCCGGGATTCTGAAATTCAACAAAGCCACCATGGAGGGTCTCCGTAACGTATCAGTCGCCTTAACAGACTCATTTTGGAGAAATAACGCTGCAATATCCTCCAGGTCCCGACAAAAGGGGCTACAATATGCCATGGAGGGATATATCCACAGCATTAAGATGCAGAAAGATGGAGGCACAACCACAATAGAGGCACTAGCGTATAGGTCGCAGTGCAAGAGTGAGAAACCACATGAGCTCTATGTAAAGTTCGACGAGCACAATATTGTGGACCAAGCTTGTTCATGTACTGCTGGGTACGTTCTGCTTTTTGTAATATCAAGTTGTTATTGCTATTGAAATCGTACATCTAGTTATTCTTTTTCATTTCAGATAATGATTGAAGAAGTGCGTCGTTAGTCGACGACAACAAATGGCTAACGTTAACGACAGCGTTAGCTAACTTGGATGATGTTTATCATCCTATCAAGCTGAATGAATGAATGAATGAATGAATGAATGAATGAGCTAGCTAGCTAATGTTTGTACAATAAATGAGTCGGGTTGTGTCTACAATGCTGTGTATTTCAGAACACAAGTAAACATACCACACCTTTTCCATGACGTGAGACATTATACTTTTATACATTAGATATTATACAGGCTCAGTATGCCCACAGGGTGGAGCTGTAGACCAGCCTGTAACAGCTAATGCTGTCCTTAACACATTGGTTGCCAAAATCGCTTTCCAGCGTTATATTGCCCACCATGCGTTGACCGCCAACATCGCTGTACAGCGTTTTTGAGATCAATATTTAATTTTTTCGCCATGGCATTCATAATTCCTCCACCCAGCCCCCGGTGCCCTAGCGGGACCCTAAATGGGACTGCAACGGCTCAATACCGCCGCCTGGTGGATGGTCGGGCCAGTTACACACTCAAAAACCGGAAAGTGTCATCGTGCGTCGAGGAAATTCCTCCGGCAGTCACATCTTGCTACGGGACTCCTGACAAACACTATAGTACATATGGATCGCTGCCATAAAGCAAAAATCAATATGATTTTGGCGTTTATTGTGCCATACAAACCGGAAATGGATCTAGGTGATCGTCGTCGAATAATTGGGATCTTTCTCCGCCAGTCTCATCGGCGCACGGTAAGGGGGCAGTAATGTTATTTTCAACCCGATTGTGCATTTCCTTGTTTGCAAACAGTCTGATCAATATATCCACCCATACTACATAAAGCCGTTACTGACGATCAAGGAATTATAAACGACCCCCCCCCCCCCCCCTTTCCTCCACGCATGATGAAGCATAATGTATACCGATCATATACATTTGAATTTTTTAATATAGCGTGTATGGGAAAGAAACGCCAATCGATAATCTATTATGCTTCAGGGCCTATAACTACTGTTTTTGGAATTACAGCAGAAAAGATTAAAAACATACTTATTCTCGAAGGTATTAACACAACAATGTATGAATGAAAAAATATAACGTTCCCACATCCTGAACGATAGATAATCGACATCTACATAGGCTTTCAACGGTGGCAGAGAGTGGTATAAGATGGGCACAACCCCCGGCGCCCAATGTGTTAACGTGTCGACTAAAGACACACTTCTTCAATCATTATCTGAAATATAAAAAACTAGATGTTGACTGGTAAACGATTTCATTATCTGAAATAAAAACAACTAGATGTTGACTGGAAAAAGATTTCATTATCTGAAATGGAAAAAAAACGAACCTACACTGCTGTCTTGTTGTACAAAACATGTAAGTTGCTTTGGATAAACATGCCACCAAGCTGATCTTTTAAAATAAATTTTTTTACAGTATGCCAGGTTACTGTTCACATACAGTGGGCTTGATGCACACACTGGACATTTGGCGTGCAAAAACAGAACAGATCTCCACAATGTGGTGGTAGCCAAGGCCAAAGTAAATCGTAAGCGGAAGCCTATAACATCCAACTATACCCACAACAAGTACGTTATTCCATTCTGTGTACTGCATATTATTTATTTATTTATTTATTTATTTATATTTACCATCAGTCATGCTCTTGCTAATAATGCTATTTATGTGTCTAGGCAAACACTAGGAACAAATACATACAAGCTCATGAAAGAGATGACAGATGTGCCTATAAGCTACCTTGCAGCAGAAGACACACCTGAGGTCGAAGTTTGCGGCAGGACATATCCTGTGGGATGTGGCCTAAGCCACCAGGTGAGAAACGTATATAATTATGGAATAAGATAAGACCCCCCCTATATAATACAGCTCTGTACACATACATCTGACTAACAATACACTATTAATTTGTATATTTTGTACCCAGTTTAAATACAATGTACAGGTGGTTAAACTGGGTACAAATATACTAATTAATAGTGTAGTGTTAATCAGATGTATGTGTACAGAGTTGTATTATATAAATAGAGACAGTATGACAACTACAGCATAACTAGTAAGAGGGTAATAGTAGAAATATATAAATATAGGCATTTGAATCTAACAATATGAGAGAAATCAACAGTGTAAACAAGTGTGAGGGTCTGTATGCCCTATTGGTTATAAAATAAATGGAATGAAATCATCATATCAAGCTGCAAGCAGAATTATTGTTAAATCTATGTCACAAAGAGAAAAAGCAACCAAGTCCTCACTCAGTGCCATGGGTGTTGGCTAAACACAAGAAGCCATTCTCTGATGCATACATATAAAATAATATATTTGATTTGATTGAAGTTTATTTCAAATATGCAACATAACAAACAAACATCAAGTACATTATAGCCGTAAGCCATTCAAATAATAAATGTATATAACAAATTTAAAATAACAAAGAACAAACAAAAAAGTCAAACAAAATCTTTTTTTTTTGGTCATTTACATTTGCCTCTTAGACCTCACAAAGGGTGGCAGGTTTAACTGCAGTCTGACAGAGGACGATATCAAAAAGCCCTTATCGGCCATTAGGCCATCACCTCTTTGCAGATAGCCAATTTCTATCTGTTTCTCCAGTAGTGGGATGAGACCACTCTCTCTGACTATCTCCTTGTCAGACATAGTGCCTGTGAAAAGTGCAGTAACTCGAATAGCTCTGACTTTGCAACACCAGTGAGGTAGGCCGTTCCATTTTTAGTTCAGTGCAATCCAATATTGCAAATGTTGATGGATAATCCGTTTTGTAGGTGTCTGGCATATTTGCCATAATGACATCTCTGTGAGGCCAAATTGGTATTGCACCCAATACGTCGAACATATAATGAATCCAGGAGTAGAAAAGATTACTTGCACTTTGCACGGTTATGCTCAATCTAAAGGCAAGGTTTTTCAAGTCTTCATTGTTGCATAGTTTCATTAAAACAAATAACAGCTGGCTACGCAGGGGCATCTCAACAACTTGCCAATCATTCCGCTGGTATTTTAAGGGGTCATTTATTTGAGTGGCACATGGATCATTTGGAATGCCAAATATTGTGCACAGGTGGTTGAATCGTTCATATGTGAACCCAGTACTGTATGCAAACATTTGGCTCCTCTTCTGGTCCCCCTTCCAGTTGACCTTGTTCAGAAGGGAGGGGTGGAGGCGGTTAGGTGGCCGAGCGGAGATTGCGTTCGTCACCAGCCCCGGAGCTGAGCTGGATTTGCCTGTTCGAATCCAGCTCACAGCTCCGGGGTTGTCACCAGCTTGGCTGGCCGTCTGCACTGATACAATTGGCTGTATCAGAGGGTGGGAGAAGCTGGCGGGGTGGGTCCGGGTCGTTGTAAACAGCGACTCCTACAGTTCGGTCGGGGCGCCTGCTAAGCGCGGATTGGACGTGAGGGGGATAGTGTGGTCCTCCCACACGCTACGCCCTCTCAATGAGAATCCGCGCTGCCAGGTGAAAAGAAGCGGTGATTGGCTGGACGTGTGTCGGAGGAAGCACGTGGTAGCCTCCACTCTTCCAGATGATCGGACTGTGTGGGGTAAGTGCGCAGCGACCAGGAAGGGACTGGGAATTGGCATACGACTAACATTGGGATGGGAGAAAATCGGAGGAAAATGGAGGGGGAAAAAGACCAATAAAAAAAAAAAAAATAAGGGAGGGGTGGCTCCACAGTCTCTGGAAAGACACGTATTTACATGTTAATGATAGCATTTTGATCCCATCTTTTTCTTTTTTACAGCTTCCCCTATTAAACAAGGGAGCCCCTTCTGCTGAGGCTGAAGCACCGCCTGTCAGTCAACCCGATGACTTCCCCAACTTTCTTTTATGTCTATTTTATTATTAGTATTATTGCACAATTGATGCGAGCATGACCACCTACATTTCACTGTATGCCCTGGTATGTATGTGACAAATAAACCTCTTGAATCTTGAATCTCATTTACTCTGTATTGTATATATGTATTGACTGAACATTCCTTTACTTACTTTTTACTTACTTACTTTTTTTTACTTTATGAAGCACACTCTCAGGGGCTCATACAGAAACTAGCATTTCATCATAAAGTATTCTGTATTTTATTATGACGAATAATAAACAACTTGAAACTTGAACTTGAAATGTGTAAACAGCTAGGATCATCGCTCACCATTGAAGATCACACACACAGTCTCTTCTGGGGTTTCCTCAATGGTGCTGGAGGTGGATGCCTCTTGCAACGTTTTCATGAGTCTGTACAACCATAATTTGTGTTATTTTGGAATAAAACAATACAATCACAAGAGGCATTAAATGTTGTAGTTTGTCTAAAGTTAACTACCGTTTCCTTGGTGGCTTTCTGCAGGCCCCTTGTTCCTTTGTGGGGTTGACCACTTGTACAGCAGGGTTAGGGAAGTTGGCAGTAGGCTGTCCATGCACAAAATGCTATAAAGATTAAAGCAAAATAGAAATGAATGATTGCCTGTTAGCGTTCTTATTTGTACTTTGACCACAGGTAGACTAGGCAGACATAAAACACACAGGCTCACTCTGAATATGAACGAGGAGTAATAACAGCGTTTTTTCATGAATTTTTGTTTGGATTGTTGAGGCCCAGTCGGTGCAGACGAACCAGAGCTCCGCTGTTCAGACATGTTTTCATGTTGTTGTACATCAAGTGATCCAAGTTGGTCATGACTGATTGATTGATTGAAAACTTTATTAACAGATTGCAGAATGGGTACAATACAGTACAGCTCAATACACACAATTGTTAAGGGGATGCAGACCAGAGAAAGACGTTTGTCTTGTTTACATCAGGGTCCCCCCTTTTCAATTCATAGTGAACATTGCTGCGGTTGAGTAGTAGTACCTACTTACTGGTCACGGGAGGCTTCAATAACGTTTGAATGATAATCCATTTTGTGAATACATTTGTTGAAACAACTTTGTTGGCCGACGGCTCCTGTTATCTTAACGTTCGCTGCGCTCTAACGTTACATAGCTTAATTAACGTGCATGACACAGACATACCTGTGTAAAGCAGCTTGTGTTCCGCTGGGAAAGCATCACTGCATACACAAGGAAAGAAGATATTACCTACCTGGGTTCCATCCTAGAGGCAAATCTTTCCTGTGACAAAATGGCATCCAATGTAATAAAAAAAGTCAACCAACGAACTCGATTCTTGTACCGGATCTCCTCACTGGTAAACAAGAATACCCTGAAGACTCTAGCAGGAGCACTCATTCAAGGGTACTACGACTATGCTTGCACCTCATGGTACCAAAGCACCTCAAAGGCGCTAAAAACAAAATTACAAACATCTCAAAACAAACTGGTCAGACTACTGCTTGACCTTACTCCTAGAACCCACCTCACCCCTGCCCACTTTGACAACCTAGGATGGCTTAGAGTAGACGACAGAGTACAGCAACTTGCAATGGGCCTGGTCTACAAGATACACTACACGACCAAGGTACCCATGTACATGTCAAAATACTTCCCAAAGGTCAGTGAATACCACGATCACAACACCAGAGGGAGCTCCACAAATCATGTTAAACCCAGATTCGGCTCAAACAAGGGACTAAACACGTTTCGCAATTATGCCACATCAATGTGGAACGCCCTACCCAAAGCTGTAAAGGAATGTGAATCGCTACCCACGTTCAAAAACACTCAAAAAACACCTAAGGGAGACTGCAACTCGAAACTGGCCCCTGTAAATGTCCGAACACAACCCCCTCCAATGTACAGTAAATTACCAAGTATGGTCTTGTCAATAATCCAATGTACAGTTTTGTTTGTACAGTTGTACAGTGTCCCCCACCCACCCCTCCTAAGTCTTTCTCTGGTCTGCATCCCCTTAACAATTGTATGTATTGAGCTGTACTGTACTGTACCCATTCTGCAATCTGTTAATAAAGTTTTCAATCAATTCAATCAATCACTTGTTTAATCCAAATGTCCATTCGGAAAACGTTGTATTATGAAACCAGTATGAGACGATGTGCTTATTTATTGTTTCAATTCCGAAAGTTGATTTTGTTTAGCCAGTCATTTAGCGAATACAAATTTCAGGGTGATGATCAGAGCCAATCGGAGGCAGATCGGGGATGGTCTTTGCAGAATGCACGTGAAGTATCTTTTGCTTCATTTATATCTATATCTAAGTTCTGTGATTGTATAGTCTTTTACCCTTCTCCTCTGCATTGTTTGGTATTTCAGATGTTTGGTTCTATTTAAGGAAAAGAAGCTGACGAGGTGGTCTGAATAAAACAAACTGGTGTGTTTATTTCCATTTCTAAATAAACCACAGCTATGAATCAAACAAGTACAAGATCTTTACTTCAATTTAATCGTCTCTTTGGTGTGGCAGTTCTGTCCATGATCTGATCAGCTGGGGCCGATCAGAGCCGTTTCTCCGGTGGTGGTGGTGTTGTCTCTCGGGTTTCCCATGACAACACGCGGCTTCTCTTTGGGGCTGGTGTGGTTGCTAAGGCAACCCTGGGTCTCCGTGAGTATCCGCGCTCAGGCAGGGAGCGCTTGATTTTGTCTCTCTCCGTGGCAGGCTCTCCTGCTGCGAGGCGATCGTCTGTCATCGGGTGTCAGTGGCTCTGAGTCTCCGGCTCGGCTCTCGAGCTCCAGTTGGTGATTCTCTCCGTCGGTGGAGGTTCAGCGCTCAAGCAAGGAGCGCTCATCTCCAGGTTCCTTCTGTCAGCCGGTGTGTGTGTCGCTCCAGGTCTGTGTCTCAGTCCATCTCCAGGTCTGTGTCTCCGTTCATCTCCAGGATCCTCTCTGTCTCCTCGCCTGTGTGTGTCTCCCTTCCATCTCCATCAGCCCTGCTTAAAAGGGAAGAAGAAGGAACTTCCCCCAAGACGTGTGTCCCAGGGCTCGGGCTTCTCCATTGGCCAAAGGATCTTCTCGCTGAGTGACACGTCAGCCTTGGTCTGCTGACACAACGTTTTCACAGTAGAATCCACCGGGCTGTTTTAGCAGTTAGCCATTCATATTACCTTATTAGGGGATCCTTTCAATGAGTGACACGTCCTACTGTTCTTGTGACACAATGTTTACACAGTCTAAATGGGGGAGACTTCCAAATAGTCTGGTGTCATCTCTCTGACCTCTGGACCTTAGTGAGCATCTGCCGTGTTGTAACCTGAATTTGCTTAGCTTAGTGTCAATATGACCTTTTGATCTCAACTGTATTTTAAGTTGGTTTCCTGTTCTAAGATAATTAGTTCCTCTTTTATCTCTTACCAACTAGGTTCGCCCGGTGGGGGAAATGAGTCATTCCAAGTAAGCTTTTGTTCCTCTTTAGCTAAAGTACATATCACTCCTTTCTGCCCATCTCAATATAGCCTGGAGGGGTCAGTTTATGACCTTAATGACCTGGCACCTGGTCGGGGGAGTCACTGTCTCAACCTCTTTAGCCTGGGGCCACAGAGATAACTAACATGGGGTTTTCAAATGGCCCTTCTGTCAAATCAGCAATTTCATCTAATATTATTTTGTACATTTTTAGTTGCTATATTTCATGTTTCATTTAGATAAATACACGACACACGTGTTAGAGCCAATCAAAGGCAGAGGTTATTATAAAAAAAATAAAAATTGAGAACGCACATGGCCAGGGCCGGGGGGAAAGACTACACATACACACAGACAGATAGACCTGCTGGGAGCTAGGAGCACCAGTGCGACAAGGGAAAACATTAAGTCGCACCGAACTGATTTTCGGTCGCACAGTGCGACTAAAATGGTGGCACTCGGGAGCCCTGTCTCCATGGTAGCTAAGCGGCCCTGGAAGCTATTCATCGTCTCGCGGAGTGCGTCTACCGAAGACTGTAGCGGCTTAACTGACTCCTGAATTAGAGCCGAAATGTCCTCTCGGAGTGAGGCTCGTTGTTTATCCAGTTCTATGAGGAGTGAGGCTCGTTGTTTATCCAGTTCTATGAGGAGTGAGGCTCGTTGTTTATCCAGTTCTATGAGGAGTGAGGCTCGTTGTTTATCCAGTTCTATGACCAGTTGGTTCATGGATATGGTCTCGGGAATTACTTTGTGCGTGTCGTCAGCTTCCATATTTGCCGCCGCCATCTTGGAGACCTTGCTAGCCAGAGTTGAGACACTGCTCGGCGCTTTATGTTTACTGCTCATTTTGCAATTGAATGATAATTCTCAATATGAACTGTCGTCTGTTACTTCGTTTCAAACAAAAAAACTGTGTTTGTAGGTAAATCTTGAAGTTTCGACCAGGAGACCTCCTACACGCGACTTGCACCTACACCGTCATCACCGGAAGTCCTTACTACAATCTTTATGTTAAAGGCCACCAACAGGTGGATCTGCTGCTGAATTCAGTCATTAATTGGGGCGACAGTGGCTCAGGAGGTAGAGCAGTTGTCTGGTAGTTGGAAGGTTCCCGGTTCGATTCCTGGGCAGCATGTCGAAGTGTCCTTGAGCAAGACACTTAACCCCTAACTTCTCCCGATGAGCAGGTCAGCACCTTGCATGGTTGCCTCTGCCATCGGTGTGTGAATGTGTGAGTGAATGGGTGAGGAATAAATATTGTAAAGTGCTTTGGATAAAAGCTGCTATATAAATGCACCGTTTAATCAGTCCCCTGTTTTCTATTCTACAGGCTTGTCCTTCAACAGACGCATTGGATGGGAGAAAACCGGGGGCCTGTATAGATGTCTACAGTGTCCCTATACTGTTTCCGTCCGCAGAAAAATGGACAGCCACATAAAGTCTCACGACCGGAATCCTCCTCCTAGCCAACCCGCTGGAGACACAGGTGGGCCTGTTTGCAAACACCTAATTTTGTGTCCAAATGAATCTTAGTTCTTGGCGTTCAATCAGGAAGACTTAACTCGTGTCACTACTAGGGTCGGGAACCGAGACCCGTTTTCCAACCGGGAAACGGTTCAATAACATCTGGAACCGACTGGATCAAAATACGTTTGAACAATTCACAGGTTGTAATTACTGTTTCTTTTGCTCTCTATTTTTATAAGATTATAAATCGCACCACGTATTCTGTTTTTATAATTCACATTGTGTAATTTCCCAGCTCATTTGATGTCTGGTATACGGGAACGAACAAGGTTCTGACTGTGAAATAGTACATGAACAGTACTCATTACTAGTCATCTGGTAATCCGGAGGTTCCCGGTTTGATTCCCGCTCTTCATAATGAGCATGCTTATAAATGATCATAGATCTGTGTTTTTAGGTCTTACTACAATTTGTATGTCAAAGGCCACCAACAGGTGGATCTGCTGCTGAATTCAGTCAGTAATTGGGGCGACAGTGGCTCAGGAGATAGAGCGGTCGTCTGGTAGTTGGAAGATTCCCGGTTCGATTCCCGCTCCTCCCCGGCAGTGTCACTTAACCCCTAATTGCTCCCGATGAGCAGGTTGGCACCTTGCATGGTTGCCTCCGCATCGGTGTGTGAATGTGAGAGTGAATGGGTCAAATGTGAGGAACAAATTGTAAAGCGTTTTGGATAAAAGCTGCTATATACAGTAAATGCACCATTTACCATTTACAGCCCAACACTCCAACAGGGATATCTGAGCATGTGCCCGTACCCCCATCTCCCATTGAATGATTGACTGGTGACTTAGCCTCCATTTATTAGCCTTGGGTTTGGCAGTGATCCTTTCCATCTAGTAAAGACAGAGACTATATGATGAGGAGATGGAGCACTGCGGTGGTTTTGAACGGATATCCAGATCACTAAAGATGACTGATATAACAAAACGACCTGCTACAAAACAAAACATTCAGAGAAAGTAATTCAATGTGGTGTGATTTTGTTCAGAGTAAAATGACAATTTACTCTTATTTTTGTTTTCTTTCTGCCTAATGTAATCTCATCATCGGAAATTAGGCTCCTCCCCTCAATCTATAAAAACGCTGCTATGTCTAATTGATATCTGGTTATATAATACTTTTGGTTTGTGGGTTTTCGTTTCGAACTCAAGTTCAACAAGGCTTTATTTTTACCATTGCCAAAGCAAACCATATACTGACTTGCTCATAACATCATACAGAACGATAGGTTATGTATATAATCTAGTTATATGAGTACTGGCTGAGCGTCTTGCTCTTTCGCCATCGAGATATACCTCATCTCCAGTACATACTGTACTTCATTAACGAAACAAATGCACCCATGCACCTGACCAGGCCCCGCCCCAGTGTCCTCCTATAAGGCACCAGGCGTGGTCACACTCGCCCTTCCTCGGGAAAAGTTTCCATCAGAAAACTCCCCCAAGGGACCTCAGGGCGCGCTAAGAGCAAGACGCTCAGCCAGTACTCATATAACTAGGTTATATACATAACTTATCGTCTGTACCAAACCCGAAAACGGGTGGGGTTGTGTAAATACAAGTCCCCGCCTCAGCGTTCTCTCCATCCACCTCGACATATGGTACTGCTGTAGCCATATGTGATGATACTCCCAACGCACCCGCCGCCATTTGGCGCAGGTCCGCTAGGAACTGTAGATAGGCGGCCCGGTCCCACCCGCTGTGCGTAGCCAACCCTGGACCCGTGCGAGCAGAGCGTTCCGTGGAGTCGGGACATCGCACCCTGACACTACCCACGAGGCAATCGCACCCAAGAGGGGACCCCGACAGAAAGGGCCGGTTTGATATGGGGGAAGCTGACATCAGTCTAGGTGACAAAAGCTCCCCCACTGAACACCCCTCCAGAACATGCTGAGGAGTTGTTCTGCAGCTGGACATGCAAGGTGTGAGGCCCCCATGGATTCCTACACACCGTAGCCCTGCAGTGATATTACTACCACCCAAATCACGCGCGCCTGCGAGACCACTGCCAATCTTTCAGGAGTGGTAGGCACCAACATGATACCCGGCCTGGCGGCGTGTAGCTTATTCCCAGCGGAAGAGTGCGTTGCGTGCTTCCGCGTTTTCCCTGATTGGCTGCGACGCCCATGTGACCGCGGCAGCGCAAGAGAGCGGCAGTGCGGAAATAGGCTGTCTATTGCCATTCTCTAAGACAAACTCTAACCTTAACCAGCTCCTTAACAGCGGCTAAACTTAACCCTTCTAACCTTAACCAACTCCGAAACAATGCCTAACCTTAACCTTAACCATAACCAACTCCGAAAGAATATAGCCATTCTCTAAGACAAACTCTAACCTTAACCAGCTCCTTAACAGCGCCTAAACTTAACCCGTCTAACCTTAACCAACTCCGAAACAATGCCTAACCTTAACCATAACCAACTCCGAAACAATGCTTAAAGTTAACATGCCTAAACTTAACCGGCGAAAGAATGCATGTTAAAAAAGAAGAAAAAAAAATTGAAGGGAATCGAACTTGTCACCAACGGACCGCAGGATCCACAGCACGGCGGCATACCAGTTGAGCTAAGCGTCAAATGAAAAACATCAGGGATTACGGCTACATAATGCCGCAAGCTCTGCCGCTCCGCTCTGCGGCTGCCGCGGGGCGTGTCGCAGCCAATCAGGGAAAACGCGGAAGCACTCGGCAGCACTCTTCCGCTGGGAATAAAGAATAGGCGGCCTGGCGAGGTCGGGGAAGCCCGCACTGTGTGCCTCAAAAAGGTCTCGAGCCCCCCTGCTGACAACACTTGTAGTTGACAGACGTAACACCAGGCTCAACCAAACACAGCTTATGGTGTGGGAGCCGCTTGACAGCACAACATTCTCACGGACAGACCCAGGCTCAGCCATCAACTGGGTGTCAGCCCCTGTCCCCATGAGAAGCGAAACGTGGGGCCGCATGCGCTTCAACGAAGGCTCGCGGCCCGCAGCCAAAGGAAACAAATCAGAGCCCCTTTTCCGCTGGTGTTGGGGGAGGGAGTGATCGGAGAGCGGGCTGCTCGCGGCAGGACCATGGCCGATCCCTCGGCCGCCAAGGCTGTCGGCCTTGTGGACACCTGTTGACTCAACGCCCAGGATACCTCTGGCGGGGGAAACATGGCCGCCTGTCGAGGGACTCGCCATAGTCGCTGACGAGGCCGTGCTCTCACCTCTGGCTGCGCAGCGTGAGGCGGTGTGGGGCCTAGAACAATTACCGCCCGCGCTCCAGCGGAAGACCAAGATCCTCTGCGGAGAGGGGAGCCCTGAGGAGGGAACCTCCCTGTGGTTATAGCTTGCGGCTAGGTCAAAGCTAATAACGTCAACAACCTCGTGCGATGTTCCGACGTCGGCTGGCCCTCATGGCCCCGCCACCAGACACCATTTTTGACAGAAAAAACAGCAAGTCGAACAAAGTTACTAATCGCTGCCAATTCCATACCGTGGCGGTCAGTGATGCCAGTAACGCGTTACTAAGTAACGCGTTATTGTAATCTGATTACTTTTCCCCGAAAATAGTAATCTAACGCGTTCATCTTTAAAAGCCAGTAATCTGATTGCAGTTACTTGTCCAAGTGGCTGTGCATTACTATTTCGTTACTATCTCATCATAAATTCATAATGCAGGCGGAATGCAGTATTTTATTTAGTTTTCGACAGTCAAAAATACATTTTGAGCTGTTTTTCTTATTTGGGAGTGACGTGGTGTGGCTGTGAAAGGGTTAAATACAAGAATGTGTCCCGCGGCGTGACTGGTCCCTCTGTCTGTGAGTGACTCTGCTTTTGTCCAATCACATTCCCCATCCACAGTCTGCGAATCAGAGGCAGAGTAGGGCGGGTCTTCATAGCACGTCATGTGACATATGCGCCAATCGTGTGACAGCAGGGCTCCGTCGTCGGAGAATTCCACCCCAAAACGCTTGGCAAAATTAAAAGTGAAACCGCAAGATGACTTTTGCGGTTTCTGTTCAGAATTCCACCCCAAAACGCTCGTCTAAACGTAGCCTCAGTCACTACTTCACGGCGGAGGAAACAAAATACTGTCTACCGCTAAAAACAGCACATCCAATTGCATTGAAAGCATCTGGAATCACAACACTAGCCGACGCTTCGACTAGGTACAGGAGGGTTGATGGTGGCAGAGCAAAAGCTCTTATTTGCCAGATTTACAGTTAATTTACATGTTAAAGAGAGACTGATTGTATGTTTATAGAGAGTCATTTATAAAAACTATTTAATAGTTACAGTTGATATAATTGAATAGTTCAGCCTGCATTTGTTAGATGTGATACACTGGTTTTGTAAAACCACTGGCTGGCTGCTCTAATGCTGTGAGCATCATAGACTGTTGCTTTACCATACTTGATGGTACAGAAGCTGAAGCACTAGTTTAACAATTTACGTTATGTGCAGAGAAACAAGTTAAAAACAATTTATGCACTTACAATAAAGCGTTTAAAAAAAAAACTGTTGGGGGAACGACGACGACTTCGTAACCTAGTTACTTTCAAAGTAACTAAGTTACTCTGATAATCAAGTAATCAGTAAAGTAACTTAGATTACTTTTTAAAGGAGTAATCAGTAATCAGTAATCAGATTACTTTTACAAGTAATCTGTGGCATCACTGGTGGCGGTACAGGCTTAACAGCCCACCAGCCACTCGCCGGGCCGACCCACCTCATGGCGTCGGCCGGGCGGTGCACTGTTTCAACATGCCAGAGGCAAAGGACTGATGCTAACACGGAGCACCAGTGGTGGTTGCAACCAGTAACCTCCACTGTGGTTTGCACCATGAAGGGGTTAATGAATAAATGAACTAAAAACACCACCAATATACTGTAGAATGGGCTAACCCATACACACAACGTTAAGGGGATGCGGACCAGAGAACCAGTCCCTGCATACACTTTGTTTAATCCAAATGTCCATTCGGAAACGTTATAACCAGTATGAGACGATGTGCTTATTTATCGTTTCAATTCCAAAAGTTGATGCTCATTTTGTTTAGCCCGTCATTCAGCGAATACGAATTTCAGGGTGATGGCCAGAGCCAATCAGAGGCAGATCGGGGCTGGTCTTTGCAGAATGCACGTGTTAGAGCCAATCAAAGGCAGAGATTATTATATATAAAAAAAGATTTGAGAACGCACATGGCCAGGGCCGGGGGGAAAGACGCTACACATACACACAGACAGACAGACCTGCTGGGAGCTAGGAGCACCAGTGCGACAAGGGAAAACATTAAGTCGCACTGAACTGATTTTCGGTCGCACAGTGCGACTAAAATGGTGGCACTCGGGAGCCCTGTCTCCATGGTAGCTATTCATCGTCTCGCGGAGTGCGTCTACCGAAGACTGTAGCGGCTTAACTGACTCCTGAATTAGAGCCGAAATGTCCTCTCGGAGTGAGGCTCGTTGTTTATCCAGTTCTATGAGGAGTGAGGCTCGTTGTTTATCCAGTTCTATGAGGAGTGAGGCTCGTTGTTTATCCAGTTCTATGACCAGTTGGTTCATGGATATGGTCTCGGGAATTACTTTGTGCGTGTCGTCAGCTTCCATATTTGCTGCCGCCATCTTGGAGACCTTGCTAGCCAGAGTTGAGACACTGCTCGGCGCTTTATGTTTACTGCTCATTTTGCGATTGAATGATAATTCTCAATATGAACTGTCATCTGTTACTTCGTTTCAAACAAAAAAACTGTGTTTGTAGGTAAATCTTGAAGTTTCGACCAGGAGACCTCCTACACGCGACTTGCACCTACACCGTCATCACCGGAAGTCCTTACTACAATCTTTATGTTAAAGGCCACCAACAGGTGGATCTGCTGCTGAATTCAGTCAGTAATTGGGGCGACAGTGGCTCAGGAGGTAGAGCAGTTGTCTGGTAGTTGGAAGGTTCCCGGTTCGATTCCTGGGCAGCATGTCGAAGTGTCCTTGAGCAAGACACTTAACCCCTAACTTCTCCCGATGAGCAGGTCAGCACCTTGCATGGTTGCCTCTGCCATCGGTGTGTGAATGTGTGAGTGAATGGGTGAGGAATAAATATTGTAAAGTGCTTTGGATAAAAGCTGCTATATAAATGCACCGTTTAATCAGTCCCCTGTTTTCTATTCTACAGGCTTGTCCTTCAACAGACGCATTCTATGGGAGAAAACCGGGGGCCTGTATAGATGTCTACAGTGTCCCTATACTGTTTCCGTCCGCAGAAAAATGGACACCCACATGAAGTCTCACCCCCGGAATCCTCCTCCTAGCCAACCCGCTGGAGACACAGGTGGGCCTGTTTGCAAACACCTAATTTTGTGTCCAAATGAATCTTAGTTCTTGGCGTTCAATCAGGAAGACTTAACTCGTGTCACTACTAGGGTCGGGAACCGAGACCCGTTTTCCAACCGGGAACCGGTTCAATAACATCTGGAACCGACTGGATGAAAATACGTTTGAATTTTTTATTCCCACGATCAATTCACAGGTTGTAACTGTTGTTTCTTTTGCTCTCTATTTTTATAAGATTATAAATCGCACCACTTATTCTGTTTTTATAATTCACATTGTGTAATTTCCCAGCTCATTTGATGTCTGGTATACGGGAACGAACAAGGTTCCGACTGTGAAATAGTACATGAACGGTACTCATTACTAGTCATCTGGTAATCCGGAGGTTCCCGGTTTGATTCCCGCTCTTCATAATGAGCATGCTTATAAATGATCATAGATCTGTGTTTTTAGGTCTTACTACAATTTGTATGTCAAAGGCCACCAACAGGTGGATCTGCTGCTGAATTCAGTCAGTAATTGGGGCGACAGTGGCTCAGGAGATAGAGCGGTCGTCTCGATGAGCAGGTTGGCACCTTGCATGGTTGCCTCCGCGTCGGTGTGTGAATGTGAGAGTGAATGGGTCAAATGTGAGGAACAAATTGTAAAGCGTTTTGGATAAAAGCTGCTATATACAGTAAATGCACCATTTACAGCCCAACACTCCAACAGGGAAATCTGAGCATGTGCCCGTACCCCCATCTCCCATTGAATGATTGACTGGTGACTTAGCCTCCATTTATTAGCCTTGGGTTTGGCAGTGATCCTTTCCATCTAGTAAAGACAGAGACTATATGATGAGGAGATGGAGCACTGCGGTGGTTTTGAACGGGGACATCTAGATCACTAAAGCTGGCGGCTATAACAAAACGACCTGCTACAAAACAAAACATTCAGAGAAAGTAATTAAATTTATGTGATTTTGCTCAGAGTAAAATGACAATTTACTGTTATTTTTGTTTTCTTTCTGCCTAATGTAATCTCGTCATCATCAGAAATTAGGCTCCTCCCCTCAATCTATAAAAACCGCTGCTATGTCTAATTGATATCTGCTTATATAATACTTTTGGTTTGTGGGTTTTCGTTTCTAACTCAAGTTCAACAAGGCTTTATTTTTACCATTGCCAAAGCAAACCATATATATACTGACATGCTCATAACATGATACAGAACTCTAATATTAAAATGAAACCGTATCTATATAGAATGCTTTGAATACAACTAACAATGAGTGTGTGGTGTGCGTCTGTCTGTTCTGTTTCAGGAGAGACGCTCGGGGTCCACATTAAGACCAGGTCAAAATGGTTCAGTCGCAGGACAGCAGCACTGCTTTTGCGGGACAATGCGGGACACGTAGGTGAGGAAAAAAAGAAGAAAAAAAGGGAAAAAAAAAGCAAATTTTTGCTAATTAAAATTAAAGAAATGTATTTATTATTTAAATGCCTTTATTTCATATTCGATGCAGACGGTAGGCTATTTAAAGCACATTTTGTTATTAATCTTATTAAACTGTATAGATGCTTCACCAATCACCTTCTCAGCCGCTACTGTCTATGTCACCAACATCTTTATTTAATCACTTTCATCATTAAGCAGGTAACCATCAATCTTGGTATCCAAGCTGATAAAACCACTCCATTAATAGAAAGAGCAGGAGCTAAGTCTTTTCAGCCATCTTTTCCTGAGCATTATTAGCAGTGAAGTAGAAGAGAGGAGACGGAATGCGATGGTTGATCTTCACAATATAATAATGTTTTTATTGTGAATAGCGGATCACTCAGTTGCTCATATAACAAAAAGGGTGAGACCCAAAGTCTCCACAAACCCTATATAACACAAAGAAAAGGTGAGACAGCACAGTCTCCACAATATGTGTCTGGTGAACCCACAACATTTTTTAAATGCAGAGTCCAGTTTGCTGCTGATATTAAGAGCTTCAGCTGCTTCGCGAAGCTCTTGGAAGCTGAATGCTCTCTTCTTGAGAGCCAAGCAAGCATGACACCTGTTTCAGGTAATTCTGATCAGAGAAATCAAACCATTTGTCTAGGTAAGCGAGCTCTCTCTGATAGAAAATTGAAAAGTCCTGTTCGATCGCAGCAGCCTGTGTGGTAGGAAACCTCTGCACGAGAGCACTGGTCTCGAATCCAAAATAATGGTCCTTTGATCGTTGTTCAAGTTTCAGTCTTAGACTGGTCATGAGCTGGAAAAGCTCACAGACAGTTGTGTCATCCCCCTCAACTTCAAGCACTGCGTCGTAAAAAAGCTTTAGGCTATTCTGCAGAAACATCAGGTATGACTGACGTCACACACACTGCAGCTGCCTCGGCCTCGGACTGTCTGACAGTGACAGGCAGCGCGACTCGCGAGACTCGAGTCCAGCTGCTCCGCTCGGCTGCGCATTGGCTTGACGTCGCCCGATTTTTTTATTTTAAATATAAGAGTATTGGAATGAGGCATTAAATTAACAACATTTAAAACATTTTTTAAATAATAATATTTGAATAATAAAAAATAAAAAAAAATAATAATCTTTTTTTATTTATTTTTTATTGCGGGACATTGTTATGTTGTAGCGGGACTCGGGACAAATGTCCCAATATCGGGACTGTCCCGCGAATCGTGGGACAGGTGGGCACCCTACGCTATCTCCTCCCCGATTTCAGAATCCCGGAACTGTTGCGGTGGTCTATAGACCACTGCACTTCCGCGTTACATTGAAATCGGGGAGGAGAGAGCGGGGGGAGCATATGAATGAATGTGGATGAGAGCCGTGATGTAAGTGCTTGCAGCTACGGCTGTGGGGGTGCTGGAGACATGATCCAATATACTTTCATGCGCCTGAGTTTCCTGAACACGGCGCGACCCATTCCTAATCGATCAGAACTAAATCGCCCGATTTACATCACGGCTCTCATCCACATTCATTCATTTGCTCCCCCTGATTTCAATGTAACGCGGAGATTCAGGGTTAGGGGGGGGGGGGGGGCACACCCCAAAATCTGACCAATGAGTGACAGTTTGCTTGCACGTGCCTTTGTTTTGGTCCGCTGTTAACACAGCCGTGTGAACACAAACGAACTAAGGGACAAGTGCAACATTGTATCATTATAGTCCCTGTGTTCAAGTTTCAAGTTTCTTTAATAGTTGTCATACAGAAGTACAGAATACTTTTATACAAAATGCTTCTTACTGTTACGCTCCAGAGACTGTGCTAGACAAGATAAGTATCAAATAACATAGTATAGCATGTAAATTAGAAGTAGAAAATGAGGTCACAGTGTTCAGTATAGACATATGTACAATGTTCGATGCAGAATAGACGTAACTGAGTTACCATATAATATACAATATACTATGCAGTGTACTAATATACAATACTATATAGTGCAAAGCAGAAATGGGATGAGGTACAATTTAGGTACAATTTACAGTAAGGTGTACGAGTTGTAGTGCAAATCCTTTATCAATAAATATAAAGTGTGGAGAGTGGGTGCTGCAGTGTGTTTGTTTAAAGTGAGTGTGTGCGTGTGGATGTGTGTGCTATGTGCGTTTGATGGTTGTTGTGTAGTGTTCATTGTTCATTGAGCAGCCTGATGGCCTGGGGATAGAAGCTTCTTCTGAGTCTTTCTGTGCTCGCCTTGAGACTCCGGTATCGCTTGCCTGACCGCAGCAGTTCAAAGAGGCAGTTGTTCGGGTGGCTGGAGTCCTTAATGATTCTCTTAGCCTTGCCCCTGCACCGCTTGTTGTAAATGTTCTGGAGGGTGGGGAGCCCCCCTCCAATTGTGCATTCGGCTGAACGTGTCACTCTTTGTAGTCTGCTTCGGTCTTGTGCAGTGCTATTCCCAAACCAGGAGGTGATGTTGCCAGTCAGGATGCTCTCTATTGTACATGAGTAGAAGTTCTTAAGGATCTTCTGACTGACTTGGAACCTCCTTAGGCGCCTGAGGAAGTAGAGGCGTTGTCGTGCCTTCTTCACAACACTGTCAATGTGTGTGGTCCATGTCAAGTCCTCGGATATGTGGGCTCCGAGGTACTTAAAGCTGTTCACTCTCTCAACCGGTGCCCCGTCGATGCTGAGGGGGCTGTAGTCCTTGACCCCCGACCTCCTGAAGTCCACAATCATCTCCTTTGTTTTGCTGACGTTCAGGGAGAGGCTGTTTTCCTGGCACCATCCCGGGACCTTGACCTCTTCCAGGTAGGCCCTCTCGTCGTTTGCAGAGATCAGGCCCATCACTACTGTTGTGAAGGGCCAGATTAAAACTGAGAATCTACCTTTATTGTTTGATATACTTTGTATATTATTTATATATACACGGAATATCCCTTTACCTGCGTTCAAACCAGAGTAATATTCGCTCTCCTTATTGGACAGCGCCCTAGGCGCCACCTCGCAGGCCCCCAACGTCAGGTTCAAAGACAAGTTCAGGCATGTCAGAACATGCCCGGAGACAGCGTATTGATCCCAGACAAGGACTGCGGTTTGGGACTAGATAATCGCTAAGTATATATACAGCGCAAGGTGCGCACAGCAGTATCTAACCCGACCGATCACCTGCTTGTCCATCTAAACAAGCCAACGTAGTTCATCGTGTAAATTGAGCCCTCGTGCGTTGAGAACATGTGCGAATAGAATAGTAAAGTGTCAGAGTTTAATGCAGTAACATCAAGTTCGACCTAATCTAATGTGAAGTAAATAGTCGTTCATTTATTGTATATCGTGCAACCACAGTTCGTTCGTGTGTAGCATTACCCAGCGGTTCGTCGTGTTTTAGCTAGTGTACCTTAGCCAGGGTGTGTGGCCTAAATACGTCGCCCGCACCCGAGGATGCCTAGTCGGAGAACCGTTGGACATGTGCACAGGAGAACCAGCGTCGGCGATTGCAGAACCATTACTGGTTGGATTATATTGATTTGGAACGTGTTACCCGGAGAAGAGCCTCGTTGATTTCCACTATCGTTTGGGATTCAACCTCGTGAGGATTACAACTCGGGCTGGCCTCATGGACAGAGGCTGGCTAGCTGTCATCAGTGCTATCGAGCATTTGGATTACAACTATTGCTTTGCTGCTGATCGTGGGATTTACAAGGACCGACTCCTGTACGTGGAGTCTCTTTATTCTTCATTGAATCAGACTGAGTATCCGAACATTCCTCTACCCTCCAGGCATTACACCCCGGAGGGAACCCATTGTCTCCAGGCGGTACTAGCGTTGCCTTATATAGTTGCTATTATACGACCGGTGGCGTCAACTTAGACCCATCGTAGGAATCCTGCTATTCCCAGTGACTCATGCTGCTGACTGACTTTACGCATATTCTTCGCCATACAAGCGCGACCCTAATTCTCATTCTGTAACCTAATGTTGCATAATAATAAAATACCCTCAAATACTATTTCTTTGTCAATGCCGTGTTCTTTGAGTGTTCATCATCTATATTTGATGTACTGTCTGGCCAGTAATTAAAGTACATAACTAGCAGTGGTTTAATCTATCACAATCTTTAATACAGTCAGGGTTTTGTAACCCCTCAGTTACAACTACTGTGTCATCAGCAAATTTGATTATTGTGTTGCTACTCCGCTGAGCCACACAGTCGTGTGTGTACAGGGAGTAGAGGAGGGGACTCAGAACACAGCCCTGGGGGGCCCCTATGTTGAGGGTGATGGATGAGGAGGTGCAGTTGCCTGCTCTCACCACCTGGGGTCTGCCCGTCAGGAAGTCCAAGACCCACTGGCAGAGGTCATAGTTTAAAGCCCAGGTCCCTGAGCTTGGCTATGAGTTTGGAGGGGACTATGGTATTGAATGCCGAGCTGTAGTAGTGTCTCCCTGAATCGGAACAAAGCAAACGAACTACAGGTGTGAAAACGCCCTTAAGTACATTTGCTGAAATACAGTTGTTCTTAATTTTCTCACTTGCTATGTGAGAATGTTAGTTTGAGTTGTGTGGAAGAGTTTGCTAGTTCTAGTGCTACCCCTTTGTACATTGTGGCTGTGTCTGACAAAAGTTAACAATAAATAATGGTATTAGGAATACATTTGCCTCCTGTGTGAACTGTGCATAGCTGAATAGACTGTATTTTAACGTCAGTCATATGGTGGTACTTGGAGAGCCAGCTACGTTCTCAGGTGGTACTTGGTGTAAAAAGGTTGAGAACCAATATAATATAGAACATCAGGCCTATAAATGACCTTATTATAGCCAAATTGCACATCTATGGATCGGGCCAAATCTCCTCTTTCAAATGGCAGAGTTCAATTTGGATTTAGTATCACCAGCCGTGCAGCAAGAACCGTGAATGAAATCTACTGTAAATACAGTCCGTTTTAAATTTGAGACAGGTCCGCCATTTTTTATCGGATTGAGACGCGGATGGTTGCTAAACGTTCACAGAAGGTAGACAAACTAATATATGCCAATAACGTTCAGTTTTGTGGTAGATAATCCCAAAAAATAAGAGAAATAAAAAAAAATCAGCCACAAGTCATTTGCTTGCAGGAAGCTGGCATTCGCTGTGTAATTTAGTTTTTCGAAATTTCAATACTCATTGAGAGCTCTGGATGTCCTTTCCTAATCAAATTGTGACACAAATTCTAAATGGCGGATATTCGCTAAATTATGAACACATTCCATAAACTAAAATCTCACTAATAACACATTAACCTATTGGTAAATATACACTATGACTAATAAAGACGTTAAGATACTCCTCAGCCTCGAGAAGCGACCAAAACTTCCTCCGTTCCTCATCCCTCAGCTTCACTGACAGACTTGCCGGGAAAAGCAATGCTGGTCTGCAGCCCAACTTCCATAGCTTGAACATGGCGTCCCGATACTCCCCTCTCTGTGCCAACACTTCTGGAATATAGTCCTCAAATATGGCGACCTTGTGTTCTTCATAACGTAAATCTCCTCTTTTGGAGCGGCCCGCTCGGACGATTAGCTCCTTTTGTTTGTAGCTTGTGCTGTCTCACGACGATCGGTCTGGGTCTCTGGTCCTTAGCAGGCCTCACCAGGTTAGCTCTGTAGGCTACATCACATTCCGGGGGATTAGGGAGGACATCTTTGCCCAATATTCCTTGCAGTAAGCCGGGTATGAAGTCTGAAGGACGGTTCCCCTCTGTGCCCTCAGGGATTCCAACGATTCTTATATTGAAGCGTCTCTCCCGAGACTGCAGTTAGCTGATTCTGGATTGCATCTTGGTCGTCTCTGCCTGCTTGTCGGTTAAGGGCAATGTTCCCCCTAAGGTGCGCCCGTGCACGCGCGCGCACATGGCAAAACGCTCCCGCGCACATCTGAAATCGGTCGCTAAAAAAAAAAAAAAAAAAAGGTTTTTTTTTTTTTTTTTTTACTTTTTTTTTTTTATTCAACAAACATGACCATGTTCACGTCTTAAACTCATAATGAGGCTTTAGTTTTGGTTTTAAATTGCATATCATCGATATGATTAAAGTATTATACAAAGACCCATCGGCCATGATTACAACAGGCACAATCATCTCCAAAATCTTTCCGGTATCACGCTCAGCCAGACAGGGTTGTCCTCTTAGTCCCGGACTGTTCAATCTATCATTAGAGCCTTTAGCACAATATATAAGACAATCCCAATCCATAGAACCAATCGTAATCAAGGGCACACAACAAAAAATTAGTTTATATGCGGACAATGTAATATTGTTCATGCAAAACCCCAACACCACATTGCCTCATCTGCTCAAGTTGATTGAGGACTTTGGTGATTTATCGGGATTTAAGATAAATTGGCCGAAGCTTTCCTTCCACTTAACACCCCTGCAAAAAAAGATACAACCCTCCCAGGAGAGATACCGATGGTAAAACATTTCAGATGCTTGGGAGTGGAAATATTCCCCACCATAAGACAAACGGTGAAGCACAACTACACAAAAATCCAAAACAAAATCAAAGACGACCTTGATAGATGGGCAAAACTTAAAAACACAGTACAAGCACGGATATCAATAGTTAAGATGGATGTACTACCTAGAATCAACTTCTTCAGTTCAATGCTACCGTTACCCCCTCCAGAGGGTTACTCGAAAAGATTACACTCCTCCACATACAAATTTATTTGGAATAACAAACCACCACGTATAAAAAGATCCACCACACAGAGAAATAAAGCAGATGGTGGCATGGCATTTCCAGATTTTTTCCTATATTTTAAGGCGTACATATTAAGTCCATTGACAACATGGTTTGACCCCCAAGCATTAGTATCCTGGAGAAAATTAGAAGAAAACATAGTAGCCCCACATAGACTGAAGGACATAGCATACACTAAACTACCAATCAAGCACTGTGAATGAAAATTTGGCCCCATAATTACTCATGCGATCCGGATATGGCGTGAATCACAAAAAAAAAATCCTAACCCACAAAAATGGCACAATCATACTCCCTTATTCAATAACAATGCACTCTTAATTGGAAAACGACCTATAAGATTCCCTATATGGGAAGAGCAAGGCATACACTCATTAGGGGATGTTTTTAACAAACAGGGTTTTTGTAGTGATAAAGAAATACGCAAAAGATTTTATCTCACCAAGTCCACATGGCTTTTTTACAAACAGTTAGAGCTATGTTTGAAGTCTCACAGTGTTCCATTAGACAGACCAATTGAACACCACAGATACCACAAATTCTTCTACGAAAGAGAGACATAGAGAGGTTTTGTTTCAGAATTTTATCATCAATTACTAACGTCCTCGTATGAAACCCTCCAACTAGACTCTGTCTGGAGGAGGGATATACCAGACCTGGAAAATGACTTTGATTGGCAAGGAGCCTGGGCAAATGTCCGACTTACATCAAGGAACCCGGATCATCAACAAATCAATCTTAACTATATTCACAGGACATACTTGACTCCTATAAGACTGTGCCGAATGGGGCTTAAACAAGACTCCAAATGCTCCCAATGTACAAATGGGGACGAAG
Source organism: Notolepis coatsorum (assembly GCF_963971535.1). Taxonomy (NCBI): domain Eukaryota; kingdom Metazoa; phylum Chordata; class Actinopteri; order Aulopiformes; family Paralepididae; genus Notolepis; species Notolepis coatsorum. The sequence continues at coordinate 17,735,281 of NC_140173.1, read as the reverse complement.
GGACATTTATGCACATGTATTGGGACTGCTCACCAGTTAAGGCATTCTGGAAAGATGTGACCCAACAAATATCAAAACTCGTATCTTGGAATATACCTGTACACCCCTCGGTATTACTATTGAATGATGTTTTTGAGTTTGCAGTGAATCCACAGCTAAAGAGATTGGTTTTATCAGGTATCACAGTAGCTAAAAAGCTGATCGCATCACGCTGGTTTCAACCGGAAAAAATGTGCCGTAAAGTTTGGTTTCTTACATATCTCGATGTAATTTACCATGAAATATCTACAGCAAGAATTCTGGGTCTCAATGAATCCAAAATGTCAATGTGGTTAGAAGTGGTGGAGAGAATAAAAGCTAGCTTATAATGGTAGTGTCTGGTTAGGTGCGAGGGATAGTGGAGGTACTTCTCAAGGTGGGGTCCGGGAGGGGGGGGTTCGAGCTGGAGCATATGTGTGTAGGTTTTTTAGATAACAGGTATTAGGGGTATATCTTATATTTCATTTCAACCTTTATTTAAAATCGTAAGCATCTGAGGTTTCCCTCATTTACAGAAACGACGATTGTACAGTACATAATAAAAACAATATTCACAGAAATTTAAACACCAGAGTAAAACAAATTAAAAACGTTTAAAAATAATTTTAAAATATCAACTAAAACAGTTACAGGTAGTCACACAATGGTCTGAAATCATACATTTAAACATTCCAAGGGAAGGGAGAACCTCCAATTTTAGCGTGAGTTGAAGGACATTCCATGAGTTAGAGGCATCAAAGGAAAAGGCTGACTTCCCTAACTCAGAACAAATCTGAGGAACCCTAAGAACCATCCAGTCATTCGATCGAGTTGAATAGGTTCCAATATTCCAATTTAACAGTGAGGAGATATAAACAGGTTGTTTACCAATAAGGGCTTTAAAAATAAATAAATACCAGTGTTTGTTGCGCCTTTCTGCAAGAGAAGGCCAACCCACCCTATCATACAGGACACAATGGTGAGTATCATATCTGTCACCAGTTATAAATCTGAGAGCTGAGTGATATGCAGAATCCAGAGGTTTAAGAGTTGATGCCGCAGCATGCCTATAAATTACATCACCATAGTCCAAAACTGATATATATAAGACAACTAACTAAAATGTGATCTCATTGGATGTGCCCTGACAATTAATGCTTGTATATCTTATCGTGTGTTGTCATGTTTGTTTATATGTTTGTTTAAAAAATAATAAAAATAATTAATACAAAATTGCATATCATCATTCATTTATTTATTGTCACACAGAGCAGAAGAATTTTGCCAAAACAAACCAATAGTATCCAGCATCAGAACGGCAGACCAGCCACACTCTCAGACCCAAACGCATTTCCTTTGATTTAATTATACATCAAATGATTTATGTCAAGGATTGCAATGCCTCGCTTGAATAAATAAATTAATGAATTTATGATGAATGATGATATGCAATTTAAAACCAAAACTAAAGCCTCAGTATGAGTTTAAGACGTGTACATGGTCATGTTTGTTGAAAAAAAAAATATATAGATTTTTTTTTTTTCCTTTTTTTTTTTAATTCAACAAACATGACCATGTTCATGTCTTAAACTCATACTGAGGCTTTAGTTTTGGTTTTAAATTGCATATCATCATTCATTTATTTATTGTCACACAGAGCAGAAGAATTTTGCCAAAACAAACCAATAGTATCCAGCTGCAGAACGGCAGACCAGCCACACTCTCAGACCCAAACGCATTTCCTTTGATTTAATTATACATCAAATGATTTATGTCAAGGATTGCAATGCCTCGCTTGAATAAATAAATTAATGAATTTATGATGAATGATGATATGCAATTTAAAACCAAAACTAAAGCCTCAGTATGAGTTTAAGACGTGAACATGGTCATGTTTGTTGAAAAAAAAAAAAAATAGATTTTTTTTTTCCTTTTTTTTTTTAATTCAACAAACATGACCATGTTCACGTCTTAAACTCATACTGAGGCTTTAGTTTTGGTTTTAAATTGCATATCATCATTCATTTATTTATTGTCACACAGAGCAGAAGAATTTTGCCAAAACAAACCAATAGTATCCAGCATCAGAACGGCAGACCAGCCACACTCTCAGACCCAAACGCATTTCCTTTGATTTAATTATACATCAAATGATTTATGTCAAGGATTGCAATGCCTCGCTTGAATAAATAAATTAATGAATTTATGATGAATTTAAAACCAAAAGTTAGTGACACGACTCACACCGCCGCCGCCAACCCAGCCAAAGTAAGGACTATGCTCGGTATCGTCAATCAATGGTCAAATAAATATTTGATTAAGGAATATAATATGCCTTTTTGTATTATTTCTCTGTGTATCAGCAAAATGTATATATTTTTATGTTAGACATTAAGGGAAATTAAGATTCTCAGATTTTTTACAAACCGCAGCATATCAACTAACCGGTTAATCGGCAGGTGGCGTATGTTGCTCAGTAGTTGCTGATGTCTGCTCAGGAGGTTTGAGTGTTTGCTCAGACCAAAAAATAATTAGAGGGAACATTGGTTAAGGCCCTCTGTAATTTGTGTAGCTGTAGACTCTGCCTTGTGGCTTCCTTTGGGAGAGAGGCGATCTCATCGTTAGCCAAGGCTCTTTCTTGAAGTGTTTTAACTTCTTCCATCACCATCTTAATAGCCGCTCCTATCTCCTCCGTTATACTGAAATGGGGCTTGTACCGGAGAAAGAAATATCAGATCAACGCAAGATTGGATATATAGTGTCCTTACCTTGTCTCTGATGTAATGCAAAAAGATGAATCCAATTCCTGATCGCCATTCCAAATATTGATTGTGTTTATTGATCGAACATTATGTCCAAAAGGCATAATCCACGCTGCTCCGAGTCTCCCCAAACTCTGTGTAATAACGTAGGAATACCCCGCCCGGACTTCTCAGATCAGCGTACAGCCCAAGGGGGAGGGATTTCAATGATGTGCAATACCGGCTGTATTTGCCCTTTGCAAGCTCAGACCCATTCCCAATGATAACATCAGGCTGGATGGATGAAAAATTTATGGATATAGCTAATAAAAGAAATAACGATTAAAACCCGACTTTTCTCGTGATTGGCGCTCAAGCGATGGTGAGTTAACCTGACTTTTTTCATCATTGGCGCAGAATGAGTTAATAAAAAAACTAAAATAAAACAAAAACTATAGGGGTAAAAAGTGTGTTTTCCAAAGTATACGGGAGCAGCTATGAAACACGTCCTTATCCCATGCCGCCTGGCTCCGCCCCCCTTACTAAATTTGTTATGTCAAAGGCATACAGGTGGATCTGCTGCTGAATTCAGTAATTGGGGCGACAGTGGCTCAGGAGGTAGAGCGGTCGTCTGTTAGTTGGAAAGTTCCCGGTTCGATTCCCGCTCCCCCTGGGCAGCATGTCGAAGTGTCCTTGAGCAGGACACTTAACCCCTAACTGCTCCTGATGAGCAGGTCAGCACCTTGCATGGTTGCCTCTGCCATCGGTGTGTGAATGTGTGAGTGAATGGGTGAATGTGAGGAACAAATATTGTAAAGTGCTTTGGATAAAAGCTGCTACCATATAAATGCACAGTTTAATCAGTCCCCTGTTTTCTATTCTACAGGCTTGTCCTTCAAACGCATTCTATGGGAGAAAACCGGGGGCCTGTATAGATGTCTACAGTGTCCCTATACTGTTGACATCCGCAGACGAATTACCACCCACATGAAGTCTCACCCCCGGAATCCTCCTCCTAGCCAACCCGCTGGAGACACAGGTGGGCCTGTTTGCAAACACCTGATTATGTGTCCAAATTAATGTTAGTTCTTGGCGTTCGATCAGGAAGACTTAACTCGTGTCACTACTAGGGTCGGGAACCGAGACCCGTTTTCCAACCGGGAACCGGTTCAATAACATCTGGAACCGACTGGATGAAAATACGTTTGAATTTTTTATTCCCACGATCAATTCACAGGTTGTAATTACTGTTGTTTCTTTTGCTCTCTATTTTTATAAGATTATAAATTGCACCACTTATTCTGTTTTTATAATTCACATTGTGAAATTTCCCAGCTCATTTGATGTCTGGTATACGGGAACGAACAAGGTTCCGACTCTGAAATAGTACATGAACGGTACAGTCTACTGAGTCGGATAAACAGTCTCCAGCCCTTTTTGGACGACAGTGGCTCAGGAGGTAGAGCAGTCATCTGGTAATCCGGAGGTTCCCGGTTTGATTCCCGCTCTTCATAATGAGCATGCTTATAAATGATCATAGATCTGTGTTTTTAGGTCTTACTACAATTTGTATGTCAAAGGCCACCAACAGGTGGATCTGCTGCTGAATTCAGTCAGTAATTGGGAAGACAGTGGCTCAGGAGGTAGAGCGGTCGTCTGGTAGTCGGAAGGTTCCCGGTTCGATTAACCCCTAATTGCTCCCGATGAGCAGGTTGGCACCTTGCATGGTTGCCTCCGCATCGGTGTGTGAATGTGAGAGTGAATGGGTCAAATGTGTGTTTTTGTTTGTTTGTTATATTTTGCAAACTTTAACTTTTTTGAATTTGTTTTTGAATTAGGAGTAGGTTGCTCTATAAGCCTTCAGCTTCAAACCTATCCTTTCCGTTTGTTTATTTGTAAAAAGAAATTGAACAATTATTTGTTTATGTTTATTTATTTGTATTTGTAAACATTCTAAATAAAATAATTCATTCATTCAATGTGAGGAACAAATTGTAAAGCGTTTTGGATAAAAGCTGCTATATACAGTAAATGCACCATTTACCATTTACAGCCCAACACTCCAACAGCGCAATCTGAGCATGTGCCCGTACCCCCATCTCCCATTGAATGATTGACTGGTGACTTAGCCTCCATTTATTAGCCTTGGGTTTGGCAGTGATCCTTTCCATCTAGTAAAGACAGAGACTATATGATGAGGAGATGGAGCACTGCGGTGGTTTTGAACGGGGACATCCAGATCACTAAAGATGACTGATATAACAAAACAACCTGCTACAAAACAAAACATTCAGAGAAAGTAATTCAATGTGGTGTGATTTAGCTCAGAGTAAAATGACAATTTACTGTTATTTTTGTTTTCTTTCTGCCTAATGTAATCTCGTCATCATCGGAAATTAGGCTCCTCCCCTCAATCTATAAAAAACACTGCTATGTCCAATTGATATCTGGTTATATAATACTTTTGGTTTCTCGGTTTTCGTTTCTAACTCGAGTTCAACAAGGCTTTATTTTTACCATTGCCAAAGCAAACCATATATACTGACGTGCTCATGACATGGTACAGAACTCTAATATTAAAATGAAACCATATCTATATATAGAATGCTTTGAATACAACTAACGATGAGTGTGTGGTGTGCCTCTGTCTGTTCTGTTTCAGGAGAGCCGCTCGGTGTCCACTACACGCCAGGTCCGACTGGACAGAACCTGAAGGTGCAGGAGGAGACGGAGCGTCTGGGTGAGACATTTACATTTTTTATTTACCATGAAACGAAACCTATGAAGTGTGCTGCACGTTCACGCACACAATACACACCTAGGATTTGACTTGATTCAACAACAAAGCAGTCGGGGCAATGGCAAGCCGAAAATGGTCGCAAGTGTGGTTACACTTTACAAAGCTAGATGCAGACGATGCTCACTGCAATATTGTATCTACTGCAATTGTCATTTAGCTCAACGCTTTTATCCAAAGCGACTTACAAGTTCTGTACGACAAGTCATCAGGAAGTGTACAACTCTTTCAGCTGAGTAACAATGTTCATCAAAGTGTTCAGACTTGAGTGCTAGAGTGTTGAGTGTATGTTAGTAATGTATATTAGGAAGAGTGCATGACAATAGTTAGTTAGTGTTTTACATTTTTATTTCAGATATTGATTGAAGAAGAGTGTCTTTAGTCGATGGCGAAAGATTGGTCGGGTTTCGGCTGTCCTAACTGTGGTGGGAAGTTTGTTCCATCATTGTGGGGCAAGGACCGATAATAGGCGGCTTCTCTTTGATGACCCTCCCGGAGCTCGGATAGGAGTAGGTCTGAGGCGGCCAGAAGATGCAGAGGGTAGGGGTCTTGAAGGTGTGTAATTAGTTAGACCATTGACCGGAGGTAGGCGGGAGCCGTTCCCTTCGCCGCACGATATTCCAGGTCGAGGGCCTTGAAGCGGATTCGTGCAGCAATGGGGAGCCAGTGCAGGTCTCTAAGAAGTGGGGTGACATGGGCTGACTTCGTTAGTTTTGAGATCAGGCGGGCGTAGGGATGGGTACCGAATCCGGTACTTTTAACACTTTCCATGCCAGCCATGCATGCGGTGCCCCGAAACCCCGTTGCGTGCCAACGCCCACTTCAATGATAGAGCTCTCATATTTGCGAACGCATAAACTATATCTTAAATTATGGCTATGTGTATAATATGGCCGTCGCTTATCAATGACTTGTTTGCAGTCAACGTTGTAGAAACGGATTGTTTTTTAATCTGTTCATTTCCGTTTTATACCATTTTGAAAAACGCTTGTTTTATGAAAGTTCCAGAAAATTTCAGAAGATTCTGTGATAATCGCCCTTTACTGGAATATACTGGAATACGCAAAAAACAGTAATTTTTCTGACTATTTATGAATCGTTTTCAAATAAACGCTAGATTATCGATAGTATATGTGTACTTATGCACGCTATAGAATCGGGCTGAAAAATCCATTATCCATTTCCCGATCAGCGAGCACACACACACACACACACACACACATATGGCACACGCTGATATATAGGTGAAAAAAGCTCTGATTATCCCAAGACTGGTAAAATAGATTGCTTACCTCAGATCAGATGTTCTCCAAAAAGATTATTCCAATTCCTGATCGCCATTCCAAATATCGATTTGCGTTTATTTATCCAATGCTGGGTACTGGAAACATACATTCTCCGCTGTGCTGCGGCTCGGCAATGACTTCGATCGTCTCGGGTTATTTGTCTGACAAGTAAAATGTGGAAGCAGGACTTTTTTTTCTCCATCCGTTTCATTCAATCCAATCCAAAGGGGTGCAGTACCATCCGGAGAGACGATAGGGGGCGGTATTTTCCCAATGGAGCTCAGAGAGAGTTCCAGTGGTAACGTGAGGCTAGATTGATGAAATATGAATGGAAATCGCTAATATAAAAAAAAACTATAAAAACCGAGATCTCTCGTCTCGTTGGCACTGACCGGTTGGCATGAACGAATGAAAAAAATCTCGTCGTTGGCACTCAAAGTCGATACTACCGATTCACGCGAGATCCACCGGTGCCACATTTCGCTAATGCAAAAAAAAGTCTGTGCTGGCACTGCTGGGTCACATACTGTATACTAACATGCTCATAACATGATACAGAACTCTTAATATTAAAATGAAACTGTTATCTATATAGAATGCTTTGAATACAACTAACGATGAGTGTGTGGTGTGCGTCTGTCTGTTCTGTTTCAGGAGAGCCGCTCGGGGTCCACTACACGCCAGGTCCGACTGGACAGAACCTGAAGGTGAAGGAGGAGACGGAGGGTTACCTTGCTGTGTCGGGTCACCTCAACGACCCAAGCTTCCCTGGCTCCTCCCGGCCTCATCCCTCCTCTGAGCCTCTCTCCTCCTCCCGGCCTCATCCCTCCTCTGAGCCTCTCTCCTCCTCCCGGCCTCATCCCCCCTCTGAGCCTCTCTCCTCCTCTCGGCCTCATCCCTCCTCTGAGCCTCTCTCCTCCTCCCGGCCTCATCCCTCCTCTGAGCCTCTCTCCTCCTCTCGGCCTCATCCCTCCTCTGAGCCTCTCTCCTCCTCCCGGCCTCATCCCTCTGAGCCTCTCTCCTCCTCCCGGCCTCATCCCTCTGAGCCTCTCTCCTCCTCCCGGCCTCATCCCTCTGAGCCTCTCTCCTCCTCTCGGCCTCATCCCTCCTCTGAGCCTCTCTCCTCCTCCCGGCCTCATCCCTCTGAGCCTCTCTCCTCCTCCCGGCCTCATCCCTCCTCTGAGCCTCTCTCCTCCTCCCGGCCTCATCCCTCTGAGCCTCTCTCCTCCTCCCGGCCTCATCCCTCCTCTGAGCCTCTCTCCTCCTCCCGGCCTCATCCCTCCTCTGAGCCTCTCTCCTCCTCCTGGCCTCATCCCTCTGAGCCTCTCTCCTCCTCCCGGCCTCATCCCTCCTCTGAGCCTCTCTCCTCCTCCCGGCCTCATCCCTCTGAGCCTCTCTCCTCCTCCCGGCCTCATCCCTCCTCTGAGCCTCTCTCCTCCTCCCGGCCTCATCCCTCCTCTGAGCCTCTCTCCTCCTCCCGGCCTCATCCCTCTGAGCCTCTCTCCTCCTCCCGGCCTCATCCCTCTGAGCCTCTCTCCTCATCCTGGCCTCATCCCTCCTCTGAGCCTCTCTCCTCCTCCCAGCCTCATCCCTCCTCTGAGCCTCTCTCCTCCTCCCGGCCTCATCCCTCCTCTGAGCCTCTCTCCTCCTCCCGGCCTCATCCCTCTGAGCCTCTCTCCTCCTCCCGGCCTCATCCCTCTGAGCCTCTCTCCTCCTCCCGGCCTCATCCCTCTGAGCCTCTCTCCTCCTCCCGGCCTCATCCCCCCTCTGAGCCTCTCTCCTCCTCCCGGCCTCATCCCTCCTCTGAGCCTCTCTCCTCCTCCCGGCCTCATCCCCCCTCTGAGCCTCTCTCCTCCTCTCGGCCTCATCCCCCCTCTGAGCCTCTCTCCTCCTCCCGGCCTCATCCCTCTGAGCCTCTCTCCTCCTCCCGGCCTCATCCCTCCTCTGAGCCTCTCTCCTCCTCCCGGCCTCATCCCCCCTCTGAGCCTCTCTCCTCCTCTCGGCCTCATCCCCCCTCTGAGCCTCTCTCCTCCTCCCGGCCTCATCCCTCTGAGCCTCTCTCCTCCTCCCGGCCTCATCCCTCTGAGCCTCTCTCCTCCTCTCGGCCTCATCCCTCCTCTGAGCCTCTCTCCTCCTCTCGGCCTCATCCCTCCTCTGAGCCTCTCTCCTCCTCCCGGCCTCATCCCTCTGAGCCTCTCTCCTCCTCCCGGCCTCATCCCTCTGAGCCTCTCTCCTCCTCCCGGCCTCATCCCTCCTCTGAGCCTCTCTCCTCCTCTCGGCCTCATCCCTCCTCTGAGCCTCTCTCCTCCTCCCGGCCTCATCCCTCTGAGCCTCTCTCCTCCTCCCGGCCTCATCCCTCTGAGCCTCTCTCCTCCTCCCGGCCTCATCCCTCTGAGCCTCTCTCCTCCTCCCGGCCTCATCCCTCCTCTGGGCCTCTCTCCTCCTCTCGGCCTCATCCCTCCTCTGAGCCTCTCTCCTCCTCCCGGCCTCATCCCTCTGAGCCTCTCTCCTCCTCCCGGCCTCATCCCTCTGAGCCTCTCTCCTCCTCCCGGCCTCATCCCTCCTCTGAGCCTCTCTCCTCCTCTCGGCCTCATCCCTCCTCTGAGCCTCTCTCCTCCTCCCGGCCTCATCCCTCTGGGCCTCTCTCGTCCTCCCGGCCTCATCCCTCTGAGCCTCTCTCCTCCTCCCGGCCTCATCCCTCCTCTGGGCCTCTCTCCTCCTCTCGGCCTCATCCCTCTGAGCCTCTCTCCTCCTACCGGCCTCATCCCTCCTCTGAGCCTCTCTCCTCCTCTCGGCCTCATCCCTCCTCTGAGCCTCTCTCCTCTCGGCCTCATCCCTCCTCTGAGCCTCTCTCCTCCTCCCGGCCTCATCCCTCCTCTGAGCCTCTCTCCTCCTCCCAGCCTCATCCCTCTGAGCCTCTCTCCTCCTCCCAGCCTCATCCCTCTGAGCCTCTCTCCTCCTCCCAGCCTCATCCCTCTGAGCCTCTCTCCTCCTCCCGGCCTCATCCCTCCTCTGAGCCTCTCTCCTCCTCCCGGCCTCATCCCTCTGGGCCTCTCTCCTCCTCCCGGCCTCATCCCTCTGAGCCTCTCTCCTCCTCCCGGCCTCATCCCTCTGGGCCTCTCTCCTCCTCCCGGCCTCATCCCTCTGAGCCTCTCTCCTCCTCCCGGCCTCATCCCTCTGAGCCTCTCTCCTCCTCCCGGCCTCATCCCTCCTCTGAGCCTCTCTCCTCCTCCCAGCCTCATCCCTCTGAGCCTCTCTCCTCCTCCCGGCCTCATCCCTCTGAGCCTCTCTCCTCCTCCCGGCCTCATCCCTCTGAGCCTCTCTCCTCCTCCCGGCCTCATCCCTCTGAGCCTCTCTCCTCCTCTCGGCCTCATCCCTCCTCTGAGCCTCTCTCCTCCTCTCGGCCTCATCCCTCTGAGCCTCTCTCCTCCTCCCGGCCTCATCCCTCCTCTGAGCCTCTCTCCTCCTCCCGGCCTCATCCCTCCTCTGAGCCTCTCTCCTCCTCCCGGCCTCATCCCTCCTCTGAGCCTCTCTCCTCCTCCCGGCCTCATCCCTCCTCTGAGCCTCTCTCCTCCTCTCGGCCTCATCCCTCCTCTGAGCCTCTCTCCTCCTCCCAGCATCATCCCTCTGGGCCTCTCTCCTCCTCTCGGCCTCATCCCTCCTCTGAGCCTCTCTCCTCCTCCCAGCATCATCCCTCTGAGCAGGGGCGGATTTAGGATTATAGGAGATCCGGGGCTTAGCCCAGATAGGTGCCCGCCTTTTTAATTAAAAAAAAAAAAATTGCAGGCAAGGGGTGGTTTGGAGGGGGTCAGGCACGCCCCCCTCCACGGCAGATTTTTTTTGAATTTAATTAACCTGTACGTGCAATTTCCTGCAATATAGAGCCTTCAATCTTGACCAATAAAGCTGCTCTTTTCACTATAAAACTCAGTTAACTCAGTAGTTATGGTTAGATTTATATATTGGGGGGGGATATATCATATTTTTCATATGATCAAAAAGTGGTGGAGCAAGATCATACCTTTGCTCCACAAGTTCAATAGTGGGAGAGCAGAGATGCTCCGAATGCTCTTATGGCCAGGCGTCTATGATTCACTGATACAAAGTAAAATAGTGCAGTGCAATAAAATAGTTAGTAAAATAGAATAAAATAATGCAATAGTGCATTGCAATAAAATAGTTATCATCGTATTTCTTCGGGAGGCCGGTAAGGAGTGCATTACAGTAGTCGAGTTGGCTTGAAATAAAGGCATGGATCTGGTTTTCAGCGTCCTTTTGATTTATAAATGGCCGTACTTTAGCTATGTTTCTAAGGTGGAAGAATTAAGTTTTTGTCAACTTGTTGATTGTGATTTAAAGCTTAGGTCTGAGTCTACCATGACACCAAGACTTAACTCACTCAAATACAGTTAGCAGCTGGATAGACCACAGATGGAAATTAGCTTCTGCTAAATCTGGTGCAAACATATTTTCATGTAACAATGATGAATTGTCAAAAAAAAAAAAAATAAATAAAAATTTTATAAATATATTCTGGGCTTTTCAGAAAACATTCGGGGCTTGAGCCCAAGTAGCCACCCCCTAGCCCCGCCCCTGCCTCTGAGCCTCTCTCCTCCTCCCGGCCTCATCCCTCCTCTGAGCCTCTCTCCCAGCATCATCCCTCTGAGCCTCTCTCCTCATCCCAGGCTGCAGCCACCGTTCCTCAGTCAGGTGTTTCCACAGTGTTTGATACAAGATACAAGATACAAGAGTTTTATTTGTCACGGCATACAGGTATACAGTGAAATGCGGGGGGTCTCGCCCGCAACGATGTGCATAATACAAGTAATAATAATAAGAGTCCAACCAATAGAGCGACATAGTGCAATAAACAAGTAAACAAAGTAGGCATATCGGTATCTGTACATGAGCTATTTACAGAGCATGGTAGGACATGCTAGGTCCTGTGGCAGTGCAGTACACTGTTAGCTACGGATGAGGCATTGGGTCTTTATGTACACTGCTATACAATGCTATATTATACAATCTCAAGCTATACTATTCTTAAAGTGACCTTTCCTTCTGTAAAGTGTCCATAGTGTGAGCGTGTGCAGCATGAGTGTGTGCGTGCTCATGTTAAAGTGGCTGCTAGTGTGTGAGCGTGTACAGTGTGTGTTGTGTGTGTGCTCATGTGTGCTTGTGTGTGGAGAGTTCAGTGTTCAAGGCTCTGATGGCCTGGCGACTCGGGGGTATGTAGTCATTTAGCTGAGCGCTTTAATCCAAAGCCACTTACAAGTTCTGTACGGCAAGTCGGCAGGACGTTAAAAAAAGAAAAGAAAAAAAAAACATTTTAACGTGCCTTTTGAGGTGATGAAATCACTGCGCCCAGGCAGCAGTGGTTCGGCAAAGAAAATGTCTGCGTATATATCTGCTTAGAAAATGAAAATGTCTAATTATTATAATTTGTTTCTCCACGTGGTAAATACACAGGTCACAACATGTTTACAGGAATGTTCTGGAGTTGTATTTGGAGTGTATTTCGTGACTGTTGGGAACTAGGCTACACTGGCACACCTACTTCCAGTGAATGACGCTAAGCTAGTCTAACGGTGTGGCTGTTCCCTAAGCCTAATGCATGCACAAATAAGCTAATTTCCCCAAATGTTGGCGTGTTCCTTTTTAAGTCCTTGAATTTCAATGTCTGTGGGAACCCTGATAGTAGCAGAGACATATTAGTATAGTAGGTAGTAACATAGACGAGGAAGATTAATTAGTAGAATAGTGCATGATAGTAGAAGACAGTAAGATGATTAGTAGTCTATCTTTACACACAATTATGTATAAAGAAGAAATACAATCACTGTATCTGCATTTTGTCCCACTTCACCGTCTTCAAGTTGCTCATCTGTCCCCCCCCCCCTGCCCAGGCTGTGGACGTCTCTGGTGCATCAGGCATGGACAGAGTGGACCGTTTGGCAGAGTTTCTGGTGGGGCTGCGGAGCCAACGCTGTCTGACCCTCTCCGACCAGCAGGTCAGGAACATCTGTTGTCTCGCTGCGTTCACTCTGTGCCCTGTTGTTCACACTCAGGGGCGGAGCTTCCTAGAGCTTATCTATTTTTGCTGAGCAGAGGTTTTTTGCGCCCCCTTCTATCTGCAACCAATATGTTGACATACATTTGTTTTTTTATATATTTAATTTTTTTATTATTTTTTAAACATAACAACAAATTAGACACACAAGCATTAACATCCAATGAAATCACCATTTGAATCATTATAAATGTAGTTTACGAGATATATACCTAATACTTGCTATCTAATACCATACATACATATGCTCCTGCTCGCTCACCCCCCCCGGACCCCCACTTGGATAATCCATCCATTTTCATTCGTTTCTAACCAGGCACTACACTTCATATGCTAGCTTTTATTCTCTCCACCACTTCTAACCAGATTGCAATGTTGGTTTCACTGACACCTAAAATTCTTGCTGTAGATATTTCTAGATAAATCACATCGAGATAGGTAAGAACCCATACCTTCCGGCAAATTTTTTCCGGTTGAATCCATTGTGATGCTATCAGCTTTTTAGCAGCTGTGAGACCGGATAAAACTAGTCTCTTTAGCTGTATAGGGGCTGCAAACTGAAATACATCATTCAACAGCAATACAGAGGGATGTACAGGTATGTTCAGAAATAAGAATACTGATAATTGCTGGGACACTTCTTTCCAGAATATCTTAACCGGTGGGCAATCCCAATACATGTGCATAAATGTACCCTCATCCCCATTTGTACATAAGGAACATAGGGAGTCTTGTTTAAGTCCCATTCTGTTCAATCTTATAGGAGTCAGATATGTCCTATGAATATAATTAAGATTAATTTGTTGATGGTCCGGGTTACGTGACGCAATTCGAACGTTTGCCCAGACTTCTTGCCAATCAAAATCTATTTCCAAGTCTGGTATATCCCTCCTCCAGACTGAGTCTAGGGGGAGGATTCCATACGAAGACGTTAGTAAGTGATGATAAAAATCAGATACGAAGCCTCTCGATGTCTCTCTTTCATAGAAGAATTTGTGATATCTGTGGTGCTCAATTGGTATCCTTAATGGGACTCCATGAGCCTTCAAACAATCCAATAACTGTGCGTAAAAATAATATGTGGAACTGGTGAGGTTAAATTTCTTATGTATATCTTGATAGCTACAAAAACCCTGTTTGTTGAAAACATCTCCCAATGTGTGTATGCCCTGCTTTTCCCATTTGGGGTATCTTATAGGTCGTTTTCCAATAAGGAGTGCATTGTTATTGAATAGGGGAGTATGGCTATGCCATTTATGTTGGTTAGAATATTTGTTTTGTGTTTCACGCCATATCCGGATCACATGTGTAATAAGGGGGCCAAATTTCAATTAGCATTGCTTAATTGATAATATGGTGTATACTATGTCCTGCAGTCTATGTGGTGCTACTATATTTTCTTCTAAGTTTCTCCAGGATACAGATGCTTGGGAGTCAAACCAGGTTGTCAGTGGTCTTAAAGAGTACGCTTTAAAATAGTGGTAAAAGTCTGGAAATGCCAAACCTCCGTCGGCTTTGTTTCTCTGTGCGGTGGATCTTTTTATTCGTGGAGGTTTGTTATTCCAAATACATTTATATGCGGTGGAGTGTAATTTTTTCCAGTAACCATCAGGAGGGGGTAACGGTAACATTGAGCTAATGAAGTTGATTCTAGGTAAAACATCCATCTTAACTATTGATACTCGTGCCTGTACTGAGTTTTTAAGTTTGGACCACCTGTCAAAGTCATATTTGATCTTATCTTGGAATTTTGTGTAATTGTACTTCACCGTTTGGCTTATAGTAGGGAATACCTCAACTCCTAAACATCTGAAGTGTTTAACCATTGGTATTTTTTCTGGAAGGAGTATATTCTTTGCAGGGGCATTAAGTGGAAGGAAGGCCGACTTTGGCCAATTTATCCTAAATCCCGATAGATTGCCAAAGTCATCAATCGACTTGAGAAGATGAGGCATTGAGGTGTTAGGGTTTTGCATGAACAATATTACGTCGTCTGCCTATAAACTAATATGATGTTGTGTGCCCTTAATTGCGATTGGTTCTATGGATTGGGATTGTCTTATATATTGTGCTAAAGGCTCTAATGATAAAGCGAATAGTCCGGGACTAAGAGGGCAACCCTGTCTGGAAGAGCGTTTCATGTGTTGTTGTGTTTCATGTCGTTGTGTTTCATGTCGTTGTGTTTCATGTGTCATTGTGTTTCATGTTGTTGTGTTTCATGTCGTTGTGTTTCATGTCGTTGTGTTTCATGTGTCGTGTTTCATGTGTCGTTGTGTTTCATGTGTCGTTGTGTTTCATGTCGTTGTGTTTCATGTGTCGTTGTGTTTCATGTCGTTGTGTTTCATGTCGTTGTGTTTCATGTGTTGTTGTGTTTCATGTCGTTGTGTTTCATGTGTTGTTGTGTTTCATGTCGTTGTGTTTCATGCCGTTGTGTTTCATGTGTCGTTGTGTTTCATGTCGTTGTGTTTCATGTCGTTGTGTTTCATGTGTCGTTGTGTTTCATGTCGATGTGTTTCATGTCGTTATGTTTCATGTGTCGTTGTGTTTCATGTCGTTGTGTTTCATGTTGTTGTGTTTCATGTGTCGTTGTGTTTCATGTGTCGTTGTGTTTCATGGTGTTTCATGTCGTTGTGTTTCATGTGTCGTTGTGTTTCATGTGTCGTTGTGTTTCATGTGTTGTTGTGTTTCATGTCGTTGTGTTTCATGTGTCGTTGTGTTTCATGTCGTTGTGTTTCATGTCGTTGTGTTTCATGTGTCGTTGTGTTTCATGTCGTTGTGTTTCATGTGTCGTTGTGTTTCATGTCGTTGTGTTTCATGTCGTTGTGTTTCATGTCATTGTGTTTCATGTGTCGTTGTGTTTCATGTCGTTGTGTTTCATGTCATTGTGTTTCATGTCGTTGTGTTTCATGTCGTTGTGTTTCATGTCATTGTGTTTCATGTCGTTGTGTTTCATGTGTCGTTGTGTTTCATGTCGTTGTGTTTCATGTCATTGTGTTTCATGTGTCGTTGTGTTTCATGTCGTTGTGTTTCATGTCGTTGTGTTTCATGTCATTGTGTTTCATGTCATTGTGTTTCATGTCGTTGTGTTTCATGTCGTTGTGTTTCATGTCATTGTGTTTCATGTGTTGTTGTGTTTCATGTGTCGTTGTGTTTCATGTCGTTGTGTTTCATGTCATTGTGTTTCATGTCGTTGTGTTTCATGTCGTTGTGTTTCATGTCGTTGTTTCATGTCGTTGTTTCATGTGTCCTTGTGTTTCATGTCGTTGTGTTTCATGTCGTTGTGTTTCATGTGTCGTTGTGTTTCATGTCGTTGTGTTTCATGTCCTTGTGTTTCATGTCGTTGTGTTTCATGTCGTTGTGTTTCATGTGTCGTTGTGTTTCATGTGTCGTTGTGTTTCATGTCGTTGTGTTTCATGTGTCGTTGTGTTTCATGTCGTTGTGTTTCATGTCGTTGTGTTTCATGTGTCGTTGTGTTTCATGTTGTTGTGTTTCATGTCATTGTGTTTCATGTGTCGTTGTGTTTCATGTCGTTGTGTTTCATGTCATTGTGTTTCATGTCGTTGTGTTTCATGTCGTTGTGTTTCATGTCATTGTGTTTCATGTCGTTGTGTTTCATGTGTCGTTGTGTTTCATGTCGTTGTGTTTCATGTCATTGTGTTTCATGTGTCGTTGTGTTTCATGTGTCGTTGTGTTTCATGTCGTTGTGTTTCATGTCATTGTGTTTCATGTCGTTGTGTTTCATGTCGTTGTGTTTCATGTCGTTGTTTCATGTCGTTGTTTCATGTGTCCTTGTGTTTCATGTGTCGTTGTGTTTCATGTGTCGTTGTGTTTCATGTCGTTGTGTTTCATGTCGTTGTGTTTCATGTGTCGTTGTGTTTCATGTCGTTGTGTTTCATGTCGTTGTGTTTCATGTCGTTGTGTTTCATGTCGTTGTGTTTCATGTCGTTGTGTTTCATGTGTCGTTGTGTTTCATGTCATTGTGTTTCATGTCGTTGTGTTTCATGTCGTTGTGTTTCATGTCGTTGTGTTTCATGTGTCGTTGTGTTTCATGTCATTGTGTTTCATGTCGTTGTGTTTCATGTCGTTGTGTTTCATGTGTCGTTGTGTTTCATGTCATTGTGTTTCATGTCGTTGTGTTTCATGTCGTTGTGTTTCATGTCGTTGTGTTTCATGTCGTTGTGTTTCATGTCGTTGTGTCTCTCTCTGCTCAGGTGAGCAGCATCATTGCTCTGTGGCGGAACCTGCCGGACTACAACCAGCAGAGGGCGGTGTTCGCCGCCAGGTATCAGAGCCGGCTGGACACAGGGAGGAACGAGTTTCCCAAGAAGAGGCTGCAGGACTTCCTCCCGGGGCCGGAGAGCGCCGCGCCCGCCCCCACCGCCGCGCCTCTCGCCCAGCGGCCGGACTGCTGCCGCCTGATCGAGACCGTCTTCCTGCAGCTCTGCGCCGTCCGCTCTGCGTTTAAGAACAAGGATGCGGCGTCCAGGTGGGACCTCGTCCTGGAGGACTACAGGAGGATCAGGAGGCGCATCCTGGCCAGCGGGACGCTCACCACGGAGACCAGCATGCAGCTGGCGGAGGTGAACCGCGCCTACCTGGTGCAGTGGGGGGGCGAGAGGGGGTGGGACAGCCCGGGGGTGAGGCGCGCCTCCCTGGAGCAGTGGGGGGGCGAGAGGGGGCAGGACAGCCCGGAGGTGCAAGCCACTCCTCTCCCCCCCCGGCCGGGCCCGGCCCACCAGCACCGCCCACCCGGCCCGGCGCAGCTGAAGAGGAAGAGGAAGAGGAAGTTCTTGGCCCCGGGGGAGACGCCAGCGGGAGCTCCTCCCCAGCCACAGCTCCTCCCCCCTCCTCCCTCAGGCCCTCAGCCCCCAGCGACCCTGGCTCCGGGCCAGACGGCCGCTCCTCAGGCCCTGGACGTCAGCCTCTCCTCCGGGCCAGCCCTCCCCGCTCCTCCTCCTGCTCCTCCTGCTCCGGCTCGGAAACGGTTCCGCAAATCGCCGCACAACAAGTGTGGGAAGTGTGGGGTGTTCAAGTTGTTTGCGACCGGACACGGCCAGTACAGGGGCCTCGTTTACTGCCCGGCTGTGGAGGCCGTGTCCAGGGAGCAGTGGATGGACCACCTCAAGGAACGGTACAGGATCCAGAGACCCGGATGGAGCTAGTGCCCCTCTACCCCCTTCTACACCCACAGAGGGGCGGACTGAGCTAGTGCCCCTCTACCCCCTTCTACACCCACAGAGGGGCGGACTGAGCTAGTGCCCCGCTACCCCCTTCTACACCCTATGGGCGGACTGAGCTAGTGCCCCTCTACCCCCTTCTACACCCTATGGGCGGACTGAGCTAGTGCCCCTCTACCCCCTTCTACACCCACAGAGGGGCGGACTGAGCTAGTGCCCCTCTACCCCCTTCTACACCCACAGAGGGGCGGACTGAGCTAGTGCCCCTCTACCCCCTTCTACACCCACAGAGGGGCGGACTGAGCTAGTGCCCCTCTACCCCCTTCTACACCCACAGAGGGGCGGACTGAGCTAGTGCCCCTCTACCCCCTTCTACACCCACAGAGGGGCGGACTGAGCTAGTGCCCCGCTACCCCCTTCTACACCCTATGGGCGGACTGAGCTAGTGCCCCTCTACCCCCTTCTACACCCTATGGGCGGACTGAGCTAGTGCCCCTCTACCCCCTTCTACACCCACAGAGGGGCGGACTGAGCTAGTGCCCCTCTACCCCCTTCTACACCCACAGAGGGGCGGACTGAGCTAGTGCCCCTCTACCCCCTTCTACACCCTATGGGCGGACTGAGCTAGTGCCCCTCTACCCCCTTCTACACCCACAGAGGGGCGGACTGAGCTAGTGCCCCTCTACCCCCTTCTACACCCACAGAGGGGCGGACTGAGCTAGTGCCCCTCTACCCCCTTCTACACCCTATGGGCGGACTGAGCTAGTGCCCCGCTACCCCCTTCTACACCCACAGAGGGACGGACTGAGCTAGTGCCCCTCTACCCCCTTCTACACCCACAGAGGGGCGGACTGAGCTAGTGCCCCTCTACCCCCTTCTACACCCTATGGGCGGACTGAGCTAGTGCCCCTCTACCCCCCTCTACACCCACAGAGGGGCGGACTGAGCTAGTGCCCCTCTACCCCCTTCTACACCCTATGGGCGGACTGAGCTAGTGCCCCGCTACCCCCTTCTACACCCACAGAGAGCTGGACTGAGCTAGTGCCCCTCTACCCCCTTCTACACCCACAGAGGGGCGGTCTGAGCTAGTGCCCCTCTACCCCCTTCTACACCCACAGAGGGGCGGACTGAGCTAGTGCCCCTCTACCCCCTTCTACACCCACAGAGGGGCGGACTGAGCTAGTGCCCCTCTACCCCCTTCTACCCCCACAGAGGGGCGGACTGAGCTAGTGCCCCTCTACCCCCTTCTACACCCACAGAGGGGCGGACTGAGCTAGTGCCCCTCTACCCCCTTCTACACCCACAGAGGGGCGGACTGAGCTAGTGCCCCTCTACCCCCTTCTACACCCACAGAGGGGCGGACTGAGCTAGTGCCCCTCTACCCCCTTCTACACCCACAGAGGGACGCACACGTATTCCTGTATATAGTTCTGTATATGTTTTCTGTTATTGTTTATAGCCTGGTTTCTTAAACTATGGGTCGGGACCCAAAATGGGTCATGGGCCTTCTTCCGGTGGGTCCCCACATGTTTCACTGAGGCTGGGTCACATGACAACAGTAGTAACATGTTTCACTGAGGCTGGGTCACATGACAACAGTAGTAACATGTTTCACTGAGGCTGGGTCACATGACAACAGTAGTAACATGTTTCACTGAGGCTGGGTCACATGACAACAGTAGTAACATGTTTCACTGAGGCTGGGTCACATGACAACAGTAGTAACATGTTTCACTGAGGCTGGGTCACATGACAACAGTAGTAACATGTTTCACTGAGGCTGGGTCACATGACAACAGTAGTAATATGTTTGACACAGAGCACCCAGGGGAATGTTGGCTGTCACAAAATGGTCACATCTAGAGACCTCAAAACGTACTCTAGCGAGGCCTTTAACCTTGAACTGAAGAGCCTGGACTGGTCAGATGAACTCAATGGTACACTGGTTGAAGAAACCTGGCTTGGCTTCAAAACCAAATTCTCAACAATACTAAACAACATGGCCCCCCTAAGAACCACCAGGGTAAAAAATCGCGCTGAGCCGTGGATGCACACTGAAATACTGACCGCTATGAAAGCCAGAGACAAAAAATGCTCTGAATTTCATAAAAGTCAGTCAAAGCTTACCAAAAGCACGAGCAGTGAACTCCAAGCCCACGTGACTGAACTCAAACTAGAAAGAAACAGACTAAGAAATGACGTAAACTCCATGATAAAAACTGCAAAAAAAAATTTCATCAATGACAAAACTGAGGAAAACAAAAATAAACCACGTGAACTTTGGAAATTACTCAATAATCAACTAGGCTGCAGTAAAAAACTTAAAACCAGGTTCTCAAACATAAACATAAAGACGGACAACACGCTCATCACAGACAAACTGGATGTAGCCAATTACTTAAACACTTTCTTCACAAACATAGCCACAACACTGGTAAACAAACTACCCTCCCACTCAGGGCAGTATGGGGTAGAACCCATAGTAGCATACTACAAGAACCTAGGCGTCCACAAAGACGATTTCAAACTGGAAATGGTAACTACAGATGA
Source organism: Notolepis coatsorum (assembly GCF_963971535.1). Lineage (NCBI taxonomy): Eukaryota > Metazoa > Chordata > Actinopteri > Aulopiformes > Paralepididae > Notolepis > Notolepis coatsorum. Next base: position 17,714,642 of record NC_140173.1, on the reverse strand, counting down.
GGTACTCAATAAACTGAGCGCCCTCCAACCGAACAAGGCCACTGGCCATGACAACATCCCCTCCAAATTCCTCAGAGACTCAGCAGCCGCCATCACCCCAGTCATCACACACATAATAAACCTCTCCATAAAACAGGGACACGTCCCCAAGGACTTCAAAATAGCGAGAGTAACACCCCTGCACAAAAAGGGCAGCAAATTTGACCCAGGCAACTACCGCCCTGTTTCTATCCTTACATCCATCTCGAAAGTCATGGAAAAAATAGTATACGAACAGGTCGAAAAGTACCTTACGGATAAAAATCTAATCTACGAATTCCAATCTGGCTTCAGAACATCCCACTCCACTGACACATGCCTTCTCTATTTGAACGACCACATCAAGCAAGAGGTGGACGCGGGCAAATACTGCGGCATGGTCATGCTAGACCTACAAAAGGCCTTCGACACTGTCAATCACACCATTCTGATTGACAAGCTAAAAGCAATTGGTTTTGATAGTTTATCAGTGAGCTGGATACAATCCTACCTGGAGGGGAGAGAACAGATGGTGGAGGTAAACGGTACCCTATCCCCCCCCCTCACAGTGAACTGTGGTGTTCCACAAGGAAGCATACTAGGACCACTACTGTTCCTAATTTATGCAAATGACATGTCGTCAGCTTGTGACTGCAACTTGTTCCTGTTTGCGGACGACTCAGCCCTGCTGGTCTCTGACAAGAACAAGTTACAGGTTGAAAAAACCCTCAGCTCGGAACTAGGCAAAATCTGCATATGGCTCGCCGACAACAAACTATCATTACACATGGGCAAAACAGAGTCCATTCTCTTCGGTTCAAATAACAAACTCAGCAAAACAGACGGCTTCTCAGTTACAGTGGGTGACAATATTGTCACAAGGAAAGATGAAATTACCTACCTGGGTTCCATCCTAGAGGCTAATCTTTCCTGTGACAAAATGGCATCCAATGTAATAAAAAAAGTCGATCAACGAACTCGATTCTTGTACCGGATCTCCTCCCTGGTAAACAAGAATACCCTGAAGACTCTGGCAGGAGCACTCATTCAAGGGTACTACGACTATGCTTGCACCTCATGGTACCAAAGCACCTCAAAGGCACTAAAAACCAAATTACAAACATCTCAAAACAAACTAGTCAGACTACTGCTTGACCTGACTCCTAGAACCCACCTCACCCCTGCACACTTTGCCAACCTAGGATGGCTTAGAGTAGACGACAGAGTACAGCAACTTGCAATGGGCCTGGTCTACAAGATACACTACACGACCAAGGTACCCATGTACATGTCAAAATACTTCCCAAAGGTCAGTGAATACCACGATCACAACACCAGAGGGAGCTCCACAAATCATGTAAAACCCAGATTCGGCTCAAACAAGGGACTAAACACGTTTCGCAATTATGCCACAACAATGTGGAACGCCCTACCCAAAGCTGTAAAGGAATGTAAATCACTACCCACCTTCAAAAACACTCTCAAAGAACACCTACGGGAGACTGCAATTCAAAACTGGCCCCTACAAATGTCCTAACCCAGTTGTACAATAAAGACCAAGCATGGCTATTCCAATGTACAGCCCCACCCAACCCCACCTCACCTACCCAACCTCCTCCAATGTACAGTTTCCATGTCAAATGTATGTCAGTATTCCAATGTACAGTGTCCCCAACCCCCCCCCCCCCCCCCCCCACCTCCAATGTACAGCCCCACCCCACCTACCCAACCTCCCCCAATGCACAGTTTCTATGTCAAATGTATATACTCTTCTGGATTTTTTTTAGTATCACAAACAGTACTGTATTTGAAAATCTGGTATGTCATAAATGTATAGATGTAGCAGTACTGTCTATCTGTATGTCATGTGTGTCATATGATGAATTGAAAATGGGGGACCCTGATGGAAACAAGACGAAAGTCTTTCTCAGGTCTGCATCCTCTTAACAATTGTATGTATTGAGCTGTACTGTACTGTACCCATTCTGCAATCTGTTAATAAACTTTTCAATCAATCAATCAATCAATCAATGTTCATAGGTACATTTTCCAGACCAGAATGAAGCTCTTTTGGATATAAAACAATTAAAAACGTTCTGCGGGTCATTAAAATCAGTCTCCCTCTCTCCACTCTCAGATGCTTGGGAGTGGAAATATTCCCTACCATAAGACAAACGGTGAAGCACAACTACACAAAAATCCAAAACAAAATCAAAGACGACCTTGATAGATGGGCAAAACTTAAGAACACAGTACAAGCACGGATATCAATAGTTAAGATGGATGTACTACCTAAAATCAACTTCTTCTGTTCAATGCTACCGTTACCCCCTCCAGAGGGTTACTGGAAAAGATTACACTCCTCCACATACAAATTTATTTGGAATAACAAACCACCACGTATAAAAAGATCCACCGCACAGAGAAATAAAGCAGATGGTGGTATGGCATTTCCAGATTTTTTCCTATATTTTAAGGCGTACTCATTAAGTCCATTGACAACATGGTTTGACTCCCAAGCATTAGCATCTTGGAGGAAAATAGAAGAAAACATAGTAGCCCCACATAGACTGAAGGACATAGCATACACTAAACTACCAATCAAGCACTGTGAACGAAAATTTGGCCCCATAATTACTCATGCGATCCGGATATGGCGTGAATCACAAAAAAAAAATCCTAACCCACAAGAATGGCACAACCATACTCCCTTATTCAATAACAATGCTCTCTTAATTGGAAAACGACCTATAAGATTCCCTATATGGGAAGAGCAAGGCATACACTCATTAGGGGATATTTTTAACAAACAGGGTTTTTGTAGTGATAAAGAAATACGCAAAAAATGTAATCTCACCAAGTCCACATGGCTTTTTCACAAACAGTTAGAGCTAGTTTTGAAGTCTCACGGTGTTCCATTAGACAGACCAATTGAACACCACAGATACCACAAATTCTTCTACTCAAGAGAGACATCGAGAGGTTTTGTTTCAGAATTTTATCATCAATTACTAACGTCCTCGTATGAAACCCTCCAACTTGACTCTGTCTGGAGGAGGGATATACCAGACCTGGAAAATGACTTTGATTGGCAAGGAGCCTGGGCAAATGTCCGACTTACATCAAGGAACCCGGATCATCAACAAATCAATCTTAACTATATTCACAGGACATACTTGACTCCTATAAGACTGTGCCGAATGGGGCTCAAACAAGATTCCAAATGCACCCAATGTACAAATGGGGACGAAGGGACATTTATGCACATGTATTGGGACTGCTCACCAGTTAAGGCATTCTGGAAAGATGTGACCCAACAAATATCAAAACTCGTATCTTGGAATATACCTGTACACCCCTCGGTATTGCTGTTGAATGATGTTTTTGAGTTTGCAGTGAATCCACAGCTAAAGAGATTGGTTTTATCGGGTATCACAGTAGCCAAAAAGCTGATCGCATCACGCTGGTTTCAACCGGAAAAAATTTGCCGTAAAGTTTGGTTTCTTACATATCTCGATGTAATTTACCATGAAATATCTACAGCAAGAATTCTGGGTCTCAATGAATCCAAAATGTCAATGTGGTTAGAAGTGGTGGAGAGAATAAAAGCTAGCTTATAATGGTAGTGTCTGGTTAGGTGCGAGGGATAGTGGAGGTACTTCTCAAGGTGGGGTCCGGGAGGGGGGGGTTCGAGCTGAGCATATGTATGTAGGGTTTTTTTTTTTTAGATAACAGGTATTATGGGTATATCTTATATAAAACAACTAACCAAAATGTGATCTCATTGGATGTGCCCTGACAATTAATGCTTGTATATCTTATCGTGTGTTGTCATGTTTGTTTATATGTTTGTTTTAAAAAAGAATAAAAAAATAAAATACAAAAAAAAAATCAGTCTCCCATTCATTGTCAATGGAGCAGCTCTAGACTTGATGACATCACACGTTTGATTCTTCTCTGGTTTCTTTGGGATAGAGAGTAGCTCATGTTCATAAATATTGACTGGACTGTCTCAGGCCATGGAAATAACATTTAAATAAAATGTTGGTCACAACAGAAATGTATGCTTCTCCTTCAGTTTTTTGTGTTGTGGATAAATGTGTCTACAAAATACATCAACTTACATTTAAATATTCACAATAGATGGATTCATACATCACTAATATAATGTTAATAATCAGTAATGTGTAAACAGATTATGTGATTTCCAACCATTTTGGAAATATATATAACATTTCTGTATAATTATAATGAACACCTCAGATTCTGGCAATGGTGGGACTCGACCGGCGCCCTTGGGATCTGGACCTTTGTCTCAAATGCATATACTGTAGAAACAGAAGTATACGGTTTTTATGACGAACCTCAACATTTAAAAACATTGGTGATGGAGGATTAGGCCATACGAAAAATCTCCTTATTCCCTTTATAAACATCATAAAATAATATCTGACAAATTACTACATTTAAATTCGTTATTTATTGCCATTTTAGATGCATAGTCTAGTGGGTGAGATGGTTTAGCTTAGGATCCACTTAAGAAGCAATGGGGATGATTTCTATTCACTTATTAGCCAGGTGATACATATGGTTCAATAGTGCTCAACACTGAAGAGAAAAACTAGAAACAAGGGAAGTCGGTTTTTTACGGCTTGCAATTCTTCCTATAATTTGTGTGTGCCAGAGTGGGTGTTCAGGTCCTATTGAGACAATAGATGCAACCTTTTACAAAGAGCAACAATATAATTGTAGGGTTATATAGGGAATATAAATAGTCAAGGGTTGAACCAGAGTGAGAAAACTGTCGGTGGTCTATGGCAAAATATACATGTTTTAAACAGTTACAATGAAACGTCTGGTGTCACTCTGCAGACTATGTGACTGCATGTGGCCCTCATTATGCATTTGTAAGTCAGATGGTGTGAAGGGATGAGGTAAATGTAGCTGATGTTGGAGCCGTTTTGTTGTCATACTGGGTGATACAAGGCTATACAACATGCAGCATTTCAACACACAATCATGGGCCAACATTTAGTTGGAACCTAGAACCAGAACTCTGGATCTTTATGTCGGTCAATGCACTTTCTTCTTAACAATAATACAGAGTACGAAAGAAAATGCGACTATAAGGTTTAATTGGGTAAAGGGCTGACCCCTATTAGTCGAATAGTCGACTAATCGATCGAAAGGAGCCGTAGTCGACTGCCAACCTCTTAGTCGAATGCAAAACATTTATTATTATATATTTTTTTATCATTCTTTCCAAAAGAAAAGAGGCCTAGAAGCGTGGCATAACGCTAATGGCACGCATACCAGAGGCTAACTGCCTAAGAAAACAGGCACAGAGGCACTGAAAGAGGATTTCACCCATCTAATGAACACACTAGACAAGACAAATATCAAGATGTTTCCATCAGTGGACCAATTGCATGCTTTTGCAGAGGACAAGAAGCCTTCCGTCAACTCCTTCAGACATTAAGCACCCCCACAGCCCAAATGGAATGATACAAAAAAAAATTATAAAGAATTTTTTGTATTTGTTCACATTTCTTTTTATTATTAGTTGACTATCGGCTAATTTTGGCCAATCATAGTCGACTATCCAAATCCTTAGTCGGGGACAGCCCTAATTGGGTTTATACAGAGTATCACTGATAACCAGAAATTAAGCTTGTGCTAGAACATTTATGAGTTGTGCAGTGATGTAGTTATCAAAAACTTTAACGGACTATAGTTCTGTCTTTTCTGCGTATTATATATAAGGTACTAATTCCAACCTTTAGCAAGCATCCTAACACGATAAATTAATACCACCATACCAGGGATGAGATATTTTTTATACAGTAGGCTACATTGTGAGAGCAATAAAATGGTGAAAATTTACTTATATGCAAATTGGATACCTTTAATGTTACAAAGCTACATTAAATTACTTTTTTTTTTGAACAAATGTTTATTATTTTCCCTTTTTTTAACATGAAACAAGACAAACAATACAGTAACAGTAATAATCAATGATAAATCATAGGACAATAACAGAAATAATAATAACAATAATGACAGTCCAGTAATTAAATCAGAATGAAAGTAGATTAAAAGACAAATAAATACAATACATAGGATCTTGCTCGCTTGGACTATACATCCACTACTTCATTCAACATCAGAACATTTCAAATGTATATGCGTTCCTTTATCTTATCCACCACAGCTACCCAGATTGCTATGCTGGCTTCATTAACACCTAAAATTCGTGCAGTGGATATCTCTAGATAAATCACATCGAGATACCTTCCGGCACATTTTATCCGGTTGAATCCAGCGTGACGCTATCAACTTTTTGGCAGCCGTAAGACCCGGCAAAATGAGTCTCTTTACATGTACAGAGGTCGATAACTGAGAAACATCATTCAACAACAATACAGAAGGCAGTGTCGGTATGGTCAGAGACAAAAATTCTGATAATTGAGTGGTGACATTTTCCCAGAAAGTCTTGACAGGAGGGCATTCCCAATACATATGCATATATGTACCAATAGCATCGTTTGAACACAAGGAGCATCGAGAGTCCGGTCTGAGACCCATTAGGTGCAATCGTCTAGGGGTCAGGTAAGTCCTATGAACAAAGTTAAGATTAATCTGTTGGTGATCTGGGTTGCGTGATGATAGCCGAACATTTTCCCAGACCGCATCCCAATCAAAATCTACTTCCAGGTTTGGGATATCCTTCCTCCAAACCGAGTCTAGGGGATCCTTATATGTAAGTAAGTGGCGATAAAAGTCAGAGACGAAGCCTCTCGACGTCTCCTTGTCATAAAATTATTTGTGAAATCTGTGGTGCTCAAGTGGAATATCTAATGGGACTCCATGAGCCTTCAAAGCTGCTCTTATTTGTAGATGGAAGAGATAAGTGGAACTGGTGAGGTTAAATTTGTTGAATATATCTCGATAACTGCGGAGACCATGGTCATCGAAGATATCCCCCAATGTGTGTATGCCTTTCTTTTCCCATCCAGGGTATCTGATCTGGTTGTTATCCAATAAGGATTAAATTGTTATTAAATAGGGGAGAATGCCTGTGCCATTTATGGTGGTTAGTACACTTTTTCTGTGTGTCATGCCATATCCGGATCACGTGTAATAAGAGGGCCAAATCTTAAGTTGCATTGCTTAATTGATATGTTGGTGCACTGTACACTATATCCTGCAGTCTATGTGGTGCCACTATGTTCTCCTCTAATGGTCTCTAGGATACCGCTGCTTGAGAATCAAACCAGGTGATCAGTGGTCTTAAAGTGAACGCTTTAAAGTAATATTTGAAGTCTGGAAAGGCTAAACCCCTGTCGGTTTTATTTCTCTGTGCAGTGGATCTTTTTAATCGTGGGCGTTTGCTGTTCCAAATAAATGTATATGCAGCAGAGTGTAGTTTTTGCCAGTAACCAGCAGGGGGGGGTAACGGCAACATGGAGCTGATGAAGTTAATTCTGGGCAAAACATTCATCTTAACTATTGACGCTCAGGCCTGTAATGAGTTTCTTTTATTTTGACCACCTGCTGAAGTCATCTGTGATCCTGTCTCGCAATCCGGAATAATTATACTTCACCGTTTGGCTTATAGTCAGTGGCGAATCCTTATGGAAGCCAACGGAAGCCATGCCTCCCTAATATTAAAATATGAATTAATATCAAATATGAAATATGAAAAAAATAAAAAATAAAAATTTTTTTTAATATAGTTTACATTATTTTTCATCTGTGCATCTGTGTTATAATTTTTTTTTTTTTTTTTAATGTCTCCCTCTTCTCCTTCTCACTCCCTCTAACACACTGTCAGCCTCACTATGCTCACTGCAGCAGGAGAGGAGGCAGATGGTAGGTCTCTTTCTCCAGGCTTCCAGCATTATAGAGTCCAAATCCGATCCTAGCCAATCAGATTCGAGCTGACTGCCACACCCTAAAAGTTTAAAACGGGGCTGAGAGGAAAACACTCAGCATATTTTCCCCTCTGCACTCTGAACATTGTATTAACCCGTAACTGTTCCCACGGGCCGAATATTGCCCCGATCCTCGCGAGATTAAATCCACGGGGACCTCTCGGCGTGCCGAAGCTTTTCCTAAATCACTTCCATCATCGAAAACGAGGGGAAAAGGTCGGCTCGCGACCCTGAAAATGTCGCGTGATTTTAAAAACGCTGTATTAAGTGAGCCTATTATGGGATCCACGCGAGCTTTCTATCGTGGAAACATCTGGGCGTCCCGCAACTTTTACTCAATCACATGTAGCCCCTAAAATGCTTAGAAAAGGAAAACAGAAAGCGTGGAATAAACTCGCCGAAACGGAAAAGTGTCCCACGGGCGCGCCGTGATTCCGATCCGTGTGAAAATATTCACGGCCATAGATGAGACCGTGGGACACCTTTTTGCAACCGAATATGTGTCTCGAATTTGCTCCCACGCGGCGCGCAAAATCGTGCAAGGAAAAATTTGACCAAAAATTAACCAATGCTCCAGCAGTATTAATGACCCTGATGTAAACAAGACAAACGTCTTTCTCTGGTCTGCATCCCCTTATACAATTGTGTGTATTGAGCCGTACTGTATTGTACCCATTCTGCAATCTGTTAAATAAATAAAAAGAAAGTTTGACTGGCCGCCGAGCCATACTGTAGTGTACATGGTGACTGCTTGACAAAAAAAAAAAAAAATATATTAATAAAAATATTTAATAATTTTTTTTTTAATAATTTTTTTTTGGCTTCCCCTGTTATTTTACCCACGCGACGCCACTGCTTATAGTGGGGAATATTTCAACTCCAAGACATTTAAAGTGTTCTACCATGGGTATATTTGCTGGGAGGATGGTAGCCTTCGCCGTCACATTGAGTGGAAGGAAGGCCGATTTTGGCCAGTTTATCTTAAATCCCGATAGATTGCCAAAATCATCTATTACTTTGAGAAGATGAGGTAGGGAGGTGGTGGGGTTTTTCATGAACAATGTGTGATGTGTGTGTGCCCTTAATTGAGATCGGTGCTATGGACTGGGATTGTCTAATGTACTGTGCTAAAGGTTCAAGGGATAGAGCAAATAGTCCAGGACTAAGAGGACAACCCTGTCTGGACGAGCGCGACACAGGGAAGAGTGGAGAGCAGAGTTTACTTGTTAAAATCATGGCCGATGGACCTGTATATAGTACTTTGATCATATGAATGAACCCTTCACCTAACCCCATCCTTCTAAGTACTGCCCATAAATGAGACCATTCCAACCTGTCAAAGGCTTTCATCGCGTCTAACGATAAGACAGCCGTAGGGAGCGCGGCATCCTTGCTGGCATCTATCACATGCAGTAACCGTCTAATATTATCCGTGATCAGGCGGCCTCTTATGAAGCCTGTCTGATCAGGGTGAACTAGAGATGTCATATGCTTTTGAAGTCGGATGGCTAGTACCTTAGCGTACAGCTTGAGATCGGTTCCAAGGAGGCTTAAGGGTCTATAACTGCCACATTCTGTGGGGTCCTTATCTTTCATAAGTAGGACAGATATGAGTGCCATATTGACATCCCTGGAAAAGTTTCCCTCTTTGACTGAGTGTAAAATCATATCAAATAATAGGGGTCCAATTACATCCCAGCATGAGAGGTACAGTTCGGGCGGAATACCGTACCAGCCAGGGGCCTTGCCACTTTGCAAGTCAGAAATCGCCTCCCTAAGTGCCTCCCTAAGTTCCTCTAGTGTAATAGGTGCATCTAACCGTTTAGCGTCTTCCTCTGAGAGTTGTGGTAAGTTAATTTGATCAAGGAATTCCTCCAGCTTATTATGATCGAAGATCACTTCTGACTTGTACAGGTTAGAATAAAACGTACGAAAAGTCTCGTTGATTTTTTTGGGATCGGTGGTGATTGATTGATTGATCGATTGAAAAGTTTATTAACAGATTGCAGAATGGGTACAGTACAGTACAGCTCAATACATACAATTGTTAAGGGGATGCAGACCAGAGAAAGACTTTCGTCTTGTTTACATCAGGGTCCCCCATTTTCAATTCATCATAACATATATGACATACATGACATACAGATAGACAGTCTATACATTTATGACATATCAGATTTGCAAATACAGTACTGTTTGTGATACAAAAAGTGTCCAGAAAAGAGTGTATATACATTTGATGTAGAAACTGTACATTGGAGGAGGTTGGGTGGGTGGGGGCTGTACATTGGAGGGGGGGGGGGTTGGGGTAGGGGAGGGGGACACTGTACACTGTACATTGGAATACTGACAAAGCCATACATGGTAATTTACTGTACAACTGGGTTAAGACATTTGTAGGGGCCAGTTTCGAATTGCAGTCGGTGTTATTTGAGAGTGTTTTTGAAAGTGGGTAGTGATTCACATTCCTTTACAGCTTTGGGTAGGGCGTTCCACATTGATGTGGCATAATTGCGAAACGTGTTTAGTCCCTTGTTTGAGCCGAATCTGGGTTTAACATGATTTGTGGAGCTCCCTCTGGTGTTGTGATCGTGGTATTCACTGACCTTTGGGAAGTATTTTGACATGTACATGGGTACCTTGGTAACCATCCCCTGTTGGTCCTTGATGGCAGGGATATCCGCAAATTGTTCACTGGCCCGTATCTTCATAGCTAGTAGGTGACTAGGTTTAGAGCCATGAAAGTAATAATGTTGTCTTGTTCTGTGTATTTGAAATTCAGATTGTTGTCTTAAGATGGAGTTAATCTCCTTTTTCAACATTTTAATTTGAAACTCCAGTCGACAAGAGTAGTTGCGTTGTAAAGAGGAGAACAACGAAGAGTGAAGCCCTTCCAGTTCTACCAATTTGGAGAAACGTTCCTTGCGGAGGTTGGAGGCAAAGAGAGTAGTGTTACTCCTGATACCGAGTTCCATAAAATGCTGGGGTCTTGTACCGATCCCGCATTCATTGTGCATTATACTCTGAAGTGTGAGGGAAATGTAGTTTAATAAGGTATGTGCTTTATACTCTGAGCTTTGAGGGAAATGTAGTTTAATAAGGTATGTGCTTTATACTCTGAGCTTTGAGGGAAATGTAGTTTAATAAGGTGTGTGCTTTATACTCTGAGGTTTGAGGGAAATGTAGTTTAATAAGGTATGTGCATTATACTCTGAGCTTTGAGGGAAATGTAGTTTAATAAGGTATGTGCATTATACTCTGAGCTTTGAGGGAAATGTAGTTTAATAAGGTATGTGCATTATACTTGAGCTTTGAGGGAAATGTAGTTTAATAAGGTATGTGCTTTATACTCTGAGCTTTGAGCGAAATGTAGTTTAATAAGGTATGTGCTAGGGATGCACCGAAATTTCGGCCACCGAAAGTTTTCGGCCGAAAATGGCCAAAAATGGCCTTTCGGCTTTTGGCCGAAAGAGTTTTTTCACCGAAAATATATCACCGAAACAGAAAGAACCTGTAACCTAACGCGTGTTGTTGTGATGATGTCATCAAAACGCGGATTCAGTCATTACATGCGCGCTGTGAGCTCTTCAGTCCTGCGTGATACTCCTCTTGGGACTCGGGTGTCGCTCTGTTTCTATGTAAACTCTGCGCGCAACGAGTCCAATAAATGCGTCTTTAACATGCTTTATCCTTATTTACTATATGCCCATCGCGGTTAATCACCGAGTGATCTAATATGCATATTATTCAGAGCGAGAGGGGGAGGGATTGTGTTTCTCACATTGACGCTGTCTGTCCGCGTCTACTGTGCCAAAGTCAAGAGAGTGCATTCATCTGGGGACTAGAAAGGTGCGCTCAGTAGAGCACAGATCTCTCTCTCTCTCTCTCTCTCTCTCTCTCTCTCTCTCTCTTCATTGATTGATTGATTGAAAACTTTATTAACAGATTGCAGAATGGGTACAATACAGTACAGCTCAATACACACAATTGTTAAGGGGATGCAGACCAGAGAAAGACTTTCGTCTTGTTTACATTAGGGATGCACGATAATTATCGGGCCGATATCAGCAATTATGACGTCATCCCGATAAACCCGATAACGTTATTGATAGCTCCGATAATATATAATACATTTTTTGGATGAAGGGCGCTTGTTTTTATTATAGCCTCCTCCCGTTTTGCCAGTACTGTGGTACGACTGACAGCGTGTGGTTTAGGAACAGGGAGTTTTTCACAAATCCAGCGCTCCCTTTCTTGGCTGTGACGTAGTCACGTTACATTCGGAGGCAGACAGTCGATCTGCCAATTACGTCCCACCGCTTGCACCCACCTCTTCTTCTTACCACCAATCAGAAGCTCTCGTTCGTTTATTTACCTCCGGATTGTCGGCCATTATTCTACTCGGAGCTCAGGCTAATAACGTTAGTTCCCCGCCAGCCACATTGACAAGTACCACTGTACCAGCGCTTATACATTACTGGCAAATGTCTTGTTGCACTTGTGGCAACGAGCGTTGTCAGCATCGACTTTAGTAAAATAGACCCAGACTTTTGAACGTTTCGTTCTGTCTGCCATGATGAGAGCAGAGCTGTCTGTACTCGGCAGCACCCGTGTGTGTGTGTGTGTGTGTGTGTGTGTGTGAGTGAGTGTGTGAGTGAGTGTGTGTGTGAGCACAGCCCGCTCCTCGCGCAGGCAGACACCGAGGCAGGAGAGATATAGAAAACGGCCAACAAGATTAGTTTGCGACGTTTAAATTCCTCAAAAAAAAAACTCCATAATTTCTCGAGTACCGATAGCAGTACCGATGACGTCGGAGCTTATAAATACTAAAAAATAAATAAAAGATTTGATCAAAAAAAAAAAATATATATATATATATACATTTAAAAAAAAATTATAATACAATAAATATCGGATATCGGCTTGAGGAGCATAAAGTTATCGGTATCGGTGTCAAAAAATCTATATCGTGCATCCGTAGTTTACATCAGGGTCCCCCATTTTCAATTCATCAGGACATATATGACATACATGACATACAGATAGACAGTACTGCTACATCTATACATTTATGACATACCAGATTTGCAAATACAGTACTGTTTGTGATACAAAAATACCCATAATAGCGATTATTTATTATTTAAGTTAAGTTTTGCCATAATCATATATTTTTCCATAATCAGGTAGCTGAACAACATTGGTAAAAAAATATCTATTCTATGAAGTATGAATCATTTTCGGCCTTTCTGCATTCGGTTTTCGGCCTGCTGTTTCCTATTTTCGGTATCGGTTTCGGCCAAGAATTTCCCATTCGGTGCATCCCTAGTATGTGCATTATACTCTGAGCTTTGAGGGAAATATAGTTTAATAAGGTATGTGCTTTATACTCTGAGCTTTGAGGGAAATGTAGTTTTGAGTTTGACACTCGTATCGGAGCATTCGTTTCACAGCCTCCTCATTCTGGAGCCTCGTCGTTCAGGTAAACAAAGGTACATTAGGTTAATATCCACCTCTCTGTTTTGTTACAGTAAAATCTGCTTTCATTCATCTACTGACTGCACATCTGATCTGTTGGGCGTTTCTGCCACTTTTCCATCCAGACTGGGCCTTGACCAGAGGTAGCTGGAGCAGCTAACAAGCTAAGCTGCTATGCTAATGTTAATGCTACACCACGTTATGAGTTTGGGAGGATATGTGACGTTAAGTCAGAAACTGATGCGACTCACTCTCTGTATAGAGAGAGAAATGTGCGTTTATTCAGCTCGTTACTAATAATGACTGAACATCTCAACTGTTGAGTGTTTCAGCCACTGTTTCGGCTTTACTTGAGAGGCTATGCTAATGCTTCTAGGCAGTGTGCGAACCATACCATGGTCTTCGGTGAGCTCTTAGTGTTTTCTTGGGGGGGGTGGGGGGTTGGCCGGTCAGCGGCGCGCAGCGAGGACTTTGCTGTAGATGAGTAACGTTACAGAAACCACACAGGTCTGCATGCATGATGAAATATTGAAATACACATGCTCAGATTAGCCCATCTGATCCAACACTAAAAGACACGAGACAAGCGCAACACTAGGGGCACACCACCTCTTAATATAATAGGCTCTGTAATTAGAGCAACGTTATGCACCTGCTGTGAGAAAATGTTTTCCTACCGGAGCCACTGAGCAATAGAGAGACGCAAACTGTTCTGTTTTCAATCATTATTTTCTTTTGGACAATAAACCTTACAAGCTACATCAGCTGCAGCCTGGACATTCAATTCTGTCAACATCCACAACTTTTGTTACCCGACCCGAGTAGAAAAACATCTAAGGTGCATCGTGGCACATTGTCAAAATATTAGCGAATGACAAGCGGCCACTACACATACCATAGAACATTAATAAATGAGCAATAATGATAATAGTTACTGTAATTAGGAAAAGCAGGTCTTACCTTAAAATAGAAGCAGATGTTTTGTTTTTTCTTCTGATAAAACGTGGGGAAAGGTTGATTTGTGCCTGCAGCGGCACCACGCTCCGATGCAAGAATAGCATGCATTTTGCTATCTATTACGCGAATTAGTGAGCAATCATGAATCATACATATTTTTTTTTATCCACTTTTTCTCCCATTTTCTATTTTTCTCCCATCCCAATTTCATATCGTCCAATTCAACCCTCCCCTGTCTCGATCGCTGTTTCTTGCCTCCCACAAGCCGGCTGCAATGTGGACGAAGCCATACATTACACGAGTCCCCTCCGATACTTGAGGTAGCAGCCGTCGCATCTTTTCACCTGCGCGGCGCGATCTTTCAGCGTCAGGGGTCTGCACTTTGGAGGGACGCCGCCCCCATCGCTTCCTGATTCTACTGCGACCTGTAGGAGTCGCTGTCCACAACGTCCAATCCCCACCCATCAGTTTTCCCACCCTCTAATACTGCCAATTGTATTAGTACGGACGACCAGCCAAACTGAAAACAATGTGGAGAGCTGGGCTCGAACCCAGCGTCTCCAGCATTGGTGGTGAGTGCCTTGCCCACTGCACCACCTGGCCGCCCGTATGAATCATACATTTAGTAATTTTACACATTATACATGATGATGATACAGAAAATTGAGAAAAATAGAAATGCATGGCAAACATGCTTGCGGGACATGGAACAACTCATCACTACAGCCCCAGCATCATACTGTAGCCAGTCTCTTGAAACGCCGCTATCTCCAAACTTCCACTCTTCTCGAAACTTTCTTTTGTTAGGTGGTCCCACTCTCGCTGCCGCTTCTTCACCCATATGGTTCCACATATTTGTAACCCATTTAACGTTATTAATAAGCTAACGTTAGCTAATCGTGATGGCAGGCGGACGTAACGTTGGCTCCCTACAGTGCAAGCAGGCGCTGCAGAAGAAGAGTAGCGGATGTGACGTCGGTAAACAACAAGGATAGATTGACGTGCAAGGAGAGACTGGGGGCAACAAAAAAGGTGACTGTCACCACACCGCAGTTTAAATTATTTTACATTACTATTTTGTTACCCGCCACGTGGCGGACAGACCTCTCAGTGTCACTTGCCAAACCTAAAATCTGGCGGGCTCTTAACCTTTCATTAGCAAAATCCATGACGTTATCTTAGCAGTGTTTCTCATCTGTTTATCTGACGTATATTATCCTAGCTTAGCTTAGGAGTCCATGGTAAAGTTGTATTATTTACAGTTTACCAATGTTACGAGCTGGCTCAAGTTCGCAACAAGAAAGGGGAGACACAATTTAAGAAATGACTAAATCATTTATTGAATTATACTAATTATCAGCCCATATAAATATCAGTGTGTGGATGAGAGTGTGTGCAGCATGAAAGTTGTAAGTGTAAAACCAAAGTAAGTGTCCAAACAAACAAAAGGAACCAAACAGGTGGGGAGATCGACGGAGACTAGAGGAAGCCTCCCTCTATATCCTGACTGGGACACACCGACCCAGGTGTTCAAGTTTCTTTATTAGTTGTCATACAAAAGTACAGAATACTTTTATATAAAATGTTTCTTTCTGTTTTGCTCCAGAGATTGTGCTAGATAAATATAGATAAGTATAAAATAAGTATAAGTATAACAAAAGTCGACAAAAGTGTTCAATATACAATGCAGAGTAGAAAAGTAACTGAGTTACAATACAATATACAGTACAATGCAGAAATGGGATGAGGTACAATTTAGGTACAATTTACAGTAAGGTGTAATGAGGTATGAGTTGTAGTGCAAATTCTTTACCAATAAATATAAAGTGTGTTAAGTGTCTAAAGTGGGTGCTGCAGTGAGTTGTTTGTTTAAAGTGAGTGTGTGCGTGTGGATGTGTGTGCTGTGAGTGTATTTGATTGTTTGTTACGTAGTGTTATTGTCATTTAGCATCCTGATGGCCTGAGGATAAAAGCTTCTTCTGAGTCTCTCTGTGCTTGCCATGAGACTCCGGTATCGCTTGCCTGACCGTAGCAGTTCAGGTGTGACCCAATTAGCCTGATTACCCTCCCCCACCGACCCAGGTGTGCCCCAATTAGCCTAATGACCCTCTGCCAGCTCCCCCCACCAATCCTGTGAAACAGTGACAGAGCAGAGCAAGCAAACAACTGTGGGGGAGGGTCGTCACACCAAACAATTATTTTTCAATCTTCTGTAGATGTCCACGATATTTGCATATATTTTTTTGAAATCTTTATTTTATTAATATTGCCTTTTTAGTTGTATTTTCATTTAATTTAGTGTACTTTCTGATGAGGACGTGGTCTTAGTTTTTCCAATGCGACCCTGGAAATACCACTTGGAAGACAAAAACATCTGATTGGCCAGAAACAACAGCTGCCTGCATCAATAGCCTATCAGATGTTTTGCATCAAATTAAATGCAATATCATAGGCTTATATTCATAGATCACAACTATAGCAGTGCATCTGTCTATATATACACCCATGTGTTTTTCAGTTCTTGTGAGAATCTTCCTGTCAGCCTCCAATTTGTTAGCCTTGAAAAGAGCACTACCTGTATAGCTGGTTAAGGACTGGTGGTTCTTGCTTGGATTTCTGTGTTCCTGATGAATTTCAACTGAAAAGTTAGACCTTTGTTTGTTAGGATGCATGTAAAATGTACTGATATTTCTTTCCTTACTTTCCCCCAAGATTGGTCTGAATATGACCCCCCCTCCTAGCCTCTCACACCTTGGTTTGAGAGTCTGTTTGGTGGACTGCATGAAACCGTCACAGCTGGACCAGGAGAAGAGCTGTTTGGACTGCATGGAAACAAGTATGGAAATGTTGACTTTAATCTTTAAACATGATCACTTTATAAATGTTGACTTTAATCTAAACATTATGACTTTATAAATGTTTACTTTAATCTGTAAACATGACTTTATAAATGTTAACTTTAATCTGTAAACATTATGACTTTAGTCTGATTTTATAAATGTTGACTTTAATCTCTAAACATTATGACTTTAGTCTGACTTTATGAATGTTGACTTTAATCTCTAAACATTATGACTTTATAAGTGTTGACTTTAAAAGCCTGACAGGCCCAGTACTGGGCCGAGATTAATTTCACGTCATAAATCGATCAATACAGTCCGTATTAATTAATGTTGCATTTCTTTTTCAAATGTAGCCAAGAGTAAAGACCCTAACCCTATCAAAACAGCAGTCAAAGTGTATATTTTCAGCACTGTTTGTTTACCAATGATTTTAACCTCTTACGCCCCAGCTATATTTTCCAAAAATTCGCCTAAAAGTACTTAAGTAAATGGAAGATTGCTCCACTTCTACAAGTCCATTTGCATGTTCTTGGTATCTAGGGACCTCAGGGAACGTATTCCCAGTGTCAGAAATATTGTGTCTGTTACTAGGCTTGAGTAAATTATAATGAACCAAAGGAGAATATACATTTTCTTTTTGTTTATTTCCATCTTTGACGGTGAATAACACCATGCTAACATTGGGCAGCAAATACCGTGAATGAAATCTGCTGTAAGTACAGTTACTTTTTTGTAATGTAAATCGCTCCACCATCTTTAATGAGATTGAGACATGTTTTTTTCTAGAAACTAACTACGTTCTGGCAATAACATTCAGGTTTGTTCGACCCGTGAGACATAATCACGGAAAAAAAGTATTTCACGTTGGAAGGCTCAAAGTTTGACAGGGGCAGGCGTGAGCTGGGTAGTGTAGTTTTATGAAATTCTTAAAGGTCCCCTATTGTGGGCACCAGGGTGGCGCACCACGTAACTGCGCTGCAGTGCAATGCGGCCGTCCCGGGGTTCGACTCCCGGACCCGGCAACCTTTACAGCATGTCCTCCCCCTATATCTTCTCCCATCCTTCCTCTCTGCAAGCAATAAAATGCCAAAAAAATTATATATATATATATAAAAAAATAAGTCCCCTATTGTAAAAATGGCCTTTTTCGTTTTCAAGCAATGTGGGATTGTACCAACAGTGAGAAAATGTTAAATCTGTACCAAGTGCAGTTTCTGCTGTTCAGCTCTCCCTACTGAAATAAGCCATTCAGATTTGACTGGATCTGTGACGTGTAAGAGGCGCTGACCAATCACTGTTAACACTTTGAATGCCAGCAGGGGGCACACGATTTAGTGCTTCCGTGCCACCACCCACTTCAATGATAGCGCTCTCATATTTGTGAACGCATAAACTACATCTTAAATTATGTGTCTAATCTGGCCGTCGCTTATCAATGACTTTTTTCCAGTCAATATTGTCGAAACAGATTCGTTTTTTAATCGGTTCATTTCCGTTTTATACCATTTTGAAAAACGCTAGTTTTTTTAACGTTTCAGGAAAATATAAAGATTCTGTGATAGACGCCCTTTACTGGAATATTCTGGAATACACAAAAAACTAGATTTTTCGGCCTATTTATGAATCGTTTTCAAATAGACGCTAGATTATCGATAGTATATGTGTACTTATGCACGCTACAGAAGCGGGCTGAAAAATCGATTCTCTCATTTCCTGATCAGCACACACACACACACATAGGGCACACGTTGATATCTCTGTGAAAAAAGCTCTGATTATCCGAAGACTGGTAAAATAGATTCCTTCCCTCAGATCAGATGTTCTCCAAAAAGATTATTCCAATTCCTGATCGCCATTCCAAATATCGATCACGTTTATTCATCCAACGCTGGGTACTAGAAATATGTATTCCACGCTGTTCTGGGGCTCGGCAATGAATCCAATTGTCTCGGGTGACTTGTCTGAGAAGTAAAATGAGGAAGCAGGATTTCTTTCCCCCCATGTGTTTCATTCAATCCATTCCAAAGGGGTGCAGTACCACAGGGAGAGACGATAGGGGGCGGTATTTTCCCAATGGAGCTCAGAGAGAGTTTGCAGCACTAACGTGAGGCTAGATTGATGAAATATGAATTCAAATCGCTAAAAAAATAAAACGTGATCTCTCGTCGTTGACAATGAACGGTCGACATGAACAAACGAGTTATCTCGTCGTTGGCATTGAAAGTGTTAAGCTAATATCTGCATACTGAGCCGCTACTGTGGTTGTAGCCACCGCCCACAATCAACTGAACAGTGATTCGAGTAAGTTAGCATAACGTTAAAATGATGAGCAGGACATGTGCTGTTCCTGGCTGCCAACCAGCGAATACGTCCGTGCACTCGTTTCCTAATGATATCGTGCTCCGGAAGCAATGGGCCAAGTTCGTTTTTTGGATTTTTGCAAAGACTGCATTGAGAATCAAGGACTTTATAATGCTGGGGTGATTTCCTGGCTGTTGCTAAAGAAGGGAGCTAGCCTGTACCAAGTCTTCGGGACCCGAAAGAAGGTATCGAATCAGTAAGTACATAAGTCGTGATTAGTTAATTAGCAGTAGGACCTCGTTCATACATTCATTACCAAACGTCTACAACTACTGTATGATGCACTTCGGACTAGTGTCAGGAAAGGCAAGGAGAACGTGTGCATGAACAGACAGATTATTTGCGATAGTGGTAAAGGTTATTCCCTTTTCTAATTTGGCTAATATTTTCTGTCTGTGTCAATAGTGTATTAACGTTACTATTTTACTGTAGTGTTTGCGGTGTTCCTCCGTGCTAGCGTATCTGCCATCTCTTAGCTAGGCTATAGTGCAGGTGGGTGTCATTGCGAGTATGGGCGGAGCCCAGCCAAAAATATCTTGTTCGTTGGAAGGGCAGAAAGTGGTGCACCAAAGTACTTGATTAAAAATACAAAACAATGAATTTAATTGAAAAACAACTTACAGATGTGTTCCATAGACTCACAGGAATTGTGTAAAATTGTGTAAAACAAGTGGACCTTTAATAATAATGCAGGACCTGTCGCAGAGGTCTTTAATTGGCATGCAGACGACTCTCAATGTTAGCGGCACACAGCGGTTAGTTTAGCACACACACCGGGACACACACACGCATGCATTGTTTTTTGTAGGATCGCCGATGCGCTTAACCCATCCCGTCGTCCTTCCCCCCAAGGGCAGCCGGGAGCAGACGAGGGCTGTGGCGTGGGCCACGCCCGGGGACCATCCAAGTGCTCCTGCCCGTCTTCGTCACGGACGCGACAGCGTTAGCGATCTGTTGTTGTGCATGTTTTTCCATTGGGTTTCTCTTATCGGGGGGGGGGGGAACCCTTGCGAGCACGGGGAGAACATGCAAACTCCACACAGAAAGGCCCGGGAGATACCCCACCTGGGTACCTGGCATCGTGGAAACCTGGTCCCCAACCGGGAATCGAACCCTGGACCTTCTTGCTGTGAGGCGACAGTGTTAACCACTACACCACCGTGCCGCCCACCTTTAAGCCCATCTATTACGTTACCATTGACTGAAAAAGTGCTCGTCGTCTTGTCAATGTAACATAATTGGAAACGGTAGCCAGAGTAACAAAAAAGATGTTTAATTATGTATTTACCATGGATTTAGTAACTGAAGGAATAACAAAGTAACAACAAACAAACCACAGGACTGTACAGACAGGATCAGCCACCGCACACAGGGGAGAACAGAACAGTTATACACAAGGGAATGACGAGACAAGAAACACCTGGGCTGATTAAAGATGGATACACCTGGGAGGGAAACAACAGAGAACTACAAGACCAGGACAGGGAACTACAACCAGACATTACACATCACATTGGGAACACCTGATCAGGGTACAAACACACCCACACGTAACACCATCGAAAGTCCCGGGTCTCTTCTTTCATAGGACTACACTCGCATGCTGCTCCATTTCCTTGCGTCAATATCTGCCGGTTTCCAACTCAATGCGCTGAGATTTCTGTAAACTCATATGTATTCATATAACACTTAAAGTAATTGCTAAACAAACGTAGTGCTGAAAATATACACTTTGACTGCTGTTTTCATATGGTTAGGGTCTTTACTCTTGGATACATTTGGGGGGGAAAACGCTACATTAATTAATACGGACTGCATTGATCTATTTATGCCGTGAAATTATTGTCGGACCGCTCGGCCTTAACACATTAATTGCCAATGACGAGTATACTCGTTATAGCCCGCCAATCATTGGACGCCAACAACGAGTATACTGATCGTTATTATGATCGTTATTTCTTTTATTCGCCATTTCCATTCATAATTCATCCTGCTGTGCTGTGGACATGTGTGGCACTCTGTCTGAGACCGCAACGGTCCGATACCGCCGCCTAACGCCTTGCGGCCACTATTGCACTCCATTTGAAACTATATGGCTTGTTGTCTGGGCTGAGCTGCAGCGTGGGGGTGGGGTCTAAACACTCGGGCAGGGCAAGCGGTTCTAACAGATGCACCTACGACAGGGCTGTACGTTAACTTTTTTTGCACATAGCACTGGTGCTACAGAGGTTGATAGTTTTGTAGCACAGGCCAAAATCTTGTAGCACAAGTATAAAACGTGTTATATTTGTAACAGTCACAAATGTGCCTATTGTATTTGTGTTATTTAGTTGCAGTGCCATGTTTGGCTGTCATTTTCATGCTGACAAGTTGACGTCACACAGCCAGACACGTTACGTGTAAGGAATTATGGGATTTGGTGTTGGGTGTATGGACTCACTCTACTAGGGGTGGGAATCACCAGTTTCATCACGATACGATATCGATTCTTTGGACAACGATATGATATTTGCCGATATTTGCCATGATACGATGCAGGTGCCTGCAATCGATATGCGACGATATCATAAGCCCATTTAACACATCAGTAACATTTAGATCAACTCACAAAAGGTAACGAAAATATAATTTGAAAAAAAATTAATTGAGCTCTTCCAGACATTTAAATGAAAAACAATCTATTCTAGTCTACTTTAACACTTTGAGTGCCACGCCGGGTTTTCCTTTTTACCCCCTGAATGCCACGGTCCGCTCCAATGTTAACGTTAATATCGCCTAATCTATGTTTTAAATTATGGCTATGTGTCTAATCTGCCCGTCACTTATCAAAGACTCATTTTCCAATCAGTGCTGTCAAGGCAGATTGGTTTTTTATCACTTCATTTCAGTTTCAGAGCATTTAGAAAAGCACTCGTTTTGAGATAAAAAACAGTTCATTCTGGACCATTCTGTGAAAATCGTCTTTTACTGGAATATTCCATAACGTTGTTATTTGTCTGCCTATTTATGAATCGTTTTCAAATAAACGCTAGATGATCAATATTATACGTGCACGCAAGCACATTCGGGCCGTGCACGGATAATCGCCGTTTTCATTTCCTCTTCGACTTTTACATTGAAACCGAAAGAGCCCATTTCACAAAACAGCCTATATCTTCATCAAAATTAGTCTGATTATCCTAACACTGATAACATAGATTCCTTACCTGACATCAGATGGTATCCAACTGGTATATTCCAATTCCTGATCACCATTCGAAAAAATCGATAAGTGTATTGATCCAACGTGTGTACAGTGCAGTACATGAATCCGCGGGGCTCAGAGCCCCCTGAATGAATGCTGGTACTCCGGCTGCATCAGTGGACTGGAAAATGTGGAGTACCGGATTTTTTCCCCCATCCATTTTCATTGAGTCCATTCCAAAATCCCTTATGTCATCTGGGAGACGACAGGGGGAGCTTTTTTCCACATATGATCGCCGGCGCCGCTCGGATAATACTCGGGTAGGCTCGGGTGATGCAATATGATTTCAGATCGCTAAAAAAAAAAAATCCGAGAAATCTCGTGAGTGGCTTTCAACCACGTATTAATAAACCCGAGATATCTCGTGTGTGGCAGTGAAAGTGTTAAGTACAGTAAAAAAAAATTGGAACTCACAACAGGCAGCCTAAAACCCCTTCCTCTCCCAAACCGTTCCTGCAATTGTTTTATGTTGCATGATGATCATGAATACATTTATTATGTATTGTATTTTTTATGTTTAAATATCAACATTATCTGTCGTGTATATGTGATTGTGTGTGTGTGAAACGTGTATATTTTGATGATGATTTACCTAACGCTAATTGATTCATTGTATACTGTGAATACGTAACGTTAGTTCGCCAACCAACGCCGGTATGCATTCATTATAGATCGGGAGTCATCTGACGAGGACATTGATCTTGGTCGGAGATACTATGGATCTGATTCATCTCACGAGTCCGACAGGGGGCATGGTGGTCGTGGTGGTCGTGGTGGTCGAGGGGAGAAGGGTAAGTCATGTTGACTAATGCAATGTGAATATTGTGTGTTTACATGCATGTTCAAATCGATACAGTTACATCATTTGGATATGCATAGTATAGGCCTTGTCCATGGCTTTGTGTGTGTGTGTGTGTGTGTGTGTGTGTGTGTGTGTGTGTGTGTGTGTGTGTGTGTGTGTGTGTGTGTGTGTGTGTGTGTGTGTGTGTGTGTGTGTGTGTGTGTGTGTGTGTGTGTGTGTGTGTGTGTGTGTGTGTGTGTGTGTGTGATATGCAGGCATTGATGCAGTGATCTGCTTATTTGATTTGGATGTTATTTCCATTATTTTATTCATGCATGTTCAAATCGATACATAGAGGCTAAGCTACATTATTGGATACGCATAGAGGCCTCGCCATGTGCTGTGAAGTTCAAAGGGGTTGGGGGAGTGTTCACGGCTTTGATCTTATAGGCCGTGTGTGTGTGTGTGTGTGTGTGTGTGTGTGTGATATGCAGGCATTGATGCAGTGATCTGCTTATTTGATTTGGATGTTATTTCCATTATTTTATTCATGCATGTTCAAATTGATACATAGAGGCTAAGCTACATTATTGGATATGCATAGAGGCCTCGCCATGTGCTGTGAAGTTCAAAGGGGTTGGGGGAGTGTTCATGGCTTTGATCTTATAGGCCTTGTGTGTTGTGTGTGTTGTGTGTGTGTGTGTGTGCTGTAGTAATCAATGCTATTGGGACTGTGCTAAATGCTATACACAGTAGAGGTTTTCTAGCATCAGATGTTGTTTGTAGGCCTGTTTGAAGTGTGAGATGGAGGGCATGCCCTCCTCTTTTTTTTTTTTACAAGGGCTTGTGTGTGTGTGTTGTAGTAATCAATGCTATTGGGGCTGTGCTAAATGCTATACACAGTGAGTGCAGAGGTTTTCTAGCATCAGATGTTGTTTGTAGGCCTGTTTGAAGTGTGAGATGGAGGGCATGCCCTCCTTTTTTTTTTTTTTTACAAGGGCTTGTGTGTGTGTGTGTGTGTGTGTGTGTGTGTGTGTGTGTGTGTGTGTGTGTGTGTGTGTGTGTGTGTGTGTGTGTGTGTGTGTGTGTGCTGTAGTAATCAATGCTATTGGGACTGTGCTAAATGCTATACACAGTGAGTGCAGAGGTTTTCTAGCATCAGATGTTGTTTGTAGGCCTGTTTGAAGTGTGAGATGGAGGGCATGCCCTCCTTTTTTTTACAAGGGCTTGTGCATGTGTGTGTGTGTGTGTGACACACACACACACACACACACACACACACACACACACACACACACACACACACACACACACACACACACACACACACACACACACACAAGGCCTATAAGATCAAAGCCATGAACACTCCCCCAACCCCTTTGAACTTCACAGCACATGGCGAGGCCTCTATGCATATCCAATAATGTAGCTTAGCCTCTATGTATCGATTTGAACATGCATGAATAAAATAATGGAAATAACATCCAAATCAAATAAGCAGATCACTGCATCAATGCCTGCATATCACACACACACACACACACACACACACACACACACACACACACACACACACACACACACACACACACATGTACATGCTTTGATGTACAATGGCCACTGATTTATTTTGTGTTCATTACAGGATCCGACACCGAATCCGGCGGTGGTACACCAACATACTTGGGTATGTACTAACTACATTCATGTATGTAAATGTATTACTATTGTGTTTTATGAGACTTACTTACTGAATGAATTTAATCCAATTCAGATTCTGGCGCAGACTCCGCAGAGAGTGACACAGAGACTGGCAACGACATAGCATCACAGTCTACTCCTGCAGGTAATTGTACATAAAATATAACACATAATGCTATATATATATATATCATGTAAATAAAATGACAATACGTTGCCCTAGTGTAATGTGTTACATCATGTGATTCTAGAACTGGATGCTAGTCGGGACATGCCGGAACCCGTTGCAGGGCGGAAACGCACATCTAAGCGCGGTAAGTTGGCCTCACTCTGCACACCACTTCCAGCTCTGACCTCTGACCCCCACACCACGTCCAGCTCTGACATCTGAACCCCACACACACTCACTCATTCACTCACACACAGTTTGTAACTACGTGGCATATGAATGTTTGTCTACAGTAGGGGTGTTATAGTATATTTGTATAATTGACAGGTCGTGGAGCGAAGAGCAGGTCTGCGATCCGTCAGGAAGAGGAGAATGCCTGGTCTCGTGAGGGCTGGGTGCCTCACAGGATCCCCTTCACAGCCCAACCGGGGTTGCTCCAGGACGCCGCGGCACTGAAATCGTACCGGCCTGCAAAATGGCTAGATCTGTTCCTGACGGATGCTTTTCTCAATGCCATTGTTGCCCAGACCAACCTCTACGCTGATCAGTGCATTGCCCGGCTGGACCACACGCTAACCAGTAGCAGGGCACTGCATTGGACGGCCCTCACATTGAAGGAGCTGAAGAAGTTCCTTGGACTCAATTTCCTGAGCAGTGTCCTTTGGAAGCCTCGCGTGGACATGATGTGGACCACTGACGATATGATGTTCACACCATACTACTCAGACACCATGCCACGCAACCGGTATGAGTTGATCTGGCGATTCCTCCACTTTGCGGACAATACATCCCTGGATGTTAGAGACAAATTGTGTAAGGTACGCCCTGTAGTCGACCATGTCAAAGCGAGGTGCAAGGAACTGTACCAACCCGAACGCGAGCTCGCCATTGACGAGGGGATGATGGCATGGCGAGGCCGCCTGACCTTCCGGGTCTACAACCCCAACAAGCCAACCCGGTATGGCATCAAGTCGTACTTCCTGTGCGAATCACGCACAGGATATTGCTTTGCATTCAAGCCATATTGCCGGGATGGCGCGAACCTGGGGGACATGGTCGTCGGTCTGCTTGGACGTTTGTCTGGGGCCGGTTATACGCTGTACATGGATCATTTTTACAACAGTGTACACATGTCCGCCAGGCTCCGACAGTTGAGGACCGACGTCTGTGGTACCCTCAGGAAGCACCGGGGGGAGCCAGCCATCATCAAGCACCTGACCAAAGCTGACATCGGTAAGGGGGAGCGCATTGCGGTCAACAATAAGCAGGTCCTGATCGTGGCATGGCGCGATAAGAGGATCGTGAAGACCATCAGCAGCTACCACGAGGACACCATGGAAACTGCAAGAGTGTGGGAGAAGCAGAAGAAGGGCAAAGCGCTGAGGGTGGAGATGCTCAAGCCATCATCCATCATGTCGTACAATAAATTCATGAACGGCGTCGACCAGCTGGATCAAAACATCTCGTACTATCCGTGATGCAAACACCCTGACATCTTTTAAATCAGCCCTCAAAACTCACCTTTTCAATCTTGCTTTTGACCTCTAATTCTGTCGGTGTTATTTTATTTTTGTCATGTATTATTTTTGTTCTGTTTTTCTTTTTTTTTTTTTTTTGCCATAGTTTGTCTCTCCTGCCCATGTAAAGCGTCTTTGAGCACCTGGAAAAGCGCTATATAAAATAGATGTATTATTATTATTATTATTATTATTATTATTATTATCCGGCTGCACGTAAGACTGGAAAGTGGACCAAAAAGTTTGTGATGTATCTGATCCAAATATGTATGTTCAACGCTTTTGTCTTGTACAAAACCAGGCACCCACAAGGGCATTATTACAACCTCTTCCGGTTCACCAGGGCTGTGGCGCGGACCTACACAGGGGGTCAGGAGTTTAAGATTCCTGGGGTGACAGCGGAGATGGAGGCGGAGGCGGAGGCAGGGGGTGGGGGTGAGGAGGAGGCAGGGGGTGCGGGTGAGGAGGAGGCAGGGGCTGAGCAGGTGGGGCGTGACGGGCAGCGCGACCCCAGCGCCCCACCGGGGGACCTGCAGAGCAGATTAGTGGGTGGCTTTGGGAAGCATGTAATGGTTGCATACAAAGCCACCCCCAAGCAAAAGTTACCGTGTAGGAAATGTCGGGTCTGCAGTAGGCGTGGCCTCAGGAGTGAGACCAGATATTTTTGCACATCGTGCAAAGTCCCCCTGCATCATGAAAAATGCTTCACTCTGTACCACACAAAGAGGGATTTCTCTAAATAGTTTCTTTATTAGTTGTCATACAGAAGTACAGACTACTTCTAAATAATCCGGCACACAGAAGTACAGATTACTTCTAAATAATCCATCATTGTGTGATACAGACAGAACCATGTGTACCGGTACATAGTATAGCTAGCTGAGAGTAGTATAGTATAGTATAGTATAGTATAGTATAGTATAGTATAGTATAGTATAGTATAGTGTATGGGTAGTTGCACTGTTTTCTGTACAAGACAAATGCGTTGAACACATGTATTTGGGCCACGGTTGTCGATATTGCATAGGCATGTTTGGACCACTTGCAGACGTTATGTTAGCGATCTAGCTGTGTCGACTCCATTCATCATTTGCATTGTGTGTGTATATAGTTTATTTTTTTATTTATCTTTTTCCCCCCTCATTTTTACCGTTTGCACAGAACCAATGGTTGCTGACAGTCACCCAGTTTATAAAAGTATATACTGTAGGTAACATACCACACTTTTCTAATGCAGTCCATTGGCCTCTTATTTATATACTTTGGAAGCATGTATTGGATATTTTTTGGTCCACAGATCATCTGGCGCTTCATCCATTTATCAATGGACAATGCAGTCATCGATGCGAGAGACCAAGTAAGATATGCCCTGTAGTTGATCATGTGATGTGCCTGTACTGTGAATGTTACCAGCAAACTTCTAAATGCACTGAAACAATGGTTGGTTATCATCTAGTGTTCACTTTTTATAAGGTATTGTCTTGGTAAATTACCATAATCCTATACTGTGAATGTTACCAGCAAACTTCTAAATGCACTGAAACAATGGTTGGTTATCATCAGCCAGTGTTCACTTTTTATAAGGTATTGTCTTGGTAAATTACCATAATCCTATACTGTGAATGTTACCAGCAAACTTCTAAATGCACTGAAACAATGGTTGGTTATCATCTAGTGTTCACTTTTTATAAGGTATTGTCTTGGTAAATTACCATAATCCTATACTGTGAATGTTACCAGCAAACTTCTAAATGCACTGAAACAATGGTTGGTTATCATCAGCCAGTGTTCACTTTTTATAAGGTATTGTCTTGGTAAATTACCATAATCCTATACTGTGAATGTTACCAGCAAACTTCTAAATGCACTGAAACAATGGTTGGTTATCATCTAGTGCTCACTTTTTATAAGGTATTGTCTTGGTAAATTACCATAATCCTATACTCTGAATGTTACCAGCAAACTTCTAAATGCACTGAAACAATGGTTGGTTATCATCAGCCAGTGTTCACTTTTTATAAGGTATTGTCTTGGTAAATTACCATCATTTTATACTGTGAATGTTACCAGCATATGTGTCTAATGCACAGCAACAATGGTTGGTACTGATGACTTGTCACCCAGTTTATTGAACATATTTTGAAATAAAAATGTTCATTTCATCAAAGTTTCAAGTTTTCTGCATTGTAAAGTATTCTGTATTTTATAATAATGTTTTCTGGACCTACACCAGTAGTTATAACTTACTTGTTCGTTAGCGCCAGGCATGGTGGTTGATAAGGTAGTAGTATTTCCAAGTGAAACTAATTGATATATTATCAATACAAGCTATTATTACTTTATGAATGTGTTTATCATGTATGGACGAATAAATTGGAAAACAGGTAGGTACAGAGCAACACAGTGTCTACAACACGGGAGCAGATTATGCACAGTACATGAATGAGAAACAGTCAAAATGTTTTTTTTTTTAGTTTATTGCATGCACATGATCTATAATACCTGATCGGTACAATATCTACTAACCTGATCAATACAATATATTCCCACCTGATCGATATAATAGTATTACTGCATTTCAAGTTTGTCAGTCAGTCAGTCGGACTGTCAATCAAACAATCAAACAATAAATCAATCAAACAATAAAACAATCTATCAAACAAACCATCAAACATTCAATCAATCAAACAAACAAACATTCAATCAATCAAACAATAAAACAATCTATCAAACAAACCATCAAACATTCAATCAATCAAACAATAAAACAATCAATCAAACAAACATTCAATCAATCAAACAATAAAACAATCTATCAAACAAGCCATCAAACATTCAAACAATAAAACAATCTATCAATCAAACAAACAAACATTCAATAAATCAAACAATAAAACAATCTATCAAACAAACCATCAAACATTCAATCAATCAAACAATATATCAAACAAACCATCAAACATTCAATCAATCAAACAAACATTCAATCAATCAAACAATAAAACAATCTATCAAACAAACCATCAAACAATCAATCAAACAATAAAACAATCTATCAAACAAACCATCAAACATTCAATCAAACAAACAAACATTCAATCAATCAAACAATAACAATCTATCAAACAAACCATCAAACATTCAATCAATCAAACAATAAAACAATCTATCAAACAAACCATCAAACATTCAATCAATCAAACAATAAAACAATCTATCAAACAAACCATCAAACATTCAATCAATCAAACAAACATTCAATCAATCAAACAATAAAACAATCTATCAAACAAACCATCAAACATTCAAACAATAAAACAATCTATCAAACAAACCACCAAACAATCAATCAAACAAACATGCAATCAATCAAACAATAAAACAATCTATCAAACAAACCATCAAACATTCAATCAATCAAACAATAAAACAATCTATCAAACAAACCATCAAACATTCAATCAATCAAACAAACATTCAATCAATCAAACAATAAAACAATCTATCAAACAAACCATCAAACATTCAAACAATAAAACAATCTATCAAACAAACCATCAAACAATCAATCAAACAAACATGCAATCAATCAAACAATAAAACAATCTATCAAACAAACCATCAAACATTCAATCAATCAAACAATAAAACAATCTATCAAACAAACCATCAAACATTCAATCAATCAAACAAACATTCAATCAATCAAACAATAAAACAATCTATCAAACAAACTGTTACGTATTACTTTTACATGGTGGAGGGATACTTACTGTCTGTGGTGCATATTCACATTGTGGTTAAGTGTGCTGTCACTAATTGGTGGTTTAATTGACACACTGTTTCTTCCTGTTTTTGTTATTAAAATGGCCGCCCTTCTAATTCATCACAGGTGTGGTGATGAGGCACCACGCCCTACAAATGCAGTGCAGGGAGCAGTTGTCAAGTCTCCCCCACTTCACAGGAGATGTCTCAGCTCTCCAGCGTCTCACCTGCTCTCACTATTTTGTTGTACATTCGGCTTGTTCTTCCTTTTGCTTATAGTTTTGTTATTTAACTTTGGAGTCTGGAACATCCAGCTCCCACTATTTCTGTCCATTTAGTTAGTTGTAAATAAATAGTTATTTTTGATAAACTTTTGTCCAGTGTCCTGTGTCCACCACGTCGCATTCAAGGCCTTGACGAGCCATATTGTAGGCTTGAATGTAACATGGGGGCTCTAGCCGGTCTACAAACAGGTAAGTATGCTCTTAATTTATAGTTTGATTTGACTACTGGTATGCTTTAAAATATTTAGTTTAGTGGACGCCACAGGTAGGTAATTTCATTGTCTTCTGGCTGTTGTTAGCCTCCTGTGTACCACGTACTCCTGGGGCAGTCGAAGAAGTGATTGGTATATGATCTTTGGCTGGTAGCAGGTGTGGTTGAAGAAAGCTAGGTCTACAGTGCATTAGCTTTCAGTATAGGTAGGTTAGGGGGCCGGGAAATGTAATTAGTGTGTTAGGACCTGATGTAAGTGTTTTTGTTAGATTAGACATGTGGTGGGCCTAGCAGTCCTTCTTTTGACTGCAGTATAGGTTTTAGAAGCTATTTGTGAGTCAAATCAGATTGTATGGAGCACCTGTTTGTATTAGAATTTGTTTGTTGAATTTGTTTGTTGAGTAACACAAGGGGTTTTGCCTCACTTGGTTTGTTACTGAAGAGGGTTTGTTCCAGTATTTTGGGATAAATGTCTACCACAGGGTTAGTCTTGTGGGTGGTTCATCTCAGCAGAGGCCTGTAGCTAGTGTCCAGTAGCAGTGTCTGCTGTGATTCTCTAGTATAGGATCTGTGTGCATTATTGAGCTTGACCTTTTTGATCCAGTATGTGTTATGCCGTGTGTCTTAAATACAGTGTGATTTGTTTTGCGTGCTAACATAAAATGCCGTGTTTTGAACTACTGCTTGTGAGTTTAATTGCGTGCTGTGTTATGCCGTGTATCTTCAATCACTGTCATTTAATTACGTGCTACACCTTTTTGTGGATACAGGGAAATTGGAGTTTGAACCCCAGGTCGTAGGAACGGTGGGTGAGTTGCTTGTGTTTTGGGTACTGAACTATGTCCCTTGTTGTGGATTAATTGTAGTATTGCCTTGTACTGGTAATTAATTAATTGGTTGATTGATTGATTAATTAATTAATTAGTAATTAATATTGTTTTTCATTTGTTGTCATTTACTGGTTTTACTCATAGTAAAAATGACGTTGGACATGGAGGATTTTGTTGCGAGGCCAACAGTGGCAAAGGTAAAAGAATGTTCTGACGATGAGTTGGTGCAATTAGCTGCTCATTATTCTATGTTAACGTTTGATGCAAGCCTGGAGAAGGAGTACTTGCAATATCAGTTGCTTGGATGTTTGCATTTTGTCATGTATCTTGACATATCCTTGTTGTCTATAGAGGAACAGAGGCAGATATTACTGCAAGCAATGGGTGAGTGTTTTGATAGATGGCACGCTGAGAGGAAACGAGGGGGCGAGGCCCAGGTTCTCAGCGCTCGCTTTCGCTCTATTCAAGTGGCTATAGGAGCTGTTAAAGTGCTAGCTGCAAAGGCAGAGCGAGCTGAGAGACAACGGGAGCGAGCTGAGAGACAACGGGAGCGCGAGGCCCAAGAGGCTATCGAAGTGGCTCAGTATGCTACTGCCAAGAGAGAGCGTGAGGGAAGTGCAGCTGCTGCCCGGGCCCAGGAAGCTATTGAGGTGGCACAGGAGGTAAGTGCCCAGGCTGCGTTTGACCGTGCACAGGAGGTACGTGCCCAGCGTGTGATGGCACGGCGTAGTTTAGTTATTGCAGGGGCAGGTGTTGTTGAAGATTTTGGAATGCACACTGTGAATGTACCTCTGCATAGTGTTGTTCCTGTTTGTGCCCTAGTGTCAGGCCCGGTGCTGAAACCGGAGGTGACATGCGTGCCAGATACTCAAGTGGCGGAGCAATATCTCGGGGGCTTCCCAGCCTGTACGGTGGCTGAGGCCACAGACGATTTGGAGGAGGAGAATGAGGAGGATGAGAGTGAGAATGATGCTGTGAGGGATGTTGCTACTTCATGTGGCACCATTTCTGATATTTCATGTGGCACCATTCTGGTTAAAGAGGCTACGAGGCCAGAATTAGGCTGCCAGCCTTCCTATAGCTCTAATGTTCATGATGTCTCACTTGTCAGCAGTGATGATCCCAGTATGTCAGTTATTGGTTCTGATATTGTTTCACGTGACCACACTGACTCTCTGCCAGGCACTGGGTATGCTAGGTATGCTTGTCGACCTAGTTACCTGTGTCCTGTACAGCAGTCTTCACGACCTTGTCTAATGGGTGGCATCCATTTTGATCATGACGAAGTTGATGTGTGTGCCACCATTTTGTCTCATGACACTGTTGCTGTCTGTGACGCCATTGTTGCTCATGGCAGTCCTATTTTTTGTGACACTGTTTTGACTCGTGGCGGTGCAGTTTCTTCTGTCATTGTTGCTCATGACAGTGCTAATTTTTGTGGCGCCATTTTGGGTCACAGTGTTAATGAGTGTGACACCATTTTGGATCCTGACAGTGTTACTGTGTGTGGCACCATTGTTGCTCATTACAGTGCTAGTTTAGGTGACACCATTTTGGATCCTGTTGATGTTATTTTGAGTGACACCGTTTTGGATCCTGACCTTGTTATTTTTTGTGGTGCCATTTTGAGTGGTGATCCAAATGTTTTTGTGATTGATGAGATGTTACTGTGTTCCAGAGACGGTGGTGACGTGCCTGTGGCGGTACATCCTGCTCTGGGAGATCATGGTTTAATGTCTGCTCCTGGCCTGCCGGTGTCAGGAGGGAGGGAGATGGGCCCTGTGGTGGTGCCAGGGACGTGTGGAGTGTCTTGTGTTCCTGTTGGCTATCTTGGCTATCCTGTGTGCAATGAGCCTGTCTCTCATATTGATTCCGGTTTAATGCCTATTTTTGACAGGTTGGTATCGGTGGAGCGGCCTGTTAAGGTAAAGTTTTTGTTTTGTGTTGATCTGTTGGTGGGTGGATTGGCTTCTAGGCCTTGCGCCTCAGTAGGGGCTGAGTGGGGTTTAGTTGCCCAGATGTTTCCACTAGCTCCGCTCCATCCAGGCCCAGCTGGATACATTTTGGAGGGGTCTCGCTTGAGCGGGTATCAGGACGGGGTTGTTTGTGCTGAGCAACGGTGTCGAGTGTTCCTCAGTAGGGAGCATTCGACGGTGTTGAGGGTCGTGTTCGACAGGGGCCGACCCGTTGTCACTTTGTGGTAGTGGCTCACTTTGTGGGTCACAGTAATTTTTTGGTGTACAGTTGAGTGTGACTCTTGACCGGGGCTCACACTCAACACAGTACAGGCGCTGCGCATGTTGGAGTGTGTGGTTGCATTTTTTTTTTGGTAAGGTTGGTAAGTATCCCCTTATTTATTTATGTTCATTCTCTTGGTGATGGTTTCTTTGGGCTATAGTTGGGAGAAGAACATAAATCTTCGGTGTGGGGGTGTTACGTATTACTTTCACATGGTGGAGGGACACTTACTGTCTGTGGTGCATATTCACATTGTGGTTAAGTGTGCTGTCACTAATTGGTGGTTTAATTGACACACTGTTTCTTCCTGTTTTTGTTATTAAAATGGCCGCCCTTCTAATTCATCACAGGTGTGGTGATGAGGCACCACGCCCTACAAATGCAGTGCAGGGAGCAGTTGTCAAGTCTCCCCCACTTCACAGGAGATGTTTCAGCTCTCCAGCGTCTCACCTGCTCTCACTATTTTGTTGTACATTCGGCTTGTTCTTCCTTTTGCTTATAGTTTTGTTATTTAACTTTGGAGTCTGGAACATCCAGCTCCCACTATTTCTGTCCATTTAGTTAGTTGTAAATAAATAGTTATTTTTGATAAACTTTTGTCCAGTGTCCTGTGTCCACCAAGTCGCATTCAAGGCCTTGACGAGCCATATTGTAGGCTTGAATGTAACACAAACCATCAAACATTCAATCAATCAAACAATAAAACAATCTATCAAACAAACCATCAAACATTCAATCAAACAAACAAACATTCAATCAATCAAACAATAAAACAATCTATCAAACAAACCATCAAACATTCAATCAATCAAACAATAAAACAATATCTATCAAACAAACCATCAAACATTCAATCAATCAAACAATAAAACAATCTATCAAACAAACCATCAAACATTCAATCAATAAAACAATCTATCAAACAAACCATCAAACATTCAATCAATCAAACAATAAAACAATCTATCAAACAAACCAACAAACATTCAATCAATCAAACAATAAAACAATCTATCAAACAAACATCAAACATTCAATCAATCAAACAAACATTCAATCAATCAAACAATAAAACAATCTATCAAACAAACCATCCATCCATCCATCCCAGTCTAAATTGCTTTATAACACGTTCAGTAACTATTATCACCCCCGCGCCCATCTTCTCGTCTGTTTCAAGCAGCAGCACCGGGGGGCGCACCTCTCATAAAAAGGCTTATAACTCCCTTTCTAAAGAATCCACCTGGATTTTTACCTGTTTACCTTTTTTTAACTTGTAATTGTGAACGAACGAAGACATGCAGAAACAAACGTTTTTTTTCATTGTGTACATCAACTCGTCGTCGTCAAATGAGCCAAACCATTTCCCCATAGTTATAATATAAAATATAGAAATATCTCCGCTAAGATCATGAGATATGCTAAAATCGCCCAGGAATCCTGGCAATGCACAGTCATTTCCGGATTTCTGGCCGGCGACCAAAGTGTTTAACTAGGTGGGTGGGAAGGGGGTCTAACTGACATGTAGAAGATTTAGCTTTAACTAGGTGGGTGGGAAGGGGCTCTAACTGACATGTAGAAGAGTTAGCTTTAACTAGGTGGGTGGGAAGGGGGTCTAACTGACATGTAGAAGATTTAGCTTTTTGGATGAGGTCTGATATGTCACTAACAGATGGGAGTAGGAAACTAGAGCGAGAGAATGGGAGCATCAGGGAAAAAACACAGTGAACTGTAGGTGACATTAGATGAGGAAGACAGTTGCTGATGTATTTTTGCGATCTTAGCATTGAAAAGGTCCATGAACAAATTGCATTGAGAAACAGAGTGCATTAGTGGAGTGAGAGTGTCAGGAGGCTGTGAGATTGATTTAACAGTGGAAAACAGGGCTTGAGTGCTTCCTGCGCCTGAGCTCATTACACTGGCACAGTGAGTACTTTTAGCTTTGGAGAGAGCTTCCTTATAGTGGAGTATGTGGTTAAAGTACATTTCTTTATGGACAGTAAGACCAGTCTTAGTCTAGAGGCGCTCTAGGCGGCGGCCTTTGGCTTTGAGCAGCGTAGCTCAGGTGTAAACCAGGGTGCAGAGCGAGGGAAGGAGACAGTCCGTGTTTTAAGTGGAGCAACAGTGTCTAAGAGGTTATGGAGTCCATTGTTGTACATTGAGACCAGTTCATCACATGTTGATTCATTTTCATGACAGGAAAGGTTAGTAATAAGTTCACTGGATAGAGCAGGTACATCGATGTTCCTAATATTCCTGAAAGAGATGGAACGTGACACGTTTGTTTTGTGTGTCTTCAGGATGACATTAAAAGATATGAACTATCTATGGTGTAGCGTATGTTAGCGGGCCTCCGTCATCTTACTACACTTAGTAAGTAAAGTAATGAAGTGGATTTCCCAAGCTATTTCGGTTCTGCTCTGTTCAGAACCGGGTTGCTTTAGTACTCTGCGTTGTGATTCATTACCTTTAAAGCTCTGGGAATCACTTCTATCTTCCAGCGATGCAGGCAGAAGGAATTAGGAGGAAAAAGGTTATATAACAGCTGTTTAATCAAAGTTTAAGAGTGTATACAAATTACAATAAGAATGCTATAGTTGTGATCAAAAACACTATGCCGTAATTGAACAAAACTAGGCTAATATAACAGTAAAGAGAATGCTAGTTGATAAGTGGTTGAAAGTCTTTGTTCTCTTGCTGATAACAAAGCAGTTGGTTTTCCCTCCAAAAAGTTCCTTTGTTCCTTCCGCCGACCTGTTTTTGGATGAGATGGTGAAGGAGGTCTTGTCGTGTCGGTTGGGTTTTTCAGAGTCCCTCTCCCCCTCCCCACATCCCATTATATCCCCAAGGCCCAGTGTCTCGGAGTGATGACATCATCACATTCTTTCCTCCAATGCCAGGCCGGCTAAGCTTGCATTTGAAATATATTTCTTTACCATAAAGTCTGCTGACTTTCAATAAATTGCTACCAAATCTAATCATTATGTTAGCTTACATCAATATTTTATAAACTGAATAGAATATAACTGAATAACAGATCAAATTAAAACTGGATAGAATAGAATAAAACTGATTAGCATAGATGAAGAGGATAAAACAATCAATTAATCAAATTGAACATAAATGAAAACAGAACAGACACATTAACTAATTGTAGACATTGAATTTCTGCAAACTGTAGTTCAGATCAGTACAAAATGCTCATATCTCTGATCTGTGTGTGTGTATATATATATATATATGTATGTGTGTCTATGTGTGTCTGTGTGTGTCTATGTGTCTGTGTGTGTGTGTGTGTGTCTATGTGTGTGTGTGTGTGTCTGTGTGTGTGTGTGTATGTGAATGTGTGTATGGGTAACTAAAGCTTCCTGCCTAATAGTCTCACATTGATGATAAACATTCTACCTCAGGACTTCCGGTTTAGCTGCAATATGTAGCGCACGCAATTGGTTACAGCTCCGCTCCCGTTATCGTTAATTTCGTTTAAAAACCTTATTTGGACAGTACCAAAAGAGATTAGACCACATCGTATGTATTGATAAGACCTTCTACTAACTATATCAAAAGACAACATGGTTAGGGATAAGGAAAGGACGGGAAAGAAACAAGAAACGGCAAATCTAACGGCGCTGATTGAAACTCGATCAAAGACAATGACAGGCGACGCTGTGGCAGATCCGTTGGTGAGCCCCGGCGCGGGGAATATAGAGGAGAATACACAGGGACCCAAGACAACTGTCCCCGAGAGGGAGACAATAGATGACAACATAACAGGAACATCAGAAAAAAATACCGTGAAGGAAAAAGCAGGCGATTTTGAGAAGATAATAGCAAAAACATCCATCGGATCCCTCACTGCTCCAACAACATCAACTGACACAAGCAGTTCAATTACACAACCCGACTTCAACTCTCTGACTATCCTGATAAAAGAACAGATGGTCGCTTTCAAAGCACACGTAAAAGAACAGATGGTCGCTTTCAAAGCACACGTTGAACACATCGATACTAAATTCGAAGAGGTTATGAGAGCGGGCGCTTTACAGTCCATGCGAATCACGACAGTGGAGAATACGGTGACAGAAATCACAAAGGCAGTCAAAGCGAATGAAGGTGGCATGACAGAGATGGGAAAAGAGATGGAAAGAGTGAAAGAAGAATATCGGAGGGAAATACAAGGGCTTAAAAACGAAGCGGCGGAGAGGATACTAGAAACCCAACGCTACCACAGGCGGAATAACATCCGCATTGTAGGGCTTGAAGAAGCAGTAAACTGCGAAGATCCCAACTTTCCAACAGTGTTATCAACGATTTTGAGTAACATCGATCCAAACAAAGTGCCAGAAGTGGACCAAGTTTACAGAATCGGTTCTCGGGGGCAAAGAATCAACGGGCCAAGAGTCATCATTGTCACCCTGCGGAAGACTACAACAAGGGATGACATCATCAAATTTGCTCGCAACCAACGTGGGAATCTGAATTATGGTGGTAAACCAATATTTATCTACGAAGATTTGAGCAAAGATGCCATCATCCGACGTCTACCATACAAAGATGTGATGCAAAAGCTGTTCAAAGCCGGTTACAAGCCAAGGCTATCATACCCAGCGCTGTTATCATTCTTGGGCAGTGACGGTCGCAGGTCAGATATACACACACCTATTGAAGCTGAGGATTTTCTGAATCGAAATGGAGCAAATAACCCAAGGCAGGGCGAAAATGTCGGAAACATATAAGCCTCTTTCTCATTGTATACCAGTGTTAGAATGACTTTATTGTGTTCATCAAGGTAGCAGACGATATGCAAGCCATCTATAACAATGTGTATTGTGTATAATACGATTCATAATACATTATAATTTCAGACTCTGGTCTCTGAGGAGACAAATACATATCATTGCAAAAAGATCTATCTGGAATATTCTGGGTTTATCGCTCAAATGCCCTGGGTCTCTTAGATCATTCTGGAACATAAAATAGTCTAGGCACTAGTATACTCTACAACCTTCTAGAATATAAGGCACCATGACAACGAAGCCTACAACTCTAACAATAAACATCCGGTGTGTATACACATAGCAGATAATAAATTAAATGAAGTTCTATCAGTCTTTAATAATATTTTAAAAATTAACCACACTTAAACGTATGAACACTACAAGGTTATTCTAACAATTTAAGTAATCACTCCATTGAAGGCACATTGAAGCTCTAAAAGGCGCTGCTTTTCTATCATATCTAATCTGTTAATTCGAGACTAGTGGCTTCTCCACGTTGATAATTATTCTATCTCTCATTCCTTATCTATATCTTTCCATTGATTTTTATTTTATTAAATTTTTTCTTCTCATTACTCTATATTTTTTAAAATATATTTTAACTTACATTGTTCTTTTCCAATGTTCTTCACATTAAGGTGTCAATATTGCTCTACAATCTTTTCCTTTTTTCCTTTTTTCCACACGTTAGTAGAGGATTCAAATGAATATGTCGATAAAAGTTTATTCTCTTTTTTTATTGTTTATTTTA
The DNA here is from genome assembly GCF_963971535.1 of Notolepis coatsorum. Taxonomy (NCBI): domain Eukaryota; kingdom Metazoa; phylum Chordata; class Actinopteri; order Aulopiformes; family Paralepididae; genus Notolepis; species Notolepis coatsorum. The sequence goes on along the minus strand of NC_140173.1, from coordinate 17,674,779 downwards.
TTTTTTCTGTCATTTATCACAACACTTCATTACAGTAAGGGAAGGGGCAAGACCAAAAGCGACATTCTATTGCAATAGAATGGAAATGTTAGATCCTATGGCAATTAGCATAGGTAGATTAAGATTACAATGCTCAGTTTGGGCAATCCGGTGGACTATGGGAGAAAGTCAATCGCGGAGGATGTGTTCTTGGAACACAGGCCTGTACGACTTTCTGGGTGAGGGGAAATTAGGGGATTTTTATTTGTATATATATATGTTTTTAAGCTCAGCTCTCAACGGGACCTCATTAATTGGATGTACATCTATTGTAGCTTCACACTCCAGAAACATTACCAAAAACTACACAAAAACATGCATAGATTATGGCTAGTTTGAATATAATGGTATGGAACACCGGTGGGATAAACAAACAACACAAACGCAAAAGCGTGCTCACACTGATGAAAAAAGAACATGTGGACGTGGCTCTATTAAGCGAAACGCACATTTTAGAGGAAGACATAAATACGTTAGCGGATAACATATACCATAATATTAGTCACTCTTCTTTTGTTACGAGAACTAGAGGGGTAGCCATAGTCGTCAGACGCAAATTAAATATCGAATTGAAAGGGGTATGGTCGGATGCTGAGGGGCGCATAACTATAGCTAGGATTATACACAATAACAGGAAAATTGCATTAGCAGCGGTATATGCCCCAAATTTGTACGAAGTGGGTTTCTTCACTTCACTAACCGGAGAAATGTTAAACCATCCCGAATACTCATATATAATAGGTGCGGATTTTAATGCCATTTGGAACCCAAGGATGGACAAAACTTACCTTACCTTTTCCAGCGAACAAAAAAATTCATCTAAAGCATTAAAAGATTGGTCGAAATCAACAGGGGTAACTGATTTATGGCGTTCACTTAACCCCATGACCCGCAAGTACTCCTGTCGTTCGTCGAGACACAACACACTATCCAGAATTGATTACGTCTTTGCATCCCCGAGAATATTTGATAAATATGAAGTGGAAATGACACCCAATGCGCTATCAGATCACTGCTACTTAATCCTGAAAGCAACATTTGGTACACTATCTTCCCGGGCCCCAAGATGGCGTTTTAATTCTATGCTGCTTAACAACAATGAATTCATTACACAAATTAAAGAAGCTCTCACAATATTCCTACGGGATAATGCTAACTCGGTGCAAGATCCCAGAATATTATGGATGTCGGTAAAGACTATGATTAAGGATTTCTCGGATAGATTTTCCTCCATATTGCGCAAAAATCAAAACACAAAACTATCTGAAATGGAAACGCTTTACTCAACGCTTTTTAATTCTTTAAAATACAACAACTCTACTAGACTAGAAAACCAAGTAAACATTCTAAAGACAGAGATCAAAGCAATATACAGACAAAAATCGGAATTGCAAATACGCAGCACAAGACAACAGCAGTACTTCCAAGGCTCTAAACCCAGTCACCTATTAGCCATGCGACTAAGAATTAATGCAAAATTTGCAGATATAACTGCCATTAGGAAACAACAAGCTCTAGTAACAGAACCCAAAATAATAAACGATACATTCAAAGAATTCTACTCCGATTTATATAATTCAGAAACGACCTTTGATCAAGACAAATTAGACACATATCTTAATCAAATTACTCTCCCTAAAATTACGGAGGAAGACGCTAAACAGTTAGAAGTACCGATCACATTAGAAGAACTCAAGGAGGCCATATCCGGAATGAAAAACGGCAAGGCTCCGGGAATTGACGGTATCCCATCAGAAATGTACATTTCTTGCTGGGACATATTTGGACCCTTATTACTAAATATGATCTTATACTCAGTCAAAGAGGGAAGCTTCCATAAACACCAAAATACCGCACTCATTTCAGTTCTTCACAAAAAAGACAAAGACCCCACTGAGTGCGGTAGTTACCGTCCTGTAAGCCTCCTCGGAACCGATGTCAAACTGTACTCTAAGATATTAGCCATCAGATTGCAAAAGCATATGACGTCTTTAGTTCATCCGGACCAAACAGGCTTCATAAAAGGTCGCCTGATCAATGATAACATAAGGCGAATACTGCACGTACTAGATGCTGACAAAGAGGACACCACACCTAAGGCGATACTATCCCTGGATGCTATGAAAGCATTTGACAGGTTAGAATGGTCGTTTCTATGGGCAGTATTAGAAAGGATGGGGTTAGGAAAAGGATTCATTGATATGATTAAAGTACTATACAAGGACCCATCGGCCAGGATTACAACAGGCACATTCATCTCCGATATCTTTCCGGTATCACGCTCAGCCAGACAGGGTTGCCCTCTTAGTCCCGGACTATTCGATCTATCATTAGAACCTTTAGCACAATTTATAAGACAATCCCAACACATAGAACCAATAGTAATCAAGGGCACACATCTTAAAATTAGTTTATATGCGGACAACGTAATATTGTTCATGCAAAACCCCAACAACACATTGCCGCATATACTCAAGTTGATAGAAAACTTTGGTGATTTATCGGGATTTAAAATAAATTGGCCTAAGTCGGCGTTTCTTCCTCTTAACACCAGTGCAAAAAAAGACACAACCCTCCCAGGTGCGATACCCATGGTCAAACATTTCAGATGCTTGGGTGTGGAAATATTTCCCACCATAAGACAAACGGTGAAGCACAATTACACAAAAATACAGAACAAAATCAAAGACGACCTGGACAGGTGGGCAAAACTTAAAAACTCAGTACAGGCAAGGGTATCAATAGTTAAGATGGATGTATTACCAAGAATCAATTTCTTCAGCTCAATGCTTCCGTTACCTCCTCCAGAGGGCTACTGGAAAAGATTACAAACCTCCACATACAAATTTATTTGGAATAACAAACCACCTCGCATAAAAAGATCCACCGCACAGAGAAATAAAGCAGATGGTGGCATGGCAGTCCCAGATTTTTTACAATATTTTAAGGCCTTCACTTTAAGACCAGTGAAGATATGGTTTGACCCCCAGGCTTTGGTATCTTGGAGAGAATTAGAAGAAAACATGGTAGCCCCACAGAGACTGGAAGACATAGCACACACTAAACTTTCAATCAAGCATTGTGAGCGAGAATTTGGCCCAATAATTACCCATGCAATCAGAACATGGCGGGAAACACAAAAGAAATATCCTAACCCTCAAGAATGGCATAATCACACTCCCATATTCAATAACAATGCACTCTTAATGGGAAAACGACCTATAAGATTCCCTATATGGGAAGAGAAAGGCATACACTCATTAGGGGATATTTTTAATAACAAGGGCCTCTGTAGTTATGTCGAAATATGCATAAAGTTTAACCTCACCGAGTCCACATGGCTTTTTTACATACAGTTACGACTTTGTATGAGATCTCACGGTGTTCCATTACTCGTACCAATTGAACACCACAGATACCACACATTTTTCTATGAAAGAGATACATTGGGAGGTTTTGTATCAAGTTTTTATTATCAATTACTAACGTCCTCGTATGAAACCCTTCAAATAGACACTGTCTGGAGGAGGGATATACCAGACCTGGAATATGACTTTGATTGGCAAGGAGCCTGGGCAAATGTCCGACTTACATCAAGGAACCCGGATCATCAACAAATCAATCTGAACTATATTCACAGGACATACTTGACTCCTATAAGGCTGTGCAAAATGGGGCTTATACAAGACTCCAAATGCTCCCAATGTACAAATGGGGACGAAGGAACATTTATGCACATGTATTGGGACTGCCCACCAGTTAAGGCATTCTGGAAAGATGTGTCCCAACAATTATCAACACTCGTATTTTGGAATATACCTGTACACCCCGCGGTATTACTATTGAATGATGTTTTTGAGTTTGCAGTGAATCCACAACTAAAAAGATTGGTTTTATCGGGTATCACAGTAGCTAAAAAACTGATCGCATCACGTTGGTTTCAACCGGAAAAAATGTGCCGAAAAGTGTGGTTTCTTACATATCTTGATGTGATATATCAAGAAATATCTACAGCAAGAATTCTGGGGATCAATGAATCCAAAATGTCAATGTGGTTAGAAGTGGTGGAGAGAATAAAAGCTAGCTTATAATGGTGGTGTCTGGTTAGGAGTGAGGGATAATGGAGGTACTATCCAAGAGGGGGTCTGGGAGGGGGGGGGTTTGAGCTGGAGCATATGTGTGTAGGGTTTTAGAAAATAGGTATTAGGGGTATATTATATACTAACATTTATATAATTGTAATTTCGCTGGATATACACTGTATACGGCTAAAATGTTATTATAGACTATTTTTGTTTTATCCTGTTTCGGTACTTGCATATATTATAACCACCTTTACTGAAAGTTTCATTATGCATTGTGTGTTGAGTACTGACTTTTAAGAATTTTTTGTTTTGCAATAATAAAAAAATAAAATAAAAAAAAAAAACATTCTACCTCAGTAAACACACATAAGTTACTACTCAGAGTTGCATGTCCTTGTGTCCCCCAGGCCGTAAAACAGCTGATAACACTTCATGGGCGCTTTGACCCTTTTAACCTCATCACCTCATTGTGTTCGCGAGGACTTATCTGAAATCCTTCCTGTCCCACCCTAGGAACCAGGTGGTTCTATTGTTCAATCACTCCCGAAAGGGGAAGAAGATTGGCTTGTTCAAACAGTTTATTTTAGCTTTTACAGCCGGCTATTTTAAGTGGCCCGGGACACAACCTGTTGGGAGGATTCTTGCGTTGACTTACTCAGGCAGCTGTTATCTCTAAATATAATACCTTAGTTTGATTGTTGTTCCACTTTGACTGTTTCTTTAAGACTTTTACACAACAGTTTGATTAGATCTATGTTGGGAATTTACCACAGTTCCCCACTTGGATAGTTTACCTATCCTTAATATGTCAAACATAGATATCAATCTCTACACACTACTATCTAGATAATACTTAAGACATTTTAAATCATATTAGGATAACATATATATGGTTTGCCACACTCAGATCCTAAAATTCAAATTAGCAATTTCAGTTTTTGTGATCGTGTGCACAGTCTTTAACAACCTGTTCTCGTACCAAGATCAATTTCCATTGGTTTCAACTGTGAGTTGTCAAATTCTGACTTGGAGCATTGAGGAGGGGGGTCTATGTTTTCTAGATTTGACCCGGCCTCCTCTTTATTGCTCAGAGCTGGTGCAGTATCACGACTGCTGGGTGCAACTCCCCATTCTGGGAGGTGGAATTTAGAAAGCAAATTGCCTTTCTCATCACACTCCATCTTCTGTCGAGCACATCTTGACTCGTGTTGACCTCTATTCGGGGGTAGAGCCCCCTGCTGTATCTTCTATTGCTGTCACAGCGGTGGGGAGGTCATCGCTGGCTGCTCGACCCTTTCGCTGGTTGACTCCCTGGTCAATGGTTGAGGCCTTGCTTCTGTTGACAGCCGGAGTTGTTGCTGAGGTCTAGCCGCCTGTCTCCTCGTTGGTTGTCTGTCGTTTCCCTCTGAAGCCTCAAGACTCGGTCACTGCGTTGGCCAAGACTCTCCCGGCCCGAGAGGTAGGCGTCTCCTGGTTCTCCGCAGTGTTGTGGTTCCCCATGGAACCGCTGCGTAGACACTAGCCAGTGTCCTGGATCAACAGTACAGATGGAGTCCTTGTCTTCCTTGTACCACACTCTGATGACTGTTGTCTCCCCAATCTCCCATCCGTATCCTGCAGTGAATATATATCGCTTCGGGGGACAGTGCAGGTCACTTCTTACCACAACAATTGATTGAGAATCCATACTTTTCCTCCCTCAGACTCTCTTTACTGGTCTGAGCTTTGACAACTTCCTTTTCCAAATCATTTATCTATATATTTCATGCCTTCTAGATCATAACATTTCAAAATTCTGAAAAATTCACATGGCTCTCATTATATTATGCTGTCAAAACAGTATACTCCTCCATCTCTCGATGTGGAATACACATTCAAACATCGTTACCTTCGTCCTCTGGACAGCTGCACCCGGACCGGACGGTCAGCACTGACACATCCACTCTCCCAGTAATCCTGTGTGTATGGCAACAAATCACAGTCCGCCTTAAACACACATCTTCCACACCACAAGCCAATTATCAATTGCACATGTTCACACCCTACACAAGACTAATTTGGCCAATAGCGACCAAACCTATTGAGCTTCATCAATGTACAGAGAATCATGCTTCCCAACACTTTCACCAATCACGACACACCCCCAGCCCCTAAAACCGGGTATTCAATGGGCGGAGAACAAAAATCCATAACTAGCTCATGTTCCTTCACTTTGTTCCCAGTCCATTTTACAGACATATACTACCCTGTCCTGATGTGTCGAGATCACTCCCAGCTTGCCAGGTACCCTAAGAAAAAATATACAGAAAGAAAGAAAACAGAAAACAAAACACACAAAGAAAAACCATGCCAAACCAATAAATGAAAAAATAAACCAAACTTGTGAGCTTTTTCTTTTTTCTTCTGAGCTCATTTTTAACCTATCATCTAGAGGCTTATGCACCCCCGTATTAACTAAGAAACAAAAAGGGAAATCAAATGAATAAACAAAATGAACGCTCCCGGCCTAAGTCAGGAATTGCTCGTAACACACTAGAAAAGAGAAGTAAAAATTTAAGTAAATAAACACCTATATCTATTGCTCATAACTGTTAATACGCTTCTATCAATACCATAAAAAACTAGAAACAACTATGGGTCTTTTTAATTCCTTAATCATGCAGTCCACCCCTTGACCAATCTGAATGTTGACCAAGCATGGATAACTTACTGACCACTAGCTTCCGCAGTGTCACATCATCACACTGTCTAATATTGAATACCTAATATTAACTGTTTAACATAATTTGATCCTCTTGTTAGTCTGATTAGTTCATGCATTTGTCAGTCACTCATACATCCGTTTTTAGTAACTTTCATTCATAATCTAAACACCTAACACCTATTTATTTTTTATTCTATTTTTATTCTAATCTAATTAGGAGCATATTTTATCATTCAATATATCCCACCTTTACCCTAGTCAGTTGCATATATTTTTATTCTGCCGGTGGCCTCTGCAGACATGACCTTTGAAAATGACCTTTCACTCCACAGATCCAACAACACTGGCGGTCTCCCCCGGGTTGTGGGACCCGGTGGGTCAGCCGCCTGTGACCGGATGACCCTGGGGTCATTGGGCCCAGAACATGTCCTGGTGGTATGCCATCATCGCCATGGTTCCCTGGAGCCTGTTCGGAGGAGAAAGCCACGTACCTATCTGGTCCAGTCACAGTTCCTTGAGAGGGGCCCGTTGTTGGGAGGGGCCCGCCACCTGTTTCTGTACAAACACGCCCTGTTGTCTTATAAGGCGCCGCCTCTTTCCCCATCTCAGTGCTGGCGGCTTGACTCCCCATTGCTGGGCTCCGCCTCTCATCTTGGCCTTGGTGCTGCGGGGGTCCTGGACAGGGGGAGTTTGCGGGCTGTGGACAGTGTACTTGATACCGACCTTGATTTTGCCCACGTCCACCTCCTCTGTTCCCCCCTTGAGGACCTCCTGCTGTGGATAGATAGTGCCCCAGGCCACATTCCCGTGCGATATGACCAGTCTCCCCACACGTCCAACACACCACCTTCCGCACCGGGAATCCATTCGGATTCCTGCCTCTGCCTCCACCTCTTCCTCGTGGGTGCCACCTCGTGGGTGGTCCTATTGGGGTTTGTTGTTGTTCCGGCGCAGGACCCCCTTGTGGCCCCAACTGGGCCCGTCTCTGGCCATCTGGTTCTCCATTGGAACCTGTCTCCCCTCCGGGCTGTGTGGACTGGATTAGGCCTTGGAGATATTACACTACCTGTCTAGCCTCGGCTAGCTGTTGTTCGAGAGGTAGGCACGTCTTTAACTGGCAGTCATCTGCAACGGACACTTCAGCGTGGATCGACTCGGGTAATACAGTTGTCTCTGGGTCGCTCGCTGCAACGACTCCCTGTGGCGGAGTAAAAGACATTATTTCCAGTCCCTCCGTCACACTGGACACTAGAGGGGAGTCGATCACATTCCAGTCAATCAAGTTAACGTCCAATTCGGTCAATGTAATGTCTGCAGAGGTTATCGGCATTATCTTGATTTGGGTACGCATTCTATACCGGCCTCCTTTAACTACAAGGTTCTGTAATGGCCTGAATATCTTTGGCCATCTTTTCGTCACTTTTATTGTGACATCTCCAGTCGTTGAAATAGACAGATTGTCTACCCTTTCTATGGTCAGTGCATCTAACCCTCCGGTTGCTCCTATCTGTGTATTTTCCATTCTCACCTTTCTTCAAACACTCGTAACGTCACCGTTTGGAAAGCAAGTTTCTCTGTATTCAAACTATTTTTACCAAACTTGAGTTAATTTCACTCACACTTCTATATTGGTGTAAACAGGAATTGATAACTCGCTCTTGTGATACTATACCCCCTGACTGTCAACAGTCTCTTTGATTTCCCTGTTGGGGTTCGGAATTGTCAGCGCTGGCCATCCGTCCCGGAGCAGCTGTGAAGAGAGAAGCAAAAAATACACTTAATTATCAGTGACATTTCCCATTCACAATCCATCATTTGTCTTTAAGCATGGAATGTCGGGCATCTCCTATACTAAGATCACTTGAGAGCATTTGTGCAATTTTCGTTTTTGATTTATCAATGACACAGCCTTAATCTTTTTTCAGTTGTCTCCATTGGAAAACCAGACTCTCAATCCTGTTGTCCTGATCCTCCTTATTACAACTCCGGGGAACTTATTTTGCACCAGCCTCCTCCTTCTGTTGGTCAATCAGAAATTTGTTATTTACAGCCTATCATTTCTAAACATCTGTATTGGACATGGTAATTTAGGTGCATAATCTCACTTTTACTCTAATTGTTCTTTGCAAATGACTATGTGTATGTGTAACTATATTTATTTCTGTCCGTGAAAGCCTAGTATGTATTTCGCTCATATTACATTATACATATCAGTAACATACATATTTTCCATTCATAATCTCTCACACAGTTACTATATTTCCCCCGTAACACCTAACCCCTTAGGTGTTAAAACGCGCCTCTCACGAGAACAGAAATCAATTTACAGTGTCTTATGTCACTGAAGTCCCCGTGCATTTAGAACAGTGTCACACAACCCGTTCATAACCACAGGCCGCCGACACCATCCCCACATTGAAAATCCTGCCGACCAATGACATCCCACTGGTCAACTCGTCCTGTGGCCCACGGCATCACCCCCAGTTTGCAACCTGGAACGCGAAACCCCGGGCCTCCTACTCAAGGATATTCAAAGATCATACCACTCACAACCACTGCCACAGTCACCCAAACACCCACACACAATATAATCCGATGCGCGTAGCGTGGCAGCGAGCCACTGACGAGTGCATGTATAGCGCACCCCCGTTAACGCGCGGTGGCAGACAGCGAGCCCACCCCCGCCACGACGTTTAGCAGTCCCCGTACCCCTGGCAAAATGAAAACTGTGCGCAGTGTGGCAGCGAGCATCGACGAGTCGCACACATAGCGCATCCCCGTCAAAGCGTGGAGGCAGACAGTGAGCTACGACGAACTGTCCACCCACACCCCCATCGCAGGCGCAGCCGAGCAGAGTAATTATGCTCCGACTTACGGCCCACCAACATGAACGCCACACAAAAATACTGACACGGAGCCCCCGCCTTACCAGCCGGAGCTTGTCCAAATGCAAGGAAAGAAGTACGAGCGCCTTGTCGACCAAAGCGTAGCGCCAACGCCAGCCAATACCACTGCCAGCACTAGAAATTCCCTAAAAACAACAATAAAACTGAATATGGAACAACAACACCCGCTCAATAAGTCCCAAACTCAACCTACCGCCTTTGAACCCTACAGTAAACAGCAATAAACAACATACCTAGCACTACACCGCGTTTGAAACCCATAAAAAATAAAAACATATTTATATACAGGCCCAAACTAGGAGAGAAAGAGAGAGCGTTTCGGGGGGGCCGAGGGGGGGGGGAAATATATGGAAGAGAGGCGGTGTGGGAATGAGGGGAGCGAGTGAGAGGGGGGGGGGTAAGAGAGAGAGAGAGAGAGGGAGGGAGAGGGAAAGAGGGGGGGAGGTGAGAGGGAGAGGGAGAGAGGGGGGAGGTGAAAGGGAGAGGGAGGGAGGAGGGTGAGAGAAGGAAAGAAAGAGAGGGGGGGGTGAAAGAGAAAGAGAGAGAGAGGGAGGGGAGGTGAGAGGGAGAGAGGCGAAAAGGAGAGGGAGGGAGGAGGGAGGGAGGAGAGAGAGAAGGAAAGAAAGAGAGGGAGAGGGGGGAGGGCGAGAGAAGGAAAGAGAGAGAGGGATAGGGGGAAGGGCGAGAGAAGGAAAGCGAGTGAGAGAGGGGGAAGAGAAGGAAAGAAGGAGAGGGGGGGGGGGAGGAGAGAGAGAAAGAAAGAGAGAGAGGGAGAGGGGGGGGGGTGAGAGAAGGAAAGAGAGAGAGGGAGGGGGGGAGGGGAGAGAGAAAGAAAGAGAGAGAGGGAGAGGGGGGAGGGTGAGAGAAGGAAAGAGAGAGAGGGAGGGGGGGGGGGAGAGAGAAAGAAAGAGAGGGAGAGGGGGAAGGGTGAGAGAAGGAAAGAGAGAGAGGGAGGGGGGGGGAGAGAAAGAAAGAGAGAGAGGGAGAGGGGGGAGGGTGAGAGAAGGAAAGAGAGAGAGGGAGGGGGGGGGGAGGGTGAGAGAGAGTGTACGAGGGGGAGGGGGGGCCAAGGCCCCACAATCCACCGCCAGATTAAAACACAACAATCCAACCTCACTTTACCAGCACACTAACCCCCTAATGAAAACGTTCTGTGAGCAGAATCCAAAAATATTCATCCTGTCCTCTTCCGCCCCCTATCGTATTCCTAAATAAACTCCACCCTCCCCTTAACAATGGACGCTTGGTGCCCTCCCAAGATGGACGCCGGCGCCCCTGCTAAGATGGACGCCCCCTCGCGAGACATCCCGAGAGCCCCGTCATGCCATGACGTCAGCACAGTTAGCTTAGCTTCGTTAGCCACGTCGCGGGCCGTCAGACCGCGCACCCTTACGACGTCACAACCGGCGACCATTTTAGCCGTTAGCGCGGCTAGGTAGCATTAGCTTAGCTTCACCCATGATCCCATAAAAACGTCCCCCAACGACCCAACGACCCGTTCCGCCGCGCGGGCCGACACCTCGCAATGTTAATATAACACCACATTCCCCACAACAGAATCCTAATTCCCTCAAAACGCCAGTGTAGTGATCTAAATAGAAATATAAAAACATAACAGCCCTCAGGCCGCCGCAAAACTCTAGTTTGACCCCTCTGTCGTCACCACCGGCGAGCTTAGAACGACTTCCGGGTCCCCGCAACATATAATCCCAATCACCTTAAACATTATACATCTATTTTATCCGCCACGAATATGAAAACTTTTAAGTGCCTTACACATCCCCGTAATCTCAAGACACTATCGATCGACCTTATACATTTGAACCTATGTCTATTTGTCCGCCGTATCCTCCGGTCGCCTCAGAGGCTACTACAGCAGCTAACTGCTGCTGCGTTCCACGGGCCCCGGAAAACCGGCGTTATCCTTACATTTCCCCACGGCCAACCGGTGACTTAAATTACATAATAATACAACTATACTCTCACACGTACCACCAATCATTCCTAACCATAGCCATTTGCCAACCATACATTCATACACGCTTCCTAACCACAAATAAAAAATACAAAATCAGCATTCACGCACATTACCGTCTCTCGAACGTCGCACAGCAGCGCGACTAGTAAACACTAGACTAAACGTTATCGCACACACTTTCATACTGCATGTTTAAGCTCACCATGTCTTTTGTTGAATTTCCACTAAGTACCTATCAGTCCGAATTGTTTCATTAAGTACTTAACACAAACAAATGTCTAACCATAGCTGCAACATTATTATTATAGTCCCTGACGCGCGCGGTAGATCACCACATCCCGTCAACAACCACCGGGCATATTTACCCTCCGTCCTATAGACAGTGTTTAAGTTTACCATATCGCTTCCTATAGCTATTTAACCGACTTTTCATTAAGTACTATTTTTTGTTACAGCCTAACGCAGTCTAATTAACACGCCTGCTGTGCACAAAGTTAAACAAGACCCTTACAGTCTGCCGCACACGTACCTTCGTTTAACTTTGAGCACGAATCAGACCCCGCTTCTATCAAATAGCCACGTTAGAAGTGTACTTCAGTTCCTCCGTAGAACTATTCCCCGTACTTCTGTAACCCCACACGCCACTCCCTGGTTCCGAAGGTTCTCCTCATGCTCTCCACACTTAACTTGTATGTTCTGAATGGTAGCAGCGCTCCGTTCTCTTCCCATATTCCCTGTGCTTCAGCCCTACTGTAGAACATACCCCGCACCCCATTTTATATAGAGCTGCTCCTCCCAGTCAGAACACCCAAATCATACTTTAATAATCGCGCTCCCTGACCCGAGCATTACCTACTAGGGTTCTGGTAATCTCTCGAGCAGCGCACTCTATCGCACGCACACAGGACTACTGTGGTTTCCTGGCCAGAAAAACCGTAGCCAGTCGCAATACGACGCTCAATAACCTGTCTCGCGAATCAGTCTTGGCGGTGTCGCTCCCTCCACCATAACTGACTTGAATGTTCTGAATAGCAACAGAGTTCTGTACACTTCCCCATATTCTCTGTGCTTTAGCTCTACTGTAGAACATACCCCGCACCCCATTTTTACATAGAGCTTCCCCTCCCATCCAGAACACTCAATTCAATTATTTACTACTTCATGTTTACATGAGGTTAAGTCTTTAGTTTCTTTCCCCAACCCCTTGTTGTTCGAACTGAGCAGCCCATTCTTCTTCAACACTCACCTCTCTCACAGGAACGAAGCTCACGCAGTTGTGTCCTCCGTCGTCCGCCGATGAGGTTGATGAGTGAAGGGAAAAAAAATCTCGTCCAGGGCCGCCACTTGTTCACGGGTCAAACGGCACCAAAATGAAGTGGATTTCCCAAGCTATTTCGGTTCTGCTCTGTTCAGAACCGGGTTGCTTTAGTACTCTGCGTTGTGATTCATTACCTTTAAAGCTCTGGGAATCACTTCTATCTTCCAGCGATGCAGGCAGAAGGAATTAGGAGGAAAAAGGTTATATAACAGCTGTTTAATCAAAGTTTAAGAGTGTATACAAATTACAATAAGAATGCTATAGTTGTGATCAAAAACACTATGCCGTAATTGAACAAAACTAGGCTAATATAACAGTAAAGAGAATGCTAGTTGATAAGTGGTTGAAAGTCTTTGTTCTCTTGCTGATAACAAAGCAGTTGGTTTTCCCTCCAAAAAGTTCCTTTGTTCCTTCCGCCGACCTGTTTTTGGATGAGATGGTGAAGGAGGTCTTGTCGTGTCGGTTGGGTTTTTCAGAGTCCCTCTCCCCCTCCCCACATCCCATTATATCCCCAAGGCCCAGTGTCTCGGAGTGATGACATCATCACATTCTTTCCTCCAATGCCAGGCCGGCTAAGCTTGCATTTGAAATATATTTCTTTACCATAAAGTCTGCTGACTTTCAATAAATTGCTACCAAATCTAATCATTATGTTAGCTTACATCAATATTTTATAAACTGAATAGAATATAACTGAATAACAGATCAAATTAAAACTGGATAGAATAGAATAAAACTGATTAGCATAGATGAAGAGGATAAAACAATCAATTAATCAAATTGAACATAAATGAAAACAGAACAGACACATTAACTAATTGTAGACATTGAATTTCTGCAAACTGTAGTTCAGATCAGTACAAAATGCTCATATCTCTGATCTGTGTGTGTGTATATATATATATATGTATGTGTGTCTATGTGTGTCTGTGTGTGTCTATGTGTCTGTGTGTGTGTGTGTGTGTGTGTCTATGTGTGTGTGTGTGTGTCTGTGTGTGTGTGTGTATGTGTGTGTATGTGAATGTGTGTATGGGTAACTAAAGCTTCCTGCCTAATAGTCTCACATTGATGATAAACATTCTACCTCAGTAAACACACATAAGTTACTACTCAGAGTTGCATGTCCTTGTGTCCCCCAGGCCGTAAAACAGCTGATAACACTTCATGGGCGCTTTGACCCTTTTAACCTCATCACCTCATTGTGTTCGCGAGGACTTATCTGAAATCCTTCCTGTCCCACCCTAGGAACCAGGTGGTTCTATTGTTCAATCACTCCCGAAAGGGGAAGAAGATTGGCTTGTTCAAACAGTTTATTTTAGCTTTTACAGCCGGCTATTTTAAGTGGCCCGGGACACAACCTGTTGGGAGGATTCTTGCGTTGACTTACTCAGGCAGCTGTTATCTCTAAATATAATACCTTAGTTTGATTGTTGTTCCACTTTGACTGTTTCTTTAAGACTTTTACACAACAGTTTGATTAGATCTATGTTGGGAATTTACCACAGTAACTTACTCTCATGCTATCTCTCTCTCACTCTCTCTCTCTCTCTCTCTCTCTCTCTCTCTCTCTCTCTCTCTCTCTCTCTCTCTCTCTCTCTCTCTCTCTCTCTCACGCACACACACAAAGTGCCAACGGTTGGTTTGCACAAGCTGAACTGCTTAACGTGTGGTTTCGTTTTTGCGGTAAACTAAATAAATAAATAACCGAAAATTGGCACCGTTGGATCTCACGTGAATCGATACTCGGTAGTACCGACGTGTTTCGGTAGGTACCTTTAAAAGTACCGAATTCGGTACCCATCCCTACCGTCAGTATAGTCATATACTGTGTAGCCTGCCTGCTTGCAGTTTTTAATAATTACTCATTATTCATCATGACATGATATAACATTACTATGCAGAATGGCTAAATGTGGTTTGGTTTGATTATGAATGTGGACGTCAAATAATGATGAAAACATATAAATGCAATGTCCGGTTACACCTATAAGCCTACCTGATAATTGAGCATGTCTTGGTACGAGGCAGTTAGCTCAATGGTTAAAGTGGGGTCCTGTAGGGGGTCCCCAGCAAAATGGGGAATGTTAATTATTTATTAATTAATAATATCACTAATATATTCTTCTTCACTAGAAGTTAGTACAGTGAAAACGTGTATAAACACATCACCTTGCCTCACTGCAGCGCATCACTGAGCGCAGGGTGACAGTCAGGGTTCGAATTATCCCCTGAGAGCTATGGGGGCCCCCTGAATTTATTTTGTTTACAATTTTTTTCCTGAAATTGTGCCTGTTTTCGAAGTCATATTTAGAGGAATATCTCATTAGGATTAGTCTAATACTAAGTAATAATGACATCACACAACAGTCTAATCCTTAGACTATTGTGTGATGTCATTATTTAGTCTCATTCTTAACCATCAATATTTGTTCATTTTCTTACTCACCTCTGATATATAATGCCATATTTACTTATTTGCATTTTGCATCTGATAAAATACAACAATTTAATTTGAAAAATTAGACCAAATTTATGAACTTGAATTAACATTTATTTGTCTCTGCACTTATAAATCAAAAACTAACAAAATAATCGAATGGAAAATAAATAGTTGTATGGCACAACAGCAGCATTTATCAGGATACAGTAAGTAACATTATCATCTGATAATAAAATGAACATAAAATAAATACTTGTATAAATCAAAATAAATAATGTTATAAACAAATGTGCACAGGTAATCAAGAACTGAATGAAAAATAAATTAGAAGTAGCAGCATCTTCTTAGAACAACAAGAAGAAAATTAACTACTGCAGCATGTCATGCTGCCCTGAATGAACTGGCTGTCTCCTTGAGCAAAGCAGTCAGATGTGATTTCGCTCCCTTTTTTTGGAAGCACTTCCTTCTGGTTTTGACTTTCTATTTCTATAGCTTGCTTATGAGCAATGCTATCACTGTGCAAGTATATTTTCTTCCTCAACTTCTTGCTCTGAGAGCTAGTCTCATTCATCCACTGCTCTGCCAAATGGGCTCCAAATGATTTATTTAACAATGTCTTGGCGTTTTTACATGGAAGGCAGCCAATGCATGATATGCATCCCTCCTTGGCAAATAACCAGCTATATTTAATTTTCCAAAAGTTCCACTGACTCGGACCCCAGCATTGTGGTGGTTGAGTAGCAGCACAGTCCAGGTCTAGTGGTGGAGACTCGGGTCTGGCAGTGGCAACCGGCGCGGTAACAATAACAGTTGCACTGCGCGCAGGAGCAGCAGAGCTAACACTAGTACTAGTAGCGCGGCTAGCTGATGCACTAACAGCGTCAGTCTTTGGCCTTTTTATAAAACCAAAGCTGTCCAGCTTTGTACAGCCCTGCGGCGGGTTGAGCCTTTTATTTGGCGGCATGTGGCGTACTGTTTAGTGTTTATTTTTTCAGTTGCAGGACACGGACCGGCAGCCTTCTGTTTACAGCAGCTGCTTGCTGCTTCTTCTTCACTAGGTTGGAGTAGCGTTAAACTTTAGGGGGCGACGCTCATGGGCGACGCATAGCGGCTTGGAGGTGAAATGCAGCCTATTCCACAACATTAATTACTCTGTTCTTTTAAAAACTGAAAAGAAAAATATGATCTATTGCTAAATATGATCCTAGCTACCCACAATGCCCTGTGTCCTTAAAGTGACAGTGTAGGTGGATTATGTCCAGTCCATGTAAGTGTCCATGTAAGTGCCCACTACATATGTCCCCCCAGAATTCACCCTACTAACTCACAAAACGGGTCGGTAGACGGACCTCCCGACCATAACGGCTCCGAACAACTGGAGCCGGCATATGAGCTACCGTGGGACCCCCTGGGGCCTTGCGGTGGCGGGGAGGGCAAGGGGCAAGGTGCCTATTGGGCGGTGAGGGACTCATATTTTCAAAAAGTGATTTAGGGTGACAAGGTTTAACACGGGGAGGTCGCCCCCGCCGCGGGGGCTGAGCGAGTGCCACGGGGTGATCCACATCCAAGTGAGCTGGCTTAAGCCGGTCCACCAAGACATGTTCCGGTTTACCGCCAATGTCCACCACGAAGGTCTTACTTCCCGTCTGTAGGACCCGAAACGGGCCATCGTAGGGGGGTTGAAAGGACCCGCGGTGGGCATCGTGCCGTATGAACACATATTCCGTCGCCTGGAGGCCGGGTGGAACACGAGTCTGTGGCAAACCATGCTGCGAGGTGGGGACCGGCACAAATGCCCTAGCGTTCTCCAAGTTTGAAACGCGCTGCTGGGTCGCAGACCAGGGGGACCCGCAGCGGTTGGCCATAGACCAGCTCAGCCGACGATGACTGGAGATCCTCCTTGGGGGCGGTCCTGAGACCCAACATGACCCACGGGAGCCTGTCGACCCAACTACCATCGCTAAGGGTAGCTCGGAGAGAGGCCTTCATGGACCGGTGAAACCGCTCACACAAACCGTTAGCCTGCGGGTGATAAGCGGTAGTGCGGTGCAGTCTCACGCCTAAGTTCTTGGCAATCTCGGACCAAAGCTCAGAGGTGAACTGAGGTCCGCGGTCCGACGAAAGGTCAGACGGAGCACCGAACCGGGCCACCCACGTATATATAAACGCCCGAGCCACATCAGTGGACGTTGTGGATGACAGCGGAACGGCCTCTGGCTACCGAGTGGTTCTGTCCACCATCGTGAGGAGGTATGTGAAACCATGCGATGGGGGCAATGGACCCACCAGGTCCACATTCACATGGTCAAACCTCCTTTCGGGCACGGAGAACTGGGCCAAAGGAGCTTTAATGTGGCGGTGTACCTTAGCGCGCTGGCACATCACACAGGTCTTAACCCACCCGCTCACATCCTTTTTCAGCCTGTGCCAAATGAACTTGGCTGCCACCTGTTTTTGAGATGCCCTGTTTCCGGGGTGAGAGAGACCATGTATGATGTCAAAAACATGACGTCTCCAACTGCTGGGCACCACCGGTCGCGGCCGTCCTGTGGAAACGTCGCACAGGAGTGTGCCGTTAGCCTCATTAAATGCCACATCCTCCAGCCTGAGTGCTGTGATGGCTGTCCTGTAGGCCTGAACGTCCAGGTCGGAAACCTGGTCTGAGGCCATGCGTGCATAGTCCAAACCAACATGGACGGCCCCGACCAAGGCCAGACAGAGACAGTCTGCCACTAGATTGTCCCTGCCTGCGACGTACTGAATATCCGTAGTAAACTCCGAGATATATGACAGATGCCTCTGCTGACGGGCAGACCATGGCTCACTCACTTTAGCCATAGCAAAAGTGAGTGGCTTGTGGTCTACAAACGCTGTGAACGAACGAGCCTCCAGCAGGGAACGGAAATGCCGCACGGCCAGATAGAGGGCGAGGAGCTCCCTATCAAAAGTGCTATATTTGCACTCATTAAGTCGAAGCTGTCGGCTAAAAAACGCCAGTGGCTGCCAAGTCCCACTCACCCACTGTTCGTATACCGCTCCAACAGCATAGTCTGAAGCATCAGTGGTGATGGCAACAGGGGCGTTGGGAAGTGGGTGTGCCAGCCTGGTTGCATTGGCCAGGGCGGTTTTAGTATCGACAAACGCCTTGCGTCTCTCGTCCGTCCAGTCCACCACATGTTTGGCGATTTTACCCCTGAGAGCCTCGTACAGAGGTCGCATTAGCTGAGCAGCCCGGGGGACAAACCGATGGTACAAATTTACCATGCCAAGGAACTCTTGCAGAGCCTTAATGCTGGGTGGCAGTGGAAAATTTGCTATGGCGTCAACCTTAGATGGGAGGGGAACTGCCCCATCTTTGGTGACGTGGTGCCCGAGGAAATCGATCCTAGACAGCCCAAACTGACATTTAGCTGGGTTAACTATGAGCCCATGCTGACTGAGTCGGTGGAAAAGGGTCCTGAGATGGGACAAGTGCTCTGCCTTGGTGGTACTGGCGACTAAGATGTCATCTAGGTAGACAAACAAAAAAGGCAGGTCCCGTAACACAGAGTCCATCAAGCGCTGGAATGTCTGTGCTGCGTTTTTAAGCCCAAATGGCATGCGCAAGAACTCAAACAAACCAAAGGGAGTAATCACCGCCGTCTTAGGGATGTCCGCTGGGTGGACCGGCACCTGGTGGTAACCTCGAACTAAATCTATTTTTGAAAATATGAGTTTCCGGGCCAGGTGGGTGGAAAAATCCTGAATATGTGGAACCGGGTATCGGTCCGGTGTGGTTACCTCGTTAAGGTGGCGGTAATCGCCACACGGGCGCCACCCGCCGGCAGCCTTGGGGACAATGTGAAGGGGTGAGGCCCATGGGCTGTCAGAACGACGGATAATACCCAGGTTCTCCATGTTGGAAAACTCTGCCTTGGCAACGGCCAGCTTGGCAGGATCTAGGCGCCGAGCCCGGGAGTAGACTGGCGCACCTGCCGTAGCGATGTGATGCTCCACACCGTGCTTACTGGTGGAGGACGAGAAAGTGGGCTGGGTAAGGACAGGGAACTCGGCTAGCAGCTGGTGAAACTCATCTGTAACTGACAACATGTTAGACAAACCCACAGGAGGCGCTGCCCCGACAGTACATTCAAATGAACAAAAGGTGGTGGCGTCGATCAATCGATTGTTCCTGACATCCACCAACAATCCATAAGCACACACAAAATCAGCACCCAGCAGGGGCACAGACACCTCAGCAGTAATGAAGTCCCAGCTAAACCGCCGCTCACCAAAACACAGCTCCACTAGCCTACTGCCCTAATGGCAGATTGTAGTACCATTGGCAGCTTCCATAGGGAGCCCATGTCCGTCGGCCAGGGTGTCCACCCTTGACGCAGGCAGCACGCTTCTCTGTGCCCCTGTGTCGCACATGAAACGCCTGCCTGAGATGTTGTCCCGAATAAACAGTAGCCTGCCTGCGCCACCAACGCTCATGGCCACTGTTGAGCGCCGGCCCGGGCGTTTCCCGGCCCCTTGTAAGTACATGGGGGACGGCATTGGTTAGCCCTGGCTCCATACTTGGTGTGAAAGAAACACCAGCCAGTGTCTCTCCCTCGCTGGCGAGGGGCTGCCACCGCAGCAGCGACGGTATAATCCCCATGGTGAGAGGAAGAGGGTTGGTCATGGTAGAACACGGCCGTACAGTGTTGCTGCTGGCTGGCCAAAAAGAACTTATCCGCCTCCGCGGCTAACATACGGCAGTCATTTATTGTTGTGTTTGCCAAGGCGGCCCTTACCTGAGCCGGTAACTGCCGTAAGAACAGCTGTCTGAAGAGAAAGTGGTTGGGCTCATGCTCTCCCATCAACACCAACATCCTATCCATAAGCTCGGACGGTTTACTGTCGCCCAGACCTTGCAATGAAAACAGCCGGTTAGCTCGTTCCACCTCAGACAGTTCAAAACACTTCAACAAGTGTGCCTTCAGCGTGCCATATTTGTCATGCGCCGGAGGGTTTGTGAGTAGACTCACCACTCTGGCTGCCGTGTTAGTCCCCAGCACAGCGACAACGTGATAGTACTTGGTGTCATCCTCCGTTATTTTCTTTATTGCAAACTGCGCCTCCGCCTGCACAAACCATGCAGTAGCTTGCGTTTCCCAGAACTCTGGCAATTTCAGTGCGACTGCTGCTTCCATAAACTTCAGCGCGACTGCCTGCTCCATTACCATATACGAAGAAACAAACAATCCACAGATTAATTATTTTTTTTAATAATAATACTAATAACAATAAAGAAGAAAAGAAAATATCTCACTATTCAGATTCATATTTGAATTTCATACTGAATAAATATATACCCCCCCCCCCCCCACAAAAAGATAGACTTGATTGACTGAATGTATTAGACAATCTAAAATCACATACAATACTGGAACCAGGCCATGTGAGCGGATCGGAGCGTGAGCGGCGCGGGGCGCGGAGCGGGCGGTTTTGACGTGAGCGAGGAGTGGGTTTTAAAATGGGTCGGCGCGACGTCCGGAGCGAGAGTTCTCCTCCGCTCCAATCCACTCCAGGTCGCTCACAGTGGTTTAACACTGTTGATGTAATATACATGCAGTACAATGCCAAAGCAACAGATGGCGATGTACAAACATGAAGGCCATTTTCAACCAATGAGAAGGGTGAACCTGTGATATCCGGTTCAGGCTTTGTCACTGTAGAGACGCCCACACTCACTCCTGTTAGAAAACGTATCGACGCCATTGTTGTTGACGTTAGCTTACATGCTAACGTTAATGGCAGCGACCATAGCATTGTGGCTCGGCTAGCCTATCATCGCTTAATATAGCTAGTGAATGGATAAACAACGTTATTTAACATTGCAGAATGGGTACAATTACAATGCGGCTCAATACAAACAATTGTTAAGGGGCCCAGGGGGTGTAGACTGTTGTAGTTTGAGCTAATTTACACCATGCTCCAAAAAAAAAAAAAAAATCTGCCAAGCGATCTGGCGCGGGGCTCGATTCAAGGTGAGCGGGGAGTGAGCGGAGAGCGACTTGGGGGCGGGGTCAACATGATCGATTAGCGGAGCGGACCAAGCTTTAAAGAGCGAAGAGCGGATTTCTCGGCCGCGCCGATCCGCTCACGTGGCCTGACTGGAACACAACATGTACAGAGTCAGAGATTTAATTTGCCATGTGGACGAATCATACAGGTACAGAGCAATACTGTGTGTCTACAACTAATCCAATACAGGAGCAGAGTAGAAACAATAAAAAAAAAAAAAAAAAAACACACATACAATATAAAAGGACAAATGCTAAGGTTGATATCAACATCCCCTAAAGTGCATATCATAGTAAAGTGCATAATGCATAGAGGCACAATTTACAGTAAAAGTGCATATAATCAAAGTGCGTGATGCACAGACACACAGAGACAGCACTTCCACAACCTGACTAGTAACACACCAAAATAAAATAGGATAATATACAAATCTAGCCTTTGGAGTTATTCAGGCTGTGCACAGCACTGGGGAAGAAGCTCTTAGTAAACCGAGAGGTAGAGCATGTGATAGAGCGGTAGCGTCTGCCTGAGGGGAAGGGGACAAAGAGGCCTGCGGCTGGGTGACCAGAGGGGAGGGGGACAAAGAGGCCTGTGGCTGGGTGACCAGAGGGGAGGGGGACAAAGAGGCCTGTGGCTGGGTGACCAGAGGGGAGGGGGACAAAGAGGCCTGCGGCTGGGTGACCAGAGGGGTCGTTGATAATGCCAGAGGCCGGGAAAGGAGCCTGGCACCATACAGTAGATCTCTTCTAGAGCTGGCAAGATATTCTGTTCAGAGATTTCTTCTCCTGGTCTGTAATGTTACCAAACCATACAGTACAGGAGGAAGTAAGAACGCTCTCAATCACACAGCGATAGAAGTTGTGTAATCACCCTGTTATTAGTGAATTCTTTCAGTTTCCTAAGAAAGAAAAGACGTTGCTGGGACTTTTTAACAATGGTGCTGGTATTGGAGTGCCAGCTCAGGTAATTTGAAATAGTGACCCCAAGAAATGTAAAACTGCTCACCATCTCCACCTCTGAGCCATTTATGGTAATAGAGAGATGGGATACCTTGCTACGTGTAAAATCGATGACTAGCTCCTTCGTTTGGAAGCATTCAGGGTGAGGTTATTGGTCTCACTCCACCTAACTAGGTTCTGCACCTCTGATCTGTAAAATTACTCGTCATTTGAATTTATATGCCCAATGACAGTGGTATCATCAGCGTACTTTACTATCAGATTGTTATCATAGGAAGCAGTACAGTCATGAGTGCAGAGAGAGAACAGTAAAGGGCTGAGAATGCAGCCTTGTGGCGAACCAGTAATTTCATCAGACATATTGTTTCCGATCCTGACTCTTTGAGGTCTCAAAATTAAAAAGCTAAGAATCCATTCACAGACAGCGTCACATAGACCCAGACACTGACGTTTGTGGATCAGATTAGATGGAATAAGCGTATTAAAAGCAGAGCTATAATCAATAAAAAGCATTCTAACATAGGAGTTTTTCATAAACAGGATTAAGAGCTAAGGAAATAGCATCATCTACTGATCTATGTGTCTTGTAGGCGAACTGCCAGGGATCAAGACAGGTAGGAATCTGACCTTTTATATAATTCAGCACTAGCCGCTCTAAACATTTCATTAAAACTGAGGTTAGAGCAATAGGTCTGTAATCATTAAGACAAGTCACAGGTGATTTCTTGGGAACCGGAATGATAGTAGATTCCTTGAAGCTCCTTGGAACAAGGCGGCGCTCCAGTGACATAATTAAAAAGGTCTGTGAGCACAGGGGCAAGCTGCTCAGAGCAGAGTCTGACGGCCCTGGGAGGAATGCCGTCTGGGCCAGTGGCTTTCCTAGCCTTAATACTGGACAGGACCTTGCACACCTCATGTTCTGTGACAGTCAGCCCAGACAAGTCACTGGGGTTGGAAGGAATAAAAACAGGACGCTCTGTGTTACTTTCATCAAATCTGTCTACCGGGGAGCGAGTGATCACCTCCAGCGGAGGCGAGGGCCCTGGGCTTGTAGGAAGTGATAGTGACATCAGATATAATTTAAAACCGTAGAGGATTGATACACAATAAAACCTTACGGTGTGTTTCCATTGTGGTCCTCAGAGGGGGGGGGGGGGGGGGGCACACACAAGATGACGAGTAGGCACAAATATGACATGCACAAATAAAATGTTCAAGCGCTACACTTGAATAAAAAAATATATATATACAATAAAACAAACAAACACAAAGTCAGCAGCACACCTCCTGCATAGATCGACCTCTTTATTTACAGTTGTCCAGCCCTGGCCTATATTTAATTTTATTTCTTAATTAGATTATATTCTATTGTGCTCAACTTAGTTCATATTTCATTTTATCTTACTCCACCTCTTTATTGTATTATCTGTCTGTTAATGTCTGTCCGCTAATGTCGCACCGAAAATGACCAAAGCAAATTCTGTTTGAATTGTTTGAAGTTTCTTTCTGACTCAATACTTTTGACACTGGCATTTTATTCCACTCACAAGCTGCTGAGTACTGGAAGGTATTTTCCCCCATTGAGCTCTTGAATTTGAACAGTTTAATGTCTGTTAAACTGCCCATGGCCCCTGGTCACAAAAAAAAAAAAAGCTCCGGGGTTGTCACCAGCTTGGCTGGCCGTTCACACTAATACAATTGGCAGTATTAGAGGGTGGGAGAAGCTGGCGGGGTGGGTCCGGGTCGTTGTAAACAGCAACTCCTACAGTTCGGTCAGGGCGCCTGCTCAGCGCGGATAGGACCTGAGTGGGATAGTGTGATCCTTCCACACGCTACGCCCTCTCAGGGAGGATCCGCGCTGCCAGGTGAAAAGAAGCGGTTGATTGGCTGGACGTGTGTCGGAGGAAGCACGTGATAGCCTCCACTCTCCCAGATGATCTGACTGTGGGGGGTAAGTGCGCAGCGACCAGGAAGGGGATTGGGAATTGGCACACGACTAACATTGGGATGGGAGAAAAATCGGAGGAAAATGGAGGGGGAAAAAGATCAATAAAAACAAAGAAAAAAAATGTAATTACAGCACTGTTATCAATACACATTTATAAAACGAGGCATATTTAACCCAAATATGTTGCCAGAACATTAAAAAAAAAAAAAGATAAATATATAGATTTTTTTTTTTACTTTTTTTACTTTTTACTTACGACCCCACTTTGGGTTGTGACCCGTAGTTTGAGAACCGCTGTTTTAGAGTATTATATAGTAATTGTGGGAGGAAGCCCGCACTATGACGTGTGCCCCTTCGTTTCCTCACACCCGGGCCTGCCCCCTATTTCCACAGTTCCGCTTATCCAGCCCAACCGAACCAATCCATTCAATCCACGATTCGGCTCCATCGACGTGGTTCTGGTGTGGCTCGCCATTCGCCCAATTTCACGCGGTATTCTCTGTTTCCCTTCCTCATTGTCTGTTGTCTGGGGTGCAAGGTACAAGCATAGGGAGGGGGGTTTGGACATTTACGGGGGCCAGTTTCTAATTGCAGCCTCTCGTAGGTGCTCTTTGAGAGAGCGGTTTTGAAGGTGGGTAGTGATTCAAATTTTTTACGGCTGTGGGTAGGGCGTTCCACATTGATGTGGCATAATTCCGAAACGTGTTTAGTTGTTTGAGCCGAATCTGGGTTGAACATGATTTGTGGAGCTCCCTCTGGTGTTGTGATCGTGGTATTCACTGACCTTTGGGAAGTATTTCGACATGTACATGGGTACCTTAGTGGTGTAGTGTATCTTGTAGACCAGGCCCTATTGACTTGGGATATCTGGGTTTTCGCTTGCCCCTGGAATGGGGTCTCTGTCGCCCTCTACAGCAGGGGTGGGCAACTTTGTATATGGTGAGGGCCACAAAATGTCCACAATCAATCTGGGGGGCCGCATTGTTTATCGGCAGTCCCGCCAGTAGTACCCCATCACTCAAATAGCCCTAATAGTCACAAGGTATATAAACAATTATAATTTGTTGTAACTTTGTTTTTATTCCATTTCAAATGCATTTAGTAATGCAATTTCAACTTTATGAATTTATAAACAGCTGAATTTAAAAGTATTGCTGTGTAACCCCATATATATACAAAAATTATCAATTATAATTAAGGCTTCTAATAAAATAAATGTATGAACTTAAAGCCCACTGCTCAACAAACACAAAGCAGCATTCCTGCTGCATTTCACTACAACAGTAAATCAAAAGTGCAATAATAAATGATTTTGTTAAATGTATAAACTTTTATCCTGCTACTAAACAAAACATTATAACACTGAAATGCATGTTATGGATATGAAGCACTCAGGAATGTTTTGTTTAGTAGCAGGATAAAAGTGTATACATTTAACAAAATCATTTATTATTGCACTTTTGATTTACTGTTGTAGTGAAATGCAGCAGGAATGCTGCTTTGTGTTTGTGTTATTAGTGTTATCTGAACACTACAAAAGTAAACAAGTAAAGTGCAAGTAAAGTAAAGTGCAATACTACATGCCTCCCATTGACCCTTTATCAAACTGGCATGACATTCACCCTCGCCCCACAGTGGGTCAATAATGGTTATAATAATAATAATAATAATAATAATAATAATAATAATAATAATAATAATAATAATAATAATAATAATAATAATAATAATAATAATAATGGTCCCCTCTCTACACCTCTCCATCATCTCCCCCCTCTCTACATCTCTTCATCATCTCTTCCCCCCTCTCTACACCTCTTCATCATCTCCTTCCCCCCCTCTACACCTCTTCATCATCTCCTCCCCCCCTGTCTTTAATGAGACTGATTGATTGATTGATTGAAAACTTTATTAACAGATTGCAGAATGGGTACAATACAGTACAGCTCAATACACACAATTGTTAAGGGGATGCAGACCAGAGAAAGACTTTCGTCTTGTTTCCACCAGGGTCCCCCATTTTCAATTCATCAGGACATATATGACATACATGACATACAGATAGTCAGTACTGCTACATCTATACATTTATGACATACCAGATTTGCAAATACAGTACTGTTTGTGATACAGAAGGAGTCAAGAAAAGGGAGTATATACATTTGACGTAGAAACTGTACATTGGAGGAGGTTGGGTGGGGGGGGTTGGGTACACTGGGATATTGACAACCATACTGGGTAATTTACATTGGAGGTGGTTGGGGGGGGGGGGGGGGCACACTGTATAAGCAAGCAAAACTGTACATTGAGGGGGGGGAGACTCTGTACAAACAAACAAAATTGTACATTGGACTATTGACAAAACCATACTAGGTAAATGACTGTACATTGGAGGGGGTTGGGTTAGGATATTTACAGGGGCCAGTGTTGAATTGCAGTCTCCCGTAGGTGTCTCTTGAGAGAGGTTTTGAAAGTGGGTAGTGATCCACATTCCTTTACAGCTTTGGGTAGGGCGTTCCACATTGATGTGGCATAATTGCGAAACGTGTTTAGTCCCTTATTTGAGCCGAATCTGGGTTTAACATGATTTGTGGAGCTCCCTCTGGTGTTGTGATCGTGGTATTCACTGACCTTTGGGAAGTATTTTGCCATGTACATGGGTACCTTGGTCGTGTAGTGTATCTTGTAGACCAGGCCCATTGCAAGTTGCTGTACTCTGTCATCTACTCTAAGCCATCCTAGGTTGTCAAAGTGGGCAGGGGTGAGGTGGGTTCTAGGAGTAAGGTCAAGCAGTAGTCTGACCAGTTTGTTTTGAGATGTTTGTCATTTTGTTTTTAGCGCCTTTGAGGTGCTTTGGTACCATGAGGTGCAAGCATAGTCGTAGTACCCCTGAATGAGTGCTCCTGCCAGAGTCTTCAGGGTATTCTTGTTTACCAGAGAGGAGATCCGGTACAAGAATCGAGTTCGTTGGTTGACTTTTTTTATTACATTGGATGCCATTTTGTCACAGGAGAGATTAGCCTCTAGGATGGAACCCAGGTAGGTAATTTCATCTTTCCTTGTGACAATATTGTCACCCACTGTAACTGAGAAGCCGTCGGTCTTGCTGAGTTTGTTATTTGAACCGAAGAGAATGGACTCTGTTTTGCCCATGTGTAATAATAGTTTGTTATCAGCGAGCCATATGCAGATTCTGCCTAGTTCCGAGCTGAGGGTTTTTTCAACCTGTAACTTGTTCTTGTCAGAGACCAGCAGGGCTGAGTCGTCCGCAAACAGGAACAAGTTGCAGTCACAAGCTGACGACATGTCATTTGCATAAATTAGGAACAGTAGCAGTAGTACTAACAGTAGTAGGAATGGAGAGACACTTGTGGTCTCTCCATTTGGCGCACGATAGCAGGAATGTCAACTTCAATGTTTGTGCATGCAATCTGCATCAGATGAAATAATGTTTCATCCGACAGCCTGTTTCTCTACTTTGACTTGATGTGCTTCATGTTTGAGAAATTGCTCTCACATATGTATGTGCTCCCAAACATACTGGCCATAGAGAGGGCAAAGTCCCTGAGGAGTGGGAAGCGGGGCTCAGGTAGCAGTTTCCAAAACGAAATTCCCCTCTCATTTCTCTTTGCTTGAAAAAAAGGATCTGACTGTAGCTCGCACAGTTCAAGCTGCAACGGTGGGGGCTGCTCTGACACCGTAGCGGTGAGGGGGCCGGCAAACAGCGCTATCCGTGACTGCATGCCGTTGAAATCTTCAAACCGATCATTGAATTGCATTTGCAGTGTTTCAATGTCGCTCCTGTACTTTCCAACGGCTCAGCCATTGGATTTCTGTGTGTAGCTGCAAGTCGCCATAATCAGTGTCCATCTCTTCCAAAAAGGAGACAAACTTTCTATGGTTTAGTGACCTGTTGCCTCCACGAATTAGATTGGTAACCTTGGTAACCAAATCCATAACATGGCTGTAGTAGTCAAGCTTCTTGGCACAGAGAGCCTCCTATATCAGATGAAAAAAAAGAAAAACGATTTAACGACTCTCGCATATAATTTGACTACACTCGACTCGCATTGGTCATTATAGTGACCCACAATAGATGGAAATTATGTTAGCGAACTTACCTGATGTATAATGCAGTGCAGCATTGGACACTCAACGCCACTCTGCCATAGAAGCCCGGCGAATCCTGTGTGTTTTCCTCTCATTGCGGGTGCTCCATCGGTAACAACAGCCGACAGTATCAAAACCCCCATATTGCTGCACGGCACTTTCAACAGCGTTTCATATGTCCACACTAGGGCTGACCCCTATTAGTCAAATAGTCGACTAATCGATCGAAAGGAGCCATAGTCGACTGCCAACTCTTCTTAGTCGAATACAATACAAAAAAATAAAAAAAATAAAAAAAATAAAAAAAATAAAAAAAATAAAAAAATAAAAAAATAAAGAAATATTATAATTTTTTTTTTTTTATATATATTGGCCTGGGGCCGCATGGAACGTCGGTGAGGGCCGCATGCGGCCCGCGGGCCGCCAGTTGCCCCTCCCTGCTCTACAGGAAGGGACAGAGCAGACTGTTCCTCCTGAGAGGGCTCAGGTACTTCAATGTCTGCAGCAAACTGCAGTGGTCTAGTGGTGGCTAGCATAGATATCTATATAGAACACTAGATAGCTTAAGGCGGAGTCACCAGCGTCACTGAACCGTTGCCATCTTGCCCCAGTCAGCCTTTCTGTTACCTTCTATGGTAGCTGTTGGAGGGTGAGTGATCTGCACAGACAAAAATACTCATAACTCGCTGAAATATTGACGGATTTACAAACGGTTTGGTTTATTACAAGCATTATTAACGTGGCTATGATTCAAGTGGTGTGTAAAAAAAAAACTGTAAGATATGACAATATTACGTCTATAATTAGGATAATCGCTAGTTACTTAGTGGATGTATGTACTATACAAGTCCTGCTACAAAGAAATAGTGGGGTTATGTGAGATAGCCTAATAGTATTGCAAGATTGTTGTTGACCCAGCCTTTTTAGAATGTTGCTAACATTGTTTACAAAAATCATTGAATGTTTCTTTTGGACACCTTTTTATAAATCTTAATGTGGTTGTCTTATTCTTAAAATTTGCATAAATTCATACAATTACCCCCAAAATATCATAATTTAGGTGTGTATTTTTGTCCTTACCCTTAATGCTAAAGTAAAGTAAGGTGGAAAATGTTGACAATCATTTCTATATTTGGCTACCTTTCTCATGTTCTGTGTCATGGTCCCAGCCAGGGATCATGCTCGAACAATGTGAACAGTGCTTTTCGGCCGCCCTCTGGTGGCCAAACGCAGCAGCTCCAGATATTGGACCTTATTCTGGATGTTATTAATGGTGCTGTGTTTTATCTGTTCATGTTGTGTGGTGCGTTTTAGCTTGTGTTTTTAAAAGGTTTATCTTTTCATATGTTTCCTTTTAAAAGGTTCATTCCCTTTACTTTCCTCGACTGGTCCGGCTCCCACGCCTGACCCGGCCTCCTCGACTGGTCCGGCTCCCACGCCTGACCCGGCCTCCTCGACTGGTCCGGCTCCCACGCCTGACCCGGCCTCCTCGACTGGTCCGGCTCCCACGCCTGACCCGGCCTCCTCGACTGGTCCGGCTCCCACGCCTGACCCGGTCTCCTCGACTGGTCCGGCTCCCACGCCTGACCCGGCCTCCTCGACTGGTCCGGCTCCCACGCCTGACCCGGCCTCCTCGACTGGTCCGGCTCCCACGCCTGACCCGGCCTCCTCGACTGGTCCGGCTCCCACGCCTGACCCGGCCTCCTCGACTGGTCCGGCTCCCACCCCTGACCCGGCCTCCTCGACTGGTCCGGCTCCCACGCCTGACCCGGCCTCCTCGACTGGTCCGGCTCCCACGCCTGACCCGGCCTCCTCGACTGGTCCGGCTCCCACGCCTGACCCGGCCTCCTCGACTGGTCCGGCTCCCACGCCTGACCCGGCCTCCTCGACTGGTCCGGCTCCCACGCCTGACCCGGCCTCCTCGACTGGTCCGGCTCCCACGCCTGACCCGGCCTCCTCGACTGGTCCGGCTCCCACGCCTGACCCGGCCTCCTCGACTGGTCCGGCTCCCACGCCTGACCCGGCCTCCTCGACTGGTCCGGCTCCCACGCCTGACCCGGCCTCCTCGACTGGTCCGGCTCCCACGCCTGACCCGGCCTCCTCGACTGGTCCGGCTCCCACGCCTGACCTGGCCTCCTCGACTGGTCCGGCTCCCACGCCTGACCCAGCCTCCTCGACTGGTCCGGCTCCCACGCCTGACCCGGCCTCCTCGACTGGTCCGGCTCCCACGCCTGACCCGGCTTCCTCCACTGGTCCCGGCTCCCACGCCTGACCCGGCCTCCTCCACTGGTCCCGGCTCCTCGACTGATTCCGGCTCCTCGACTGATTCCGGCTCCTCGATTGGCCCCGGCTCCTCGTCTGGTCCAGCTCTTCGCCGTGGTCGTCGCCGTGGTCGTCGCCGTGGTCTTCATCCGCAGAGACCCCCATCCGGGGGTCTGCACCCGGTCCCGAGGTCTGCACGTGGAGTGGTCCCCGTCCGGGGTCCTGCTCCGGGGTTGTCGTCTTCGCGCCTCCACTCCGGCCCTTCCGGTCCCGAGTCCTGCGCCTGGAGGGTCCTTCATCCAGGGTCCTGCTCCGGGTCTGACGCTCACGCCCCTTTGTTCCAGGCCTCCTGACCGGTCCTCCGTCCCCGTTTCCAGTCCCCCTCACCGGCCCTTCATCCCCGTGTCCAGTCCCCCTCACCGGGCCTCTGTCCCCGTTTCCGGCCCCCGTCGTCGGGCCTTTGTCCCCGTCTCCGGCCGCCCTGGCCCTTTGCCCCGCCCGTCCTTCCCCGGGTTTCCCTCTGGTCCTGTTCCTCGGGTCCCCTGCTGCTTTGCCCCTCCTGGGTTCTTTTCGCGGCCCCCCGGTCCCGGCTCTCCGGGTCCTCGCCCCCCGTTTTTTCCGGGGTCTCGGCCCCCCGCCTCGCCCGTTCCCGGACGGTCTTACCGGTCGTCTGGGATCCGACCCTTTGGGGGGGGGGGGTACTGTCATGGTCCTAGCCAGGGATCATGCTCGAACAATGTGAACAGTGCTTTTCGGCCGCCCTCTGGTGGCCAAACGCAGCAGCTCCAGATATTGGACCTTATTCTGGATGTTATTAATGGTGCTGTGTTTTATCTGTTCATGTTGTGTGGTGCGTTTTAGCTTGTGTTTTTAAAAGGTTTATCTTTTCATATGTTTCCTTTTAAAAGGTTCATTCCCTTTACATATGTTTTTTGTAAGTGTTTAACTTTACATGTGTTCCTTTAAGGTTCACCCCTTTTCACATGTCTTTTAGTGTTAAACATCTTTACATATGTTTCCTTAAGGGTTGTTCTTTTTATATATGTGTTCCTTTAAAAGGTTCATTCCCTTTACATATGTTTTTTGTAAGTGTTTAACTTTACATGTGTTCCTTTAAGGTTCACCCCTTTTCACATGTCTTTTAGTGTTAAACATCTTTACATATGTTTCCTTAAGGGTTGTTCTTTTTATATATGTGTTCCTTTAAAGATATTCCCTTTACACATGCTTTTATCAATGATGTGAGTTTGTTTTACTACCCTGTGTGCCTCAGCCTAGGCCATGCCTGGCCTTACACCAGCTGGCACTTGTGGTTAGTAATCACAGGGCAGTGTATATAGAGCTGCCCGTTTCTCACATTCCTTGTCGCACCATTGCCTTGTTTCAGTGTATTGTATCACAGTTGGTTTCGGTCACTTACTCACCTCTTGTCTCTTATATTCCCTGTGAGTCCGTTCCTATTTAGTTCTTATTTTTCGAGCATTGCTGAGTATTGTTTTCGGGTTTGCAGTTCGCTTTTGTTTAGTAACCTTTGATACCGTTTGTATTCATTGTTGCTTGCTGACTGCTTAGTAAAAGCCTGTTCACTTCAGTACGTCGTCTCAGCCTCTTCTCTCTCTGCTCGTGTTAACTGCATTTGGGGTCTCCTCTTCAATACCACACCAAAACCATCACATTCTGAAGGTTTCCCAAAGCCGGAGAGAGGAGGAGACAGTGGGAACTGGCATTAAGGAGGGACGGTTTTGTTGCGACTGGCACGACACTGCTCTGCAGTGACCACTTTACCAGTGAGCAATTTGACAGGACGGGGCAGACTGTCCGCCTTAAAGATGGTGTTGTGCCAACAATGTTCAGCTTCCCTGCTCACCTTCAAAGGGTATGTGTTTGGCCAATAGGTATTCAAGGTGTATGAGATTGGTATATC
Source organism: Notolepis coatsorum (assembly GCF_963971535.1). Classification (NCBI taxonomy): domain Eukaryota; kingdom Metazoa; phylum Chordata; class Actinopteri; order Aulopiformes; family Paralepididae; genus Notolepis; species Notolepis coatsorum. The sequence goes on along the minus strand of NC_140173.1, from coordinate 17,642,055 downwards.
AATGTCACACTGTAGTTTTTCTTTCTGCAAGTAAATAATGTGTTTTTTATTACAGCACATTTTAGACACTCAACTTCTTTAATTATGTTTATTTCAGCCGGCTGCAACTAGAAGCACACACAATTCTAGAAGAGCGGAAGACAACCTTCCAATGGCCTTGCCTCAGGATGAACCTCAGCCTGATGTTGTGAGTATTTGCATGTAGAACTTTTTTTTTTTACCACTACACCCCTGATCATATGGCTTGCCATATTAAATCCTTCATCTCAGTGGTACGCAGGAAGGTCTATGATGGTGTTACTAGAAGAGCCTAATATTATTTGAGGTGGTATTGTTTGAAGTCTATGTATGTCACTCATACACTTTGATGAATAAACATGTGCGAACATTGAAACTACAGGGTTAGGCAACCCTTACAATCAAAACAGCCATTTTCATCCAGAGCCACAAAACATATTTTTGCCTTCTAAGGGGACAAGCCTATTAAGATCAATTTCTTAAAAGTATGCTGAGTTGGAGAATGTAAAAATGAATTTAGGGTCACAGCATTGATAAGTGAACATTGAAATGTTTAAAAAAAAAAGTAACTGTTATTAATTCTTACTATTATTTATGTATTCATATATTTTGCCAAAGGAACAGGGAACCACTGGAGAGAGGGGAAAGAGCCGCAAGCGGCAGGCCACTGACCACCCTTACTCATTGCCTGCCTGCCCCAATGCTATAAAGGCCAAACTTGATGAAGCCTCAGCGAGAGTGAGGAAACTGGAGCGCGAGAAGTCGAATGCTTTGGCGAGAGAAAGGAGGGCCAAGAAAAACATGCAGGCTCTTCTGGAGGAACTGAAGGAGAAAAACATGATAAGTGAAGAGCTGAAAGACAAGCTTGAATGCTACTCAGGTAATATACAAATTGAATATATTTTATGTTCTTTGTTAAACTTCTTGGTTACTATTTAAAGGAGACATACTAAATCACTTTTGCGAATTGAATTTCAGATCTTCCGGTTCACCTCCTGTCGAAGCAGGGTGTAGAGTACACCAAGGCCCAGAGAGATTTCGCCCTCACACTCCATCTGCATGGTCCTAATGTCATAATCACAGCACGGGCATACTTCACTCCCCCTCCTTTTCCCCTCACGTTCTCCACACGCTCCTCTTCATCCCCCTCTCCATCCACTACACACTCCTCCTCATCCTCTCCTTCTCCATCCACCCCTCCCATTACCCTTATACGTCCAGCATCACTTAACTTCACGCCACCTAGCCCAGCTGCACTCCATCCCCCTAATTCACACGCGGTCAGGCACCTCACTCTTCACAGCTGCACTCAATCCTCCCCTGATGGAATGCCTACTTCTACTACTCAACACTGACCAGAAGCCGTCGTGGTATTAATTACCACTACCCAGGTACGACGTCTCTGCCTAAAGCTCTGCTGGATTCCATCCTTGTATTGCCTACTCTAACCTGTTCTCTCCTGTGCCCCAAAGGACCGCCGTCCCTGCCTGGACGTTTCCTGTCCCCGAAGAGGAACACTTGCTCACCCGCTGCAGCCCAACAGCTCCCAAGACAAGAACAAGGACCACTTGCTCGCTCGCTGCCGCCACGGCAGCCACAAGACAGAACATAACCCTGTTCTATTCCCCCCAATTCCTGTGTTGCTCATTTCATTAAACACCCTTGAAACCGCTCCTATCTCCTCTCCTGTGTATTCAGCAATTGGGCTGTGTTCCAGACCACAATCTCACACCTAAGGCATATCACTACCTAAGGGAGACTCTGCATATCCACCTCCCACATCCCAGTTCATTGCAGAGGTATTCTTCATGATGTCTAATTGTAAACTACATCACTACTTAAGCACTAAACACTGTATTATCATGAATGGTTAAACTTCCTGATCTAACAGCTCATGTAGCTATTCTTAGTATGTCCAGTGTCCACAGTAGGGATGCTTGGGCTAGTGGTTAAATGGTTAATTGTGTACTTTTAAATTTTTACGAAGGTGGCTGAGCTCTCTTGATGCCAAACCTGGTCTCAATAAGATGATGCTGGACATGCTGGAAAGATGGTGTCAGGAAGACGAGGCCAAGTATGGACGTGTCTGTCTGATGCTGGATGCAATGGCCATCAAAAAGCATGTCCAGTATGATCCACAGACACAAACAATGTCTGGATATGTGGACATGGGGGATCGATCGAACGAGACTGACGTCGCTGCCGAGGCTCTTGTATTTATGGTGGTTGGGCTTCAAGGTTATTGGAAAGCTCCAATTGCCTACTTTTTAACCAAGACACTCACACCAGAAACACAAAAAGTCTTGGTAGACCATGCATTAGAAGAGCTGCATCGGCGTCAGATAAGGGTGGTGTGCATGACGATGGATGGCCATGCATCCAACGTCAGCATGTGCACCCAGCTTGGGTGTAATCTGAAGGGAAACCCCTGTGAGCCTTTGACGACCCATTTCCCCCATCCAGCAACCCAGGACAGGGTTTTTGTTATGATGGACGCTTGCCACATGCTGAAGCTGACACGCAATATGGTGCAGGTACATGCTGATTATTTCCTATTTGCTCTGGTTGACTCTATTCTGCTTTTTATAATTTTATACTTATTACGTGTTTTTTGTGTATGTGACATCTATGTGTATGTGACATCTATGGACCAAGTGTCTGACAATAAAGGTTTGATGATTGATGATGATGCTGTGTGGCAATACAATTATTTTAACTTGGAGTGCTGTCCTTATCCTTTTTCTTTAACTATTGACAATGTAATAAAATAAGTGGGATGGATATATATATATATATATATATATATATATATATATATATATATATATATATATATATATATATATATATATATATATATGTAGCAGCCTGAATATTCTACAAAGTATTCAGAAGTGCTAACTAACTGTTACTTTCCCTGTGTGTGTGTAACGTGTGATTAACAGTGTTCCTTTGGATGGATAGCTTAACAGTGTTCCTTTGGATAGCTCGCCCGGTCTAACGACGAGGTGAGGTGCTACTCTTCTCCGGCTTCAGTATGGATTACTAACAATAACATTGGAGCCCTTTTTCCCTTTCTGGAACGGTCCTAGAGTGGGATCAGTGGAGGTTGCCAGCCGGGGGCGGAGGAGAGAGGAGAAGCAACGAGGAAGAGGGAGTTACCTGGGAGCGAGAGTACCAGGAAACTCTCTTCGGCATTGGACTTGACCGTGATCAGTCGCAGTTACAGTGGGCTGGTGCTCAAACGAGCCCCGTTGTTGAAGAGCCCTGTTGGAACGAGCAGCGGGTGATGAGAAGTACTTGCTAGTGATGGGTTATCCTAGAAGTATCAGCGATAGTATGTGAGTAAGAGATACAGAACCGAAGGACTAACGTCTAGAGTTAACGGGACTAACGTCTAACGTTAGCGGGTTATAGTAGTTACAGTGTGCAGTGTATTAGTATGCTGCTAGCGGCTCCGTCTGACTTGAGTAGACTACCGGGCGCGCAGCGCTGAAGACCGGTGGTACAGAGGACGCCTCTTCCCACCATCAGAGGACGCCATCCAGTACGCTCCTCCAGCTAACCACTGCCTTTGCTGTTCGCCCAGCCTGCTGGCTGTGCTCGCGGGATCGCCATCTTGTCACCTGGACGAGTGGTGACAAGGGTGGGTCCGCCATCTTGGCTAAGTACTAACGGTACCACGTGTATCAACAGCAACGTCCATTCAAGTGAACGCTAACAACCAGTGTCTAAGGGGTACCCCGAACAATTTAAGCCGGCTTAGGTTAGGTTTTCTTTTGGTAACGTGGGCCCACATTTGCTTGGTTTTATTTTTGTTATTTGATTATTTGAGTTCCCAATGTTCCCTACTTTATGCCTGGGTTCCCCTAGTACAAGCGGGGTGTTTTAATGTATTGAGCATGCGGTGCCTATGATGGGAAGAGCTTCCCCTACATTAACAGTGAGAGCACCCGGTGCCATGTATGAATATAGACAGTGTTAATTGTAATTGATAACCTGCCCAGGCTTCAGTAAAAGTAGACCTTATTGGGAGCATTGTCTGTGTGTCTGTTTCTTCCATTTTCCATTTGCTATTCTAACCCCTGGGTAAATATTGTGACTGCATAATTATTTAACCCTTACACCCCATTCACAGAATAGCATTTGAAGGGTCTATACAGGTGGTCAAGGAAGGGTACTCGTTAAAGGGAAGCCCAATAATACTATTGAACTGACAGTCACTGGGTGTGGGAGGGCTGTCGGAGGTACTGGGGGAAGTGAGAGTGTGTGGGGAGCTACTGCTGACCGCCTTGGAAGGCGAGGGAGACCAGAGTACCAGTCCCCAGGTTAGTAAATCCTGGGCCCCATCCACTCCAGCTGCAAGCCCTCCAGAACGACGTTCCGGGCCAAAGACGGGGGTACATATAGGTCCAATACTATAGTATCCTACTACCCAGTGTCTGTGTACTACTACTCCCACAAGCAGGGATAATCCACCCTTCTACATATATATACATATATATATATATGTGTATGCATATATATATATATAATGTATATGTATATATGTGTATGTATGTATATATATATATATAGATAGATGTGTGTGTAAGTAATATAAATAGGCTACCTTATCTGTATGTGTAAAGCCATTGCTTTACTTATCTGTTTAAAGTTATTTTAATATGAAAGTCCATAATTATAAGTATGCAGTATCATAACTACATCTTTGATGTTTATAGCAAACCAACCCGTTTGAAAATCGGTAAACAATTGAGCAATCTATGGTTATTTAAATAGTACATGCACCATAGATATTAATGTTATCATAGCTGAGCTGCCTGGCGCAAGATGGCCGCCCTACGACGACGTCGCTCTCCATTACGCGGCAGCGCGGGTAAGCTATCTAGTGTTCTATATATATCTATGCTTTTCTCCCCGCACTTCCTCCATGAGCTCAGAATCCCGGAAGTGTTGTGGAGGTCTTGCTCCATATCATTTCCTGATACGTGGCACCGTCGCGTCTATACAAATAGTAGCTCTAGTTCTGCAGACGCCTCTCTGATTGGTTGGGCTCCATTTCTGCAGCCCCCTCTTTGATTGGTTGAGCGAAGCCCCTCTCTGATTGGTTTAGCTCGTCATGCGGTAAAATGCGGATGTAATGTTATCATCTCAAGAAGATACAAATACGCATACTACCAGATTCGCGTTTATGAATGAATGAATGAATGAATGAATGAATGAATGAATGAATGAATGAATGAATGAAAACTTTATTTAACAGATTGCAGAATGGGTACAATACAGTACGGCTCAATACATACAATTGTTAAGGGGATGCAGACCTGAGAAAGACGTTTGTCTTGTTTCCATCAGGGTCCCCCATTTTCAATTCATATAGACATTTATGACATACACAACATACATGACATTTATGGCATAGGGACATATAGGTATTTAGTACTGATACATTTGTGACATAGGCGGTATTCAAATATACAGTACTGTTACCCCTAGATCCTGACAGAGTATATACATATGATGGGGAGGGGACTGTACATTAGGAGGGGGTGGGTGGGTGGGAGGGAAATATACATGCGGCGGGGAGGGAATATATACATGCGGTGGGGAGGAGACTGTCTATTAGGAGGTGGTGGGGGTTTTGGGCATTTACGGTGGCCAGTTTCGAATTGCAGCCTCCCGTAGGTGCTCTTTAAGGGCGGTTTTGAATGTGGGCAGGGATTCACATTCCTTTACAGCTTTGGGTAGGGCGTTCCACATTGTTGTGGCATAATTGCGAAACGTGTTTAGTCCCTTGTTTGAGCCGAATCTGGGTTTAACATGATTTGTTGAGCTTCCTCTGGTGTAGTGGTTGTGGTATTCACTGACCTTTGGGAAGTATTTTGACATGTACATGGGCACCCCGGTCGTATAGTGTATCTTGTAGACCAGGCCCATTGCAAGTTGCTGTACTCTGTCGTCTACTCTAAGCCATCCAAGGTTGGCAAAGTGGGCAGGGGTGAGGTGGGTTCTGGGGTTCAGGTCAAGTAGTAGTCTGACCAGTTTGTTTTGAGATGTTTGTAATTTTGTTTTAAGCGCCTTTGAGGTGCTTTGGTACCATGAGGTGCACGCATAGTCATAGTACCCTTGAATGAGTGCTCCTGCCAGAGTCTTCAGGGTATTCTTGTTTACCAGAGAGGAGATCCGGTACAAGAATCTAGTTCGTTGGTTGACTTTTTTTATTACATTGGATGCCATTTTGTCACAGGAAAGATTTGCCTCTAGGATGGAACCCAGGTAGGTAATTTCGTCTTTCCTTGTGACAATATTGTCACCCACTGTAACTGAGAATCCGTCGGTCTTGCTGAGTTTGTTATTTGAACCGAAGAGAATGGACTCTGTTTTGCCCATGTGTAATGATAGTTTGTTATCAGCGAGCCATATGCAGATTTTGCCTAGTTTATAACGTTATTTCGCGTGACTTCGCGGTTTATTCATAACGTTATGCACATTTCACAACACAGCCAGCTGTCAGAAACTGTACATTGTAACGTTATATGTTTATTCACGTAACGTTATTTCACGTGACGCGTTCAACTTGTTTACACTCCCCACTTACTGAAACTGTACCATGACGCACTCCCCACTTAACCCAGTTAATGCCTTAACTAGACAGTTAACAATATAACATTTAGATTAATTAACCCAGTTAATGCCTTAACTAGACAGTTAACAATATAACATTTAGATTAACACAGTTAATGCCTAACTAGACAGTTAACAATATAACATTTAGATAGAGAGGCTGGTGGTCAAGTCAAGAGTTTTATTTGTCACAAGTTGTTTATTTGCATACACGTTTATGGGACAGTTTTCTACACCTGACTGAACGGTCTGGGGACAAATGATTAAGGTGGGGTTACAATGATATCAAGGATGAATATGAAAAAGGGGATCTGATCTGATGGTACTTGTACTTTATAATGTGTTATATATGTATGTACATGGATTTTATGTCCGGATGGTATATCTATGGAATGGTCACTGTCTCTATCACACTCTCATATGCGCATGTTTAGCCGCATACAAGTATCTAGGATACACATATTCGTATGTGTACATAATAGGTTTACACACACTCATATGCACAAGGCTAAGTTATACATGTCAGGGGCACACATACATGCACATACTCACTTATAGGAAATAGGCATACACACACCTACATATACACATAGTTGAGGTATAGGCTCTCACTGACACATATGGGGGATAGACATGTACATAGGAGACACACACATACGTAGCTGAGACGCACATATATATGCACACCTGAGATATACACTCACATAGGGGGCGGAGGCACACATGGATACGAGACACACACAAGAGATAGGAGTACAGTCGCATACCTGGAAGATGCACACACACACACATGTGAGGCATGTACACATGCTTACGTGATACACGTACCCACATACATATGTTGGAGACACACATGCATGCATGCTATCATGCACACCTACATGTGTCTGGGACGCTTTCTCTCACATGCAATATGGAGAAGGGTGGCATCCCGATAGAGGATGCAGCACATACCTGCTCGCAGGTAGATCGGTCTACATGCAAAGTATATATATCAGGGATGTATACGCACAATGTATAGTATAGTATTTTTCTTTTTTTCGTAAGTCTTTTTTATTTTCCATGTCAGTTGTTAATGTATTTGTATGAGTCCTTTACATGTTTTGTATGTTCTTACAAAAAAGAAAAAGGCAAATCTTGGAAGTTGCATATGGTGATGTGGAAAGAGATGTTTTGAATATTGGAGAGATTTGTGCAAAAAATATCAAAAAAAAAAAAAAAATGAAATGCGGGTGGTCGTGCCCGCAAAGATGTGCATAATACAATAGTAATAACATATAATAGAATCCAATAGAACGACATTGTGCAATAAAACAAGTAAACAGAGTAGGGCATATCGGTATATGTACATAAGTTATTTACAGAGCATGGTAGGACATGCTAGGTCCTGTGGTAGTGCAATATTAGCTACGGATGAGGCACTGGGTCTTTATGTACATGCTATATTGGTGGTCAATGTCACTTCGGATTGCTACGACACATCTCTACTGCTTGTGACAGGCTGTGGTGCGTTCCAGACTTTACTCCTGTTGGGAAACTATAGCGATGGTCTGTGCTCACCACACTTTTCTTCGGCCTCCCCGCAGCGAGCCGTCGTCGACCCCCGAGCTTCATTTTACGACGGGCAACAGAGGTGGGTTGAGCCGCTATACTTGGCCCAGCACGGTTAGCGACTCGCCTGAGTGCGTGTGCACGTTTTGATGCATGGCTGATACCAGAGCGGCCGAAGGTGTGTAGCGCTGACAGCAGCTTGGAGGGATTCCCCTTCAGCTGATTGAAGGTCTTTATCATGGCTGACGCTCCCCCTTGAAGTTCCTCATTGGTCAGCAGCATTTCGTGGAACTCCTCTTTGAACTCCTCCAATTGGGACAGATACCTCTCTCTGGCTAAAACAGCTGAAAAAAGATGGAGCAATAGATGATATTGTATTTGAACTGTAGTGTAAACATTTATATAAATTCAAAAATGGTCAGCAGAGGAGATCGAGCCTTTGAGGTGTCAGCACCTAGAGGTACGCCTTGCCAATGGACATCCCAGGTGTTGAGCAACCTAATTGTTGTATTTATAAATGCATGTATAAATACATCGACTATTGGCCATGACAATGAACACAATTTTGAAAAAACAAGTCTCCACCTTCAATGCCGTCAGCTCCCATAAATGTGGTCTGGTCGCTCAGCTCTGGAGTGACCTGTGACCCACGGCCACCGGATACACCCGTCACATGAGGGTTCAGAGGCTCCAGGACCTGTGACCCACTGGATACACCCATCACATGAGGGTTCAGAGGCTCCAGGACCTGTGACCCACTGGATACACCCGTCACATGAGGGTTCAGAGGCTCCAGGACCTGTGACCCACTGGATACACCCATCACATGAGGGTTCAGAGGCTCCAGGACCTGTGACCCACTGGATACACCCGTCACATGAGGGTTCAGAGGCTCCAGGACCTGTGACCCACTGGATACACCCATCACATGAGGGTTCAGAGGCTCCAGGAAACTGTCATGGATGTAGTCATCTAGGATAGAATATCCAGCTAAAGTCAGCATGTACAGTAATAATTCATTGATAATATTTAGAGTTTGTTTCGTAGCCATGGATTAGACCAAGTCCGGGATCAGATAGTTAATTGAATGGACCAACTCTAGATAGTACTGTCATGTCTTAGACCATGTCTGTAACCGGCCCATGTGTTAATATCCGTATACGTACATACACAGTATACCGGTACACTCTACAGACTAGAGTAATTGTATTCCTTCTCTTACTTACTTCCTGTGGCAATATACAACAGTTTTGCCTTCATGCTGGGGGTAACTGGCAGAAAAGTGCAGCTGTTCCCAGGGAACACCTTCATAACACCAGCTTGATGTTTACAAGGTGCCCCTGAGCTGCCCACAGGACATGAGCACGTCTCAAGGTTTGTGTCGACCAGGTAGACCACCCCAGGTGTGGAGGCACTCTCCACCGCGAACGTTGACCCATCAATCTACACATAATGACAGATATAAAAGTGAAGTCATAAGAGATACGCCACAAGGTAAGTCATAAGGAACGTTTTTTTTATAAATTTATTTCCTATTTTCTAATCTGAGCAAACCTTGAATTTTAGGTGTTCTATTGTGCTACTATCGTATTAGACAATTACTTTTTACTTATTTTGTTGCAAGAAATGTCAAATCAACATAGGTCAAAAACACAACAGACTCAGTCATTGCATGCTGTATAAATTAGGTGTGTGTGCCTTTTTGTGCCAGTTTGATTGTTATTTACCTGAGAAATGTTCTCTGGCTTGACGTCACTGGTCTTTACCAGGGACCTTGACTTATGGAACCTGTCCCACTGGCCGAGAGCTGCATCTGTGATGCGTGCCTCGTAATACCCATTGAGGCGAGTGGTGAGAAAATCAAATAGTTGTGGCGCGTTGTAAACCTTTGTCCGGCGCAGGATCTTATCCTTCACGATCCTATTTGCGGCTTCTGCGTAGTTGTTCGTGTTGTTTCCACGGACCGGCAACGCTGCTCTGAAGCACAGGGCCCAAGACTCCTTCCGGCCATACAATGTCTCCAGGTATGCCCTGAAGTTGGGGTACCTGGCATTTTACAAAAAAACAAAATGTACAGGACAAGGAGGACAACAGACGACAGTCATGTAAACCTACACATCTCAGATCCTTCCCCTTGAGCTAATATAGTGCATTTGTATTGCTTTACGCTGCATTGATGCTTAAGCATTGATTTATGCACTTGAATGCTTGTTTATAAAGGGAAATGTACTTGTGATCTCCGAGTGTACCGAGTCTCCCATTTGTCTGGGATATGTACCTGTTCACAAGATAAATCTGCAAGGCTTGTTGGAAGAAGCCATCTGCCTCACTCTCCTCCCTGGCATACATGATGTTCTTCACGACTGTGAACAGAGCCTGCCTGTCAGCCATGTGGATGTTGTGGTCTTTGTTCAGCAGCCATCTCCACACAGCCTGCAGCACATGGAAACTACACAGGAGTAGCGTGGCTTCCGGGAAGGCCCTGTGGATGGCTGCTCTCTCTGCTGTGCTGTCGTCTGTCAGGAATACCTGTGGACCTGCCATTCCTCTGCCTGAGAAGGCATTCTCAGAGAGGATGGACTTCAGCATCTCCAGTCCCTGGAAGTAGGGATGTAGCAATAACCGGTTACTGTGATTACCTTGGTTAACTAGTATTATCACTTACTGTACCTTTTCAATATCAGGATAACCGTCAGCTAAGTAATAGTATAGTATAGTATTATGCTATTGTAATGGGGGGCTACCTGGTAGATGACCTCACTCGCTTCTGACTGGGTGATGAGGATCCCCAGGGGTAGACCGCCTGCACAGCTGTGCGTCAGGATCAGGAAGACACGGCAGTGTTGTCTGTCCATGTTGCCGGATGCATCCATAAAGGCCATCTCTCCACTCTGCTTAAGACCAGCATGAACCCTCTTCATCAGAGGAGAGCAGATCACGGCAAGGAACTGCCTACCATCCCCTGTCTGGCTCACTTTGGCACAGTCACTCCCACACTGAGCATTGTACATTTCAACATGCCTCTCCAGAGCCTCTCGCATCCCCTTCCCCTCTGAGCTTCCATACTCTGCCATGAATGTCTGGTGGTACAGTCTGTTAAAATAGAACATGACACACAATGAAAATCTAACAATATGACATCAGTTCATGTTGATTTGTGCCAATTTGAGCAATTTGTAATGTGCCATGTCAAAAATACAAAGCATGAAACATACAACACATATCACGGTAAAACAGGTACAGGATGTTGTCTCATGTGAAAGTGTATACATCACCACAAACAATATATGGGCTGACTTTGTAATGTCAGTACTATCCAGTCATCATACATACGCATAGCAGAACCGCAGGTCAGGACAGATGGAGCGGTCTGCTGAGGCGTAGATGTACTCATCCCCATGTTCGACCTGCAGATCATACTTGAACACGTCCAGTGCAGAGGACGCCGAGTGTCCAGACTCGAACAGCTTGGTGAGCTTCTCTACGGCTTCGCCGCCCACATCCTTGTGACGCACAGCATCAGCCACATGGATGTTGTGATTGTGGATATTGCTGATATACACGCTCATGGGATAGGCGGGAATGTGGGGATCAGTGCTCCTGGTGTGGTAAAACATATTGTTAAACAGAGAAATAAAAAACAAAAATATAAAATTTGAATTCCATTTGGAATGTAAATGGGTTTGTGTGTTACACATACGTGCTCGGTCGTCCACTGGAGTCCACAGTGCGCACAAGGGTGATCTTCATTCCAGCCAGGCAACCTGTGTTTTTAGACACCTTGCCAGGTGTTGGTGTGGTTGGTGTGCACCTGGTGTTGTGCTGGCACCTGTAGTCTCTCTGTATAAAAATTATAAGATATTTATTTTACCAGAAAGATCCTCCCAAGATGTTGCTTTGTCATGAACCCATGAACCCAAGTAATGACATCCACTGTAGTTATGCAAATGTGGTTGAAATGGTAAATAAGAGTCAAATGATCCAGAGCCATCATATATTTGGAGACAAATATTATAGTATCAGCCATAAATGACAGCATAAAATAACAACATACTCTGAAGATGATCTTCTTGGGTCTTGTATGGGCCACTCTCCAGGTGACCTGCATCGACCTTGCCCACACCAGGATCTCCTCCTCAGACTGGTGAGTCATTCGCACAGTGGCCTCAAAAGAGGTATGGTCAACGCAGGATGGGTTCACTGCACGTCTGTACGTGCAGACATGATATGTGTAACCCTTCGGTAAAAAGTCCTTCAACACACAAGCAACAAGATGTTATTTTTTTGAAAGCCAGTAATACTGACAAAAAAAAACATAGACACTTAGAAGAAGCAATCTACAGTCCCCCCCACCCACCCAACCTCCTCCAGTTTCTATGTCAAATGTATAGCCTCTCTTTTCTGGACTCTTTTTGTATCACAAACAGTACTGTATTTGTAAATCTGGTATGTCATAAATGTCTAGATGTAGCAGTACTGTCTATCTGTCTACCTGTATGTCATATATGTTATGTCATATATGTAATGTTATCATGAATTGAAAATGGGGGACCCTGATGTAAACAAGACGAAAGTCGAGGCCTACCACAAGTTCAGGGTACGCATCCACATTAGATTCACATGGCGGAGTACAGGTAAAATTGCTGACGCGTCTTATGAGATTAGCTGCCATATTAATAAAACTCTTGACTTGACCACCAGCCTGGGTTAATTAATCTAAATGTTATATTGTGTGTTAATCTAAATGTTATATTGTAACTGTCTAGTTAGGCATTAACTGTTTATCTTTTCTTGGCGAGAGCACCCGCGATAAGCACCTCAAAGCACCTTGATAACCTTACGCGCGCGCGGCTTCGCTCAACCAATCAGAGAGGGGGCTGCAGAAATGGAGCTCAACCAATGCGTGAGGGGTCTGCAGAACTAGAGCTACTATTTGTATAGACGCGGACGGCGTACTGCATGACATTTCCGTATTTCCTGGTGACGTCAGGGAGGGCCGGACTAATCAGCTATGTGTGCATCACGCGGCACCCCACGTTCCGCCCCTTGAAGCCGCTAAAAAAGAAAGCATAACATATTATGGCATACAGGTAATTAAGAAGAGGTTAAAAACACATCATGCAAAATATTGTACAGACAATGTACAAACAAACAATAATTCTACATATTAGGTACAGGCAGGGGTGTAAAGTACTTGAGTAATTGTACTTCGTTACAATACTTAAGTACTGTTTTGGGGGATTTGTACTTTACTCGAGTATTATTAGGTTTGTATACTTTGTACTTTTACTCCATTACATTTCAGAGAAAAAATACATACTTTTTACTCCTTACATTTAAAATGCAGACCTACAAAGTACAAAGTACAAATCTCACAGGTCCAACCATTTAATTAGTATATTTTAATTGTTTATCTGGCCGAACTAACGTTAACGTTATTAATCCTGCAACCGCAGGTAAACAGCCAATCAAATCCCCATCAATGGAAAATGAACCCGCCCATACCCATGCTGATTGGTCCTTGTGCAACACTAGAAAGCATGGATCTTTGATTAAACACCTGCTATCAGAAGAATAGACAGTCAGATCCGCATTATGCTGTGGTTAATATTGTGATATTATTCAGGGTACTCCAGTATTCTGTCTTCTGTCTGTCTTCAGCATTGTCTATCGCAGAACACATTCCATTGTGGGCAGAGTGTATGCTTGGTTTCATTCCAGCCTTGCCTAAACACCAGCTGATGATTTCACTAATTGGCTCACCTCTTCAACTAACTCACCTGGTGCAATGTATAGTTAAAATGAAAACTTGGCCCACGATGGAATGAATTTGAGACCCCTGGGCCCTCATTCATCAACGTGTGCGTAGAACATGTTCTATTTCCACACGTAAGCACATCATTTAGAATGAGTGTACGCACAGGAAAGTCGGGATTCATCAACCGTGCGTACACAGGTCCTATGCTCCTCCGTGTTGATGAATACCACTTTGTTCTACCGTCAATGCTCGTGCATGATTATCCATATATGGTCATGAAAGTGAGGAAACACCCCCCATGGGATGTGAAATAATGGACTGACCCGAGTGGAACTCTGAGAAACTCCACGGAGATTGTTCACTGCTGTCGAACCAAGAAGACACTATCGCGTATTATGGGATAAATAAAAGGCGGACTTGTAAACGGTGATGTCAGATATCAACGGCTCCCTAAGACCATTGCTGCAATTCTGCCTGGACAGCTCAAAATACTAATAAAGACCGTTCGTTGACCACTGTTTGGCGTTGGTTGTGTGTCATTATAACCGTGCTGTAATATGAATGCCTTTATTAGTTGTGTTCGATTGGCTATATGATTTTTAGAGGCATCTATTTTGTTGTCGGCTAATAAAGACCGCGCTGGAATATGACTGCCTTTTCCCGTGTTGTTTGATTAATACCCAGGGATTAAAGTTCTCCTCAATTTTATTCCAAATCGCGATGGATCTCCCATCAATTTTCTACCTGCTGCATATGATTTCTAGAGGCATACTACAATCTATTTTGATGTCAGTATTGGGTAGCCTATATAAACAATAATACGGGAGCATATACAAGAACAATGAATCTCACTGCATGTATGATGTAGCCTGCCTTTCAATACATGAACTTGAATTCCATCATGTCTGTGTGCGGGTCACTGCGGGAACTCACAAGGCTGTTGTCACAATGTAAATAAGAACGTGCACTGAAAAGTTACAGTATGTAGTTGGTTGATTATTTGTATGACAGTCAGTAAACCCTTGCAAAAAGTATCAGTTTTATTTAATGAATTGAAAACATTCAGCATCGCCTTCCTCCCGGCATGCAGCAACAACATGTATCAGGCAAATGCGCATCGCAACATTGACTTAGTGGAATCCCTTTCTATTCACATAACTGCATTTGTGATGGAGCTTTGACAGCTACAGTAACAGTCTATTGCTCGATCCATCTCCAATATCACGATGGACCGTGCCGGTGGCAAAGACCCGAGGGTGGAGAGGATCTTGAATGAATTCCATCATCATATTTATATGTTGTGTGTCTGTCCACTATGTCTGTTACTTTGTTATTCCCTCCCCCTATCTATGTAAAGCGACCTTGGCTCTCTTGAAAGGCGCTATATAAAATGAAGCTATTATTATTATTGTTATTATTATCACATCTGAGCGGGAGCTCACAAATAGACTGTTAGTCTCAGTGAAGTTTCAACGGAGGTCATCTATTCTAACCAACAAATTGAAGTAGAAAGCATTTCGTGACCAATCTTATTTGGAAACATGACACACAAAATAATTCGCTTTTTATTTGAAACAATATTTAATCGCGTTTGGAGGTTGGTGTTTTGCGTCTGCCCCCCCGTGCCAAACAAGCAGGCCAACCTCTTGTTCGCGTGTGAGCCCGTTATAATTACACTACTGTCGCTATTTTATAATGAACTATAATGAATTACGGGTCATACTGAAGTTGAACACTAATGCACGGAAGCTTATTTCCGCCTTGAAACTAATGCAGACTGAGGAGTGCTTATGCGTAGTAACGATATTCTACCACTGGGCGTCAGCTAAGTGTGCTCTGACCTGTGCGTAGACGTAAGCACGGAGTCAAGTTCAAGTTGAAATTGATGAATCCCACTCTTTGCTTAGAAATGATCGTACGCACAGGGTAAGCACAAATCTGTGCGTAGAACACGTTGATGAATGAGGGCCCTGGTCTATCCCTTTCAAAACAAATTTTACTTTTACTTTTTAGTACTTAAGTACATTTAAAAGTAGGACTTTTTGACTTTTACTCAAGTGTGTTTTTAGCCAGATACTTTGACTTTTACTTGAGTCAGATTTTGAGACGGTACCCATACTTTCACTTAAGTATAATTTCTGGGTACTTTTTACACCCCTGGGTACAGGCAAGCATATGGGGTTAGAGTGCTGCACGGCTGTTATGTTCACATGTGTAGTTATTTGGAAATAAACAGCAGCAGATATTTAAATAGAAATCTCTTTAAATGTTTTTACCTCTGTTGTTATTTCTGGTAGACAAAAAGCACATCTGACCCACAGGAGTATCAACTGGAGTCAGAACCAGTAACACAGGTCCTTGTTTTGTTGCATCTTTTAAGAGCATTATAATCCCAGAAGGGATTTAATCTATGAATGAATGAATTAATGAAAACTTTATTTAACAGATTGCAGAATGGGTACAATACAGTACGGCTCAATACACACAATTGTTAAGGGGATGCAGACCAGAGAAAGACGTTTGTCTTGTTTACATCAGGGTCCCTCATTTACAATTCATAGTGACACTTATGACATACACAACATACATGACATTTATGGCATAGGGACATACATGACATACAGGTATTTAGTACTGTTACATTTGTGACATATACGATATGCAAATATACAGTACTGTTACCCATAGATCCTGACAGAGTATATACATCTATGTCTATGACTACAGTATTTTCCTTTGGCGTTACAGGTAAACCAAACTTAGTTAGGGATTCTGAGTAGCTAAGCAAAGGTCGACCATCATTAAATAACTGTCTCACCAAGATAATATTATTTGTGAACCATTTGTGAACCACCAATATATGTTTATTTTATTCCCAATAAAACATTTGTGAGGCGAGAAATTATGTTTATAAATGAGGGACCAAGTGAGCAGCATTTGTTGATGGAAATGGGTAGGAGGGGTTGGGGGGGGGACACTGTACAACTGTACAAGCAAAACTGTACATTGGAATATTGACAAAACCATACTTGGTAATTTACTGTACATTGGAGGGGGTTGGGTTAGGTGTTCTTTGAGAGTGGTTTTGAAAGTGAGTAGTGATTCACATTCCTTCACAGCTTTGGGTAGGGCGTTCCCAGTGGTGCGTTATTGAAATCATCTGGGGTTGCACGCACCACGTGCACGCGCGCTCCCGCGAATGCGCATTTAATGTCCCCTCGCTTGAGCACAGACTAAAGACAGTGCCTAATTGCCTCTACGAATGGAATGTAACACATGTCTTCACAACAAGTTAGGTGTGAATGTATCCGAGAACGTATTTAACACACCTGACGACCGGCGCTATTGATATGCAAATAGCGAGTACTTATCATGGGGTGGCACGGAGTGCAACCCCGTCCCATGAAGAACGCATGCCTGGGCATTCCACATTGATGTGGCATAATTGCGAAACGTGTTTAGTCCCTTGTTTGAGCCGAATCTGGGTTTAACATGATTTGTGGAGCTCCCTCTGGTGTTGTGATTGTGATATTCACTGACCTTTGGGAAGTATTTCGACATGTACATGGGTACCTTGGTCGTGTAGTGTATCTTGTAGACCAGGCCCATTGCAAGTTGCTGTACTCTGTCATCTACTCTAAGCCATCCTAGGTAGTCAAAGTGGGCCGGGTGAGGTGGGTTTTAAGAGTAAGGTCAAGCAGTAGTCTGACCAGTTTGTTTTGTGATGTTTGTAATCTTGTTTTTAGCGCCTTTGAGGTGCTTTGGTACCATGAGGTGCAAGCATAGTCGTAGTACCCTTGAATGAGTGCTCCTGCCAGAGTCTTCAGGGTATTCTTGATTACCAGAGAGGAGATCCGGTACAAGAATCTAGTTCGTTGGTTGACTTTTTTGATTACATTGGATGCCATTTTGTCACAGGAAAGATTTGCCTCCAGGTATGTAATTTCATCTTTCCTTGTGACAACATTGTCACCCACTGTAACTGAGAAGCCGTCGGTCTTGCTGAGTTTGTTATTTGATCCGAAGAGAATGGACTCCGTTTTACCCAGCTCCTTGACCCTGACAAATGTAGCTACTTGTTCCAGATCTTTCCCAGAAGCAACAAAGAACTAGTGTGCCTTTTTAACCGTATAGCTATCAAAGGATAGTTTGTTATCAGCAAGCCAGGTGCAGAATCTGCAGCGTTCCGAGCTGAGTGTTTGTTCAACCTGTAACTTGTTCTTGTCAGAGACCAGCAGGGCTGAGTCGTCCGCAAACAAGAACAAGTTGCAGCCACAAGCTGACGACATGTCATTTGCATGAATTAGGAACAGTAGCGGTCCTAGTATGCTTCCTTGTGGAAACCACAGCTCACCACAGGAAACCACAGCTCACTGAGTTTACCTCCACCATCTGTTCTCTCCTCTTTAACAAATCATGTTAAACCAAGATTCGTCTCAAACAAGGGACTAAACACGTTTCGCAATTATGCCACAACAATGTGGAACGCCCTACCCAAAGCTGTAAAGGAATGTGAATCCCTACCCACATTCAAAACTGCTCTTAAAGAGCACCTACGGGAGGCTGCAATTCGAAACTGGCCACGTAAATGTCTAAACCCCCCCACCCCCTCCTAATAGACAGCCCCATCCCCACCGTATGTATATATTCTCTACCCACCGTATGTATATTTCTCTCCCACCCACCCACCCCCTCCTAATGTACAGTCTCCTCCCCACCGTAAGGTTGTCTCTAACCTACCTCCCAAGACAGAGCAGTTTGGTGATGACTTTGTTTCCAACTACTATAGCCAACGAGGGGTTAAGGCAAACTCGTTCTCCTTAAGCAAGGTGTCAGTAGTCAAAGTGGCTGCGATGCTGGGTGAGCTCAAAATCAAGAAGGCCACAGGTGTAGATGGCATCAGTGCCAGGTTTCTGAGGGATGCAGCCGGAGTTATAGCTCCATCAGTAACCCATATTATTAACCTCTCCCTGGACCTAGGCAAGGTACCCACTGACTTCAAGAATGCCAAAGTCATCCCTATATATAAAAAAGGGAGCAAATCTGACCCCAGCAATTATAGACCAGTCTCAATTTTAAGTGTGTTATCCAAAGTCCTAGAGAAGATAGTCCATAAACAAGTCCAGGAATATGGAAGCAGCCATGACCTCCTGTACGACCTCCAATCCGGCTTTAGGAAGTCCTACTCTACTGAAACATGTCTTCTTTATCTTACAGACAGTATCAGGAGGGAGATAGATTCAGGTAAGCTGTGTGGGCTAGTTCTTCTAGACCTACAGAAGGCTTTCGACACAGTGAACCATGACCTACTGCTCTCCAAGCTTAAGGCCTTGGGTATGTCTGAGACAGTGGTCAGATGGTTCTCTTCCTACCTTTCTGATAGGGTGCAGCGGGTTGAGGTCAGTGGCACTATGTCAGAGGCCAAGCCCATTGTATGTGGGGTCCCACAAGGAAGCGTGCTAGGACCTCTCCTTTTTTTACTGTACATAAATGACATGTCAGCAGCATGCTCATGTAACTTGTTTTTATTTGCAGACGACTCAGCCCTGCTAGTCTCACACAAGGATCAGAACACACTAGAACAGATGCTAGGTGAAGAACTTGCAGGGGTCAGCAGGTGGCTTTCGGACAACAGGCTTTCTCTTCACCTAGGTAAGACAGAGGCAGTACTATTAGGCTCCAAGCCCAAGCTCAGGAAAGCACGGGAGTTTAACATCCAGTTAGGAGCTGTAACCCTAAAACAGCAAAAAAAAAAAGCGAAGTATCTAGGCTGTATGATAGACGGGAGCCTAGATGGGGAGGCTATGGCCTCCCAAGTACTGGGCAAAGTCAACGCCCGCACCAGGTACCTAGCTAGGAAAGCCAACCTCCTTGGCAGAGATAGCCTCAGGCTACTAGCAAATAGCCTAGTACTCTGCCACTTTGACTATGGTAGCGTGTCGTGGTTCGAGGGCCTGACAGTGACCATAAAAAAGAAGCTTCAGGTTTCCCAAAATAAGCTGGTAAGGGTGGTAATGGGTCTTAGCCCTCGCACCCACATAGGGAGGAGTCACTTTCAGGAGCTAAACTGGCTTCCTGTGGAGGCCAGAGTTACCCAGGTCAGACTGAACATAGTGCACAATATTATAAACCAAAGGTCCCCTAGATACCTCCAGAACTACTTCACCCCGGTCAACGAATCCCACAACCACAGAACTAGAGCAAGCATAGCAAACCTGAAGCCTGCTTCTTTCCGATCCAAACTGGGCCAGTGCTCCCTTACTTTCTCTGAGCCCAGGATTGGAACAAGCTGCCTATCCCCATCAAGCAGAGCTTGAGCCTCCACAGCTTCAAGAGAAGCGTCAGGAAGTGGCTCATGGACAGAATAGAGGAATAGCCCCCTATAGTTCAATCAGTTTTTAGTTATTGTGGGGGATACAATTTTAGCGATAGGTTAGTCTTATAATGTTTTAAATGTATGTGTTTCGTGTTATTGTCGTGTTTTTGTTGTGGCCTAACAGCCCTGGGAGTCTGGGACCATGACGGAAATAAGGGTTTTACTCTCTCATGTTATCCTTTGGATCATTGTGTGTTTTTAATCCATCAATAAAATCAATCAATCAAACCGTATATATTATCTCCCCACCGTGTGTATATTTCTCTCCCACCAACCCACCCCCTCCTAATGTACAGTCTCATCCCCATCATATGTATATACTCTCTGTCAGGATCTATGGGTAACAGTACTGTATATTTGCATATCATATATGTCACAAATGTAACAGTACTTGTAACTGCCCCCCGGCTTGGTGTTGAAATAAAGATGCGGTTATGTTTCGTACAGATGCTTTTATTTATTTTCTCTTTTTCTTTTCTTTTGCATTTCAGCTTAGCAGTACTGTAGCTTTTCTTTAGTTGCACCGTGTTTGTACAGGTAGTGACGGTTGCCTCATTTGCTCCGTTTGCACCTTGACGGTTGCATCATTTGCTCCGTTTGCACCGTGAAAACTGCATAGGACAGTCAAACACAAACATACAATTAGTTACATAGTTCACAGTTCAATATTGTTCACATGTTCATTATTATACCAACGTGTTCAAACAAACAATTGCATTCAAAGATATTTAAGGGTGAACTCGTCTTCCATAACAAAGGCACTCAGGGAAAAACAATGATAAATAATAACGTTACTTGTCCGGCAGCAGGTGCCTTTGATTAGAAGCTACTCCATGAGCGCACCACTTTACATGTTTATAAATGTTTGGCAGTTACACATATAAATATAGACCTCTTCAACAACAGTAATAATAATAATACATTTGAGTGTTCGACATACCTTATTCCGCTTTACCAAGGGGAGTTATTTACTGTAGTAAGGTTCTTCTATCATACATAATTCGCTGCCTGCTCCGTCGTTATCTCTGAGTTACTTCCGCCTTGGTCACTTCTTCTTCTTCTTCTAAATGGTGTTTTACGGCGGACGGGCACCAAATTTGGGCCATTTACCGCCACCTACCGACCCGGCGATCGGGCCAGCCTTCCAGTCTCCCCTCTCTAACCACTAGTCTAACTAACTACCTAACCTACAAACACCTTCCTACAACCACACTGTTCACCATCCCTATAAACCTACATCTACATTATACTACATATCCCACTCTCTGACTCATGTATATTTCAACTTTCTATCTAACTTCCAACCCTGACCCTTTCCCTCAGACCCTATCATACACCCCCACATTCCTCAAAACCCCATCACCACCCTCGCCTTATCACCCCCTCCCCCACTCAGTATTTCCGATATCCCCAACTCCCTAACCCCCATCTCCCTCAAACCTTCTGTGATACCCCGCCCGAATAAAGCACCCTATGCACCTCCTCCCACCCCAGCCCCTCTACTCCCAAATGACTCACTGCTGCCTTCACTACCACCTGAACCTTTGCAGTCCTAGATGTAACCCCGAAAGCACTATTAATCACCTCAGCTATAAAAAACACAAGCGCCTTCTTCTCCACTAATATCCTACCAGCCATCTGCCTATCCACCTCACCGACCACTACCTCCCTCGCCTCCCGCCCCCTGGCCTCTCCACCTTGTCCCCCCTCCGTCCTCACTGCCTGAGCATATGAGAGCCGACCTTCCACTCTCACCTTCTGGACATTCGTCTCCCTCCTCATGACCTCACAATCCCCAGAAGCCACATTATGCTCCCCACCACAGCTACAACACCTGAATGAATGAATGAAAACTTTATTTAACAGATTGCAGAATGGGTACAATACAGTACGGCTCAATACATACAATTGTTAAGGGGATGCAGACCTGAGAAAGACGTTTGTCTTGTTTCCATCAGGGTCCCCCATTTTCAATTCATATAGACATATATGACATACATGACATACAGATAGTCAGTACTGCTACATCTATACATTTATGACATACCAGATTTGCAAATACAGTACTGTTTGTGATACAGAAGGAGTCAAGAAAAGGGAGTATATACATTTGACGTAGAAACTGTACATTGGAGGTTGGGTGGGGGGGGTTGGGTACATTGGGATATTGACAACCATACTGGGTAATTTACATTGGAGGTGGTTGGGGGGGGGGGCGGGGGGCATACTGTATAAACAAGTAACACTGTACATTGAGGGGGGGGGGGGAGGAGACACTGTACAAACAAACACAATTGTACATTGAACTATTGACAAAACCATACTAGGTAAATGACTGTACATTGGAGGGGGTTGGAATGATTGGGTTAGGATATTTACAGGGGCCAGTGTTGAATTGCAGTCTCCCGTAGGTGTCCCTTGAGAGAGGTTTTGAAAGTGGGTAGTGATCCACATTCCTTTACAGCTTTGGGTAGGGCGTTCCACATTGATGTGGCATAATTGCGAAACGTGTTTAGTCCCTTATTTGAGCCGAATCTGGGTTTGACATGATTTGTGGAGCTCCCTCTGGTGTTGTGATCGTGGTATTCACTGACCTTTGGGAAGTATTTTGACATGTACATGGGTACCTTGGTCGTGTAGTGTATCTTGTAGACCAGGCCCATTGCAAGTTGTTGTACTCTGTCGTCTACTCTAAGCCATCCTAGGTTGTCGAAGTGGGCAGGGGTGAGGTGGGTTCTAGGAGTAAGGTCAAGCAGTAGTCTGACCAGTTTGTTTTGAGATGTTTGTAATTTTGTTTTTAGCGCCTTTGAGGTGCTTTGGTACCATGAGGTGCAAGCATAGTCGTAGTACCCCTGAATGAGTGCTCCTGCCAGAGTCTTCAGGGTGTTCTTGTTTACCAGAGAGGAGATCCGGTACAAGAATCGAGTTCGTTGGTTGACTTTTTTTATTACATTGGATGCCATTTTGTCACAGGAGAGATTAGCCTCTAGGATGGACCCCAGGTAGGTAATTTCATCTTTCCTTGTGACAATATTGTCACCCACTGTAACTGAGAAGCCGTCGGTCTTGCTGAGTTTGTTATTTGAACCGAAGAGAATGGACTCTGTTTTGCCCATGTGTAATGATAGTTTGTTATCAGCGAGCCATATGCAGATTCTGCCTAGTTCCGAGCTGAGGGTTTTTTCAACCTGTAACTTGTTCTTGTCAGAGACCAGCAGGGCTGAGTCGTCCGCAAACAGGAACAAGTTGCAGTCACAAGCTGACGACATGTCATTTGCATAAATTAGGAACAGTAGCGGTCCTAGTATGCTTCCTTGTGGAACACCACAGCTCACTGTGAGGGGGGGGGATAGGGTACCGTTTACCTCCACCATCTGTTCCCTCCCCTCAAGGTAGGATTGCATCCAGCTCACTGATAGACTATCAAAACCAATTGCTTTTAGCTTGTCAATCAGAATGGAGTGATTGACCGTGTCAAAGGCCTTTTGTAGGTCCAGCATGACCATGCCGCAGTATTTGCCTGCGTCCACCTCTTGTTTGATGTGGTCATTCAAATAGAGAAGGCATGTGTCAGTGGAGTGGGATGTTCTGAAGCCAGATTGGAATTCGTAGATTAGATTTTTTTCCGCTAGGTACTTTTCGACCTGTTCGTAGACTATTTTTTCCATGACTTTCGAGATGGAGGTGAGAATAGAAACAGGGCGGTAGTTGCCTGGGTCTAATTTGCTGCCCTTTTTGTGCAGAGGGGTCACCCTCGCAATTTTGAAGTCCTTGGGGACGTGTCCCTGTTTTATGGAGAGGTTTATTATGTGTGTGATGATTGGTGTGATGGCGGCTGCTGAGTCTCTGAGGAATTTGGAGGGGATGTTGTCATGGCCAGTGGCCTTGTTAGGTTGGAGGGCGCTCAGTTTATTGACCTAGGCTTTACCTCCCTGCAATCCCCATACTCATGGTCCCCCCCACACCTCGCACACCTCCTACTTTCCCTACATCCCCGGGCCATATGGCCAAACCGCTGGCAGTTAAAGCACCGCATCGCCCTCGGCACATAAGCCCTCACCGAGTAGCTCACATACCCCAAATTCACTCTTCCAGGCAGCCCCTCCCCCTCAAACTCCAGTAATACTGCCTCACTAGGCTCCTTCCTCCCATCTCTAGTCATTTGCACGCCTTGGTCACACAAGATGCTGTGACCTTTATACTATAGGAAAGACGAGCTCTGCCCCCATGTGGACACGAAATGAAAATGCACAAGTGGCTCCGAAATATACTTTTCTTAAATAGAGAGCTCAGTATTTTGAGCCAATACAGAGAAGTTGATCGTCTAGACCAGGGGTCAGGAACCTTTTTGACTGGGAGAGCCATAAAAGCCAAATATTTCTAAATATATTTCATTGAGAGCCATATAGTATTTTTAACATATAATAAATTAAATATGTCTTACTTTTAATGCGACTTCTGGTGCTGCATGGTTTTGCTGATGGCCTTGTAATCTGGTTCATACGTGGTGAGATTGAGCTTCATGCAGGCGTTGAGGCTTCCATCAGTTAAACGTGAGCGTAGGTTGGTCTTAATGTTCCTCATATGCGAGAATGACTGCCCACATGCATATGTAGAGCCAAACATGGTCAATACGGCAATACTCACGCTGCATTGTGTGGTATGTCACAGGAAGCTCGTTCCAAGTTTTAAGAATCAGCTGGTCTTCAGGTTGAAGATTTTTTATTTCTGTCCACTTGTGTTCCCTCGCCAGCTCTGCTCGCTATATCTTCAGCTACAGATACTATTGGCTGTATCTTCAAAACTAATTTCTGTTTACTTTAAAATAGAGCTGGGCCGTTAACGGTGTTAACGTGCTGCGTTAACGCTATACTAGTATCGCGCGATAATATAATTAACGCATTAATCTAAAAAAAAAAAAAAAAAAAAAAAATTTTTTTTTTTTTTTTACCTTTATTTACCCAGGGTAGGTTCGCTGAGCACAGATGCTCTTTTTCAGGAACGCCCTGCTTCACATTCACACAGTTCCATTCACACCTGGGAGCTGCCCAGTACAACCACAGTTGACACCATTGGCCACTGAGCAACTCCACTGGAGCAGTTGATTCAAGCCATGTCACATAGTTCAAGTTTGAAATGATTCTTTCTGTTTTGCTCCTGAGAGTGTGCTAGATACTGTACTGTACTGGTAATATTATTTATTTGTGTTAACTTCTGAATAAAACAACTTATTAAACACAAGTACATCTTATTGAACATTATTTTGATATTTCATTACCAATTATCATAGCAAAACAGCTTTTTCAAACAGTCTGTAATGCATTTTTGGAAACGGGAGATGGGCTCATGGTGTAATGGGCCACCTGGCCTGAGAAACATAAGGAGGAAAGAAAAGGTAAGGACTTACTTCTGGTCATTATTTGGGTAGAACACACATATTTTGAATGCCTTCGGCAGGTTTTTTTTTTTTTTTTAGCCATTTTAATCTAGATTAATCTAGATTAAATCCAGGATTGCAGATAGATTAATCTAGATTAAAAAAATTAATCTATGCCCACCTCTACTTTAAAATGACACAGTATTATTAAGAAATATATAAAAAAAAAAAAAAAAAAAAAAGGGGGGTTTTTTTTACACAAAAAATTCTGGGAGCCATATGCTGTCACCAGAAGAGCCATATATGGCTCGCGAGCCATAGGTTCCCGACCCCTGGTCTAGACCAACGCAAATCAAAGCTTACTGACAATAAAGATGATAGGCATCTTTACCCTTGGCGGTCAGTTACAGTACTATATACCTGTATGTCATGTATGTCCCTATGCCATAAATGTCATGATGTCATATATGTTGTGTATGTCATAAATGTCAATATGAATTGAAAATGGGGGACCCTGATTTCTCTGGTCTGCATCCCCTTAACAATTGTGTGTATTGAGCCGTACTGTATTGTACCCATTCTGCAATCTGTTAAATAAAATGTTCATTCATGCATTCATCCCCTCCAGGTAGACTATCAAAACCAATTGCTTTTAGCTTGTCAATGAGAATGGAGTGATTGACAGTGTCAACGGCCTTTTGTAGGTCCAGCATGACCATGCCGCAGTATTTGCCTGCGTCCACCTCTTGTTTGATGTGGTCGTTCAAATAGAGAAGGCATGTGTCAGTGGAGTGGGATGTTCTGAAGCCAGATTGGAATTCGTAGATTAGATTTGTTTTCGAAAGGTACTATTTGACCTGTTCATAGACTATTAGTGGTACTATTAGTGGTACCAAAGATAGTGGTATAGCTCCCCTCCCCCTCTCTTCCATAAATATAGTGGTATAGCTCCCCCTCCCCCTCTCTTCCATAAAGATAGTGGTATAGCTCCCCCTCTCTTCCATAAAGATAGTGGTATATCTCCCCCTCCCCCTCTCTTCCATAAAGATAGTGGTATATCTCCCCCTCCCCCCTCTTCCATAAAGATAGTGGTATAGCTCCCCCTCTCTTCCATAAAGATAGTGGTATAGCTCCCCCTCTCTTCCATAAAGATAGTGGTATAGCTCCCCCTCTCTTCCATAAAGATAGTGGTATATCTCCCCCCCCCCCCTCTTCCATAAAGATAGTGGTATAGCTCCCCCTCTCTTCCATAAAGATAGTGGTATATCTCCCCCTCCCCCTCTCTTCCATAAAGATAGTGGTATAGCTCCCCCTCTCTTCCATAAAGATAGTGGTATAGCTCCCCCTCCCCCTCTCTTCCATAAAGATAGTGGTATAGCTCCCCCTCCCCCTCTCTTCCATAAAGATAGTGGTATAGCTCCCCCTCTCTTCCATAAAGATAGTGGTATAGCTCCCCCTCCCCCTCTCTTCCATAAAGATAGTGGTATAGCTCCCCCTCCCCCTCTCTTCCATAAAGATAGTTAAGCAGCGAGAAAATCTGATGGACACTAGCTGCAGGGCCTAATATGTCTAACTCTGGCTAACTCTGAGGGGCTACTACTGTTTGCCCCTGGGTGTCAGTCTAACTCTGAGGGGCTACTGTCTGCCCCTGGGTGTCAGTCTAACTCTGAGGGGCTACTGTCTGCCCCTGGGTGTCAGTCTAACTCTGAGGGGCTACTGTTTGCCCCTGGGTGTCAGTCTAACTCTGAGGGGCGACTGTTTGCCCCTGGGTGTCAGTCGGGTCACAGGACACAGAACTGAAGAACACTTGGGTCTTTATTGGGCACATGATACAGGCTACAGCAGAGACCACTATATTTCAATGGGTTGTGGGCCTGGGGTGTCGAACCAGCAACCTTTCCGGTCACAAGCTCGCTTCACTAACCTTTCTAGGCCACGGCTAGAGAGTTAGTCTGTGAATTTAAATAATTTGTAAATTCAGTGGTGAATGAATCTATTGGTAATTGTCTCTGTTCTTAGGTATTATTTATATTGCTTTTAGGATTGTGACACATACAAATCTCTCCATGTTGTCCAATGGTTTTTAATTTTTAAATGGACACCACAGCTACATTGGACCAGTCACAGTGGACAGACCAGATGTGTTGTTTGCGTGTTTATAGCACGAGTGCTACTTTTCAACACAAGTCAATTGAGGCTTTTCTAAAAGATGAATAGTATAATACAGAATTAAAATCACAAATCAGAACAAATAGTTACCAGAGCAAGAGTCCATGATCAAAATAACAAAACCAGTCTGCGTCTACACACGTGAGCACTGCTGCTTTGATTTCAACCGTACTTTGAGTCCTCTGTTGAAGACGTTGACATTGGACTCCAGTTTTAAGCCAGTAGGCAGAGAGTTCTATACGTTTGCCCCTTTAACGGAGAAGGCAGACTGTCCAAATGAATAATGTACCTGTTTATCACATTTTAGGTTCTTGTCTAATATGATTCCTATAGGTACATGACCTCATTCACTTTGGCAATTATATAATTTTTTATTTGCACCTCAAACAAATCATTTATAGGCCTTTTGCGTATGGAGTTACACATAGAGATGCGCTCTAACACCTGGGTCAGGTGCTCAGCTGCCATGCTAGCTGGTTTAGAAACACATAGATGATGGTATCGTCATTGTATGTCTCTCTTTTGTAATTAGTGTTGTTTTGTCTGTCACTTTTTATGCTGCCCAGGTTTATGTTGGCCAGATCTCCTTCACAAAAGACATCCTTAATGTCAAGGGATTTTTCCCCTGCTAAATAATGGTAAAAAAAAAAAAGTCCATTGCCAATTAGCCATAGTCAATACTCATTCTTACCTTAATACAACGATCAGATGTATGATTTGGCCATAATAAGGTCAAGGTCAAATATGAATTTATAATTACAATGGATTATCATTTATAACTGTATCTACAAATCCTTCTGTTTAATCATCTTCCCTTTATTCATTTGCTTAGATTTTGTTGTACACTTGATCTCAAGAGGGTGGTGAATGAGCTCAGTGAGCGAAGTCAAAAGAACCTGTAATAGAATATAATGATCCGGTGGAGCTGATGAAATAAAGATTAAATGGAAGCAAAGAAACGTTTCGTTGTCTTTATTTGAATACGGCCGGACACGGTCAAAACAGAACAAAGGATTTGTAATGCCAGAGTGTGTGCTGATAATGAAAATGCAAGAGGTATATATCCCCTGTCCCCAAGTCTTGGCCCATTGCCCATTTGCTATTTGCTGAGAGAGTCAAGATTTCGATGTCAGGAAGTGGCACAGGAAACAGTTCACGGTTAAGGCCTCTTGCTACATGGCCTGTGTTCTCGGAACATATAGGCCGTGAGCCAGGGCCGCAAATTTGGGCCGCGGCTACCATCTTGGGGGACTAACTTTCATAGTGATTTTTGGGAAGGTATACACCCCTGCTTCTAGAAAATATGTGATAGCAATGCAGCAGTTGCCTCCAAATGTGTGCTATCACATGTTTTATAACACTACCAAGCATATTTTTCGGGTCTCATGTCCGAAATTACATGCCCCAAATGAATCATGATAGCTCCTGAACCATAAGTCCTATATGCATGTTTCTGGTCTCCTTTGATAGGTAACAAGCTAGGACATATGAATCCAGTGTAAGTAAACCCACATCTATTACCATTCCAGAGTAAATAGAGATAAAATGAAGGAAAACATCATATTTTTACCCTCGCCTGGTACATAATCTTAATTTTAAAGGCAATATGACCATTATAACCAATATCCCATGGGTAATAATGCAACTGAATGTGTTCTCCTACTCCTTGACTACAAATCTAACTCTGGATGTGATGAAAATACACTAAAAATACAACATTTATGATACAATTTATAAAGATATCCCATTCGATCCATGGACATGACTTTTCAAGGCTGTCTAGATCTATAATTATTGTCATCTGACTCCACCCACCCATATGAACAAACATTTGATTGGATGTCTATAAGCCAACCACTGTTCTAACATCATCTAAAGTGGACTGCATTAGAGCCACACTCTTCTTTCAGCAAGCATGGACGATCGTGATCCTAGGAGAAAGCGTAAGGAACATTTGAATCAATTAATCATGTTTTAAACATGTTACTGTGCAGGTTAAGATGTGTTAACATGTTACTGTGCAGGTTAAGAGGTTAGGATGTTACTGTGCAGGTTAACAGGTTAAGATGTTAACATGTTACTGTGCAGGTTAATACAACAATCAAGGTGCCCTTCTTTTTCCATAATCCTTTACCGTTACTGGTAAATCAAGGTAAATAGAGTGCAATATAGCATCTAAACAACACACTGTAAGTGGGGAGATAAGAGTGGAGAGATTGAAATCTATCAGAATAGTAGTAGTAGGGGCGCCCCAGTGGCGAACCACATAGCGCGCTCAGCCGCGACACAGCCAACCCGGGTTCGACTCCCGAACCCGTCGTTATTTGCCGAATGTCTTCCCCCCACTCTGTCTCACATTCCTCCTCTGTCTCTCTCTACTGGACTGCCCAGTAGAAATAAAGCGATAAAATGCCAAAAAATTTATCTTAAAAAAAAAAATAGTAGTAGTAGATTATTTTATTCAGCCATCACACACAAAACAATAATAGTATGCACAATCATTCCAGACTGTCAACAGTCTGATTTGGGCAGTGACTAAAAAGGTACAGGCTGACGCATAATGCTTAGATATGCCTGTCCTATATTCTTATGAAATTAACTAAATTCAACAAAATAAGGATTATTCACATTTGTAATCCTCAAAAATAACAATTTTCTTGAAAACCAAAAGCGAATGACTTATTCTTAAATGTATATCAGCATTGTTCCACAAGTTAACCCCAACCATAGAAATACATCTCCTTTGAATCCCTTTCTTAGTTTTAGTCACTCTTATACAGTATATTCTCTCATTAGACTAACTTCTAGTGAATGAAATAGTGAAGTTAAAATATTCCCCATTTTTTGTGGACCCCCTGGAACCTCCTCAAGCATCCCGGGGCCACAGACCCAACATTATAATAATAATAATAATAATAATCTTTATTTGTATCGCAACTGAAGACAGAAACATCTGCACATGTTTCTAATAAACATTTATTCATTCTATATACATGTCACATTAAAACCCCAAATATGCCTAATATATAGGATCGAGATCAAGGTAAATAGAGTGCAATATACCATCTATTTATGGTATATACTATATTTAATACTGTAATGATCATGGGTTTAAATAAACAACATACTTACAACACAATAAACATGGGTCTGGATTCTATTTAATGATAAGAGAGACACATGTAGAACTTTGAACTTAAAAGTTTATTAGATATCTGAGAGCCTCATCAATACAAGTATGGTCTGTGTGAAACGTTAATCAATTACTGTGCCACACTTTACTTTTTTAATCTTTTAAAACCTGTTACGCTGTAAGGTCCCCCAATTGGGGGACCGTGCTTTTCTTTATTATAAATCGATCAACAGAGACCATAATAGATCCACAATTATCATACCATGGGGTATCATTGGAAAGCCACACTCGTTGGCTACAACCATGTCCAAATATTGGTGGTGAATGAGCTCAGTGAGTGAAGTCAAAAGAACCTGTAATAGAATATAATGATCCGGTGGAGCTGATGAAATAAAGATTAAATGGAAGCAAAGAAACGTTTCGTTGTCTTTATTTGAATACGGCCGGACACGGTCAAAACAGAACAAAGGATTTGTAATGCCAGAGTGTGTGCTGATAATGAAAATGCAAGAGGTATATATCCCCTGTCCCCAAGTCTTGGCCCATTGCCCATTTGCTATTTGCTGAGAGAGTCAAGATTTCGATGTCAGGAAGTGGCACAGGAAACAGTTCACGGTTAAGGCCTCTTGCTACATGGCCTGTGTTCTCGGAACATATGCGCTTGTGGTTGGCAGTTTACCACGTGGGCTTCAAGACAGGGGTGTTGTTGTTTGTGAGGACAGGATGTTCTATGCAAAAAGGTGTCATGTTGAGCAGTTTCATGTCAAGCGGGTGTCGGGTCATGTCAAAAGTTGAACGAAAGGTGATAAGGTTGCTGGGTTTCAATGAGTTTGTACAGAGTTGCTTTAAGGTATTCAGATGAATCAGTACGGAGTTGTTTAAAGGTATATTAATTCCATTACAAACCTCAATGTTTTCATGGTGTTATTCACCGGCACAGATGCAGAAAAGAAAATCATAATTTATATTCTCCTTTTTTTCATTACAATTTACTCAAGCCTAGTTATATTATATATAGTGTGTAGAGGCACTAAACCAACATTCCTCTCTATGTGGGGGAATGGTAGTGCAACAAACAGTAAAGTATCAACGGAGAATGAGACACTTGTTTTAAATTAAACCATTATTTTCTTTGATTTTTCTGCCTAGGTTACGTCTCTAAACTCTTACTGACATAAAGAAACCACTTCCTGTTCCTTATATTTTGGGGAGAGGGGGAGGGGCTAATAGGTTAAACCCACAACATTAAGAGATTTCTCACAAATTAATAATATAGCCATACCATCGGTAATATGAACAAAAACAAAATCTTTATATTAAATCAAATTATATTATATTGGAGAATAAATTAATATAAAAACCTCATGTCACAAAATCACTATTCTGGCTGCTACATTTCCAATCCCTAATTGTTACCGTGGAACAATTATCAATGAATGATATTGCAGCCACATTCTACAACATTGATACATACAACACAATATATACAGTAATAACATTATGGAAGTCCATTTCTTTTTTTAAATTGAAGTCAAGGTCCAATGTGATGTTTCTGTCTTTCAACATTGAACACAGAAGTCTTCCTAGTGATCAGAGCTTAAAGCATGTGACCCACCAGTTCTGTGGTGAAACAGGCTGAGATTTTGTCAGATGCTCTCGGTTGTATGCAACGACGGAATGGGAAAACTGCAGAGAGACATTTCATCAGTGCATGTGTGTGTGAGTGTTCCTGTGTGTCGCCCATCTCGGATGTCTGTGTGTTCTTCTTCTAAAAAAGTACATGGGGTTTCTGTTTAATATACTGCAAACTGTGTTTGGGGACCTGTTCTCTTTATTCTTTTCAAGTCTACTCTCAGCTTAAACGGAACAACTAAATGGTTTATTTCCTGTATGAGTTCTAGTGTGTTTCTTCATATTTGATTTATCATTGAACCCTTTGCCACAAACTGAACAGCTAAATGGTTTATTTCCTGCATGAGTTCTAGTGTGTTTATTCATATTTCCTTTATCATTGAACCCTTTCCCACAAACTGAACAGCTAAATGGTTTCTCTCCTGTATGAATTCTCATGTGTGTCTTCAGACTTATTTGCTGACTGAACCCTTTCCCACAAACTGAACAGCTAAATGGGTTCTCTCCAGTATGAGTTATCATGTGTCTCTTCAGACTTATTTTCTGACTGAACCCTTTCCCACAAACTGAACAGCTAAATGGTTTCCCTCCTGTATGAGTTCTAGTGTGTTTATTCAGATCTCCCTTCCTACTGAACTCTTTCCCACAAACGGAACAGCTAAATGGTTTCTCTTCAGTATGAGTTCTCATGTGTGTCTTCAGATCTCCCTTCCTACAGAACCCTTTCCCACAAACGGAACAGATAAATGGTTTCTCTCCAGTATGAGTTATCATGTGTGTCTTCAGATGTATTTGCTGACTGAACCCTTTCCCACAAACGGAACAGCTAAATGGTTTCTCTCCAGTATGAGTTAACATGTGTGTCTTCAGACTCGTTTGCTGACGGAACCCTTTCCCACAAACTGAACAGCTAAATGGTTTCCCTCCTGTATGAGTTCTAGTGTGATTCTTCATATTTCCTTTATTATTGAACCCTTTCCCACAAACTGAACAGCTAAATGGTTTCTCTCCATTATGAGTTCTCATGTGTGTCTTCAGATCTCCCTTCCTACACAACCCTTTCCCACAAACTGAACAGCTAAATGGTTTCTCTCCAGTATGAGTTATCATGTGTGTCTTCAGATTTGTTTGCTGACTGAACCCTTTCCCACAAACTGAACAGCTAAATGGCTTCTCTCCATTATGAGTTATCATGTGTGTCTTCAGATTTGTTTGCTGACTGAACCCTTTCCCACAAACTGAACAACTAAATGGTTTCTCTCCATTATGAGTTCTCATGTGTCTCTTCAGATGTGCCTTCGTACTGAACCCTTTCTCACAAACTGAACAACTAAATGGTTTCTCTCCATTATGAGTTCTCATGTGTGTCTTCAGATCTCCCTTCGTACAGAACCCTTTCCCACAAACTGAACAGCTAAATGGTTTCTCTCCAGTATGAGTTATCATGTGTCTCTTCAGATGTGCCTTCGTACTGAACCCTTTCCCACAAACTGAACAACTAAATGGGTTCTCTCCAGTATGAATTCTCATGTGTGTCTTCAGATTTCCTTGGTGATTGAACCCTTTCCCACAAACTGAACAAACAAATGGTTTCTCTCCAGTATGTGTTCTCATGTGCATCTTCAGATCTCCCTTCCTACTGAATCCTTTTCCACAAACTGAACAAACAAATGGTTTCTCTCCAGTATGAATTCTCATGTGTTTCTTCAGATCCGTTTGCTGATTGAACCCTTTCCCACAAACTGAACAAAGAAAAGGTTTCTCTCCAGTATGAGTTCTCATGTGTGTCTTCAGATCTCTCTTCCTAATGAACCCTTTCCCACAAACTGAACAACCAAATGGTTTCACTCCGGTATGATTTTTTGTGTGTATCTTCAGATCTCTCTTCTTGCTGAACCCAGGCCTGTTAGACAACGTTTGTATTTTCTGTGTCTTCTTTTGTTTTACTGCCATCAAACCTGGACCTCCACTCTCCTTCCATTCATTTCTGTCATCAGTCTCAGCTCCAGAACTGCCATCATCACTGTCATCAGTCTCAGTTCCAGAACTGGCATCATCACTGTCATCAGTCTCAGCTCCAGAACCGTCATCATCACTGTCATCAGTCTCAGTTAGAGAACAGTCTGAAGAGAGAGGCTGGCTATCTCTAGTTGGTTCTAAATCACCAGCTGGATCTAAGTTACTGGTTAGTTCCGCTACTCCACAGTCCTCTCCTTCAGGTTCTGTTTTCATGTGTTCAGTTGAGGTGCTGGGTAAAGAGTATGCTTCTCTGTTTTTCTCCCTCTGGGTTTGAAGAGGCTGGAAGGACAGAGCGTTCTCTTGGCCATCTTCACATTTTACTGGGTTAACTGTGATCTTGGAGAGATCAGCTTCTTCCAGCCCTTGATCTAGTTCATCTTTAATCTGCTCTGGGTCCCGGTTTTGGCTGAGTTGTGAGGACAGAGTGTTCTCACCTTCATTTTCACATTTCATAGGTTGTAAGGTCATCTTGGAGCCATCAGCCTCCTCTAGATCTTGACACAGTTCCTCCTGCTCCTCTTTGATCTGTAGGAGCTCTGTGTCCTGGGTTTGGCTGAGCTGTGAGGACTGAGGTTTCTCTTCATCATGTTCACTCTTCACAGAGACAGGAAGCTCCTCTCCCTCCTGACTGATCCAGAGTTCCTCCTGTTCCTCTTTAATCTGTAGGCGCTCTGGCTCCTCCTGGACCAGACTGGGGCT
Organism: Notolepis coatsorum; assembly: GCF_963971535.1. NCBI lineage: Eukaryota > Metazoa > Chordata > Actinopteri > Aulopiformes > Paralepididae > Notolepis > Notolepis coatsorum. The sequence goes on along the minus strand of NC_140173.1, from coordinate 17,606,696 downwards.
CCTCTCCTGCTGCTCAGGGGGAACCTCCTCTTCACAGATACACAACTGTACGGCAATGGAGTCTAGAAAGAAGGGCATACAATAATTTCAATGTAATTTGTTGTAACCATTGCTTTTGAAAGTAACAAAGGGACAGGTCACTATTTCACACTACACTCTTAACTCAATCAGTGCCAGACCCGAGTAATGTCGGGTTATCTCGCCAACCGTTCAGCGCCAGACCCGAGTATAGTCGGGTTTTCATCGTTATTTCTTTTATTTGATATTTCTATTCATTTCAGGCACACAGACCTCGGGGTTATGAGGGGTGGAAGTAACAAAAATCAATAAATGAATGTGTAACCGATTAAATTAATATGTAACCGATTAAAATGCATTCAATAAATTAATGTGTAACCGATTAAAATGCAATCAATAAATGAACGTGTAACCGATTAAATTAGTGTAACCGATTAAAATGCAATCAAATAAAATAGTCACTTGATGAATCAATTCAGTGCGCTGCAATTCCATTCGCCATGACTTTCGACACCACTTTCATCAAATCGAGGTTTGTGCTCCATGTGTCAATCAAATGACCCCGCCCACAGTCGCAAATCCAGGCATCCACAATCGACTGCACTGGCCTTTTGGATTATCCAGCCAATCAGAATTTGAAATTTGAGTGAAAAATTTCTCGTTCACGTTGCTAAATATATTTTTGATTTTATTTCAGTCCCCGTGGTCCAGGTAACCACTGAGGTAGATTTAGAGGGTTTTTATTGTAAATAAACTTAGAACTTAGTTATCGAGAACACACAAATACATAATTTATTAAATCTAGAATAATTAAACTTGAAGACATGGTTAAGTTTCAAACAATGTTAATTATGTTTAGGGCAAGAAATAATACACTGCCAGAAAAACTACAAAATCTTTTTCATTTAGAAAGTGAGTTTAGTAGGAGAAAATACAATTTTAAACATCAGTTTGCACGTACCACACTTAAACAGATGTGTCCTTCAGTTATTGGTGTAAAGTTGTGGAATTCTCTCCATAGCGAGCTTAAGGGATGTAATAGTGTTTATCAATTCAAAAGAAATTATAAAAAATAAATATTTAGTCCGTATGAAAATCAAATGTGATCTGAATAGTGAGATCTTTTCTTTTCTTTTTTTTCTCTCTCTTTTATTATTATTATTATTATTATTATTATTATTATTATTATTATTATTATTATTATTATTATTATTATTATTTAATTTTTTCCTTGTTTAACTGTGGATTGTGAGTTTCTTGTATAATGGTATAAATTATTATTTGTATAAATTAGGTTGTACGCCGACCATTAAGTAAATACTTCTTTAGTTTAGGAATAAGGGGCAGGTAACTATAAGATTTATTCTTCTTCCTGCTCCTTTTGTCCATGGAATGTTATTTATGATTGTGTAATGAAGAAACTCTGATTGTATGATTCCATGTGGCAAATAAAAACTCTGAACTGAACTGAGAATCTGCCGAGATCTTGCCATCAGCCGCACAGGCGACGACGTCCTCCTCTTCAACTTGGAATGGCTTGAATGTTTTCTTGTCAATGCCCAAGAGCTGGTGGGGTTCAAGTAAACACAAGGGTGACCGAGCTCACGGCTGAAGCTACTAACAAGCGAACTTCGACGGCTAAAGTTAACTGAAGAGGAGCCTGTTTTTGACATCGACGGCACGAGCACCGCGACAGACGTGGTCTAGTAGGGAGACCACGTTTAAACATCTCTCCGGAAACGTTAGAGTGGTTTGTGAATTGCGGTTATTCCGCCGTTGGAATAGCCGAGTGCCTTGGGGTACACGTACACCCCCAATACCATCAGACAGATCGTGTCCCTGATGATTTGTCTGTGGCTGTTGCATCATCCCCTGCGTCTCGCACTATGATGCTGGCATCAATTGACCGTGCAGTTGCTACCCAGCTCGCATATATATTGATGTGGCAAATATGATTGACCAAGACCTTGACCTCGTTAACAGCCTTTTAGATGAGGAGTTCCCGGCGCCAACTGTTACCTTTGCTGATCATGATCGCAACATCTACTATGAGGATCCTGCTTATGAGAATGTTACTGTACCATCTGATGTTTAGGTTATGACCGCACTGGTGAAAAGTAAACAAGTGTTGTCTTTGTTTATTCCCATTCACACAGGTATTGCATTTGGTACTCTTTACACAGTTATTATTACTCTCGCAAATCTCTCATTCGTGCGTTTTCATTTACTCGGACAAACTGTTCCACACTGTTTTCACCTTGAGCCGTTGCCCTTTTTTATATTCTCCCACCTCGTTTACACAGAATCATTAAAATTGCACCTCAGCTGTAATGATAGAACAGCATGCATATTGAACTGTGAAGGGGCAGGTACAGTATGTTGAGAAAGACAGGAGAAGAGGAGGAAGGAGATGAGAGGGGTTACTGGACAATACAATTATAATGTCTGTTTAGACCGGAGCAAGTATTGAGGAGAATGAGGGCAGGTATAGAAGGTAATGGGATGTTTGAATGAGAAAGGTTATAGGGGGGGGGGGGTATGTGGTGTGATGTGCACATTGTTTTTTTTATCATCAGCAGCAGTGTTCTCAAGTGGGGGGGGGGGATTATTGGGGCGTCAATGGGCTCCGTTGACGAGTCTGATGGCTTGGGGGGGGAAACCGGTTGGTTCCTATTATGGTATTATGCTGCATAATATTTATTGGCATCTTGAACGGTCACGGTCCGCGATCACGGACTCACGGACCACCACAGGCTATTTCTTACTTCACATAAAAGATCATGTCTAAATAAAATGTATGCATTTTAGGGCTGTCCCCGACTAAGGATTTGGATGGTCGACTAGGATTGGCCAAAATTTGCCGTTAAGTCGACTTTCTATTGGTCGACTTAAAAAAAATAAAGTATAATATTTTTTAACTTTTTATTTAATTTTATAATTTTTTATCATTCCATTTGGGCTGTGCTTAATGTCTGAAGGAGTCGACTGAAGGCTTCTTGTCCTCTGCAAAAGCATGCAATTGGTCCACTGATGGATACATCTTGATATTAGTCTAGTCTAGTGTGTTCATTAGATGGGTGAAATCCTCTTTCAGTGCCTCTGTGCCTGTTTTCGTAGGCAGTTAGCCTCTGGCATGCGTGCCATTAGCGTTAACCATGCTTCTATGCCTCTTTTCTTTTGGAAAGAATGATAAAAAAAATAAAAATAAAACTTTTTTTTTTAAATTATATTCGACTAAGAGGTTGGCCAGTCGACTACGGCTCCTTTCGACCGATTAGTCGACTAATCGATTAATAGGGGTCAGCCCTAATGCATTTATTTATGTATTTATTCATAACGTTACCCTGGTGTATATCCCGTGCTTGGCTTTTACTTTGATATATTTACTACTTGTCACCACTAGGTGGCGGGTGAGCTGGACATTAGGAGAGTCTGATGGTATTGGGGTGTACCCCAAGGTGCTATCTGATGGTATTGGGGTGTACCCCAAGGTGCTGTCTGATGGTATTGGGGTGTACCCCAAGGTGCTGTCTGATGGTATTGGGGTGTACCCCAAGGTGCTGTCTGATGGTATTGGGGTGTACCCCAAGGTGCTGTCTGATGGTATTGGGGTGTACCCCAAGGTGCTGTCTGATGGTATTGGGGTGTACCCCAAGGTGCTGTCTGATGGTATTGGGGTGTTGTACCCCAAGGTGCTGTCTGATGGTATTGGGGTGTACCCCAAGGTGCTGTCTGATGGTATTGGGGTGTACCCCAAGGCACTCGACACAAACAGGGAGCGAAATAAACTTTTTGACTCACCGGCCAGTGGCGGGTAGATGGGAAGAGTCTACCCGCCAAGCATATTTCTTACCTGCCAATATATATTTTATATATACAATTTTTTTTTAAATAAAATATATATTATATAATCATACTTGTAGTTGTATTATCTGCGAGACATCGCCACCACGCAATAAGTCAAAATGCTTGCTATCTGCAAACAGCTCCACTGTCTGTTTTGGCTGTGTTGCTCTTCTAGAAAAATAATCCTTTCAGGGTTGCCTATTGAAATACTGTACACTTTCCTACTGTACACTTTCCTGATTAATTGAAATGGGGGACCCTGATGTAAACAAGACGAAAGTCTTTCTCTGGTCTGCATCCCCTTAACAATTGTGTGTATTGAGCTGTACTGTATTGTACCCATTCTGCAATCTGTTAATAAAGTTTTCAATCAATCAATCAATCACACCTCCAGTACAGAAACATTGTTTGAGTTTGCGTGTCAGGTAACCATTGATTGACAGTCGAGTCTGCCAATTACATCACATCGCTTGCACTCCGGTGCTGCAGCTGGACCCATTGCCCACCTCTGCTGTTGATAACGCTAGCCAAGTTATTATACACACAGATACACAGTGGGCCAGTGACTTTGGTGTAGGGGTGTAACAATGCATCGATCCTAAGGGGGAAATTCAACTGCATCGATTTGAAAATGTTAGAATAGATTATCGCAATTTTAATGTGTACACGTTATGTTATTGTCATGTCCGTTACAGCCAACACACCGACATACGCTACTGCATCAACGTTATGATTAACAAAGCAAGGCATTCGTTTTGTTGCATTAACGTTATATTACTATTGCTATCGATAAATCTAGGTGTTCTAAAATCTATTGCTATTGGTAAGAGAGACTATAATAAGTTGGTGTCTCGGAAAACGAGAGCCCTGATCGCGGAGTTTCAGGAAGTAAACAAGAAAAATGAGAGCTTCCGATTGGTCATTTGCTTTATTTCCCATGAAACCAGTCACTTCACTCTACTGTGATTGGACCGTTGGCTTGAGTGCAATGTGGGACTTGTAGTTTTTTAACGATCTCGCAGCGGAGGAAAAAAAAGACGAGAGAGGCTATAATCTGTATTCGCACAGCGTGCGCGTAATTGTGGTCACAGAGGCACTTCACTTAGCAAAAGCGAAAGGCCTCTCCTCTGTCCTGATTCTCCTAGATCTATCTGCAGCCTTCGACACAGTCAACCACCAGATCCTCCTTGCGGCCCTCGCAGGAATGGGAGTGGCTGGCTCTGCGCTGACATGGCTGTCATCATACCTCAATGACCGCTCCTACCAAGTGTCATGGAGAGGGACCCTGTCGGCCACCCGCCCCCTGCGGACGGGTGTCCCCCAGGGCTCGGTTTTAGGACCCCTTCTCTTCTCCCTCTACACTAAATCACTGGGTAACATTATCACGTCTCATGGCTTCTCCTACCATTGTTATGCCGACGATACTCAACTCTTCCTCTCCTTCCCTCCCTCAGATATCCACGTCTCTGAGCGGATCTCGGCCTGTCTGTCCGACATCTCCGCCTGGATGACGTCCAACCACCTCAAACTGAACCTAAGCCAAACAGAATTGCTCCACCTGCCGGCCAAATCCTCCCCCCTAACCGACCTTTCAATCACAGTCGAGAATGCAGCTGTGACTGCGTCCCCGACCGCCAAGAACCTTGGTGTTGTCCTCGACGACCAGTTGAACTTCTCTGCTCACATCGCAGCGACGACCAGAACCTGCCGATTCCTCCTGAGCAACGTCAGAAGGATCCGCCCCTTCCTGACAAAAGAAGCCACCCAACTCCTCGTCCAATCAACAGTCATCTCCCGCCTCGACTACTGCAATGCACTGCTCGCTGGCCTCCCGGCCACTGCCACTAAGCCTCTTCAACTCATTCAGAATGCAGCGGCCCGCCTGATCTCAAACCTACCGAAGTCGGCCCATGTCACCCCACTTCTTAGGGACCTGCACTGGCTCCCCATTGCTGCACGAATCCGCTTCAAGGCCCTCGACCTAGCATACCGGGCGGCAAAGGGAACCGCTCCCGCCTACCTCCGGTCAATGGTCTCTAACTACACACCCTCAAGACCCCTACGCTCTGCATCTTCTGGCCGCCTCAGACCTACTCCTATCCAAGCTCCGGGAGGGTCATCAAAGAGAAGTCGCCTATTCTCAGTCCTTGCCCCACAATGGTGGAATGAACTACCCACCCCAGTTAGGACAGCCGAATCACGTCCAATCTTTCGCCGTCGACTAAAGACGCACTTCTTCAACCATTATCTGAATTTAAAAAAAAAACTACAAAAAAAAAAAAAATCTAACCCTAACTAACCGTACTGTCATGCACTTGTCCTAATAAACTAACCTACACTGTAGCACTCAACACTTTGATGAACATTGTTGCTCAGCTGATAGAGTTGTGCCCTTCCTGATGGCTTGTCGTACAGAACTTGTAAGTCGCTTTGGATAAAAGCGTCAGCTAAATGACTAAATGTAAAATGTAAATGTAATTGATTTTTACCGTTCGCATACAAATATTTTTAGGGGCCTGCTTATGAACTACACGTCTACACGCCACACGGCGGGCAGCCCTCTAAGTGTCATGCGCCAAAGGTAAAAACAGACCGCCCCTGGCGGGCGGCGGGCTTTAGTTTCGGTCCCTGGACACAAACCACAGCTATTCTACAGGTACGGGGAATAGGGCTCTGTAGTTCCTTCATACCAGTCCATCGTGTATTATTCCCCAATATGTTTCCTAATCAGTGTCCCTTTTTAAAATACATTTCAAATCGTTTGTCTATAACGTGTGTATTGTAAATCATAGTGTTAATTATTCTCAATTCTGGTGTTATAGCTTTATACTTCTTGGGGTAACTGTTCAATTATCTTTCCTCTGTTGCATCTATTCTCATCCCCAGGGCCCTATTCCCCGTACCTGGTTCAACTAAGTCGATCAAAAGTCCCATTATCCAGATTCAATTAACCTGATGTTTGAATCCAGGCTTTCCCTGTTCCTCTAACGCTGATTCAGTCTCGTTCATTCGAACCAGACTTAATACTCAGGATAAGTGCGCACGGCCGCCTCGCCTGAAAAGACAGCAGGTGTTGATCGCAGAAATCCTGATTTTCTAACGGCATTGATTGATTGATTGATTTTAAACTTTCTTAACAGATTGCAGAATGGGTACAATACAGTACGGCTCAATAGCCTCGCCGACAAGTTAAATGCATATCTATAGGCTAATGTTAAGTCCCTCATTACCCCAATCAATCAGATTATATTTCTTTAATTGTGCCTGCTGGCAGTAGGCTTAATGGAATGAATAATCGAATGAGATCTATTGCTAGCGAAAATAATTAGTTCAACTCTTTCAGAATAAGTAGATACAAACAAGCCCAAAGAGTATCTAATTGTTACGAATTAATAGATACTTATGAGGATATCTGTACAGTGTATGCGCTCGGCTTAGGTATCATGTACTATATAAATACATGGTTCCCAAAGTTTCAAGGCGCGACCCAAAATAACGCGTCAGAGAGGTTATACAGTTTCACTATTAATCAGGTTTTAATCTTCTGACATCATCCATACATGCATTGAATTGATTAACCATTGGTTTATACCAGTAACACATGTTCATCATCAGATAACAGTGCTTGAAGCCTTGAACAGATGAATGCATTTTCTCAAATGCATTAATGTCAACGGCTCATAAAATTTCTCAAATCCGTCAAACAGCGCATCTCAGACATTTTAATTGCAGTTACAATATCACAATAACGTGTGAGTGACAGTGATACAATTCAACAATCCACAGATTCAGATTCCTCGTAATTCATAATCCACAGTCCACGCTATAGACTAGGGCTGTCTTAAATACTTCGAAGCTTCGTTCGATGGCACAAGCTTCGAACATAAAAAAAAATCGAAGTTTAAAATAAAATTAAAATTAATTTTTTTTTTTATATATTTTATTTTGCCTCCAAAATCTTGCGCCTCCATTCCAATGAAACAAAAGTAAGCGGCGCCTTCCCGCTTCCATTCCAATGAAATGAAAGTAAGCACCGCCTCGACTCCACCTCTCTACAACAAGCACGTGGAGATTATCTGTGTTGAAAACAACAAGGACATGTGCAGCAGACATGTCGACGAAGAAGCGAAGCAATGCCGTTTGTTATTTAAGACTATGTCGGACAGATGAGTTCATTGTGCTGCTTTTTTAAAGTGTCCCGACCCATATAAAAATATGGCTTAATAAAACGTGCTTAATTAAGTCGAATTCTGCCTTTGTCTCTATCAACTCCGGCTCAGTGGCCTCGTGGGTAGAGTGTCCGCCCTGAGTTCGGGAGGCTGGGAGTTCAAGCCCTGGCCGAGTCATACCAAAGACTATTTAAAAAATGGTACCCATAGCCTCCCTGCTTGACACTCAGCATCAAGGGTTGGTTTGGGGGGGAAGTCCTTGCGACATACTAGAGTCATGTCCAAGGGGTGTACTTGTACATCAAGCTGCCTCACGCTACGGAAACAGGAGATATGCTCCTGCCCCATGTGCCGTTACGGCTCGAGAACCATTGGTTCTCAAAGGCAACTTATCTATCAACTACATATAAATATTTATATAATTGTTTGCTTGATAGACGAAGGTTGCAACATAATTATGTAATGTCATGTCACTGCACCCAGGCAGCGCAGCCAAGTGAAACCTTGTTGGCTGCGTCACAGTCACGAAAGGGGCTACTTAATTAATGAATCCAATCCACTTTATTTATAAAGCACATTTAAAAACAACAAAGTTTACCAAAGTGCTGTACAAGTCCCAAAACACATAAATCTTTTTTGAAGCTTCGAATTAAAATCGAAGCTCGGCCCCCGAAGCTTCGATTGCCAAAAAAAACTTCGAAGGTCAGCCCTACTATAGACACTTCAATTTATGCTTGAATGAAACACAATCCGGGCGCTCCGTTAAGCAAATACATCCACAGCAGAGAATATGAAACTAATCAGAGCCAAACGCCCGATAGGTTTCATTCATAAAAAATATCCCAGCGGGATTCACATTTGCAATGCGCCGTTATTAAAATAACCACATCCACATGCAGTGTGTATCGCGACTCGGAGCGCCGTATACAACGTGCATTATTTAGGACAAAGTCAATTTAGTATCAGCATTTTAGGTCTATTATTTTACATTTCAAAAGCCCCCCCTAGGAAAACGAAGCACAAAAACATAATTCAGAATGGTATAATGCAGATCTACACTGTGATAAGGAAAGTTTTATATGTTATCAGTCATTTCTAAATACAATAGCAAATTATCGATATGCACTTCCTTTCTGTATCATATGTATTCATAAAGAACATAATACTGTATACATGTGCTCTCTCTGATTCGGATGGCACAGCATAACAGGTACAAAGGTTAGCTCTACAAACAGCCAGTTTGACTAGCCATTGAGCTGTCACTCCTAACCTACCCCCACCTGTTGTGTCATCATGACCCAGAGCCACTCTGTACCCCATGTCTACCCCTCCCCAATATCACGCCACTGTTGTGTTGAACCAAGAGTACACTATACCGTGTATGAATCTAATTGGCTAAGAACTGTCATGCCATAATGTACACTCCTCTTTTTGTTCTATATAAACTGACTGGGAACGTCCATTAAGGGTGTGTCGGTTCCCATGTACTCTTGACAAGTGATGGGAAACGATTCCACCATTCTGATCAGAATAAACCTTCAGAACTAAGAAACCTAGGCCTCTCTCCTTCCTGGCACCTTCCATCCTCTCCGCGCCGTGTCCCTTGCCGCCTCCTGCACGTTGTTGGGACCTGGTTCCTTTCTTTTTCTGAATTTTCTTTATTTCCACACAGCTCCGACGCTTCATTGCCACCTCCGTTGTATTTTCCAGTGTTACATTGTATGCTCCGCATTGCTCCTAATCCAATCTGCGTGGTGACCTGGTTAGCCTCTATGTTAGCTTGTAAGCTAGTTTGTATGTTAGTCTGTAGCTTCTCTGCACTGACATTCAGCGTCCCGCTAGCTTGTTCTACCTGTTAGTTTAGGTTCGTGTTAACGTTAGATAATGTACAAAATAAACGTATTTCCGGTGCTTTAGACGTCGCTCTTTTATTTTGAAACCCCCCGACGGGAAGTAAAAATGATGCCTCTTTTTCTGCTTACGCGTCCGGTTCTGTGTTTGTTGGTTTTCGTTAGCTAGCAACATCTCAACACCAGCCATGGGAATACTGTTTTCTAAATTGTGAAGGCTTTTAATCGTCAAGGTATGAGGATTTGAAGGCATGGTATCCATAAACTTCAATCGGTTCGGATCCTTTGAATTAAATGAGAATGTAAACAAACACTGGCGTCACGTTAGTAAGTATCACTGCGTTGCGTGAAATTACTGACTGAGCCCAGAGAGGAGTGGTTCGGCAAAAAATAGTTCAGAGTATATTTGCTTAGAGAACATAATTGTCGAATATTTTTTATTTCTCCACGTGGTAAATACACAGGTCACAACATGTTTACAGGAACGTTTTGGAGTTGTATTTGGAGTGTATTTCGTGACTGTAGGGAACTTCAGGGTAAAGGACTGCCCCACTTCCAGTGATGAAGCTAAGCTACGCTAACGGTGCGGGCGTTTCCTAAGCCTACTGCAGGGTATGTATCTTCTTGTCTAACTCCAGGGAAGATGGCAAATAAGCTAATTTCCCAAAATGTTGCCGTTTTCCTTTAAGATACATACCTTTTTCTTCTCTGTGCATGCAGTAGGAGTAGGAAGACGTGCACCGTTAACCTAGATTAGCGTCAGTCACTGGAAGTAGGTTCCTCCATTAGCCTAGTTCCCAGCGTCTTCCTACTCCTACTGAAAAAGGTATGTATCTTCTTGTCTAACTCCAGGGTAGATGGCAAATAAGCAAATTTCCCAAAATGTTGGAGTTTTCCTTTAAGGCTTTTTTAAAATCTCCCCTGAGAAGTACACAACTTCAACCGGTCACTAAGGCTATTCCATAATTTAACTCCCAAAATGTAAACACATATAGCTTTTACATTAGTTCTTACCTTTTTACATGTTTTAAGAATACATAACCCTCTTAAATTATACTTTCCTTCTATTGGTTGAAAGAGACATTGGGCCTCATTCAACAATACTCTTATTATTTTTCTTATATTCTTGCTTACCTGTCTGTTAAGAGAACAATAAGAAAAGCCACTGCCACATTCATCAAGCCGTTCTTAACGTCGAAATCTGTGCTTACCCAGGAGATTTGCATGATGAATCCCACTCATTCTTAAACTCAAAAGCGCGTTTGCGCTAAATTCATTTGCATACAGACACACCCACCATCTCCTTATAAGGCGAATGAGGCGTGTGTAAAACAGCCGTGGTTCGGCATCTGATCCCCGTCTGATATATTCAACAGGAAGCGATTTGCGACTGATCTCAAAACGACACACACACACACGTCTCACGACTTGCGACTTAGTGCATGTGTGTGTGTGTGTGTTCCTGTGGGTCGCTCATCGCATGTGTGTGTGTTAATCTGATGACAAATAAAGACCTATACTTGTACTTATAAAGATATTATTATTATTATACGTACTGTATAGTGGGAAATAAATCGTTCCAGCAAAGTAGGCTTTGTCAATACTGAACGACTGGCTGCGCGCTTGTCAAGAACCAATCGCGCAGTATACTGATATATATATGCCGCTGATCATATGCTCTCTCCTTTCGGAGAGAAATGACAGGTGACAGATCCGGTATTAGGTTCGGAAATACCGGATCTGTCACCTGTCATCTCTCTCTGAAATGTCCGTGGCTAAAACTCAGAGTCTGCTCAGAACTTTAGGTGTGGAGCAGAGCAGAGAAGAGAGGAGAGGAGAGGTTGTAACCGCGTTCTATGCGTACGGCCTGGGCAGCCAGCATCTAACTGTTCTAACAGCAATATATAATCCATTTCAGAAGCAGAACGCACGCAATAAGTTATAATAATAATGATAGTTATTGAAAAGTTCAGGGTTTATAAAGTCGTATTTGGGGGTACTGTATTTGGGGGCAATTGACCAATGGTTTGCTTTCAACCCATGAACTCCTTCCTCTCTCACCATTTTATATATTTTTATTTTATCTACTAAAACTGTATTGTGTATTATATTGTTTGTTTTGTAAAGTGTCTTTGAGAATAAGGAAAAGCGCTATATAAATCTTATGTATTATTATTATTATGAATGGTAGGCTTTTTTAAATGTTTCTCATCTGGGTAAGAGTTTCTTATCTGGGTAAGAGTGCTCTCGACCACTCTTCGAATTTGGTCTTGCATGAGAGAAAAGCAACAATAAGAAAATATTGCTGAATTCCAGGTAAGAACAAAATAAGAGGGAATGCTAGTTAAGAACAAAATCTGTTCTTATATCGCTTCATGAATGAGGCCCATTGAATACAAACTAGTAGGCTTTACTCTTAGCACGAAAAATGATTTCCAAGGTTTTTATGTACACCATATCTACTCATTTGAATGTGCAAGACTTTATGAATAATGGATTTGTCAATTCAAGGTAACTAGCTTTGTTTATTATTCTAATAGCTCTTTTCTGTAGTTTAATAATATGATCTATATTTGTTTTATAAACATTCCCCCAGACCTCAACACAATATGACATGTATGACACAACAAGTGAAAAATACAATATATGCAAACATTTCTGATTTAACAGCTCCCTTGTTTTGTACAGAATGCCAACAGATTTGGCTAATTTACCTTTGATATATTGTATATGTGGCTTCCAACAGCCACATATACATGCTGTGGCATCAGCTCTTAAACCTTTGGATTCTGCATATCACTCAGCTCTTAGGTTTATTAATGGTGACAGATATGATACTCACCATTGTGTCCCGTGTATGATAGGGTGGGTTGACCCTCTCTTGCAGAAAGGCGCAAAAAACTGGTATTCATTTATGTAGATTTTTAAATTATTTTAGAACATTATTTTTTTTTTTATTATTATTACTATTTTTTGAGTTTCATTTTCTGCTAATATTGCTTTTATTATGTACCGTTTACATTTGTACAATCGTTCGTTTCTGTAAATGAGGGAAACTTCAGAAGCTTAATATTTTTAAATAAAGGTTGAAATGAAATATCTGCAACCCTGTTAATTGTGCTGTTGCCTGTCTTGGCTAGGGCGCTCTTGTATAAAAGATATCTCAATGTGAATTATTTTTTAAATAAAGGTTAAATAATTAAATAAATATATTAAGGATGGGCCGATGGGTATAGATGTTTTATAAAGTATGTACATTTACATTTGTACAGATTTATAAAATAATTAAAATGAAAAATTATCAAAAGCATGTTTTGTACAGCCTATTTTTTTTTTATCAGGATTTAGCATAGTCGTTTACATTACTGTATATATATATATATATATATCCAGAATTTCTCTTTTCATTGAAGCATCATGGGACATATCTTTACTTATGTTTTAATGGGACAAGGGTCCATTTAGTAGTAATGGGGAATTGGAAATGGCTGGAAATTTAAATGGCTGGAAATGATTGATGGGCCATTTATTTTGGTGATATAATGCAAATCTTATATAATAATTTTTTTGCATTTCATGTGATGTTTAAAATAAAGTTAGATTTATTGGAATATAGAGATCTTCTTCAGATTAATCACAGTATTATGTCACCTTGAAAATGATGGTAATGAGAATCATGGAAAAACATGCATAAAACAATTGGGGATATAGTTTGAACGACCGCCTCATCTTTGCATGATTTATTTCAAGCATGTGTATGAACACTGAAGATGGATTTACCCTTTAGAGCCTTACCTGGTGTTTTAATGCAGTCCACCAAGTAGACAGATAGTTCCTTTAGTCCCAACAGAGAGGGGTGACTGCAAGACGCCATCTCCTCCACTGTACTGGATATCAGTGGGGCGGGCTGTGGCCTAAAAATACCAGATAAAAACAGTAACAATAAGAGTCTTGCAAAGTACAATGTTCACTCTCCCCAGAGTAATTGTAGATTGACAGGTTTGGCTGAGTGTTGTTTTTTTTTATGTTAGACGAATAGACATGTCTTGTCACTGGTACTTGATGATGAGAGTGTCACCTTAAAGGGATAGTTCAATAGTTTTGGACATCAAGTGGTATGAAATACTATAGTAGTATAGTTGATGCAGTGCCCTCAGTTTACGCACAGAGTCTCGTGGTCGGAGTTCTGACCTGGCAGAAGTTTTAATCACCCACAGCAGAAAACAACGTGCCTCATTTTCTATGCTTCAAGACCCAGCATTTAGTGACTACGTCACACTGAGACTAGTTCAACACATCATGTCACTCTCTGAAGCATAGGAAATGTTTTCTGCTGTGGATGATTAAAACGTTTGCCTGCAGGTTATTGTGTGGAATAACACTTTTTTGTCTCATGACAACAGGAAACAACATCAAAGAAACAGATATTCAATGTCCACCTCTTAAAAGACACACAGATAAGAGAAGTGTTCACACTGAAGCTGAAGAATAGATATCAAGCCTTGCAAGATCTAAGCAGTGACGAAGGAGACCAGCAATACCAATGGGAAAGGATAAGGAAACTCTCACAACAACATGTAAGGAAGTGATAGGAATAAAGAAGAGACACCATAAAGAGTGGATATCAGCAGAAACACTACGCAACATAGAAGAAAGGAGACAGAAAAAGGCAGAAGTTAACAACAGCAGAACAAGGGCAACCAAGGCAAAAGCGCAAAGAGAGTACACTCAGGCAAACAGAAAGGTCAAAAGAAATGCCAAGAAGGACAAGCGAAACTACATCGACAACCTGGCTAAAGAAGCAGAAGAGGCAGCAGCAAAAGGAAACATGAAGGAACTGTATGACAGCACCAAGAAACTGTCCGGAAAGTTCAGCAGACCAGAACGACCAATCAAAAACAAGGAAGGAAAGACCATCACAAGACTGGACCAACAGCAAGAGGGATGGGCAGAGTATTTTGAAGAACTACTGAATAGACCGGCACCACCTAACCCCCCGGACATTCAACCTGCGGAGACTGACAGTCATCAACTGTGGAAAGCCCAGCAAGCAGGAAATCCAACAGGCCATTGCACAACTAAAGAATAGTAAGGCAGCAGGACCAGACAACATCCCTGCAGAGGCACTGAAGGCAGACATAGACACCTCGGTAGAGATGCTACACCCTCTGTTTGAGAAGATCTGGGAGAAAGAGGAAGGGCCAACAGATTGGAAAGAAGGCTACTTGGTCAAAATACCTAAGAAAGGAGACCTCAGCCAATGCCACAACTACAGAGGAATCATGCTTTTATCAGTGCCAGGAAAAATCTTCAACAGAATCCTCCTCGAACGAATAAAGAAAGCGGTGGATCCGCAGCTAAGAGACCAGCAGGCAGGCTTCCGGCCCAATAGATCATGTGTGGACCAGATTGCAACCCTCCGAATCATAGTCGAGCAATCATTGGAATGGAACTCTCCACTATACATCAACTTCGTAGACTATGAGAAGGCATTTGACAGCCTCCACAGAAACACCCTCTGGAAACTGCTTCGACACTACGGCATACCAGAAAAGCTTGTCAACATCATGAGGAACTCCTATGAAGGTATGACCTGCAGAGTCATACACAGCGGACAGCTCACACGAAGCTTCCAAGTGAAGACCGGAGTAAGGCAAGGTGGTATCCTGTCCCCTTTCCTCTTCCTCCTGGCCATCGACTGGATATTGAAGACCACAACAGCACAGAGGAGAAACGGGATCCAGTGGACACTCACAACACAACTGGACGACCTAGACTTCGCAGACGACCTTGCCCTACTATCCCACAGTCGACAACAGATGCAGGAGAAGACTAACATACTGGCAGACACCTCAACACAACTAGGCCTCAACATCCACCAAGGAAAGACCAAAATACTCAAGATCAACACAAACAACAAAGACCCAGTAAACCTGGAGGGAACAGCACTTGAGGAAGTAGAATCCTTCACCTACCTAGGTAGCATCATAGATAAGAAGGGTGGCACGGAGGCAGATGTCAGAGCAAGAATCAGCAAGGCAAGGGCCTCATACATCCAACTAAAGAACATCTGGAGCTCCAAGGTTATCAGTCAGCAGACAAAGATCAGACTATTCAAATCCAACATCAAGCCAGTACTCTTATACGGATCAGAGACGTGGAGGACAACCAAGATCACAATGACTAGAGTGCAGTCATTCATCAACAGATGCCTGAGGCGGATCCTGAACATCCACTGGCCAGATACCATCAGTAACAATGATCTCTGGCAGAGAACGGGCGAACAACCAGTGGAAGAACAAATCAAGAGAAGAAAGTGGGGATGGATCGGCCACACACTACGCAAACCAAACACCAGCACCACCAGACAGGCCCTTAGATGGAACCCCCAAGGCAAAAGGAAGAGAGGCCGGCCCAAGAACACCTGGCGCAGGGACTTGGAGACAGACATCACACAGAGCGGACTGACATGGAAACAGCTGGAAAGCAAAGCACAGGACAGAGGACCCTGGCGAACTGTTGTCGACGGCCTATGCTCCCCCAAAAGGAGCGATAGGCGTAAGTAAGTAAGTAATAATAATAATAAATCAAATTTATATAGCGCCTTTCATAGAACCCAAGGTCGCTTTACAATCAGGACAAAAAATAGGGCAAGGAAAATAGGGGGGGGGGGGGGGAGAGGGGATGAGGGAAAGTAGGGGATAATAGACCTAATTTAATCTAAAACTAACTGATGGGGAAAGCCTTGGTGAAGAGGTGTGTTTTTAGAGCGGATTTGAAGGTGTCCAGGGTTGGGGCGTTGCGGATTTCGGGGGGGGAGAGAGTTCCAGAGGGCAGGGAAAGCCACGCTGAAGGCTCTGTCCCCAAAAGTCCGTAACCTGGTGCGAGGGATGGAGAGGAGACCTAGATCAGAGGATCGTAGGTTCCGGGATGGAGTGTACTGGTGGTGGAGGAGATCAGACAGGTACCGGGGGGCGAGGGCATGGAGGGATTTGTAGGTGAGGAGCAGGAGTTTGAAGGTGATGCGGAACCTGACTGGAAGCCAGTGGAGATGGATGACGTACACATCCCACGCCTAAAAGCAAATGTCGACCTGTTGATTGGAACCAACGCTCCCAAGATATTGGAACCTTGGGAGGTCATCAACAGTCACGGGAATGGCCCGTATGCTATAAGGACAGTGCTGGGATGGGTCGTAAATGGTCCACTGAATGGAAACAGTGGTGTTGTGGAGTCAGAGTTTCCCTCTGCTACGGTGAACAGGATCTCAGTGTGCAGACGGGAAGAAATGCTGGTCAATCAGGACAATCACAACTTCAAAGAAGTAGCTGTGAAGGAAGTGTCCTAAGACCTAAGCCATCTGAAAAAAATTGGAAAGTTCAGCAGTGCTTCAGGAGGAGAGGTACTGTTTGAAATTACCGTTTAACAACAAGGAGGTCTGTCTGCCCAACAATGTGGGAGTGACTAGGCTGGATACAGCGTTTGAAGATAGACTCTTGAGAGTTGTAGGAAGATTGAGCAGAGGATCAACGCCAGAGGAAGCTAAACCTCCACTCATTCTCTCCAAGGACCAGCATGTTTCAATGCTCATTCTCAAGCATGTACACCAGAATCGGAGACATGGTGGAAGGACTCACAATGTCCAAAGTGAGGAAGACATTTTGGAATACCAACGCCCATGCAGCTGTTAAGAAGATCATCGCTGAATGCAGCTTTTGCAAACGCTACAATGACAAAATATGGCGGATCTTCCAGCAGACAGAATCCTTCCTGACCTACCACCTTTTACCAACACAGGGGTAGATGAAGGAAGAGGAAACAGGAAAGGAGGAGGAACAGGAAGTCAAAGAACCAGAAAAGGAGGAGGAGCCAGAAGTACTAACTCGCTTCAGAGAGGAACCGGTGGCGTTCATGGGTGACATTCAAGCCATGTTCCACCAGGTGAAGGTCGCTGAGGAAGACAGTGATGTTCTGCGCTTTCTCTGGGACAAGAGGAAAAGGAGTTTGGCAGCTGGAGATATTGTAGTCATCATGGACTCTTCAGCTCCTCATGGGTCCTGGCCACTTGGCAGGGTTCTGGAGGTCTTTCCAGACAATCAAGGTTTAATAGACGGCTTACAATATTTCATAAAAGTAAAGTGTTTCGTTTGTCTAAGATTTAAAAAGGTTTAAACTTTACAGCACTGACAATTCTCTAGTGTTTTTTAGTGTCCCGACCCATATAAAAACTAAGGCTGTCAAAGTTAACGCGATATTAACGCGTTATCGCCCGATTCTATTAACGCCACAAATTTTTTTAACTCAAGATTAACCTTTAAAAAAAAAATTAATACAAATAAAATTACTTGCAAACCTTAACCAACTTCGAAAGAGTCGCCTAAGCTTAACCAGTGATAAACTAGGCGTTAGGTAGTTTGCTGCTGTTCGAGGCGGAAATGGGCGCGTCACGCGATTGGGCGCACATGTCACATGACCAGAAACGTCAGTGGCCAATCAGATCGCACCAGAAACGTCAGTGGCCAATCAGATCGCAGAACGCGGAACTGGAAATCTGTTGGTAAAAGAAATAAGAATAGACGCCAACCGGAGGCCTAAACAGATCACATCAGGCGACTTAAACAGATCACATCAGGGCCCTATTCTCCGTACGTGGCTAACTGAGTTAGCCGGATCATTTTCAGGATAACTTGACATAAGCCAGATCTTCCGGTTCCCCGACGTGCGATTGTCTAAATCACTATGGCAACAGATCAGAAAGTTTGAACCTGCTCCAGCGCAGGGTTAAGTTCAGTTAGCTGGATAACCTGGCCACACCCTCGCAAAGAAATGCCAGCTCTCCTCACAGATCCCATTACCATTCTGAATTATGTTTTTGTGCTTCGTTTTTCTAGAGGGGTCTTTTGAAATGTAGAATAATAGACTTAAAATTCTGATAATAAATCATATTCAGCCTATGGATTTACTTTGTCCTAAATAATGCACGTCATAGTTATACGTATACGGCGCTCGCGAGTCGCGACACACACTATGTGGTTATTTTAATAACGGAGCATTGCAAATGTGAATCCCGCTGGGATATTTTTAATGAATGAAACCTATCGAGCGTTTGGCTCTGATTCGTTTCATATTCTTCGCTGTGGATGTATCTGCGGCGGAGCGCCCGAATTGTGTTTCATTCAAGCATAAATTGAAGCGTCTTTATGCATGGATTGTGGATATGAATTACAAGGAATCTGAATCTGTGGATTGTTGAACTGTATCACTGTCACTCACACGTTGTGATATTGTAACTGGGATTAAAAGGTCTGAGGAGATACGCTGTTTGACGGATTTGATGACGTGGACGTGACTTGAGAAATTGAATGAGCCTTTGACGTTTTGATGAATGAATTTGAGAAAATGCATTTATCTGTTCAAGCACTGTTATCTGATGATGAACATGAGGTGTGAGGTGTCACTAGTATAAACCAAAGGTTAACCAATTCAATGCATGTATGGATGATGTCCGAAACAGATTAAAACCTGTTAATTAATAGTGAAACTGTATAGCCTCCCTCCAAGCCTCTCTGACACGTTATTTCGGGGGTCACGCCTTGAAAACTTTGGGAACCATATATAAAGTACATGATACCTAAGTAGGGCTGGGCGATATGACGATATTATATAAATATCGGTAGGGATGCACCGAAATTTCGGCCACCGAAAGTTTTCGGCCGAAAGAGTTTTTTCACCGAAAATATATCACCGAAACAGAAACAACCTGTAACCTAACGCGTGTTGTTGTGATGATGTCATCAAAACGCGGATTCAGTCATTACATGCGCGCTGTGAGCTCTTTCAGTCCTGCGTGATACTCCTCTTGGGACTCGGGAGTCGCGCTGTTTCTATGTAAACTCTGTGCGCAACGAGTCCAATAAATGCGTCTTTAACATGCTTTATCCTTATTTACTATATGCCCGTCGCGGTTAATCACTGAGTGATCTAATATGCATATTATTCAGAGCGAGAGGGGGAGGGATTGTGTTTCTCACATTGACGCTGTCTGTCGCGCGTCTACTGTGCCAAAGTCAAGAGAGCGCGTTCATCTGGGGACTAGAAAGGTGCGCTCAGTAGAGCACAGATGTCCGCCTCTCTCTCTCTCTCTCTCTCTGATTGATTGAAAACAGATTGCAGAATGGGTACAATACAGTACAGCTCAATACACACAATTGTTAAGGGGATGCAGACCAGAGAAAGACTTTCGTCTTGTTTACATCAGGGTCCCCCATTTTCAATTAATCAGGACATATATGACATACAGATAGACAGTACTGCTACATCTATACATTTATGACATACCAGATTTGCAAATACAGTACTGTTTGTGATACAAAAAGACCCATAATAGTGATTATTTATTATTTAAGTTAAGTTTTGCCATAATCATATATTTTTCCATAATCAGGTAGCTGAACAACATTGGTAAAAAAAATTCTATTCTATGAATCATTTTCGGCCTTTCGGCATTCGGCCAACTGTTTCCTATTTTCGGTATCGGTTTCGGCCAAGAATTTCCCATTCGGTGCATCCCTAAATATCGGGTACAGTTCATTAACGATACACTTTTTAAACGTATCGTGGATATCGTGATGTTTTGCCCTCGCGTTAGAGGCCGCCGCGGCTGAGATGAGACTTACAAGCGCAGTGCTAAATGCTTTCCTCTCCCTCTCGCAGAAAAAGGGCTGTCTTAAATACTTCGAAGCTTCGTTCGATGGCACAAGCTTCGAACATAAAAAAAAATCAAAGTTTAATTTTCTTTTTCTTTTTTTTTTATAAATACGATTTTTTATTTATTTATTTATTTTTGCCTCCAAAATCTTGCGCCTCCATTCCAATGAAACGAAAGTAAGCGGCGCCTTCCCGCCTCCATTCCAATGAAACGAAAGTAAGCGGCGCCTCGACTCCACCTCTCTACAAAAAGCATGTGGAGATTATCTGTGTTGAAAACAACAAGGACATGTGCAGCAGACATGTCGACGAAGAAGTCATCAGACGTGTGGTGGTTACACTTTAAAATATGCAAAGACAATGCCCAAAAAGCAAAATGGCATATCACAACTCTACAACAACTTTGTCAAATCACCTAAAAAACTTAGTATCGTTGTACACGACGGCGATGCCACACAAAACATTAATAAGGCTATGCCTATGCTGCTATGACTAATGTGTTACCAAGTTGGCTAATTTAATTGTAATCTCCTTTTGTAGGTGCATTGTCTGATATAATTATAAATTATAAATTAAATAATATAATTGTTTGCTTGATAGACGAAAGTTGCAACATAATTATGTAATGTCATGTCGTTGGCTGTGAGAGCAGCCCCACTGCACCCAGGCAGCACAGCCGAGTGAAACCTTGTTGGCTGCGTCACAGTCACGAAAGGGGCTACTTAATTAATTAATCCAATCCACTTTATTTATAGAGCACATTTAAAAACAACAACGTTTACCAAAGTGCTGTACAAGTCCCACAACATAAGATAAAAAAAAATATATATATATATTATAATTAAAAATAATTCTCTCGAAGCTTCGAATTAAAATGGAAGCTCGGCCCCGAAGCTTCGATTGCCAAAAAAAGCTTCGAAGGTCAGCCCTACTACACGCACATACACGCACGCAAGCGCACACACCTAGCCAGAGACAGAGAGGCGGTGGTTTGGTGCTAGGGATGCTCCCTAGCAATCGAAGCTTCGGGGCCGAGCTTCGATTTTAATTTGAAGCTTCAAAAAAAAAAAAAAAAAATTGATCTTATGTTGTGGGACTTGTACAGCACTTTGGTCAACTTTGTTGTTTTTAAATGTGCTCTATAAATAAAGTGGATTGGATTAATTAATTAAGTAGCGCCTTCCGTGACTGTGTGCCAACAAGGTTTCACTCGGCTGTGTGATTTAATTCAAGGTGGATCGCTGTTGTCGTTTGAACAACTTCAGATTTCATGGGAACTACCAATCCCCCAAATCAAGAATGTTTAAGATGAATGAAGTAAGATTTTGATTATTTGAAATATGGCCTGTGTAGACTAAACTATGCACAGAATTATGTCAGTCTACAAGGTCCGGATTCTACATGGTCCGGCAATGTAGACCTTGTAGACTCCACTACAGACTAATTATGAGTGAATGTTCATGCATTTTTAAGAAGGGCTACTTCCACAAAAAAACAAAGAACTCACCAAAACATCTCAGTAGCACCTTATCTAAATGTTCTATTTCATATATGGAGATTCATATTTATTTATGTATTGCATGCATTTCTACATTTTATTTCCTATTTTGTTTATTCATCCCAGTATCTTTCTTTCTTATGTGTGGAATTCTACAAGGCATGTAGGTGTATACGTGTTTGAGGATGATATCCTTCAAACAGGCAATAGTGATGATATAATTTGGGCAGTGCTGAGCTGGGTTACTTTCCTCCAGTGTATTTGTCCCCCAGCCCCACCCAATGGCCCCACCCACCCACACAAAAATCGAAGTTAAAAAAAAATTGAAAAAGAATTGTTTTTTAACTTCGATTTTCTTTTATGTTCGAAGCTTGTGCCATCGAACGAAGCTTCGAAGTATTTAAGACAGCCCTGCCTATGTATTTCTTTCTTTAGGGGAGTAGGACATTTGTTTCACAGTTTTAGCATGATGTTTTATAGATGGCTAGGTTAAACACAGGTTTTTGTTTTTAAGAGGGGGGGTTTGATTTGATTGAAGTTTATTTCAAGTATGCAACACAACAAACAAACATCAAGTACAGATATAGCCTTAAGCCGTTCAAATAATAAATGTATACATAAATAAATAGTTAATATATAATCTAAATCTAATCTAATATATAATCTAAAAAAACCAAAGGCTAAAATGCTAAATATATAATCTAAGAATCCAATAATCTAAATCTAATATATAATATAAAAATGCTAAATGCATGAGTCTTTTGTCTTTAATGTTAGCTTGCAAACTCAAATACTGTCTTGGTAAGCCTCATAATGAATTGTTTGGAGAAAAAAGGAAAAACATTGTGATGTGTATCTTGTATCGCCGAAAGGTCAGAAAATATCGTGATATCATATTTAGGCCATATCGCCCAGCCCTATACCTAAGCCTACATGATACCTAAGCCGAGCGCATACAGTACAGATATCCTCATAAGTATCTATTATTTCGGATCATACTCTTTGGGCTTGTTTGTATCTACTTATTCTGAAAGAGTTGAACTAATAATTTTCGCTAGCAAGATCTCATTCGATTATTCATTCCATTAAGCCTACTGCCAGCAGGCACATTTAAAGAAATATAATCTGATTGATTGGGGTAATGAGGGACTTAAAATTAGCCTATAGATATGCATTTAACTTGTCTGCGAGGCTATTGAGCCGTACTGTATTGTACCCATTCTGCAATCTGTTATAAAGTTTTCAATCAATCAATCAATGCCGTTAGAAAATCAGGATTTCTGCGATCGACACCGGCTGTCTTTTCAGGTGAGGAGGCCGCGCGCAATTATCCTGAGAGCTGAGACTCAGTCTGGTTCGAATTAACGAGAGTGATTCAGCGTTCGAGGAACAGGGAAAGCCTGGATTCAAACATCGGGTTAATTTAATCTGGCTAATGGGACTTTTGATCGACTTAGTTGAACCAGGTACGGGGAATAGGGCCCCTGCACATCAAGAGACCTAAACAGATCACATCTAAGTTGCACAGCATCTTCAATCTGTGGATCTATTCCCCCATGGATTTATTCCTGACTGTGTATGATCAGGGACAGTCTAGTAGTGTAATGTTAGCTATGATGGCTAGTGTTAATCAGTTAGGCAATCTACGTAAAATTGTCACATTACACACCGGCATTAATGTTCCACAAGTCTTATAAGAAATGGGCTCTGGAACCCAAGCCGGTCTAACAATAGCAATGGCTTTAACATTAGCCTAGGCAACCAGCCAACACATTACAATAAGGTTTCTGTTTATTGTAATGCCTTATTCATGACCATCTTACCTGGGTCCTGCAGGTAAGATGCAGCCTAAAGTACTAAGGTGCTCTTTAGGAGCGGTTTTGAAGGTGGGTAGGGATTCACATTTTTTTTTTACGGCTGTGGGTAGGGCGTTCCACATTGTAATTGCGAACCGTGTTTAGTCCCTTGTTTGAGCAGAATCTGGATTGAACATGATTTGTGGAACTCCCTCGGGTGTTGTGGTCGTGGTATTCACTGACCTTTGGGAAGTATTTTGACATGTACATGGGTACCTTGGTCGTGTAGTGTATCTTGTAGACCAGGCCCATTGCAAGTTGCTGTACTCTGTCATCTACTCTAAGCCATCCTAGGTTGTCAAAATGGGCCGGGTGAGGTGGGTTCTAGGAGTAAGGTCAAGCAGTAGTCTGACCAGTTTGTTTTGTGATGTTTGTATCTTGTTTTTAGTGCCTTTGAGGTGCTTTGGTACCATGAGGTGCAAGCATAGTCGTAGTACCCTTGAATGAGTGCTCCTGTTAAGTCTTCACCTATAGCCCAGATCTCTGTAGAATGACGAGCTAACAAAGTATTTATACAGGAGGAGAGTAGACTAAACTAAGTGGAACATTGACATAATATGAATTATAGATATGATGTACAGAGATAATGACTTAGAGATAGATATGATTGGGAATGACGTAGAGATATGAGTGAAGGTTGTGTGTGTGTTTGTATGTGTCAGAAAGGGAGATCATAGATATGAGAAGGCTGTATTTACAAGTTGCAAGGGGGGTGGGTAGTGTGTGTAGTAGTTCTATAGATATGTCTGGGACTGAAGGCTATGTGTATGCAATTATGCATGTGTGTGTGTGTGTGTGTGTGTGTGTGCATGTGGGATAGTAAGAGAGACAGGGAGAGATAGTGTTTGTGCATGTGTTTGTGTGTGTTAGAAAGAGTAGTTGAGCCTTGTGTGATCTAATCTCCTCCATACTCATGTGTATAAAGTGATGCCAGCCTCATCAGTCTCTCTGATCATGTTAGTACAGTAACTAGGCTGAACTAGTCTCTCTGATCATGTTAGTACAGTAACTAGGCTGCACTAGTCTCTCTGATCATGTTAGTACAGTAACTAGGCTGCACTAGTCTCTCTGATCATGTTAGTACAGTAACTAGGCTGCACTAGTCTCTCTGATCATGTTAGTACAGTAACTAGGCTGCACAGCCGACAAACATAGTTGCTGCCTAAACAATATCCAGGTAAGATGGCGGACGGTTATCCCATGATTTATGGCGTAATGTCGCATCTAATGTTTTATATATGGCAGCACCGCAGGTCTAACTGTTGGGTACATTATTTAAAGTTAGGCAATTGTGAAATACCGTAATCACAAACGAGAACATATACCTATTGATCAAAGAATAATGTCCAAAGGACCTTCTGATAAACAAACCTGCTTTGTGTTTCTTCATCTCACTTTCACAACACTCTGAAGTTTACGGCCAGTCTCGACTCCTCCTTAGTTCAGATCTGTCTCCAGCAGCTGCAGTTAGTCCGTTCTTTAAACGATCACTGCATCTAGATCTGTTAAGAGAGTTAACGTTAGAGATTAGCAGCATTAGCTCGTTATAGCCACAGACAACGAGGTGAAGCCGATGGAGGGTGGTGCCCCTGGTGGCTAGGACGAGATACTGCATGGCATTTCCGTATTTCCTGTGGACGTCGGGAGGGACGGACCAATCAGCTACGTGTGCGTCGGGCCGCACCCCACGCCCCGCCTAACCTCGTTCCCAGCTTTATCGTATTTCCCCAAGAGGATCAATAAAGGAATATCTTATCATATTAGGTAGGCAAGCATATGGGGTTAGAGTTCTGCAGGGCTGTTATGTTCACATGTGTAGTTATTTCTTAACCATGTTTTGAAAGTGTGTTTGAAGGATCTGTGTGTTTCTATATTGTGGATGTAACTTGAAATGGACATTGTAACATTTACATTACATTATTACATACATTTGGATTTGGTGGATTATATTAATGTGTATGTATGTTGGACTGTGGTAATTCCATGTAAGAATAAATAAATGACGATGATGATGACATATATCTTGTCGCGCAATTAACACAACATTATGCATATTTTTTACAATAAATAAAATAAGAATTTGTTCCTACTTGCTTGCCTGGGTAAATAAAGGTTAAATAAATGTAAAAAAATAAATAATTAAAAGAAATTCTTTTGAAAACCGATACTGATAATATCCGATATTACATTTGAATGCCAATATCGGCCGATAATATTGGTAGGCCGATAATATTGGACAACCCTAATAATACGCTTTCTTTTTATCGCACCTGATGACAGAAACATCTGTACATTAAACATTTATTCATTCTATATACATGTCACATTAAAACCCCAAATATGCCTAATATATAGGATTGAGATCAAGGTAAATAGAGTGCAATATACCATCTATTTATGGTATACTATATTTAATACTGTAATGATCATGGGTTTAAATAAACAACATACTTATAACAAAATAAACATGGGTCTGGATTTTATTTAATGATAATTTATTGATAAGAGACACATGTAGAACTTTGAACGTAAAAGTTTATTAAATATCTGAGAGCCTCATTTATCAATACAAGTATGGTATGTGTGAAAGGTTGATCAATTACTGTACCACTTTACTTTTGAAATTTTTTAACAATGTATGTTGACATAAAATTACCCAAAATGTTAGAACTGTTGTTGTTGTTGTTGTTGTTGTTGTTGTTGTTGTTGAGAATATTATGACTAAATCCCTTTGCTCTCTATCCCCCTGGATATAAACAAAGTAATTTTTGACATGTGGGTTCCAAGTCATTCTTGCCTTGATACAAAACTCACTGTGCCGTTCCTTTTTAATCATCTTTAACCATTACTAAAAATGTGGTGCTAATTGGCTTCCAGTGTACAATGGCGCCCAAGCACGGAGATCTCCGTGTTTTGATTCCACCTGTTGTGGACAGAAGCACGGATATATCCGTGGCAAATTGTTATTGCTTTTATTCCATTTTAATAACATATTCAAGGTCGCCGAGCGGCACTGCAGATTTACCCTACTCTTTGAATTCGCCAACATGCAATACCGGTCAGATCCTCTTAGGGGCGCTATCGCGATAATAGAGTGTTCCCTGTGGCAGAAGTTGTCTTTCTTTTTTTGGATCTCTAATGTAGTTTTCAACTCATCTGAAGCGATAGCTATTGTCTGTTGCACGGGATACGTTTTGAATTGCGGATTTCACTATGCAATAAGGGGATTTATCATCAGCCAATGGACATATCGATCTACCAGATAACGGGGAAATGCTCGGGGGGATCCAACCGGCTCATGGTAAGATCTTTTTCACGTAAATTACAGCCCGATCAGGGATTGTTTTGATAGCCATCCAGGCGATCGGCCTATGTGGCTAGTTAGACGAACACGGTTATTGGTAATCAATAATAATAAACGACGTCCCCCATTTTCTTTAAGCCATTTTGAAGGGACGGTTTATGGACTCAATTGACAATGAGAATGGACAGATAGCAATACTATAAAGTATAGATTTAGCTGTACAAACAGCCCCACGTTTGTTTACATTCCCCGGTCCTCTTGACATTAATTAGACTCATTCCAATGGCCCCGAATGTGTTATGTCTTAAACACATAAACCCATAAAAATCACCACATTTCACTAACATGGTAAAATAAATAAATGCATCTCAGTAGTGGTTACTTTCATCAGTCAGTGTGGAGTTTATTTATGTATGGAAAAATATGTTGTTGATGTGCTGTTGTTGTTTTTGTTTACTATATGTGTGTGTGTGTGTGTGTGTGTGTGTGTGTTGCCGGTGTGATCTTGTCTGCGTTGTGTTTAAAGTCGATTCGACCCCTGTTAAGGGATCACCCTGAGTGGGAGTTGAACCCCGGACGCCGGCGCCGCGGGCGGCATCACAGACCACTAAGCAAGAAGTGAATTCACTACTTGCTTCCGGGTCTGGATGCCTCTGGGGAGTGAGTTTTACTTGCAGTACCGCTTACCATCCATAGCCACGTCACTACTTGTACCCGTGACTGTGGATATACTGCGGTACCTCCGTTACATGTGTGTGTGTGTGTGTTGTTTGTTCCCTTGCATTCGCCCCTCCTCTTAATTCTCCCCAACTTTGTACTAATCAGAAACAATGCCCTTCGGCTGGGCGATGAGGTCACCCCCCTTGATTGGTGCACACGTCTGGTCAGCCCTGAGTAAAACACGGACTGGGAGGTTATGCAGGAGAGAGCCTGAGACATGAGAACACGCCGGACGAGTGCAAACCCAGAAAGGAGCTCTTCTTCTTCTTTTCCTGTCCATATACAAAGCAATTCAGCTTATATAACGTCCAGCCAGTGCTTGGTACATGGCTGTCCCTTGGTGTTGTAGAGTGCTAGGTCCTTTGCTGTGCAGGGTCCACCTAACAAAGGATATGGAAGAGGTTGGTCTGGGGTTCTGTGCCACAGTTGCATGTGGTTTGGCCACTAAGATAGCCCCATCTGCTTGGGGCTTCCCTGGAACGGCCAACACCTGGAAAGGAGCTAAGCAGCTATGACCCACGTGGTGTGTGTCCGTCTCTAAACTCTTACTGACATAAAGAAATCACTTCCGGTTCCTTATATTACGGGGAGAGGGGGAGGGGCTAATAGGTTAAACCCACAACATTAACTCATTCTGCACCATCGCTTAATGCGCCAGAGGGCGCTAGTACGCCAGTGCTTTAATCAATGGGGGGACTGCGAGATTTGCAAGTGCTTAAAATATATCTTATATTATAGCTATGGGTCTAATACACCCGTCGATTGTCAGTGAGTTGCTTCCAGTCAACATGTACAAAACGGATTGTTTTTTTATCCGTACATTTCCGTTTTATACCGTTTTGAATATGAATAGTTTTGGTGATTCTTAGTAATCCCAGGAAAAGACGCGATAATAGCCCTTTAGTGGAATACACTAAACACGTTGTCATTTTTCGCCTGATTATCGAATCTTCCTGAAATCAACGCTAGATTATCATTATTATCCTTCCTCATGAAGAATGAAAGGGCCCTTGTAGCGCGAGGCCTCCCCCGCCACCTCCTCCACCTCAACGGCACACAGCCACACACACACACACAGATAGCCACGATCGGGGTAGAAAGAAATATCAGATCAACGCAAGATTTTATATATAGAGTCCTTACCTGGTATCTGATCTAATGCAAAAGAAATAATCCAATGATCTGATCGCCATTCCAAATACTGGTCGTGGAGGTCTGTCCCACATTACAGAGTGTTACACATGAACGGGCGGGCAAGGTTACTGTTCCATGCCATCGTTCTAAAGGCCTACCTCCCCTGAGTATTTAAACTCCGCCCGCACGGCTCGGCTTGTCCCAGAAAAGAAACTACACCATTTCGAATGGAGTGCAATACCAGCTGGAAGGCATAGGCGGCGGTATTTTCCCTTTTGCGAGCTCAGACCCATTCCCAATGATACTATCAGGCTGGATGGATGAAAATGAATGGATATAGCTAATAAAAGAAATAACGACCAAAACCCAACTATACACGTGATTGGCGCTGAACGGTTGGCGAGTTAACCCGACTATACTCGTGACTGGCGTTGAATGAGTTAAGAGATTTCTCACAAATTAATAATATAGCCATACCATCTGTAATATGAACAAAAACAAAATCTTTATATTAAATCAAATTAGATTAGTGTAAATATTTCAATTCAATAATGTAAATGAGAATAAATTAATATAAAAACTTCATGAACACTGTTATGGTTTGACACCGACCCCAAACGCAACGACACAAGAGAGTAGGATTCAGAGTTGCCAAAAACAGGGGCTTGTTTATTGAGACTAATTAAACAGCATAGAATAGGAAGAGTCTAAACAAGACAGGAATTCAAGCAAGGATGAAAATGTTCTGCTGCTCTGCAGCTTCTCCCGAGGTGGTAGTAGGGGGTAGCAGATGCTGACGTCAGAGCCGCTCTGCAGACCTCTCTCGGCAGAATCTCCGAGGTGATGCGGGACCGAGAGAGAGAGAGAGGGAGCGAGTCAACACAGGGTGCAGGTAGAACGAGCAGGAGAACAGGAGAGGTGACTTGTACCCAAAAACAAAAGTTATCCAAGTGAACTAATCTTCGTGTAAACACACACAGTGAGCAATGTTCCAAAACACAATCCCAAGTGAAAAATGTCTTCGGTGCAAAAATAGACACTGAGAGCGAAGTCCAAAATACAATCCAATGTGATAATATCTTCGGTGTGATAAACACACAGTGGGAGATGTTAGGTCAAAATATTATCCCAGTGAAACAATCAAAAAGGCAACCGCTGGGTGAGTGACTGTCTGATAAAAAGGTGGTAATCTTCAGTGTTATAAAAACACACGAAAACGGAATTTGATCTAAGACAGTCATTAAAAACTCACCCAGGCGTTGTGCGTAAAGAGCGCTGGAACAGCAGCGGAGCGAGCGCGTCGCCACGGGAAAAAGGTGTCCAAGAGGAAGGCTTCTTGGATATCCTGGAGGTAAAGCACAGGGAACAGCAGCAGCAGCAGGAACGGCGAATGCAAACAGAAAATATCAAAACGATCCAACAAAACTTGAGTGGGGAAACGGGGTATAAATAATAAGGGATTGATTGATTGACAAGCAGTGACAGCTGGGGGATGTGATGTGTGCGTGTGGACGGGAGAGAACCAATCAACGACGTCTCTGGGAAGAAGCGTGTGAATGGGGGAATGAAATGATTAACAGAAACAAATGGAAAACAGAGCGAGGTGGTTTAAAGGAACAGAGCGAGGAAGAGAGCAAGGACAGAAACCTCACAGTACCCCCTCCCCCACGGGAGCCACCCGGCGACCAGGCCGACCCGGCTCGTCAGGATGGGCACGATGGAAGTCAGTGATCAAGCCGGGATCCACGATGAGCTGCCGGGAGACCCAGCTACGCTCCTCAGGACCGTAACCCTCCCAGTCCACCAGGTATTGGAACCCCCGGCCCCGCAGACGAACGCCCATCAACCGGCGGACCTGCCACTGGGGGCGACCATCCACCAACATGGGAGGCGGAGGATCAGGAGCTGGAGGCATAAGGGGACTGAGGGAGACGGGCTTAACCCGGGAGACATGGAACACGGGGTGGATGTGCATGGACGCAGGAAGTTTCAGGCGCAGGGCCGCCGGACTGAGTACCTTCAGGACCTCGAAAGGTCCGACGAAACGGGGGTTGAGTTTGTTGGCCGAGGACCGTAGCGGCAGGTCCTTCGCGGAGAGCCACACCCTCTGCCCAGGGCGGTAAGTCGGCGCAGGAACCCGGCGCCGGTCGGCACCACGACAGGCGCGCTCAGATGTCCGGAGCAGCGCGGTCCTGGTGATCTCCCAAACTCGTCGGCAGCGGTCGAGGTGGACCTGCACGGAGGGAACTGCCACTTCCGCCTCCTGTGCGGGGAAAAGAGGGGGTTGGTAGCCCAGGGAAACCTCAAAGGGTGAGAGGCCGGTGGCGGAACTGACCATTGAATTGATGGAGTATTCAACCCAGGGAAGGAAACGGCTCCAGGATGCCGGTCTCTCGGCTGCCACACAACGAAGAGCAGACTCCACGCTCTGGTTCATCCTCTCCGTCTGCCCGTTAGTCTGGGGATGATAACCAGAGGAAAGACTGACCGTTGCCCCCAATCCCTTGCAAAAGGCCCGCCATACCTGGGAGGTGAACTGGGGCCCCCGGTCAGAGACGATGTCCTGGGGAAACCCATGAAGGCGGAACACGTGGTGAGTCAGGAGGTCCGCCGTCTCGGCCGCCGAGGGAAGCTTGGAAAGGGCCACGAGGTGAACCCCCTTGCTGAATCGATCCACCACGGTCAGAAGGCAGGTGTTCCCCTAGGAGGAGGGCAGACCTGTGACGAAGTCCAGCGCCACATGTGACCACGGACGGCTCGGAACGGGAAGTGGCTGCAAGAGCCCGGAGGGTGCCTGGTGAGAGGCCTTGCTGCGGGCACAGACCGTGCAGGCCAATACGAACTCCTTGACGTCGTTCCGCATGGTGGGCCACCAGAAACGACGAGCCAGGAAGGAGAACGTGCGATGGACGCCAGGGTGGCAGGCGAACCGGCTGGTATGGCCCCAAAGCAGTACCCGGGACCGGGCAGAGTCGGGGACGAAGAGACGATGCATAGGGACGTTGCTAGGAGCACGCTGGAAGCGTAGGGCACGCCTAACCACACCCTCGATGCCCAAGGTGATGGCTCCAACCACTCGGGCCTCCGGGAGGATGGGAGTAGGGTCCTCAGAGGGTGGAGCCCCCTTGGAGTGTAACCGGGACAGGGAGTCGGCCTTCGTGTTGCGGGAACCGGGGCGGAAGGTCAGCGAGAAGTCGAACCGACTGAGGAAACTGGCCCATCTCGCCTGCCGACCGTTGAGGCGCCTGGAAGCGCGGATGAACGTCAGGTTCTTGTGGTCCGTCCAGATGGTAAAAGGCTCCTCGGCACCCTCTAGCCAATGACACCACTCCTCCAACGCAGCCACGACCGCCAGCAGCTCCCGATTGCCGGTGTCGTAGTTCCTCTCGGCAGGGAGGAAGCGACGCGAGTAGAAGGCGCAAGGATGCACCTTCTGGTCCGAAAGAGAACGTTGGGATAGGACAGCGCCCAGGCCAGTATCCGAGGCGTCCACCTCCACAATGAACTGTCTCTTGGGGTCAGGGTGGAGCAGGATAGGGGCGGAAGTGAACCTCTTCTTGAGGGAGCGGAACGCAGCGCATGCCGCTGGGGACCAGTCGAACGGCAGAGCGGGGGAGGTCAGCTTGGTAAGTGGCTCCGCCACTTGACTGTAGTTCCGGATGAACCTTCGGTAGAAGTTGGCGAACCCGAGGAAACTCTGTAACTCCTTCCGAGTGGTGGGTTCAGGCCAATCCTCCACAGCTTGGATCTTGCGAGGATCCGCTCGGGTCAAGCCCTTCTCAACGATGAAGCCCAGGTAGTCGACGGAGTCGGAGTGGAAACGGCACTTCTCCGCCTTGACGAAGAGCCGATTGTGGAGGAGGCGCTCCAGCACACGGCGGACATGCTGGATGTGTTCCTCGAGGGTCCTGGAGAAGATGAGAATGTCGTCCAGGTACACCACCACGAACACCTCCAGCATGTCACGAAGGACGTCGTTCATGAGTGCCTGGAATACCGCCGGGGCGTTGGTGAGGCCGAACGGCATCACTAGGTACTCGTAGTGGCCCCTGGGGGTCTTGAAGGCGGTCTTCCATTCATCGCCCTCACGGATACGGACAAGATGGTAGGCACTCCGGAGGTCCAGCTTGGTGAAGAACGAGGCCTGGGTCAGTGGCTCGAAGGTGGAGCTCATGAGAGGTAGAGGGTACTTGTTTTTGATGGTGATCTCGTTGAGCTGACGATAGTCGATGCAGGGTCGCAGGTCCCCATCCTTCTTACCAACAAAGAAGAAACCGGCCGCCACCGGGGAGGAGGAAGGCCGAATGAGTCCTGCTTCCAATGACTCAGAGATGTAGAGATCCATCGCCTTCTTCTCCGGAACGGTCAGACTGTAGAGGCGGTTGCCGGGAAGGGGAGCCCCTTGGCGGAGGTCGATGGCGCAGTCATAGGGGCGGTGAGGTGGAAGGGCCTGAGCCCTGGATTTACTGAAAACCTCCAAGAGGTCGTGGTACTCGGGAGGTATGGACGAGAGGTCCGGAGGCAACTCACCAGCGGGCCTCCGGGGCGGGGGACAGGACGCCGCCTGCAGACACAGGGCGTGACAGGAGGAGCTCCAGCCCTTGATGGTACCGGAGGACCAGGCGATGTGGGGCTCGTGCAGCGCGAGCCAGGGCCTACCCAGGACCACCGGGACAAGGGGGGATTGGGTGATGAGGAACTGGATTCTCTCGACGTGGTTCCCAGCGATGGTCAGCACGACTGGGCTGGTGCGTTGAGAGATGTCGGCCAGGCGGTGTTGGTCCAACGAGAAGATCTCCAAGGGCCTCACCAGGTCCTCAAGTGGAATGTTGGCTCGGGTAGCGAACTCGAAGTCGAGGAAATTCTCGTCAGCCCCAGAGTCGATGAGGGCCTCCACCGTGGCACGTTGGTCCCCCCAGGCCAGGGTGACGCTCATCAGATGGTCAGGTGGTGCGCGGCGCTGGGAATGGGAAAAACGGCTCACCAGGATCTCCCGGGGTCTCGGCGAGCCTGATCTTTTGGCCGGGTGGGGCAGTCGGCGATTCGGTGTCCCGCACCTCCGCAGTAGAGGCAGAGACCGGACCTGAGCCTTGCCTCACGCTCCGCCTGGCTCAGATGAGAGCGTCCCAGCTGCATGGGTTCCTCCTCGCGAACCGAACAGGGAGGCCTGCTACCACCAGTAGTGTTGAGGACAGGGCGTCCAGGAGTGACGTCATGCGTCCGGGGAATCCGGGGTACCTCAGGAGGTAACAGTCGGGTCCTCTCGCGCCTTCTCTCCAGGAGGCGTCCGTCGATGCGGATGACGAGGCTAAACAGGTCCTCGAGGGAGTCGGGCAACTCCCGGGTAGCGAGCTGGTCCCGGACTGCGTCACTGAGTCCCCTCAAGAAGGTTAGGCGAAGTGCAGGGTCGTTCCATCCACTCTCCACCGCCGCCAGTCGAAACTCCAGGACATAGTCCGTCACCCTGCCGCTCCCCTGTCGGAAAGTGCCCAACCGGGCTCCGGGGTCCAGACCTCGGGCTGGATGGTGGAACACTCTGCGGAGCTCCGCCACGAAGTCTGGATAGGAGAAAACAAAATCTGCATCCATTGCCCAGGAGGAAGTGACCCACTGGGCAGCATGGCCTGAAAGCAAGTTCGTCATATAAGCCACTTGGGACCCTCGAGCAGTAAAACGGCTTGGTTGATGACGGAAAACCAACTCACATTGCATGATGAATGTGGCACACTCCTCGGGATTGCCGTCAAACAGCCGTGGGACGGAGAGACGGGGTTCCCGAGGTGCGGGATCTGCTGGGGCTGCGGTGAATGCTCCTGAAGGATGTGAAGGAAGTAAAGCATTAACGGTGTCGCTCAGCGAGTGAAGCTGAGCGAGAATACCGGATTGTTGTCCCGCCAGAGCGGCCATTGACCCTTGAATAGGCAGGACCTGTTCCCTGAGATCCTGCACCGCAGCCGCAGCCCTCTCTAGTTGGTGACTGTGATCCCTGGTCAACTCGACTTGATTAGCAAGTGCGGTTCTGACCCTCTCTGTGTCGGCTGGGGTCGTCATTTTGGTTGGATCGTAATGTTATGGTTTGACACCGACCCCAAACGCAACGACACAAGAGAGTAGGATTCAGAGTTGCCAAAAACAGGGGCTTGTTTATTGAGACTAATTAAACAGCATAGAATAGGAAGAGTCTAAACAAGACAGGAATTCAAGCAAGGATGAAAATGTTCTGCTGCTCTGCAGCTTCTCCCGAGGTGGTAGTAGGGGGTAGCAGATGCTGACGTCAGAGCCGCTCTGCAGACCTCTCTCGGCAGAATCTCCGAGGTGATGCGGGACCGAGAGAGAGAGAGAGGGAGCGAGTCAACACAGGGTGCAGGTAGAACGAGCAGGAGAACAGGAGAGGTGACTTGTACCCAAAAACAAAAGTTATCCAAGTGAACTAATCTTCGTGTAAACACACACAGTGAGCAATGTTCCAAAACACAATCCCAAGTGAAAAATGTCTTCGGTGCAAAAATAGACACTGAGAGCGAAGTCCAAAATACAATCCAATGTGATAATATCTTCGGTGTGATAAACACACAGTGGGAGATGTTAGGTCAAAATATTATCCCAGTGAAACAATCAAAAAGGCAACCGCTGGGTGAGTGACTGTCTGATAAAAAGGTGGTAATCTTCAGTGTTATAAAAACACACGAAAACGGAATTTGATCTAAGACAGTCATTAAAAACTCACCCAGGCGTTGTGCGTAAAGAGCGCTGGAACAGCAGCGGAGCGAGCGCGTCGCCACGGGAAAAAGGTGTCCAAGAGGAAGGCTTCTTGGATATCCTGGAGGTAAAGCACAGGGAACAACAGCAGCAGCAGGAACGGCGAATGCAAACAGAAAATATCAAAACGATCCAACAAAACTTGAGTGGGGAAACGGGGTATAAATAATAAGGGATTGATTGATTGACAAGCAGTGACAGCTGGGGGATGTGATTGAAAAGCGTGTGGACGGGAGAGAACCAATCAACGACGTCTCTGGGAAGAAGCGTGTGAATGGGGGAATGAAATGATTAACAGAAACAAATGGAAAACAGAGCGAGGTGGTTTAAAGGAACAGAGCGAGGAAGAGAGCAAGGACAGAAACCCCACAAACACAAAATCACTATTCTGGCTGCTACATTTCCAATCCCTAATTGTTACCGTGGAACAATTATCAATGAATGATAATATTGCAGCCACATTCTACAACATTGATACATACAACATAATATATAATATATACAGTAATAACATTATGGAAGTCAATTTCTTTTTTAAATTGAAGTCAAGGTCCAATGTGATGTGTCCATCTTTCAACATTGAACACTGAAGTTTTCCTAGGGATCAGAGCTTCAAGCATGTGACCCACCAGTTCTGTGGTGAAACAGGCTCTGAGGTTTTGTCAGATGCTCTCTGGCGCCACCAGTTATTGAAGGAATACACTGTTGCTGTCACACCTCAGTCTTCTGACTGCTACCTTGAACTACTTATGAGCAAAGCCCACTAGGGCAGGACATATCTGCAGTAGAGATGTCTGCTGTCACTCCCATACAATGGAGCTAAATGGCACCGGGTTTGTGCCAAAATAATACATTTGAAAAAAATCAACATTAATGTCTAGACCTTTTTGTTTAATTTAGTAACTATTTTCTGTAGAGTATTCTACTTTTAACTCATTCAACGCCAATCACGGAAAAAGTCGAGTTAACTCGCCAACCGTTCAGCGCCAATTACGATAAAAGTCGTGTTGTAATTGTTATTTTTTTTATTAGCTATTGTCATAATCACAGCACGGGCCTACTTCACTCCCCCTCCTTTTCCCCTCACGTCCTCCACACACTCCTCTTCATCCCCCTCTCCATCCACTGCACACTCCTCCTCATCCTCTCCTTCTCCAGTCACCCCTTCCTTTACCCTCATACGCCCAGCTGTATTTCATCCCCCTAATTCGCACGCGGTCAGGCACCCCACTCTCCACAGCTGCACTCAATCCTTCCCTGATGGGGGGACTACTTCTACACCTCGACGCTGACCAGAAGCTGTCGTGGTATTAATTACCACTGCCCAGGTACGACGTCTCTGCCGAAAGCTCTGCTAGATACCGTGTATTTGCCTACTCTAACCTGTTTCTCTCCTGTGCCCCAAAGGGCCGCCGTCCCTGCCTGGACGCCACCTGTCCCCAAAGAGGAACACTTGTTCTCTCGCTGCAACCCAGCAGCTTCCAAGACAAGCACCAGGACCGCTTGCTCGCTCGCTGCCGCCACGGCAGCCACAAGACAGAACATAACCCCGTTCTATCCCCCCCAATTCCTGTGTTGCTCATGTAACGGGGAAGCCCGTGAGTATTATCCACAGTCACAGAAACAAGGGTGTTGACAAGTGACTGTGGCATTACGGGCTGGTAAGTTAAACTCACTTCCTCATAACAGGATTAACAGACGCATAGGTACGGTAGTTAGGAGTGAATTCACTTCTTAGTGCAGCGGCCTGTGTCGTCGCCCGCGGCACGGGAGCCCCCTGTTCGACTCCTCCTCGGGACATTAACATTTAACATCAACACAACGCAGACCAATATGATCTGTCACACTCATTTGACATTAAACACCCTTGAAACCGCTCCTATCTCTTCTCGTGTATTCAGCAATTGGGCTGTGCTCCAGACCCCAGTTCTCACAGCTATATCCATTCATTTTCATCCATCCAGCCTGATGTTATCATTGGGAATGGGTCTGAGCTCGCAAAAGGGCAAATACCGCCGCCTACGCCTTCCAGCAGGTATTGCACTCTATTAGAAATGGTGTAGTTTCTTTTCAGGGCCGATCTGAGCCGTGCGGCGGGGTTTAAATACTCAGATGAGGCAGGCCTTTACAACGATGGCATGGTACACTAACTTCGCCCGCCCATTCATGTGTAACGCTCAGTAATGTGGGACAGACTTCCACAAGCAGTATTTGGAATGGCGATCAGATAATTGGATTATTTCTTTTGCATTACATCAGAGACAAGGTAAGAACACTATATATAAAATCTTACGTTGATCTGATATTTCTTTCTACCGCGATCGTGGCTATCTGTGTGTGTGTGTGTGGCTGTGTGCCGTTGAGTGGGAGGAGGTGGCGGGGGAGCGCCGCGCTCCAGGGCCCATTTCATTCTTGCATGACGAAGGATAATAATGATAATCTAGCGTTGATTTCAGGAAGATTCGATAATCAGGCGAAAAATGACGTGTTTCGTGTATTCCACTAAAGGGCTATTATCGCGTCTTTTCCTGGGATTACTAAGAATCACCAAAACTATATTCATATTCAAAGCGGTATAAAACGGAAATGTACAGATGAAAAAGCAATCCGTTTTGTACATATTGACTGGAAGCAACTCACTGACAATCGCCGGGTGTATTAGACACATAGCTATAATATAAGATATATTTTAAGCACTCGCAAATCGCAAATCAGTACTAAATACCTGTATGTCCCTATGCCATAAATGTCATGTATGTTGAGTATGTCATAAATGTCAATATGAATTGAAAATGGGGGACCCTGATGTAAACAAGACAAACGTCTTTCTCTGGTCTGCATCCCCTTAACAATTGTGTGTATTGGCCCGTACTGTATTGTACTCATTCTGCAATCTGTTAAATAAAGTTTTCATTCATTGATTCATTGATTGATTGATTGATTGATTGATTGATTGATTGATTGATTGATTGATTGATTCATTCATTCATTCATTCATTCATTCATTCAATCATTCATTCATTCATCCCTCTCTCTCGCACTCTCTCCAACCGCACGTCTCAACCGAGCCTGGTCAGGGGGGAGGGGCTAGGCCCAATGTGGAGTGACGTCCCCTCTCCACCAATCAGCGCGCGGTCTGTCGGGGCCACAGGCTTTCCCCGTGTGAGGCAGCTATTGGCTGTTTATTTCCAAAGGGGCGGGGTGTGGGGTGCCGCGTGACGCGGACGTAGCTGATTGGTCCGCGTGAACACTTTAGGCAACCAACATGCGCTTCCGCGTTTCTCTGATTGGTCGAGCGCCTTCCACGTTTCTCTGATTGGCCGAGCGCGGCTCCCCCTTAAGCTCCAGGAGAGAGGAGAGAGGCTGAAAACCTGCAGTTCTTGCCCGACTGATGGGAGCCGAATCCCGGATCCGATTTTTCTGATGAATACCCCCAAAACATGGAGGTCCCGAACGCATGGAAGTATTGATTGCGCCGTAACGAATCATTAAAAAAATATACCGTTAACTGGAATATGTTGTGCCTTTACACATATGTTGGATTATGTAATTGGTTTGTCATGACAAACTAATAAAAAATCGCGATTTCCGTTCATTGTAAACAATGATGAATGTAGTCACTGTGTGTTGTTGTAGCCACCGGGTAAATCGCGATTTTTTATTAGTTTGTCATGACAAACCAATTACATAATCCAACATATGTGTAAAGGCACAACATATTCCAGTTAACGGTATATTTTTTTAATGATTCGTTACGGCGCAATCAATACTTCCATGCGTTAGGGACCATGATCAAAACCGCAAAAAGAAATTTCATCAACGACAAAACTGAGGAAAACAAAAACAAACCCTGCGAACTTTGGAAATTACTCAATAATCAACTAGGCTGCAGTAAAAAACTTAAAACCAGATTCTCAAACATAAACATAAAGACGGACAACACGCTCATCACAGACAAGCTGGATGTAGCCAATTACTTAAACATCTTCTTCACAAACATAGCCACAACACTGGTAAACAAACTACCCTCCCACTCAGGGCATTATGGGGTAGAACACATAGTAGCATACTACAAAAACCTAGGGGTCCACAAAGACGACTTCAAACTTGAAATGGTAACAAACGATGACGTACTCAAAAAATGTAGCGCCCTCCAACCTAACAAGGCCACTGGCCATGACAACATCCCCTCCAAATTCCTCAGAGACTCAGCAGCCGCCATCACCCCAGTCATCACACACAAAATAAACCTCTCTATAAAACAGGGACACGTCCCCAAGGACTTCAAAATTGCGAGAGTGACCCCTCTGCACAAAAAGGGCAGCAAATTAGACCCAGGCAACTACCGCCCTGTTTCTATTCTTACCTCCATCTCGAAAGTCATGGAGAAAATAGTCTACGAACAGGTCGAAAAGTACCTGGCGGAAAAAAATCGAATCTACGAATTCCAATCTGGCTTCAGAACGTCCCACTCCACTGACACATGCCTCCTCTATCTGAACGACCACATCAAACAAGAGGTGGACGCGGGCAAATACTGCGGCATGGTCATGCTGGACCTACAAAAGGCCTTCGACACTGTCAATCACTCCATTCTGATTGACAAGCTAAAAGCAATTGGTTTTGATAGTTTATCAGTGAGCTGGATGCAATCCTACCTGGAGGGGAGAGAACAGATGGTAGAGGTAAACGGTACTCTACCCCCCCCCCCCCCGCTCACAGTGAGCTGTGGTGTTCCACAAGGAAGCATACTAGGACTGCTACTCTTCCTAATTTATGCAAATGACATGTCGTCAGCTTGTGACTGCAACTTGTTCCTGTTTGCGGACGACTCAGCCCTGCTGGTCTCTGACAAGAACAAGTTGCAGGTTGAAAAAACCCTCAGCTCGGAACTAGGCAAAATCTGCATATGGCTCGCTGATATCAAACTATCATTACACATGGGCAAAACAGAGTCCATTCTCTTCGGTTCAAATAACAAACTCAGCAAGACCGACGGCTTCTCAGTTACAGTGGGTGACAATATTGTCACAAAGAAAGACGAAATGACCTACCTGGGTTCCATCCTAGAGGCAAATCTTTCCTGTGACAAAATGGCATCCAATGTAATAAAAAAAAGTCAACCAACGAACTAGATTCTTGTACCGGATCTCCTCTCTGGTAAACAAGAATACCCTGAAGACTCTGGCAGGAGCACTCATTCAAGGGTACTACGACTATGCGTGCACCTCATGGTACCAAAGCACCTCAAAGGCGCTTAAACAAGATTACAAACATCACAAAACAAACTGGTCAGACTACTACTTGACCTTACCCCCAGAACCCACCTCACCCCTGCCCACTTTGACAACCTAGGATGGCTTAGAGTAGACGACAGAGTACAGCAACTTGCAATGGGCCTGGTCTACAAGATACACTATACGACTAAGGTACCCATGTACATGTCAAAATACTTCCCAAAGGTCAGTGAATACCACAACCACTACACCAGAGGAAGCTCAACAAATCATGTTAAACCCAGATTCGGCTCAAACAAGGGACTAAACACGTTTCGCAATTATGCCACATCAATGTGGAACGCCCTACCCAAAGCTGTAAAGGAATGTGAATCCCTACCCACATTCAAAACCGCTCTTAAAGAGCACCTACGGGAGGCTGCAATTCGAAACTGGCCACCGTAAATGCCCAAAACCCCCACCACCTCCTAATAGACAGTCTCCTCCCCACCGCATGTATATATTCCCTCCCCGCCGTATGTATATTTCTCTCCCACCCACCCACCCCCTCCTAATGTACAGTCCCCTCCCCATCATATGTATATACTCTGTCAGGATCTATGGGTAACAGTACTGTATATTTGAATACCGTTTATGTCACAAATGTATCAGTACTAAATACCTATATGTCCCTATGCCATAAATGTCATGTATGTTGTGTATGTCATAAATGTCTATATGAATTGAAAATGGGGGACCCTGATGGAAACAAGACAAACGTCTTTCTCAGGTCTGCATCCCCTTAACAATTGTGTGTATTGAGCCGTACTGTATTGTACCCATTCTGCAATCTGTTAAATAAAGTTTTCATTCATTCATTCATTCATTCACCTCCATGTTTTGGGGGTATTCATCAGAAAAATCGGATCCGGGATTCGGCTCCCATCAGTCGGGCAAGAACTGCAGGTTTTCAGCCTCTCTCCTCTCTCCTGGAGCTTAAGGGGCAGCTTAGTATAGACCACCGTAACACTTCCGGGATTCTGAAATCAGGGAGGAGATTGCGGGGGGGGGGGGGGGGGGGGTCAAATGAATGAATGTGGACGAGAGCCGTGATGTAAGTGGTTGCCGATACGGCTGTGGGGGTGCTAGAGACATGATCGAATAGACGTTTATGCGCCTCGCTCTCCTGAACACGGCGTGACCCATAACTAATCGATCAGAACTAAATCGGCAGAGAAAAAGCCCATTTTAAAGCACCTATTCCGCATGGACATGCGCAGAGTGCCCATGGAGTCTAGACGACGCGAGATGACGCTCGAATGAATGTGGACTGTTCCATCAGAGGGGGGAGCTTCGATGGTCATGTAAGTGGCTACAGACCGCTGCACTTAAATATAAACATTAGTCTACCTGTAGACTCAATGAGGTAATTGTAGATGTCGCCATAAGACGCGTCTGGCCATTTAGTGGGATCATTTTTTCATTATCTTGTTCGGCTGAAAGGACATTGGCCACCGAAGCTCCCCCCTCTGATGGAACAGTCCACATTCATTCGAGCGTCATCTCGCGTCGTCCAGACTCCATGGGCACTCTGCGCATGTCCATGCGGAATAGGTGCTTTAAAATGGGCTTTTTCTCTGCCGATTTAGTTCTGATCGATTAGTTATGGGTCACGCCGTGTTCAGGAGAGCGAGGCGCATAAACGTCTATTCGATCATGTCTCTAGCACCCCCACAGCCGTATCGGCAACCACTTCCATCACGGCTCTCGTCCACATCCATTCATTTGACCCCCCGCAATCTCCTCCCTGATTTCAATGTAACGCGGAAGTGTAGTGGTCTATTCCTGCCTCTGAGGAGCGCGTCGCGGCTCATGCGCATGCGCGCGCTCGGCCAATCAGAGCAATTCAGAGCAACGCGGAAGCGCATGTTGGTTGCCTAAAGTGTTCACGCGATTGGTCCAGCCCTCCCTGACGTCACCAGGAAATACGGAAATGTCATGCAGTATCTCGTCCTAGCCACCAGGGGCACCACTCTCCATGGCTTCACCTCGTTGTCTGTGGCTATAACGAGCTAATGCTGCTAATCTCTAACGTTAACTCTCCGAACAGATCTAGATGCAGTGATCGTGTAAAGAACGGACTAACTGCAGCTGCTGGAGACAGATTTGAACTAAGGAGGAGTCGAGACTGGCCGTAAACTTCAGAGTGTTGTGAACGTGAGATGAAGAAACACAAAGCAGGTTTGTTTAATCAGAAGCTCCTTTGGACATTATTCTTTGATCAATATGTATATGTTCCCGTTTGTGATTACGGTATTT
Organism: Notolepis coatsorum; assembly: GCF_963971535.1. Taxonomy (NCBI): domain Eukaryota; kingdom Metazoa; phylum Chordata; class Actinopteri; order Aulopiformes; family Paralepididae; genus Notolepis; species Notolepis coatsorum. Next base: position 17,563,300 of record NC_140173.1, on the reverse strand, counting down.
CACAATTGCCTAACCTTAAATAATGTACCCAACAGTTAGACCAGCGGTGCTGCCATATAAAACATTAGATGCGACATTACGCCATAAATCATGGGATAACCGTCCGCCATCTTTTTTTTAAACTCAATTTTTATTTGCATACTGAATCACAGACATACAAACAACAACATCCTTGAATGTTAATCTCACATCGGTTGGTCTTCCAGGTACATAATACACAGACGTAATGTACATCGCCCTGTATACAGGCCTAAACAATAAAGAAAAAGTACAATACCTGCAGAAAAATAGATAAATAAAAATACTGACTACGGCAATAATGTGCGTCCAGTGACCCTCCTTGAACCCCTTTCCTCCCTTATCCTTGATTGATTGATTGATTGAAAACTTTATTAACAGATTGCAGAATGGGTACAATACAGTACAGCTCAATACACACAATTGTTAAGGGGATGCAGACCAGAGAAAGACTTTCGTCTTGTTTACATCAGGGTCCCCCATTTTCAATTCATCAGGACATTTATGACATACATGACATACAGATAGTCAGTACTGCTACATCTATACATTTATGACATACCAGATTTGCAAATACAGTACTGTTTGTGATACAGAAGGAGTCAAGAAAAGGGAGTATATACATTTGACGTAGAAACTGTACATTGGAGGAGGTTGGGTGGGGGGGGTTGGGTACATTGGGATATTGACAACCATACTGGGTAATTTACATTGGAGGTGGGGGGGGGGGGGGGCACACTATATAAACAAGTAAAACTGTACATTGAGGGGGGGGGGGGAGGAGACACTGTACAAACAAACAAAATTGTACATTGGACTATTGACAACCATACTAGGTAAATTACTGTACATTGGAGGGGGTTGGGTTAGGATATTTACAGGGGCCAGTGTTGAATTGCAGTCTCCCGTAGGTGTCCCTTGAGAGAGGTTTTGAAAGTGGGTAGTGATCCACATTCCTTTACAGCTTTGGGTAGGGCGTTCCACATTGATGTGGCATAATTGCGAAACGTGTTTAGTCCCTTATTTGAGCCGAATCTGGGTTTAACATGATTTGTGGAGCTCCCTCTGGTGTTGTGATCGTGGTATTCACTGACCTTTGGGAAGTATTTTGACATGTACATGGGTACCTTGGTCGTGTAGTGTATCTTGTAGACCAGGCCCATTGCTAGTTGCTGTACTCTGTCGTCTACTCTAAGCCATCCTAGGTTGTCAAAGTGGGCAGGGGTGAGGTGGGTTCTAGGAGTAAGGTCAAGCAGTAGTCTGACCAGTTTGTTTTGAGATGTTTGTAATTTTGTTTTTAGCGCCTTTGAGGTGCTTTGGTACCATGAGGTACCTTTATCTTTTTTTTCTTCTTTTTTAACTCCATTCTTCCTTGTGTTTTGATTCCCAAACATACCCACATCCTCATCCTTGAATATTCATCTCACATCCGTTGGTCTTCCAGGTACATAATTCAAAGACGGTATGTATATCAGGCATAAACAATGATGACCTACTCCTATCCAAGCTCCCGGAGGGTCATCAAGGAGAAGCCGCCTATTCTCAGTCCTTGCCCCACAATGGTGGAATGAACTACCCACCCCAGTTAGGACAGCCGAAACCCGTCCAATCTTTCGCTGTCGACTAAAGACTCACTTCTTCAACCATTATCTGAAATGATAATTAAAAAACAAAAAAAAAATATAAATCTAACCCTAACTACCCTTACTGTCATGCACTTGTCCTAATAAACTAACCTACACTGTAACACGCAACACTTTGACTTGTCGTACAGAACTTGTAAGTCGCTTTGGATAAAAGCGTCAGCTAAATGACTAAATGTAAATGTCTGTAAGAAAAAACTATAGTACCTACTAAAAAATAAAGATGTTGGCTAAGGCATAAATGTGTGCCCTGGGTCCAGTGTCCTCCTTGAACCTCTTTCCTCCCTTATCTTTCGCCCTCTTTATTCTTTTTTAAACTAAATTGTATTTTGTATTTTGATTTACATACATACAAACCACATCATCCTTGAATATTAATCCCACATCAGTTGGTCTTCCAGGCACATAATACAAAGACTGAGTGTATATCGCCCTTAAACAGGTATACAGAAATGATAATACCCACTCAAAAAAATAAAATACTGACTAAGGCAAAAGTGTGCGACGTGGGTCCAGTGACCCCCCTTGAACTTCTTTTCCTCCCTTATCCTTCGCCCTTTCTATTTTTTTTAACAATTTTTCTTTGCATTTTGATTCACCCACATACAAACCACATCATCCCTGAATATTAATCTCACATCAGTTGGTCTTCCCGGCACATAATACAAAGACGGAATGTACATCGCCCTTAAACAGGCATAGACAATAAAGAAAAAATTATAATACCCTCAAAAAAAATAAAAGTATTGACTAAGGTAAAGTGTGTGACACGGGTTGAATGACCCTCCTCGAACCTCTTTCCTCCCTTATCCTTCGCCTTCTTGTGTTGCATTCGCTTCTCCCTCTGTGATGTCGTTCCCGTCCCCCTTATAATCCTCCCACTTTCCCCATCTTTCCCCAAATTTCTCCTCCTGTAGCCTCAGCATGTGCGTTATCCTCTCCATATCCTGTATCTCCTCTACTATTCCTTCCCATTGTGCTATTGTCGGTGGGTCTTCCTTGTACCACTGCCTCGTTATTGCTTTTCTGGCCGATATCAGCATTATCTTTATTAAATATTTGTCTCCCCCTTGTATACCCTCGTGCGTCAAGTCCCCTAAGTATAGCACCAGGCCCGTCTGGGGTATCCCGTATCCTATTATTCTGGTTATTGCCTCCCCTATCTCCTCCCAATACCCCTTCAGCTTCTGACATCCCCAGAATACGTGTGTGTGATTTGCCCCCTCCTTCCCACACATCCTCCAGCATGTCTTTTGTGCTGGTGCATACTTTCCCTTCAACTCCGGTGTTATAATAGTGCAGCCTAGTTACTTACTAACATGATCAGAGAGACTAGTGCAACCTAGTTACTGTACTAACATGATCAGAGAGACTAGTGCAGCCTAGTTACTGTACTAACATGATCAAAGAGACTAGTGCAGCCTAGTTACTGTACTAACATTATCAGAGAGACTCTGAATAATCTCGTCAAATTATTCCACAATAGCTCTCAACAGCATTGTTCTGTTAGCTAAACAGAGGCTTAATAACCTGCAAATGTTTTAATGTTAGCTAAGCTAACTTTGCTCTTAAAGGAAACATTTAGTAACGTTTAGCTGTTTAACTCTCCTGATGTGATCTGTTAACTCTCCTGATGTGATCTGTTTAACAATTGAAAATGGGGGACCCTGATGTAAACAAGACGAAAGTCTTTCTCTGGTCTGCATCCCCTTAACAATTGTGTGTATTGAGCTGTACTGTATTGTACCCATTCTACAATCTGTTAATAAAGTTTTCAATCAATCAATCAATCAAACTCAACTGATGTGATCTGTTTACGTCTCCTGGTGTGATCTGTTTAGGTCTCCTAATGTGATCTATTTAGGTCTCCTGATGTGATCTGTTTAACTCTCCTGATGTGATCTGTTTAGGTCTCCTGGTGTGATCTGTTTAAGTCTCCTGATGTGATCTATTTAGGTCTCCTGGTGTGATCTGTTTATGTCTAATGCAATCAACGGACAAGAAATAGAAAAAAATTCCATACAAGACAAAAGTATTTTTCTGGTCTGCATCCCCTTAACAATTGTTTGTATTGAGCTGTACTGTATTGTACCCATTCTGCAATCTGTTAATAAAGTTTGCAATCAATCAATCAATCCGTTTTTAAAACATATATTATTCTCACACATTTATTTTGAAGGCTAAACGTCCAAACCGGACGTCGTTTTCATCGGACCGGAAGTAATATTGTCGACAGTTTTATATAGATGGTTTCACTGGAATTATGTTGCTAGGGAACAGTTTGGAACCAAATGTATTTTCTGTCGACTATTGCAATAGCAAATATTGCAACAGTAAATAAATCCCGTTCAGAATGTTACTGTTGTCACTTTGGAACCGTCTACAGTTCCGGAAGTACTTTATCTATGCTTGTTGGGGGGGTAAATAAATAAATAAATAGAGGGCCTACCTGGAAGAGGTAGAGGTTCTGGTGGGATGGTGCCAGGAGAACAGCCTCTCCCTGAACGTCAGCAAAACAAAAGAGATGATTGTGGACTTTAGGAGGTCGGGGGTCAGGGACTACAGCCCCCTCAGCATCGACTGGGCACCGGTCGAGAGAGTGAACAGTTTTAAGTACCTCGGAATCCACATATCCGAGGACTTGACATGGACATGACATTGACAGTGTAGTGAAGAAAGCACGACAAGTTACAACGCCTCTACTTCCTTATGTGCCTAAGGAGGTTCAACGTGAGTCAGAAGATCCTTAAGAACTTCTACTCATGCACAATAGAGAGCATCCTGACTGGCAATATCACCTCCTAGTTTGGGAATAGCACCGCACAAGACCGCAGCAGACTACAGAGAGTGGCCCGCTCAGCCGAACGCACAATTTGAGGTGGGCTTCCCACTCTCCAAGACATTTACAACAAGCGTTGCATGGGTAAGGCTAAGAGAATAATCAAAGACTCCAGCCACCCAAACAACTGCCTCTTTGAACTGCTGCGGTCAGGCAAGCGATACCAGAGTCTCATGGCAAGCACAGAGAGACTCAGAAGGAGCTTCTATCCCCAGGCCATCAGAATGCTCAATCAATGAAAATAACACTATGTAACAAACCATCAAATACACTCACAGCACACACATCCACACGTACACACTCACTTTAATAAACAACTCACTGTAGCACCCACTTGACCCACTTTAGACACTTAACACACTATATTTATTGGTACTGGTATATCTGTATATTTTACCTCATTGCACCTCACGTCCTCACCACCACAAGGTGGCACCACAAGCTAAGCTAAATTGTACCCCATCACATTGTACTGTATGGGAACCTTCTCTACTCTGCACTGTATATGGTATATTGTTGTATATATATATTGAAAATGTTTGTTTAGTTTACACTTGTTTACGTACTTGACTTTCTATTCTTTACTTATATTATACTTTTTATACTTATCCTTTTATATAGCACACTGGAGCAATACGGAAAGAAGCATTTCATATAAAAGAATCCTGTATTTCTATATGACAACTAATAAAGAAACTTGAAATAAAAAGTCTAGTCAGTGGTGAGACCGAGGGCCTGAGGTTGCAGAAGTGGGCGGACACTTGGGCTCCGGAAGCAGTCAGTGTTGTGAAGGGCCAGATTAAACCGAATATATATATTTATTTATATATATATATTTAATTGTATTTGTATATTCTCTAATATTCCCTGATATCCCTTGTATATTCCTTGTACAATATGCATTGAATATCCATTCTAGCCTACTGAACATCCCATAATAGTCTCCATTCTACTATTGGTCGAGACCTTGGTGCCAGGCTGCCATACCCCCCAGACCCAGTTCAAACGTACCGCTCAACATGTACGAACAAGTCCTAGTTCCGCGTAGGAATCTGGCTACCGCACCACTAATGGTACTATTTGTTCATAGTGCGTATATATACTGTGCTACTAAAGTAGGACTTCCTTTTAGTCCAGTTTCTTACCCTCCAATAGAGTGACAGACGTAAAGCCTCCCCGCGACGCCACGTGTGGGAGTAAGGCCAAGTTCGGCCTACCATCGGTATTGAGACATCGTGTATATTAATATTTGAATAGTCATATTTGGCACTATATCGTCGAGTTGGACGTAGTCTATTAAGCTAATAATAGTCTATTCATATGTAGTGCTTCGTGCGGTGAGAATACTATCGTAGTCAGTACCCCCATCGTTTCGGGTAGAACTGGCTGCTTATCCAGGGTGGCCGACCCCATGTGAGGCTGCACCCGAAGAGCCCCAGAGCCGACGAGCGAGTGGACCTGCATACCGGATTATTCTACCGACGACAGCCCGCCTTCCCAGGCACGGATTATGCTTTGTATACAGTGATTATTCTATGGATAAAGACCAACACTGCCGTGTGTTGGAAACCCCCCCCCCCGGAGAGGACGACAGGTGAGGAGACGCTCTACACGACGAGGTCGCTTCACGTCTCTCCATCGTGGACCGGAGGAAGCCGGCCCACAGAGAGTCCAACTGCTTTCATCTGTGGATCGAGGATCGCTGAGGCACCGAGCCGCACAACCGTGGGTTCTCCCAGGATACCCTCGGCCAGACGGATACAGCCAGACTCTACCCCCCCCCCCCCTTCTCCAGTTGTCTTACAAGCGACCGGAATTCCCCCCTAGTGTATCCAGTTCTATAATCATTAAAGTATCATTGCTATTATTCCTTAAATATTCCAGGTTGTATATTTACCGCCTGCGCCACCAGAGATTGGACGTTCTCTATTGATATACCAACGAATACTCATTTGCCATAAAAGTGCATCCTATTTCAAATCATAAATGTAATTAAGTGATTGCTCTACATACCTTTTGCTATGTATTAATTATTATTAAACGCAGACTTTCGACTTGGTACATTTGTGTTGGATCGTTTCATCTACGTGGGAGTGTTTACCATAATTATTTATGCCTAGTACTGGGTGGCCAGAGTCTAAAGTACAAGAGGTAGTGGTAGTAAGTATCATATCTAACAATACAGTCAGGGAATTGTACCCCTCAGTTACAATTGGTCCTTCGAGCCGGATGGTAATTAGTGTAATATTAATATAGTGTTATTAATATTGAATTGGCCTATGATGAACACTCCACGAAACGATCCTCCTAACCAACGCCCGCAGCGCGAACGACGGCTCCCTCAGTACTTAGAGGCTTACGCTGTCAGTCAACAACCTAGTCTTCTACTAACAGTAAACGCGGTAAAACTAGAAAGTAAAAGTATGTCTAACCCCAACGCCCAGACTACCCCGACCATAGAGGCCCCTACGGGTTCTAATGTAACTGACCAAGCTCACGGTGGGGACCAGTGGGAACCAGACATGACTTCACACCCCGCCAGTACTGAAGAAGTAGTCCCCGATGAGTCCCGGGAGGAATACAACGCTACCGAGAGAGAACTCGGCACGGAAGAAGACGGGGAGAGCACCGTGGAGATAGAGCTCCAAGGCTCCGCAAGGAGTACCCCGAGGGAAGGCTCCCCTATACAACCGCCTTCTCCCAGCGAGGCAGAGAGGACCCTACAGCAGGCCTTCCTCATCAGCCTGAACGCCGCTGCTGAACGCGACTGACTGCAGATCCAGCAGCGGAGCGAAGAAGAGCATATACGTCTAGAAATAAGACGCATTCAGATGGAAGAGAATGTGGCCCGAGACGAGCAGACAGCCAGCGAGCAGCTGCTGGTGCTCTACGGGACGCAGAGCGCGACAGACAGCAAGCGCAACTAATAGAACAGCTGATCAGACGGACAACACCCTCTCCCTCCGCCAGAGGCTCCAGGAACTCGTCTAGACACACCTCCAGGGCGGCATCCCCTAGCCGAGTAAACAACCCTGAACTTGACCAACAGACGAGGTCTATACCCCCCACAGACCACCTCCCCCCACCGGTCCAAGCGAGACCTAGCAACCGGGAAGGAGCAGCATATCCTGTGGAGAGGCTAAACCAGAGACTACAAGCACTGGATGACCTAACTGAAGACGAAGAGAAAGAGGAGGAGAACCGCGCCCGACGACAGCACAGTACTCTACCGGACCAGGAGGTCCGGTACAGCCCAGGCTATACTCCCGCGGAGCTGCGCTACAGACCCCCGACTCTATACACGGGTGAGCACGACGCACGACCCGCACCGAGGAACAGCACCTGGACAAGCGGGCCATGGTACACTGCCGGTACCAGCCCATACCAAGGAGCGGGAGGAGACTCGCCTAGGAGGCCTCTCCCCCAACGCTCGCCGATGTATCCACAGTCAGCGTCATACATTGGCACGCCTATGGTACCCGACTTCACCCAAGAGAACCGGGCCCAGTATACAGAACTCTGCATGTGTCTGGAGACCATGTTGGTGGATGTATTGGATGAACGCCATAAATACGCCATCCTACTGAAGCACTTAAAGGTACCCCGCGCACATAATATAGCGCTCGCCTACGCGACTTCCACCACCCCATACACAGCAGCGCTGGTAGCATTGGACCAGAGGTATGGGCGCATATGGGATTACGTGATCCAGGAGATCCGACACATCGACCGCTTACCCCCAGCAATAGACAATCGAGCACTGGACGACCTGTCCATCAGAGTGCAGTCCCTGGTAGGGATGTTGGGAGCGCAGAGAGAGAAGGGGAGGCATGAACTTTACGCCAACTCAAATGTGGAAAGGATCTTGGAGAAGCTGCCGCCCGCTCGACAGGAGCGTTTTAGGCGGCAGAGAGACCACCGAGACCCGAATGGCCCCGAACCGAACCTCCTCGATCTAGCAGACTTCCTGGCGAGAGAAGTCAGCAGCCTACGGCTAGATACATTCGGACGGAGCACCCCTGGCTCCAGAGAAGGAACCAGACGACTAAATGATGGAAGAAGATCGGTGACTGTGATGCACCAATCGGAGTCAGTACCGAGCAGCAGGAGCCACAGTACCCCCTCCAGAACGGAGAAGTGGAAGATAGTGTGCCCCTACTGTGAGAAAGAACACTGGCTAGCGCAATGTGACTCCTTCCCCAAGCTGAACGCGGAGGAAGCAAGTCAATGGATAAAGTCCAACAAGCGCTGTTTTCGCTGTGCGCGCTCACACATGGCAGCCGAATGCCGCTTAAAGAAAAGGTGCACCAAGTGCGATGGAGCCCATCTGGACATACTTCACGACAGTAACAGACGGCGCCCTTCACCCGCACCATCCAGCAGCAAAGCGAGCGTCATGTACATCGATCCCGCCAGCAGCAGTGGAGCCCGAGTACTCCTAAAAGTAGTGCGTGTGACACTAAGCTACCAGAATAAAGTCCTGGACACTTACGCCGTCCTCGATGACGGGTCAGAGAAGACCCTTCTGCTCGCCTCCGCTGCGGCCCAGCTAGGGCTGCGGGGAAGCGAAACCCAAATGACAATTCGGACAATAAGACGAGATTTGAAGACGATAAAGGGCGAGAATGTCTCATTCTCTATCGCAGCAAGCGGCCAGCCTGAGCGACGGTACCAGATTACAGACGCTTTCACCAGCCAAGAAATAGGACTGTCGCGGTACACATACCCCGTCGCCAAGCTGATGGAGAAATATGCACATCTGCGCAAGTTACCGATCCCGCTCATAGACAATGCTATGCCGACCCTGTTGATAGGCTCCGACCATGCAGACCTCATTGTCCCGATAGACCGGGTTCATACCGGACCCCGAGGCTGTCCTGTAGCAGTCGAGACCCGTTTGGGATGGACTCTCCAAGGCCCGCTCGCCAAATCTCTCAACCGAAGTACAGCCACTAGATGTCTCCACTCCCGAGTCACAGAGGGAGAAACCGCACTCCTGCAACACGTAGAGCGGCTATGGACCTTGGAACAAATGCCCTTTAAGAACGGAAAGAAAGACATTCGCTCTAAAGATGACATTTACGCCATTCACCTCCTCGAGACAGGGACCAAGAGAGTCCCGGTCAACGGCGTGTTGAGATACGCCACGCCACTCCTGCGGCGAGAAGGAATGCCTACTTTCCACGCCAAGACAGACGCCACAGAACGGTACCTGCTGAACACGGAGCGGCGCTTAGCCAAGAACCCCGCCCAAGAGAGTGTATACCGCGCTGAGATTGAGAAGCTCATCACAGCGGGACACGTCACAAAGATGGACATTAAAGAGGCTGACCAGACCACTGAATCGTGGTACGTGCCTCACCACAAGGTCCATCACAACGGTAAAGACAGCATAGTATTTAACTGCAGCTACCAGATCGGATCCCAAAATCTGAATAAAGAGTTACTGCCCGGTCCCACACTCGGCCCCTCCCTACTCGGCGTTCTACTCCGCTTCCGCCAGGAAAAGGTGGCCATCAGCGGGGACATTAAAGGAATGTTCCTGCAGGTGAGATTAGTAGAGGAGGACAAGCCCCTGTTACGGTTCCTATGGAGAGAGAAGCCAGGAGATGAGCACCCAGCCATCTACCAATGGGAAGTCCTCCCCTTCGGAACGACGTGCAGCCCCTGCTGTGCTACATTTGCACTACAGAAACATGTAGCAGAGGACCCAGCAGCGGACGAAGAGGTCCGACACAGCGTAAAGAACAGCTTCTACGTAGACAACTGTCTACAAAGCCTTTCAACCCAGGAAGAAGCCGAGGCTCTCCTGATTAAACTCCGCGCCTCATTGATCAAAGGCGGCTTTGATCTCAGGCAGTGGGCCAGCAGCGATCCGCAAGTACTGCGCAGCCTCTCCTCCGAGGACAAGGCAGCCAGCAGCGAGACCTGGATGGCTACAATCCCAGGAGAAGCCCAGGAGATGACCCTGGGATTGGTGTGGCGATTCAAAACAGATTCGCTTCACTACAGACACAAGCCCCTGACTACGGAGCAGGGAAGGCCGGCGGCGGCGCCGACCACCAGACGGAGTGTGTACACAACACTCGCCCGACAATATGACCCGCTAGGATGTATTCTACCGTACACCACCAGGGCAAAAATTATTGTACGAGCATTGTGGGACAAGGACCAGGGCTGGGACGACCCCATTCCCGCACACCTTGCATCCACCTGGAGAGAGTGGGAGAGGGAGCTCCACTCACTCCCAGGCGTTAATATGCGCCGAAGCTACTTCCCACCCACGGTGAGGCCAGAGACATGTAAAATGGACTTACACGTCTTCAGTGACGCCTCAGAGGTCGCATACGGATCAGTAGCCTACTTGCGGGCCCAAGAAGAGGGGGGAGAGATCTACACAGCATTTGTCCTCGCCCGCTCGAGAATAGCCCCACGCAAGCAACAATCTATCCCACGTCTAGAGCTCTGCGCAGCCCTAGCCGGAGCGCACCTAGCCACGCTCATCCAACGTGAGCTCACCATACCGGTGTCTAGAACAATCCTGTGGTCAGATTCCACGACAGTACTCGCCTGGATCAAATCGGACTCATGCAAGTACAAAGTCTTCGTGGGAGTCAGAGTCACCGAGATTCAAGACTTAACCGAAGAGTTAACCGGAGAAACAGAGTGGCGCTATGTTGATACAAAACAGAACCCAGCTGACGTCATCACCCGGGGAATGCCCCTAGATGACCTCACCCGTCGCAATGTCTACAGTGACGGCCCAGCATTCCTAAAGCTCCCGGAAGGAGAGTGGCCCACGCCTATCCCGAGGGAAGCCAGTCAAGAGGAGGCTGAGAATTTATGTTCTGTGGATTGAGCACTGTTATCTCCGCAGACCCCAACATAGATGATTGCACTACCATAGAGAGTGCACAACAAAGGACATTCCTGCGGCACCACCCGGAGTGTAAGTCCCCCGCTGAAATGTCAGCAGCTAACTACGAGGAAGCAGAATTGCTTCTACTGCAGCGAGCCCAGAGAGACTCGTTCCCCGATGAATTGGCCTGTCTACAGGGAGGAAAGCCCGTCCCATCCGACAGCAGATTAATTCATCTGGCCCCCGAGAGCGACGCTCATACCCTCATCAGAGTGGGTGGTCGCCTACGCAGAGCCCCCAATCTACCGGATGACATTAAATACCCGATCGTATTGAACAGCCGACACAAGGTCACAGAGCTGATTATAAAGAAATACGATGAGGATGTACATCACGCAGGAGCAGAAAGAGTCTTCGCGGAGATCAGACGTCGTTACTGGATCCTACAAGGAAGAGAGGCGGTACGACGCTTCCAGCGAACATGTCTAGACTGCCGCAAGTGGCGCGCGCAGCCCAGCATACCAAGGATGGCTGACCTTCCTCCATGTCGCCTCCGAATCGGTGACAAGCCATTCCACTCAACGGGTATGGACTGCTTTGGCCCGCTGCACATAAAGAAAGGAAGAGGAACCGAGAAGCGGTGGGGTATTGTATTCAAATGCATGACCACCAGAGCGATACACATCGAGCTTCTCCCGACCATGAGCACAGACTCATTCCTTATGGCCTTCCGTAGATTCACATCACGGAAAGGAAGACCGTCTACACTATTGTCCGATCATGGGACAAACTTCAAAGGCGGCGAAAGAGAGCTGAGAGAGAGCTTCCAAGCTATGGGCCCAGAACTTAAGACCCACCTCGCTCCAGCACAGATTGACTTCCAATTCAACCCCCCAAACGCACCCCACTTCGGTGGTACTTGGGAACGGGAAGTGCGTTCCATAAAGACAGCCCTGTACGCAGTACTTGGGGCCCAGACTGTGGCGGAAGAAGTCCTAATGACAGTCCTCACGGAGATTGAGGGAGTATTGAACTCTAAGCCCCTCGGCTACGTCTCCAGCGATGTGGCGGATATCGACCCAGTTACCCCCAACACACTCCTGATGGGGCGGCTAGATCCCGCGTTACCCCAGACAATGTACCGGCCTGAAGAAGCGAACGGCCGACGAATGTGGAGGTACAGCCAAGTATTAGCCGACAAGTTTTGGAGCAGTTTCCTACTGCACTACCGACCGTCTCTACAGACCCGCCAGAAGTGGGTAAAGGAGAGAGACAATTTGACAGAAGGAACAGTCGTCATGATTATTGATCAATCACTGCCCAGAGCTATGTGGCCGGCCGGCCGCGTAAGCAAAGTGATCACCGGTGCCGACGGCAAGGTCCGAGCAGCTGAAGTGCTTGTCCAGGGTCGCACTTACACCCGTCCCGTGGCGAGGCTCATAGAACTGCCCCGACTCCCAGACACAATCGATGATGACCATGACCCTATAACCCTATGACTTTGTGAAGTTGACTGACCCCTACAGCAAACCCTTATGTGTAAATAGACAACGCGATTAATCTGTCTCTGCTTAACTGATTAGGTCTGGGACCAATCAGGGGGTGGCTGTTGTGAAGGGCCAGATTAAACCGAATATATATATTTATTTATATATATATATTTAATTGTATTTGTATATTCTCTAATATTCCCTGATATCCCTTGTATATTCCTTGTACAATATGCATTGAATATCCATTCTAGCCTACTGAACATCCCATAATAGTCTCCATTCTACTATTGGTCGAGACCTTGGTGCCAGGCTGCCATACCCCCCAGACCCAGTTCAAACGTACCGCTCAACATGTACGAACAAGTCCTAGTTCCGCGTAGGAATCTGGCTACCGCACCACTAATGGTACTATTTGTTCATAGTGCGTATATATACTGCGCTACTAAAGTAGGACTTCCTTTTAGTCCAGTTTCTTACCCTCCAATAGAGTGACAGACGTAAAGCCTCCCCGCGACGCCACGTGTGGGAGTAAGGCCAAGTTCGGCCTACCATCGGTATTGAGACATCGTGTATATTAATATTTGAATAGTCATATTTGGCACTATATCGTCGAGTTGGACGTAGTCTATTAAGCTAATAATAGTCTATTCATATGTAGTGCTTCGTGCGGTGAGAATACTATCGTAGTCAGTACCCCCATCGTTTCGGGTAGAACTGGCTGCTTATCCAGGGTGGCCGACCCCATGTGAGGCTGCACCCGAAGAGCCCCAGAGCCGACGAGCGAGTGGACCTGCATACCGGATTATTCTACCGACGACAGCCCGCCTTCCCAGGCACGGATTATGCTTTGTATACAGTGATTATTCTATGGATAAAGACCAACACTGCCGTGTGTTGGAAACCCCCCCCCCCGGAGAGGACGACAGGTGAGGAGACGCTCTACACGACGAGGTCGCTTCACGTCTCTCCATCGTGGACCGGAGGAAGCCGGCCCACAGAGAGTCCAACTGCTTTCATCTGTGGATCGAGGATCGCTGAGGCACCGAGCCGCACAACCGTGGGTTCTCCCAGGATACCCTCGGCCAGACGGATACAGCCAGACTCTACCCCCCCCCCCCCTTCTCCAGTTGTCTTACAAGCGACCGGAATTCCCCCCTAGTGTATCCAGTTCTATAATCATTAAAGTATCATTGCTATTATTCCTTAAATATTCCAGGTTGTATATTTACCGCCTGCGCCACCAGAGATTGGACGTTCTCTATTGATATACCAACGAATACTCATTTGCCATAAAAGTGCATCCTATTTCAAATCATAAATGTAATTAAGTGATTTCTCTACATACCTTTTGCTATGTATTAATTATTATTAAACGCAGACTTTCGACTTGGTACATTTGTGTTGGATCGTTTCATCTACGTGGGAGTGTTTACCATAATTATTTATGCCTAGTACTGGGTGGCCAGAGTCTAAAGTACAAGAGGTAGTGGTAGTAAGTATCATATCTAACAATACAGTCAGGGAATTGTACCCCTCAGTTACAGTCAGCGTGGTGCTAATGTTAGTCAGTTAGTGTTTATGTAGAATAACTAGTTTGTGCATACGCACGTCCATTCATCTATATACCATGGCAGGGAACAAAATTAACTTTTTGACTTACCAGCCATTTGGCTGGTAGATTTTAAAAACTACCAGCCAGGCAGATTTTTTACCAGCCAAAAATTAAAAATAGCTTTTTAGTAGGGATGCACCGAATGGGAAATTCTTGGCCGAAACCGATACCGAAAATAGGAAACAGTTGGCCGAAAACCGAAAAATATATGATTATGGCTAAACTTAACTTAAATAATAAATAATCACTATTATGGGTCTTTTTGTATCACAAACAGTACTGTATTTGCAAATCTGGTATGTCATAAATGTATAGATGTAGCAGTACTGTCTATCTGTATGTCATGTATGTCATATATGTCCTGATGAATTGAAAATGGGGGACCCTGATGTAAACAAGACGAAAGTCTTTCTCTGGTCTGCATCCCCTTAACAATTGTGTGTATTCAGCTGTACTGTATTGTACCCATTCTGCAATCTTTTAATAAAGTTTTCAATCAATCAATCAATCAGAGAGAGAGAGAAAGAGAGAGAGAGAGAGGCGGACATCTGTGCTCTACTGAGCACACCTTTCTAGTCCCCAGATGACTTTGGCACAGTAGACAGTGTCAATGTGAGAGAAACAACCCCTCCCCCTCTCGCTCTGAATAATATGCATATTAGATCACTCAGTGATATATATAGTAAATAAGGATAAAGTATGTTAAAGACGCATTTATTGGACTCGTTGCGCGCGGAGTTTACATACTGTAGAAACAGCGCGACTCCTGAGGAGATGCATTGCTCCCGAGTCCCAAGAGGAGTATCACGCAGGACAGACAGCGTCAATGTGAGAGAAACAATCCCTCCCCCTCTCGCTCTGAATAATATGCATATTAGATCACTCAGTGATATATAGTAAATAAGGATAAAGTATGTTAAAGACGCATTTATTGGACTTGTTGCGCGCGGAGTTTACATACTGTAGAAACAGCGCGACTCCCGAGGAGATGCATTGCTCCCGAGTCCCAAGAGGAGTATCACGCAGGACTGAAGAGCTCACAGCGCGCATGTAATGAATCCGCGTTGTGATGACATCATCACAACAACACGCGTTAGGTTGCTTCTGTTTCTGTGATATATTTTCGGTGAAAAAACTCTTTCGGCCGAAAGCCGAAAGGCCATTTTTGGCCACCGAAAACTTTCGGTGGCCGAATTTTCGGTGCACCCCTACTTTTTAGTATATCGCCATGTGTTTTATTATTACTATATAATACTCTCATATGCTATTTTCAATTAATATCATAAACAACATAAGGAATATTAGCATAATTTTGAGTGGACTGAAGGAATGAGTCAGCGTTAATAGTTTTAAATGCAAATAATTTATTGAAACATAGAAGTGGGGTCGGGGACACACACACTGTTTCAACTCACCACCCCCGCATCATATTGTAGTCTAGTCTGTCTTCAAACTTCCACTCCTCTCGAAACCTTTTTATATTTGAATATCAACATTATCTGTGCATCCTCAGTAATCCTCAGTTTACTACAATATACTCCTCTCCTGAGTCCTGGCTAGTGACTTCATCGTCTTTCCAAACGCACGCACACACGCAGAGAAAGGGAGAGTGCCCCCCCCCCCATTTCCCTTTCCCCATTCCACACTGTCTGCTGTTCTCTATGGCTCTGCCGCTGATCAGGATTAGCTTGTTAGCTTACGCTAACATAACGTTCATTTCTGGCGATGTGGGCATAAAGGAATGGCGACGATGCAATGCATGTTAGATGCATTTGACCCGTTGTGAGAAGAAGAAAAAACCACAGACTTATTTCGGCTCGCAAAATAAGCGCACTGCTGTGTAGCTCTGCTCTCAGGGAACATACTTAACTTTTTGACTTACCAGCCATTTGGCTGGTAGATTTTAAAAACTACCAGCCAGGCAGATTTTTTACCAGCCATTGGCGGTTGGCTGGTACTTATTTTGTTCCCTGCACCATGGTAAGTATCAAGGTGGTAGCTATCTAATGCGCCGGCTAACGGTGTGCAGCCATCATGCAGAGACCGCTATTATTACCCACCGGCTAACAGTACTAGCTATCTAACATGACATCATTAGCTGGTGCTAGGGGTGCACCGATATATCGGTCGGGTATCGGTATCGGCCGATAAGTGCCTTGTTGACTGCTATCGGCCTATCGGCCGATAAGCTCGAATGTGCCGATAGCAGTCGCCGATAACTAACCATCCATTTGTGTAGCGTCAAAAGGCAAAAAAAAAAAAAGTTCACTCGCGACCTACCTGCACAACGCCCGCCGTCCCCCACACACACACACAAGCTATAGCATCAAAGTTACTATTTATGATTAACAAGGCATTCGTTTTGTGGCATTAACGTTATATAGTTAGTGTTACACGGACAATAACATCAGCATATTATTATTACCCATAGCAGCAAGGCATTACTCCGAGTCCGTTCATAGCCGGGAGGCAGAAGACTAACGTTACTGGTGAAAATGTGATTTACGTTGGAATACTCCTTTGCCAACTTGCTGTACTTTGCTTGCAGGTCTGCAGCCATTATTACTGGATTAAGAATAGCCCCAACTTTAGCCAACGTAATGTTCTGGCTAAACCTTTAACATTAGTTAACCCTAGCTTTCGGTTAGCTGTTCAATGCTAATAACACAACCAAGCGAATCCATCAGAGCTCCCCATCAACACCGCTCTGTCGGGAGGATGGCATTTAAGAAAGTATCTGCTGTTAAAATGACACAAACATTCGTTTTGTGGCATTAACGTTAAAGTTAGTTACACGTTCAATTACATCAGCATAGTATTTACCCGAAGATAGCAAGCAAGCCGTGCATAGCTCGGTTACATTCCGTTGCTCATTCCGTACCCAACTACACATTCTGCAATCTGTTAATAAAGTTTTCAACCAGACAAATGTATAGAAAGGCTTTGTTTTATTATAACATTTGTTGCAGTAAAATCATTGTGTCTCGTTTGGCCATCCTGTGGAGCGCGCTGGTCGCGGACACTGCCGGGCAGCTAACGTATTAGCTTGTTGTGGTTCTGAGTTTGACTCGCATTCTCGCAAGCAGATCAATGGCGGCATGCCCCGAAGTAGAAAAATGAATAAACATAAGAACAGCAGGAGGTGGGTGCTAGCGGTGTGGCGTAATTGGCCGAATCGACTGTCAATCAAAATGGTTCCATTGCATTGGTTGAAAGCTCTGGTTGAGAGAATAGTATCCCGCTGCAGGCCGCCAGAATGGTTCCATTGCATTGGTTGAAAGCTCTGGTTGAGAAAATAGTATCCCTCTGCAGGCCGCCAGACGATACTGGGAGAGGGATCAGTGATATCATAAACATATTTCTTGATGTTTCCTTTTTTAAGTAAGTAAAGAGGCCTACAAATACAAACATACACATACAAATATACAGTAGTTTCATTAAAAATATTAAAAAAAATAAAAAAAAAATATTAAAAATATTAAAAAAAATTAAAAATACTTATTTTTTGCCACAAGTATCGGTATCGGTATCGGCCGATTGTGTTAGTTGAACAATCGGTATCGGTATCGGTGGCCAATTTTCATATCGGTGCACCCCTAGCTGGTGCAGGTGCACACTTCACAGTTGATATGCTGGATGGCAACTTTCTGACATTTACCGTATCGCTCATTTTTACAAGATAACATAAATTACCGCCAGGGGTGGAGGGTCCCAGATGGTTTAAACTAGGAGGCACTACAGTGTGAAAGAGTATGGAAAGAGACATTCTGATGCAATGTTCACTAGTCTAGGGTTCAGAATCCATAAATACAATCTAAAGATAATGGCTGAATGATTTTTTTTTAGGCGAATTGATTATTTATGTTGGCCATTTGTTGAGTTTGTTGAGGTTCTATTCCCTGTGTAGCTCAATGAGTAGAGCATGGCACTAACACTGCCAGGGTTAGGGGTTCACTTTCATTCATTCATTCTCTCTCTCTCTCTCTCTCTCTCTCTCTCCTTTTCCCGCCACTCTCCACTTAAAACTATGTACAGTAACAAGCAGAAATGCTACAAAGATAATATTAAAAATATATCACCTCTTTGCTTTTCATAGGGTCTGAGGACTTGGGAAGGAGGATATCAGTGGGATGAGCCAAACCCCTTCATATCTAAGCCTATTATCCACAAAGTCACCCACCACAGCACAGCCTGATTCTGTCAGTCCCACAGGACTCCTTGTACCCATGACCACCGAGAGGAGAGAACCCTGCTAGTGCAACCCGACCAAGCCAGACACCTGCTGTCCAGGACTGCTCCCCACAGACGGAAAGTCAGTGATCACAGTACAAATTAACCTGACTGGTCCAGACCTCCAGCCTCCACCTTCAGTCAGTTACAACTGGCGATAGCTGCCCACTTCATCAAGCCATGAATGACGTTAAAGATGCTTCACTTGTTCCTCCATTTTTGACTGATGGCAGTGCCATCGATCACCAGCCACTCGCCTCTGCATCTTACGGTCCCGCCAGCCAGAGCACATTCACCATTATGAGTCGGACCGGCAGACAATTGAACCCACAACCGCTGAGATTGACCCCCTGTTCGGGTCCTCAGACTTACCTGGGCATCACTTCGTTCCACGTGGCCACCGTCCAGATGAAACCAGCCTCCTGTCCTCTGCCTGGTACCGATCACGAGAGTCCAGCTGAAGCATCGTCAGTCACGGCTTACAAAACCCCTGCTCCTGCCCCTCTGATCACCAAGAGTCTGGCTGGAAAAGCATCAGACACTTCTACCAAGACCCCCGCATCCGCGGCTGTCAAGACTTCAGCCTTACCGGCTTCGGGCACAGGTAGTAAGACCCTCCTATCTGTTAGTGTGAAGACTCCAGTTTTACCTGCTTGGACTGTTTCCTCTCTTGCTTTGAAGTTGGTCAGTGAAAGCTTGACCTCTCTGTTTCCAGCCCCTCCACCGCAGCCAATAACTCCAACACCCAAGCCAGCGGTCTCTCCACCCCAGGATCTAGACCCCAGCAGTGGACTTCCTCCTGACCTTGTGTGCCCTCTCAGCCCTCGGGTGTCAATGGAAGAAGAGGAGAGCCCTCAAAGGCTGAATGAGAAGAGTGAGTACTGGGGTTTGCATACATGTTGTACATCTCAAAATGGGTGGCCCGTATTTTATTTTCATGTAAACTTTATTATAGTGGAAATTAGGGCTGTCTTAAATACTTCGAAGCTTCGTTCGATGGGCATGTAATTCGAATATGAAAATAAATTTTGAATATATTAAAAGAAACATTTTATAATTTTTTATTTTTTTTTGTTGCAAAATCAACTCTGCTTCTCTTTGTTAATTAAAGGAAAACTCCAACATTTTGGGAAATTAGCTTATTTAACATCTTCCCTGGAGTTAGACAAGAAGATACATACCTTTTTTGTCTCTGTGCATGCATTAGGCTTAGGGAACGCTCGCACCGTTAGCGTAGCTTAGCTTCATCACTGGAAGTGGGGCAGTCCTTTACCCTGAAGTCCCCTACAGTCACGAAATACACTCCAAATACAACTCCAAAACGTTCCTGTAAACATGTTGTGACCTGTGTATTTACCACGTGGAGAAATAAAAAATAATTGAATTCGACATTTACGTTTTCTAAGCAAATATACTCGGAACTATTGTTATTTTTTTTTTATTATCTTTTCCCCCTCCTTCTTTTTCCGATTTTTCGTTGTCGTTATACCAATTCCCAACCCCCTTCCTGGTTTGTTGCGCACTTTCCCCTACTGTTGGTCCGAGAGGCCGGAGACTGTCACATGCTTTCCTCCGACGTATGTGCAGCCAGCCGGCAGCCAGCCTGGCCACGCAGATTCTCACTGGGAGAGTGTAACGTGTGGAAGGTCGCACTACCTCTCTCCAGATCCTACCCTTGCTGAGCAGGCGCCCCGACCGAACAGTAGGGGTCACTGTCCACAACGCCCAGGACCCACCCACGGCTCCCCTCCCTCTAACTCAGCCAAACGAGTTAGTATAGCGATCAGCCCGAGACAAGGCAATGCTGACTCTCCGGGAGTCGAGGCCGCAGCCTCTTGCATTGGTGACGAGCACAATCTCCGCTACGCCACCTGACCGCCCCTCGGAACTATTTTTTGCCTAACCACTCCTCTCTGGGCGCTGTGATTTCACGCAACGCAGTGCTACTTTCTAACGTGACACCAGTGTTTGTTTACGTTTTCATTTCTTTCAAAGGATCCGAACCGATTGAAGTTTATGGATACCATGACTGTGGTAAGTTTTAAGGGGCTAGCGTTACACAATAAATGAGTTATAATAATAAGGTAGTGCGACCTTCCACACGTTACACTCTCCCGGTGAGAATCTGCGCGGCCAGGCTGGCTGCCGGCTGGCTGCACATGCGTCGGAGGAAAGCATGTGACAGTCTCCGGCCTCTCGGACCAACAGTAGGGGAAAGTGCGCAACAAACCAGGAAGGGGGTTGGGAATTGGCATAACGACTAACAGTGGGATGGGAGAAAAATCGGAAAAAGAAGGAGGGGGAAAAAGATAATAAAAAAAAAAAAAAATAATAGTTCAGAGTATATTTGCTTAGAAAACGTAAATGTCGAATTCAATTATTTTTTATTTCTCCACGTGGTAAATACACAGGTCATAACATGTTTACAGGAACGTTTTGGAGTGTATTTCGTGACTGTAGGGAACTTCAGGGTAAAGGACTGCCCCACTTCCAGCGATGAAGCTAAGCTACGCTAGGGCTGGGCGATATAACGATAACGATAAATATCGCGATAATAATCTATATCGAATATCGAAATAAAAAAAAATCGTTTTTTTTTTTTTTTTTTTTTACCTGCAACAGGGCAGTTTTAAAACCAGAGACAGTGGACAGACTTGTCTTTCTTGCCTGCAACTTAAAGTAATGGCTTTGCTTGTCCAAATGACAATACTGACCAAATTCAGATTTCTTTTTCTCTTGTCCATTTATTTTGTTTGCTTTCTAATTTAAAATACATTTTGAAACCGTCTGTACACAGTAGGCTATGTGTGCTAGCAGAACTAGACTCCAGTCACGAGTCACAGTGCACATGTGCGGTGGTTTGTCCACCAAAAAAGCGCCAAAAGATCGAAAATAAACGAGCAGAGCCAGAACTGTTCAACTCCTCTGGAGCCACAGCCAGCAGAGAAGCCGGTTTACTTTAGCTAACCAGCTGCAGCCTGAGAACTGGAGTGTGAGGGGATGTAACACTAAAGATGGCGGCAATGACAAAGAATTGCTGCAAAATAAACATACATCTGTTGTTAAAAATAAAATAAAATTATCATATCGTTATCGCGATATGATTTTTTTCCATATCGCCCAGCCCTAAGCTACGCTAACGTTGCAGGCGTTCCCTAAGCCTACTGCACACACAGAGAAGAAAAGGGTATGTATCTTCTTGTCTAACTCCAGGGAAGATCGCAAATAAGCTAATTTCCCAAAATGTTGGCGTTTTCCTTAAGTGCAAGGGTTCAATTGTGCTTTGCTATAAGGATACAAGTGAGAATAATTGGATTTCAGTGTAGCTGTCTCTCTGCATGTGTCTATAGCCCCTTTCACACTGCCCGTTCAAGGTGAGACTCTTACCCCATTATTCCTCCATGCCTTTCTGTGAGAAGGGTACGAACACGGAATGGGGGGTCAGAGTTGACGCGGCATTATGCCCTCAGCAGGTATAGTAAAATTGCCCGGGGGGGTTCATCCCAGTGTCTGTGTGAATGGGACTATCCAGCATTGTGGGACAGGGGTGTGACGTTGTGATATGTGTGGATTATAGTCCTTAATGTATCTTGCAGGTAATGTCATAACCACAACTATTTTCATAGGTGGAGGGGCACTGTCCCATGCCGTTATCCCCAGAGACCTCTATAAAGGCTAGATGACTCACCCACGCTGTTGGCCAATGGAGACCAACGTTGCCACATGGCGGCCATCTTGCCACAGGCAACATGAATGATAACATGAATGTCTATGGTGCATGTACTATTGAAATAACCATAGCTTGCAACATTTTCAACCGATTTACAAACTGTTTGGTTTGTTATAAACGTCAGAGATGTAGTTATCATACTGCATATGTATAATGGACTTTCATATGAAAATAATTTCAACATGTCCAAGCATCCTGAATCATAGCCACATTAACGTTTATAACAAACCAAACCGTTTGTAAATTGGGTGAAAATTTAGCAAGCTATGGTTATTTCAATAGTACATGCACCATAGACATTCATGTTATGAGTGGGTGTGCTGCCTGTGGCAAGATGGTCGCCGGTGAACTACACTGGAGACTCCGCCTTGCATTCCTTTAGATTAGGTAGTGTCAGACCTAGGGATGGGTATCGTTAGGATTTAATCGATACTACTACTCTTATCGATACTGCTTAACGGTTCGGTACTTTATCGATACTCTTATCTGTTCTTTTAGATTATTATTATAATTATTTTTTAATGTATACATTTATTATTTGAACGGCTTAAGGCTATATCTGTACTTGATGTTTGTTTGTTGTGTTGCATATTTGCTAAAACTGTGAAACAAATGTCCTACTCCCCTAAAGAAAGAAATACATAGCAAACATGAATCAGTTATGCAATAGCACTGCTGCTGCTTTTTATTTTGTTAAAATCTTTTAGTTAATAAGACTAAAAGACTACAATATGACTACAACGATTTCATGACTGCTTCCTGACCTCGCATTTCCGGTGCAATGCAATTCACGGAGCGAAGGTGTCGGATACTAACTTAAGGTGAGACAGCACCCCCTAATAGGGGAAAAAAAAATACTTGAATAGATATCACTATGAAACTTTCCCAGTTTGTTATGTACATATAAACTAAGAAAAAATATATTACAAGTTTTCTGGATTTTATGTTTATATATGCAAATGACGCACTTCCCCCATTAATTATGCACATATTTTCATGTATTGCCAAGACTCGTCACCAAAATGGATAATGCCAGATTCAAAGACTTGGTTTCATTTTGTTGATACATTCAAAACGAAACTTTGTATAGAAAGACTTTGTGGCTATGTCCTCTTATCAGCCCATAAATCAGGAAATATTGTCTACTACGATTTTTCGCCTAGTTTTGGTATAAAATGTACTATAAACCCGGCTATGAATGATATATATCAGGGGTGGCCAACCAGTCAGAGACTAAGAGCCACAAAAATGACTGTGGTACCACAAAGAGCCACACCATATACCAGCGTTTCTCAACCTTTTTTTTCAGTCACGGCACCCTTCATGTGTTTATAGGTCTCACCCTCTGGCCTCTGAAGTTGCTAATGTCTTTTTTATTTGGGCCTCACAGGGTTAAAAGTACCCTGTGAGACCCACGGTTGCAAAATTACAAAATCACTTTTAGCCATTTAAAAAAAAGAATGTTTATTTAAAAAATTTTAAGCACATGTATAGTCAATTGGTCCTGTTGTTCAGCATCACAATGCTATTTGATAGTAAATGTGTTTATGTCCCACCCTCTGGCCTCTGAAGTTGCTAATGTCTTTTTAATTTGGGCCTCACAGGGTTAACCTCTTAAGCCCGAGATATACAGTAAAAGTGTATATTTTCAGCATTACGTTTGTTTACCAATTATTTTAACTGTTATTAGTGAAATATAAGATTATAGAAATCTCAGGGCATTGAGTCGGAAACCGGCGCATATTGACAGGAGGAAGTGGCACAGCCAAAAGTGAGTGTAGTCTTTTGAAGGAAGAGACTCAGGGCTTTCGAATTTCGAAAAACTACCCTACCCAGCTCACACCAGCCCCTGTCAATCATCTGACTTCTGGATTTACTTTTTTATTTCTCTTATTTTTTGGGATTATCTCCCACAAACCTCAACGTTATTGCCATAAAACAGAACACAGTTAGTTTATCTACATTTCTGTGAACGTCTTGCAAAAAACGGTGTTGCAATACGATGAAAAATGGGAGAAATTTACATTATAAAAAAGATGGCAGAATTCAGTACTGTATCTACAAAACCTTCTGTTTAATCATCTTCCCTTTATTCATTTGCTTAGATTTTTCAGGTCTGGTCAATTTTAGCACGGTGTTATTCACAGTCAAAGATAATTTCTTTTTTTAAATAGAATTGATATTCTCGTTTGGTTCATTATAATTTACTCAAGCCTAGTAACAGACACACTATTTCTGACACTGATCCATATATGTCCCTAGATTCAGATACCAAGAACATGCAAATGGACCATTTAAAAAAAAAAAATTAATTAATGTTTTTATTATTTTTTATGGATGGAAGAGCCGCACATTGACGGGCAAAGAGCCGCATGCGGCTCGCGAGCCATGGGTTGGCCACCCCTGATATATATCAACAAACCTTTCTATAGAAAGAAGCATAATATGGATGGGAAGAAATGTGGAAAGTTTGGTGTGTGGAGTTCAAACTCTTTATGTGTATGTAAAATGCATAAAACAAGTTTTTCAGAAAACGACCTAAAAGTTTTGTATTGTAACTTGTTATTGAACTGAACAGAACTACACACAGGCTACAAACACTGTGAATGAATGAATGAATGAAAACTTTATTTAACAGATTGCAGAATGGGTACAATACAGTACGGCTCAATACACACAATTGTTAAGGGGATGCAGACCCGAGAAAGACGTTTGTCTTGTTTACATCAGGGTCCCCCATTTTCAATTCATAGTGACATTTATGACATCCACAACATGCATGACATTTATGGCATAGGGACATACATGACATACAGGTATTTAGTACTGTTACATTTGTGACATATACGATATTCAAATATACAGTACTGTTACCCATAGATCATGACAGAGTATATACATATGATGGGGAGGGGACTGTGCATTAGGAGTGGGTGGGTGGGAGAGAAATATACATACGGTGGGGAGAGAATATATACATACGGTGGGGAGGAGACTGTACATTTGGAGAGGGTTGGTGGGTGGGAGAGAAATATACATACGGCGGGGAGAGAATATATACATGCGGTGGGGAGGAGACTGTCTATTAGAAGGGGGTGCGGGTGGGGGGGTTTGGACATTTACGGTGGCCAGTTTCGAATTGCAGCCTCCCGTAGGTGCTCTTTAAGAGCGGTTTTGAATGTGGGTAGGGATTCACATTCCTTTACAGCTTTGGGTAGGGCGTTCCACATTGATGTGGCATAATTGCGAAACGTGTTTAGTCCCTTGTTTGAGCCGAATCTGGGTTTAACATGATTTGTTGAGCTTCCTCTGGTGTTGTGGTCGTGGTATTCACTGACCTTTGGGAAGTATTTTGACATGTACATGGGTACCTTAGTCGTATAGTGTATATTGTAGACCAGGCCCATTGCAAGTTGCTGTACTCTGTCGTCTACTCTAAGCCATCCTAGGTTGTCAAAGTGGGCAGGGGTGAGGTGGGTTCTAGGGCTAAGGTCAAGTAGAAGTCTGACCAGTTTGTTTTGTGATGTTTGTAATCTTGTTTTTAGCGCCTTAGTTTGAGGTGCTTTGGTACCATGAGGTGCAAGCATAGTCGTAGTACCCTTGAATGAGTGCTCCTGCCAGAGTCTTCAGGGTATTCTTGTTTACCAGAGAGGAGATCCGGTACAAGAATCTAGTTCGTTGGTTGACTTTTTTATTACCTTGGATGCCATTTTGTCACAGGAAAGATTTGCCTCCAGGATGGAACCTAGGTATGTAATTTCATCTTTCCTTGTGACAATATTGTCACCCACTGCAACTGAGAAGCCGTCGGTCTTGCTGAGTTTGTTATTTGATCCATAGAGAATGGGCTCTGTTTTACCCAGGTGTAATGATTGTTTGTTATCAGCGAGCCAGGTGCAGATTCTGCCGAGTTCAGAGCTGAGGCTTTTTTCAACCTGTAACTTGTTCTTGTCAGAGACCAGCAGGGCTGAGTCGTCCGCGAACAAGAACAAGTTGCAGTCACAAGCTGACGACATGTCATTTGCATGAATTAGGAACAGTAGCGGTCCTAGTATGCTTCCTTGTGGAACACCACAGCTCACTGAGGGGGGGGGGGGATAGAGTACCATTAACCTCCACCATCTGTTCTTTCCCCTCCAGGTAGGATTGCATCCAGCTCACTGATAAACTATCAAAAACAATTGCTTTTAGCTTGTCAATCAGAATGGAGTGATTGACAGTGTCGAAGGCCTTTTGTAGGTCCAGCATGACCATGCCGCAGTATTTGCCCGTGTCCACCTCTTGTTTGATGTGGTCGTTCAAATAGAGAAGGCATGTGTCAGTGGAGTGGGATGTTCTGAAGCCAGATTGGAATTCGTAGATTCGATTTTTTTCCGCCAGGTACTTTTCGACCTGTTTGTAGACTATTTTCTCCATGACTTTCGAGATGGAGGTAAGAATAGAAACAGGGCGGTAGTTGCCTGGGTCTAATTTGCTGCTCTTTTTGTGCAGAGGGGTCACTCGAAATTTTGAAGTCCTTGGGGACGTGTCCCTGTTTTATGGAGAGGTTTATTATGTGTGTGATGACTGGGGTGATGGCGGCTGCTGAGTCTCTGAGGAATTTGGAGGGGATGTTGTCATGGCCAGTGGCCTTGTTAGGTTGGAGTACCTCATCGGTTGTTACCATTTCTAGTTTGAAGTCGTCTTTGCAGACCCCTAGGTTTTTGTAGTATGCTACTATGTGTTCTACCCCATAATGCCCTGAGTGGGAGGGTAGTTTGTTTACCAGTGTTGTGGCTATGTTTGTGAAGAAGATGTTTAAGTAATTGGCTACATCCAGCTTGTCTGTGATGAGCGTGTTGTCCGTCTTTATGTTTATGTTTGAGAATCTGTTTTTACGTTTTTTACTGCAGCCTAGTTGATTGAGTAATTTCCAAAGTTCACATGGTTTGTTTTTGTTTTCCTCAGTTTTGTCATCATGGTGTTTATGTCATTTCTTTGTCTGTTTCTTTGAATTTTTAGTTCAACCACGTGGGCTTGGAGTTCACTGTTTGAGCTTTTGGAAAACTTTGTCTGACTTTTATGAAGTTCAGAGCATTTTTTGTCTCTGGTTTTCATAGCGGCCAGTATTTCAGTGTGCATCCATGGCTCAGCGTGATTTTTAACCCTGGTGGTTCTTTGTTCATCTGACCAGTCCATGCTCTCCAGTTATTGGTTAAAGGCCTCTCAAGAGTGGGTTTTGAGGTCCCTAGATGTGACTGTTTTGTGACAGCCGGCCTTTTGTTTTAGATTTTTGCGGGTACAGAAAATCATATAATGATCACTTAACCCGCATGCTATCACCCCTTTATTGGAGATCATGTAGTTACAGTGTAGTAAGTGTAGTACCCTCTAATAGGCAAAAAAAAAGTTTGAATAGATATCACTGAGACTTTCCCAGTTTGTTATGTACATATAAACTAAGAAAAAATATATTGCAAGTTTTCAATTTATATATGCAAACAAGGCACTTCCCCATTAAATATGTGCACATTTATGGATGCAATCAGGACATTTTTTATCAAATAAACAACTAAATGTGTGTTATTGACATTTTATTGTCACTAGTTTCATAGAAGACATGTTTAGGAGGCGGTTAGGTGGCATAGCGGAGATTGCGTTCGTCACCAACCCCGGAGCTGTGAGCTGGATTCGCCTGTTCGAATCCAGCTCACAGCTCCGGGGTTGTCACCAGCTTGGCTGGCCGTCTGCACTAATACAATTGGCTGTATTAGAGGGTGGGAGAAGCTGGCGGGGTGGGTCCGGGTCGTTGTAAACAGCGACTCCTACAGTTCGGTCGGGGCGCCTGCTAAGCGTGGATAGGACCTGAGTGGGATAGTGTGATCCTTCCACACGCTACGCCCTCTCAGGGAGGATCCGCGCTGCCATGTGAAAAGAAGCGGTTGATTGGCTGGACATGTGTCGGAGGAAGCACGTGATAGCCTCCACTCTCCCAGATGATCTGACTGTGGGGGGTAAGTGCGCAGCGACCAGGAAGGGGATTGGGAATTGGCATACGACTAACATTGGGATGGGAGAAAATCGGAGGAAAATGGAAAAAAAATAAAAATAAGACATGTTTAGGAAGCAAAATATAACAATCTCAATATCGTTGAAAAAAAGCAAAACTGCAATGGGGGTGCTGTCTCGCCTTAACGTTACGTTTTCAACAACAGATTGCTGCTAATTAAGCACTTCATGGAAACGGAGTAACGTTAACGCTATGTCGAGTTCATACGTGTAGTGTAGTATAGGGCTGCACGATTTTGGGAAATAATCTAATTGCGATTTTTCTGACAGATATTGCGATAAAATTAGCGATCATAGCTAGCTCATAGCTAGCTCTATTCTCATAGATTTTTTTTTATCCACTTTTTCTCCCATTTTCTATATTTTCTCCCATCCCAATTTCGTATCATCCAATTCAACCCTCCCCTGTCACGAACGCTGTTTCTTGCCTCCCACAAGCCGGCTGCAATGTGGACTAAGTCATACATAGCACAAGTCCCCTCCGGTACTTGAGGTAACAGCAGTCGCATCTTTTCACCTGCGCAGCTCGATCTCTCAGTGGCGAGGAGTAACGCGTGGGAGGCTCACGCTGCCCCCGACACTTCCTGATTCTACTGCGCAGGCGCACCAACCGACCTGTAGGAGTCGCTGTCCACAACGCCCGATCCCCACCCATCAGTTTCCCACCCCCTAATACGGCCAATGTGTATTAGTACGGACGACCAGCTAAACTGAAAGCAAATGTGGAGCGCTGGGCTCGAACTGACGAGCCCAGCGTCTCCAGATTTTGTGGCGAGCGCCTTGCCCACTACGCCACGTAGCCGCCCGGGGAGATCATAGCTTTATTCTCTATTTTCCCTATACTCTACAATTTTCTCCTCGTCTTCCATCTCGGGTTGTGAGTATAACTTTTCATAGTATCTTGGGATAATCGGAGCTCTTCTCACCTATATATCAGCGTGTGCCATATGTGTGTGTGTGGCTGTCGGGCTCTACAGTGCGACCATATTGCTCGCATATGCCCCTAGAAATATTTGTGTGCGAACCGGAAAAAGCATTGTGACAATCAATGATAAAAACAACAATAAAAACAAGAAACAAGTTACATGAACTAAATCAGATTAAAAATGATCACAGTTCTGGTTTGCCTTAAGATGCAGTTTAAGATGGGTCTTGAACATGGAGTATGTGGGGCACTCTCTAATCACAACTGGTAGGCTATTCCAGTAGTTACCACCTTTAACAGAGAACACAGTTTTAGCAAAGGTAGTATACCGAAAGGCACCTTACAGTCTCCTCTACTGATGGCCCTGGTGGTAATGCCAGTGTCTCCTTTTTGTTTAATGTCACTAGGGCTGCACGATTTTGGGAAATAATCGAATTGCGATTTTTCTCACAGATATTGTGATTGCGATTAAATTTGCGATTAAAAAAAATAATAAGCAGCCCCACAGAGGTTTATTGTAAAATGCGGCTTGCATCTGGCCTACGCGGTGGGTCTTTTCGGGACACCGAGCCTGAAAATGTTTCTTTTTACCTGGGAATCGATACTGGTACCCAACGGTACCTTTTTTTCTGTACTTTACTCTCCCTCTCTGAAGTCTAAATTTCACAACACACAATCTAAAACCCCTTACCTCCCTCTCCCAAAGCGATCTTGTATCTCAATGGGACTTCCTGGTTAAATAATGTTAAAAAAAAATATATATATATATATATATATATATATATATATATATTTTTTTTTTAATTGCAGGCCTGGCGATTTGATAATCGCGATTTCGATAAAAAAACGATTAATCGTGCAGCCCTAAATGTCACTGCCTTTTTTATTAGGCCTAGTTGTTGGCTACAACTTTGCCACAGTAGGCATTAATCACTTAATAGTTCAAATGTCTGTGTCCCATTCCCGTTTGCACACGCAGATACACACACACGCACACAGTGGGCCAGTGACTTTGGTGGTATGTGCGTTTGCACATGCACGCACAGTACAAATATACATTTATTTAAAAAAAAATAAATAAACTCTGTTACTTGAAATATTTTCACTGTGCTCCTAAATATTTTTGTGTGATCCTAAATTTCTTTGTGTGCAGTGCTCCTAAATTTTTTCATTTAGGAGCACATGTGCTCCTTGGGAAAAAGGTTAGCGTAGAGCCCAGCCCGTCTGTGAGTGTGTGTGTGTGCTGATCAGGAAATAAGATAATCGATTTTTCAGCCCCAAGTTTCAAGTTTCTTTAATAGTTGTCATACAGAAGTACAGAATACTTTCATACAAAATGCTTCTTACTGTTACGCTCCAGAGACTGTGCTAGACAAGATAGTATCAAATAACATAGTATAGCATGTAATTTAGAAGAAGAAAATGAGGTCAGTGTTCGGTATAGACATATGTACAATGTTCTGAGTTACCATATAATATACAATACTATGCAGTGTACTAATGTACAGTACTATATAGTGCAAAGCAGAAATGGGATGAGGTACAATTTAGGTACAATTTACAGTAAGGTGTACGAGTTGTAGTGCAATCCTTCATCAATAAATATAAAGTGTGGGGAGTGGGTGCTACAGTGTGTTTGTTTAAAGTGGGTGTGTGCTATAAAGTGTGTGGAGTGGGTGCTACAGTGTGTCTGTTTAAAGTGAGTGTGTGCGTGTGGATGTGTGTGCTATGTGCGTTTGGTGGTTGTTGTTGTGTAGTGTTCATTGTTCGTTTAGCAGTCTGATGGCCTGGGGATAGAAGCTTCTTCCAGGGTGTCCGCGGATCCTTAAAAAGTCTTAAAAGGTCTTAAATTTGTTTATCAATAATTAAGGCCTTAGTTTGTCTTAAAATGTCTTAAATCCATTTTCAGAGGTCTTAAAAATGCCATAGAAAGGAAAGATAAAATGCCATGTCATCTTATGTTTTATTATGAAATCTGGGGGAAAACGGTTAACGGGAGATAAAGTTTGACTTTTCATTGACCGTGTTGTAGAATCACGCAGACCGGAATGGGGCGGAACCAACACAACTCCTTGTGTAATGTGTTGGCCGGGGAACCAACGGAGTATAGCTAACGTTAGCAAGGCGAAGCGATAACGCTAACGTTACGTTTAGTTTAGCATTTGCACTCGTTAATATGGGAAAGTGCCAATTTAACGAGAACTGGCTCGACAATCCACTGTTTGCGCGATGGTTGGTCCCAGTCAAATACCATCACAAGCCCCGCTGCAACAAAAAAAAGAGCAGTCGCGTCGCACATGCTGAGCGCTCTGCAAAAACCGCCTGCAAACTACTATTTCGCATTTATTTTCGGCCCCTGCCTCCACACCAGCTGCGCCATCTCAGGTAGGACTATAACATCTGCACCAACAGAAGTCCGGATAACATTCGGCTCCACGCCAAAGCTTGAAGCTGAGGTCTTAACTTGAAAATAATCTATTCACGGATGTAAACAAGGACACGTTTGTGTTTATGTTCGATGAGAGCTTCACCCACTATGTATTTCTTCCTCCCACCCACCCCCTCCTAATGACGTACAGTATCCTCCCATGTATGTTAGGATCTATGGGTAACAGTGCTGTATATTTGCATATCGTATATGTCACAAATGTAACGGTACAGTACTATATACCTGTATGTCCCTATGCCATAAATGTCATGTATGTTGAGTGTCATAAATGTCACTATGAATTGAAAATGGGGGACCCTGATGTAAACAAGACAAATGTCTTTCTCTGGTCTGCATCCCCTTAACAATTGTGTGTATTGAGCCGTACTGTATTGTACCCATTCTGCAATCTGTTAAACAAAGTATTCATTCATTCAACCAAAACCACAAAAACAAAACAACTGGATGAATGAATGAAAACTTTATTTAACAGATTGCAGAATGGGTACAATACAGTACGGCTCAATACACACAATTGTTAAGGGGATGCAGACCAGAGAAAGACGTGTCTTGTTTACATCAGGGTCCCCCATTTTCAATTATAGTGACATGACATTTATGACATACTCAACATACATGACATCATGACATTAATGGCATAGGGACATACATGACATACAGGTATACTATATAGTACTGTAGTGTTACAATTGTGACATATACGATATGCAAATATACAGTACTGTTACCCAGAGATCCTAACAGAAAATATATACATATGATGGGGAGGAGACTGTACATTAGGAGGGGGGGGGGGGGTTTGGACATTTACGGTGCCCAGTTTCTAATTGCAGCCTCCCGTAGGTGCTCTTTAAGAGCGGTTTTGAATGTGGGCAGGGGTAAAGTGGGTTTTAGGAGTGAGGTTAAGCAGTAGTCTGACCAGTTTGTTTTGTGATGTTTGTAATCTTGTTTTTAGGGCCTTTGAGGTGCTTTGGTACCATGAGGTGCAAGCATAGTCGTAGTACCCTTGAATGAGTGCTCCTGTTAGAGTCTTCAGGGTATTCTTGTTTACCAGAGAGGAGATCCGGCACAAGAATCTTGTTTGTTGGTTGACTTTTTTGATACCCTGGGGAGGGTGGTAATAGTTATGTGTTCTGACAGTGGCTGCTTGGCCCCTGGTATATTTTGTATAGCTATATTTGCTATTTATGTTTGGTCACCCCTTTGTTGAAATTCATCCAATCCAGTTACTCCTTAAGTTCAAGATTTTTAAGTTTCCAAGTTATGTTTTAATAAACATCTTTGGACCAATGTGTCCCTAAACTTAAACTAATTGGTGTCGTTGCATGATTTTTGTTATTGTGAAATTGGTATTAAATTTAATTCTGAGTGGCATTAAAAAGTCTTAAAAAGCATTAAATCTGACTGGGCTAAACCTGCAGATACCCTGTTCTTCTGAGTCTTTCTGTGCTCGCCTTGAGACTCCGGTATCGCTTGCCTGACCGCAGCAGTTCAAAGAGGCAGTTGTTCGGGTGACTGGAGTCTTTAATGATTCTCTTAGCCTTGCCCTTGCAACGCTTGTTGTAAATGTTCTGGAGGGTGGGGAGCCCCCCTCCAATTGTGCGTTCGGCTGAACGTGTCACTCTTTGTAGTCTGCTTCGGTCTTGTGCAGTGCTATTCCCAAACCAGGAGGTGATGTTGCCGGTCAAGATGCTCTCTATTGTACATGAGTAGAAGTTCTTAAGGATCTTCTGACTGACTTGGAACTTCCTTAGGCGCCTGAGGAAGTAGAGGCGTTGTCGTGCCTTCTTCACAACACTGTCAATGTGTGTGGTCCATGTCAAGTCCTCGGATATGTAGGCTCCGAGGTACTTAAAGCTGTTGACTCTCTCAACCGGTGCCCCGTCGATGCTGAGGGGGCTGTAGTCCTTGACCCCCGACCTCCTGAAGTCCACAATCATCTCCTCCGCTTCTATAGCGAGCATAAGTACACATATACTATCGATAATCTAGCGTTTATTTGAAAACGAAGGCCGAAAAATGTGTGTATTTGTGTATTCCAGTAAAGGGCGATTCATGTGGAATCATAATTTTTTTTTTGAAAGTTTAAAAAAACAAGCGTTTTTCAAAATGGTATAAACGGAAATTAACTGATTAAAAAAAATAATAAATAAAAAAATAATAATCCGTTTCAACAATGTTTACTGCAAACAAGTCATTGATAAGCGACGGTCGTATTAGACACATAGCCATAATTTAAGATACAGTTTATGTGTTCGCAAATGTGATCGCTCTGTCATTGAATAGAGCGTTGGCACTCGAGCGCTATCTTTGGCACCCCCCTGCTGGCACGGAAAGTGTTAAGCTACTTGCTTAATCAACTGTATTTAATAACGAATACAATAATCAATCATAATAAACAAATTAAATAATACAAATTAAAGTGCATGTTTAAATGTAAAGATAATGTGCAAATAATGTTTTAAAAGTAGCAGCCTCTGCCCCAGCACCGCGGTTCTGATGGGGCTGTTATCCTGGTCCAGGAGGGTGACGTGGATCCACTCACTAGGCTCCACCATCTCCAACAGCTGTAGGGGAGAGGAGAGGAGGACGAGTCAGATCACAGACTTCTAGGTCTTTTGTTTGCTGTGTCTGTGTGTGAGTGAGAGGGGCTGTGTGTGTGTGTTTGTGTCTTACTCTGATCTCCTGCAGAGGAACACACAATTTACAAATGACAGCGTTCATAAAGGAACCCGTGATTGCATTGCTATAGCAAACTTCAGATATAGGGGGCTTTCACACTCAGCCTTTTGTATCGAATCACCGTCCCGGAGCACGGGGGGCAGTGCAGGGCTGTACGCTAAGCTTTTTCACTAGGGGCACACTTGCCCCTAAATGAGAAATTTAGGGGCAAAGAATATTTTTTAGGGGCACATTTTTAAATAACTATTTTACCATTATAGTAGGGCTGGGCGATATGGCCTCTAAATGATATCGCGATATCTTTTGGCCATATCACGATACACGATATATATCGCAATATTTTGATATTTCCTCTAAATCTAAAGCACTTAAAAATGCTTGATTTAACCCTTTGATGCATACAGTCACGCCAATATGATGATTATAATAAGTCCCTGCAACATATGTTTGCATTATTAAACCATGAAGATGCTTTAAAAAATTATTTAATGAAAATGTACTAAGAGTAGTCTACTGACACACTAATAAAAAATGTATTTACATCTAAGACCATTTATATAAAAACCTTTGGGTGCCTTTTTTTTGCACAGTACTGTGTTTTCTATCCACTTTAGCCAAACACACACACACATATATATATATATATATATATATATATATATATATATATATATATATATATATATATATATATATATATATATACACACTACTGTGAGAAAATAATAATCACACACACAAAGGGATAATGGCTTATAGCAGACTTAATGATTTTAGAATACTTCAGATAATGAAATTAAATGTTTATCATCAACTATCCAGTTAGTATTTATACTGTCTGTAACGTTTGGCTACTTTAAATCATTGAATGTAGAGAGAGCTGTACTGTATTGTACCCATTCTGCAATCTGTTAATAAAGTTTTCAATCAATCAGAGCGAGAGAGAGAGAGAGAGAGAGAGGGGGCGAGAACGAATGAGAGAGCCAGCCCCCCCCCCCCCCCCCCCCCCCCGGGTTTTGTTCTAGGTTCGCGTTTTGATCGTCTAAGCTGCCGTAGGTGATGACGTCACACTCGAATGTAAACAGGAAGCGTTTAACAGACGGAGATGGAAAGTGGATGATATACAGTAACAGAAACGAATAACCAATAAATATGAAGTTATGTTTAAACTTCTGTTGTCTAGCGTTGTCAATATAACCCATCCCCCTTTCCTCCCGAATGGAACTAGTGTTGTGGAGTCCGCTTTGACTGGTGTCCAGGGTTAGCAGCAGCTAACGCTAGTTAGCTTAGCATAATCCTAATGGATACCGTGGATAGCAGCTAACGTTAGCCCATTGCTCGTGTCAATCAAATTGCATGTTATTAAAGGTCCGCGCTGGTCTGTCTAATGAAATTACAACCGCAACATTATGCCCTGGTTGTAGGCTAATGTTTTATCCAATTTGTATGGATTAATTTAGGAGTGAAATGCGAATGAAGGGTTGCAATCACTACTCGCAAGCTTGCCCCCAGATGATATTTTCCACTCGCACCGGCCAGATTAGGGGGCAATTTGCGACGAGATGCTCGCAGTGTACAGCCCTGCAGTGTTCTCACTCACCACTTTTGGGGTGCGAGTCGGTGCTGAATCGTTTCACCCCCCGCTGAACGGGATCAGCTGGCAAAGGTGGTCTCGGGGTCGGTCCCGGGAGAACGGGGGGTGTGGCTTTGCGAGCTTGTACCTTTTCACGGGCGTGGCGCCTGGTGCTGACATAACGTCATACATTTTGTTTGCCATTGCTATGTCTATACATTGTTCGAATGCATTTATTTCTATTAGACCAGTGGTGCCCAACCAGTCGGCCGTGGTCGACCAGTAGATCGCTCAAAACGCTCAAAAGCGGACTCTACAACACCATCCATTCGTGATAAAATATAACTTCATATTTATTGGCAATTTGTTCATTTTATATCAACATCCAGAGTCCGCAGTCGTGTTAAGACATTCCCGTTTACATTTTCGGTCGACCAGTAGATCAATGACATTCAATATAATCGATGCGAGCAATGTTACTAGTATGTTGCATGTAGTAACGTTAGCGTTAGCCGTTAGCTTAGCGTTATTGTTAACCCTGCAAAACGATCAAAAGCGGACTCTACAACAGAGTTCCATTCGTGAGAAAAGGGGGATGGGTTATATTGACAAGGCTTGACAACAGAGGTTCAAATATAACTTCATATTTATTAGTTATTTGTTTCTTTATATCAAGATCCATTCTCCAGTCTCCGTGTTCTGTGTTTACATTTCGAGCGTGACATCATCGACTACGGCAAGCTTACAAGCTCAAAACGCAAACCGTAAACAAAACCCAGAGCGCACCCAGACTGAAGTGTGTACACAAACTAGAGGGGGGAGAGGGGGGGGGGGAGTTCGGCACGGAACTCGGAATGAGGACGGCACGGAGCTGATTTCGACCCCGATGTTGAGTGAGAAAGCCCCCTAAGATAGCTAGCGCTAACGTTCCCTGTCTCTGCAGTCTTGCCTGCGCTTTAGCCCAAAAAGTTCAACTGTTTTCAACTGAGGAAAAAAAGCAGTCTGGCTAGAGACCATGGCGCTATACAGACAGTGGACGTTAGCACTAGCTATCTTAACATACCTAATTAATACTCCAGTCTGCAAAAATATGACACTTGGTGCTAATTCACGGAGCACGGTTACTTACAGCTTGTTGGTGGACACGCAGCCTCAACATAATAACTGAAATAGCGTTCGCTTAGCAAGCATTATCCATGAGACGTTCTGTTTTCCAACATGTAAGATTACAATACTATGGCTAACTAGCTAAAACGTACCCATGATCCGAGTAGCTGTCATCACGGTTCCAGTGTGCTTGCTCGTGTTTTCTTCTTCGTCGTTAGTACACATAATGCAGTCATGGCAGACAAGGGAAATGATACTGCCCCAGCACTTCCTGTAGTGCATTGCAGTTACAAATGAACATTTGCACAGTTTTGAATGAACGTTACCGGCTCTCTGTTTTTATACGACGCATCGACACTAAAATTCCGCGTTGACGAGTTTTTATGATCGACGTCGTCGATTATGTCAACTAATCGCTGCAGCCCTAGTTGTGTGTACATGTGCAGTATTGGAGGTGTACATGTAGTTGTGCGTACATGTACAATAATGGAGGTGTACATGTAGTTGTGTGTACATGTACAGTATTGGAGGTGTACATGGAGTTGTGTGTACATGTACAATAATGGAGGTGTACATCTAGTTGTATGTACAGTATTGGAGGTGTACATGTAGTTGTGTGTACATGTACAGTATTGGAGGTGTACATGTAGTTGTGTGTACATGTACAGTATTGGAGGTGTACATGTAGTTGTGTGTACATGTACAGTATTGGAGGTGTACATGTAGTTGTGTGTACATGTACAGTATTGGAGGTGTACACGTTATTTTATAGCAGGAACATTGTCCTTCTTCTTCTCCACCATGCACTGCTGCTGGGATGTTAGTGGAGGAGGATGCTTTATGACAATGTGGTAATGGATCAGACCACTTGTAGTTAGAGATGTTCCGATACCATTTTTTCCTTCCCGATCCGATTACGATACCTAAGCTAAGAGCTTTGGGTATCGGCCGATACCGATACTGATCCGATACCAGTGCATACATAAAAAAAGTTATTATAGCTACTGTTTTATATATACTGTTTTTTAGTAATGACTAGAAAGTAATGATATTTATTAACAGGTGATTGTATATATTAGTATTAGTATCATTAATTGACAATTGACAACTATGCTCAATGAGTTCACCCACGGAAAGGTTGTTGGGACATTGGTTCTGCACAGACGCTATACAAGTCAAGTCAAGTCAAGAGTTTTAATTGTCACGGCATACAGGTATACAATGAAATGCGGGTGGTCTTGCCCGCAACGATGTGCAATACAGTGGTACATATAATAGAATCAAAAGAAGAAAACAACATTGTGCAGTAACAGGTAACAGGTAACATGGAGTGACATCTCGGTATCTGTACATAGTTATTTACAGAGCATGTGGGACATGCTAGTTAGCTTTGGTAGTGCAATACACTGTTCCTGTTATTCTAATTTAAAGTGTCCTTTCCTTTGGCCATAAGTGTGCGTGTGTGCGACATGAGTGTGTGCCCGCTCATGTTAAAGTGTTAAGTGGCTGCTCGTGTGTGAGCGTGCACAGTGTGCGTGTCGTGTGTGTGTTCATGTGTGCTTGTGTGTGGACAGTTCAATGTTCTGAGCACTCAATGTTCATTGTTCATGGCTCTGATGGCCTGGGGGAAGAAGCTGAGCCTAAGCCGCTCTGTCCTAGTAGCTGGGGTTCGCAGGCGTCTGCCTGACCTCAGCAGCTGAAACAGGCTGTTATTGGGGTGGTGAGGGTCTTTCATTATCCTGCAGGCTCTGGATTTGCACCTCTTGTTGTATAGAACCTGCAGGGGGGGTAGTGCAATACCCGTGGTACGCTCGGCTGAGCGCACCACTCTCTGTAGGGCCTTCTTGTACTGTGCCGTGCTGTTTCCATACCAGGCAGTGATGTTTCCGGTCAGGATGCTCTCTACAGCTCCTGAGTAGAAGGACTGGAGTATCTTTCCCGATACTCTGAACTTCCTTAACTGTCTCAGGTGGTAGAGACGCTGTTTCGCCTTCTTTACTACTGTGTCTATGTGTGTTGACCATGTCAGGTCCTCTGAGATGTGGACCCCCAGGTACTTGAAGCTGCTCACCCTGTCCACGGTAGCCCTGTTAATCATCAGTGGTGTGTGCGTCTCCTGCTGTCCTCTCCTATAATCCACGATCAGCTCCTTGGTTTTACCAATGTTCAGGAGCAGGCTGTTGTCCTGGCACCAGCGTTCCAGTACCTCAACCTCCTCCCGGTAGGCCTTCTCGTCGTTGTCCGAGATCAGCCCCACCACCACCGTGTCATCTGCGAACTTCACTATGGAGTTGGAGCTGAACTTGGCCACACAGTCGTGTGTGTAGAGTGAGTACAGCAGGGGGCTCAGAACACAGCCCTGGGGGGACCCGATGCTCAGGGTGATGGTGTTGGAGGTCTGACCCCCCACCCTGACCGCCTGGGGTCTTTCGCTCAGAAAGTCCAGTACCCAGGCGCTCAGGGCGGAGCTCAGACCTAGCTCGATCAGCTTGTCCACCAGTCTGGTGGGGACTATGGTGTTGAACGCTGAGCTGTAGTCAATGAACAACAGTCTCACATAGCCCCCCTTCTGACGGTCAAGGTGCGAGAGGGTGCTGTGCAGTACCTGGGAGACCGCGTCGTCGGTGGACCTGTTTGTCCTGTATGCAAATTGCATAGGGTCCATATCACTGGGGAGGGAGGCACAAATGTGGTCCTTGACCAGCCTCTCGAAACATTTCATGACCACAGAGGTGAGTGCCACCGGTCTGTAGTCATTTGGACATGTTGGGGAGGGTTTCTTCGGCACAGGGATGATGGTAGACATCTTGAAGCAGGCAGGGACCACTGACTCCGCCAGTGATTGATTAAATATGGCGGTGATCACAGGGGCCAGCTGGTTGGCACAGGTCTTGAGTATGCGTCCTGTTATGCCATCTGGGCCAGCAGCCTTCCTGGTGTTGCGGTGTTGCACTTGCTATCCAGAAGGCTCCAGGTTCAGTTAGCT
The DNA here is from genome assembly GCF_963971535.1 of Notolepis coatsorum. NCBI lineage: Eukaryota > Metazoa > Chordata > Actinopteri > Aulopiformes > Paralepididae > Notolepis > Notolepis coatsorum. The sequence goes on along the minus strand of NC_140173.1, from coordinate 17,523,106 downwards.
AGTAGCAGAGGCTCTGTTGTGATTTTTAATGCACAATAAATATTCAACATTCTCATTTGAGACTCCGCCTCAGACTTTTATCCTTTGGCACTAAAAGCTAGACATTGTCACCGGTATGGCTGTCTGCATTATGTCATTAATTGCGTGCATGTGTGGGAGAGGTCGATCAGTGACGACACTTAGGTTAGCCAGTTAATGTGAGCTAGATGGAAAGACAATGTAATGTTACTGGTGAAAAAGTGATTTACCCTGGAATACTCCTTTGCCAACTTGCTGTACTTTGCTTGCAGGTCTGCAGCCATTATTGCTGGATTATGAATAGCTCCAACTTTAGCCAAGGTAACGTTAAGCTAAAACTAGCTTTTCAGCTAGCTCTTCAGCTAATGCTACTAACACCAGCAAGCGAACACATCAGAGCTCCCCATCAACACCACTCAGTCGGGACGGTGGCATTTAAGAAAGTATCTGCTGTTAAAATGACAAACAGCATTGACACTTTAATTCACGGTCAATTAAAAACATGTTTGTTTTATAAAGCTCACTCAGCAGGAGGATACGGCGCGATAAATTACGTCATATGGGATCAGAGCATAGATTTTACGTGTACTCGCCGATACCGATACCAGCATTTTAGGCTGTATCGGAGGCATTTCCAATACTGGTATCGGTATTAGAACAACTCTACCTGTAGTCAATACTGATCACATGTAGCTAGTATCAGCCTGATAGTGGTATTGGGTATAGGATCTTTGCATCCCTATATATTGGTCCAGCGTGTTGTTACTTTCCTGTTAACCTCTTAAGCCCGGAACCCTATTTTCTGAAAATCCGCCTAAAATACATACCTAAGTAAATGGAATATTGCTCCACTTCTACAAGGTCCATTTGCATGTTCTTGGTATTTAGGGACATCTATGGACCTCAATGAATGTATTCCCAGTGTCAGAAATATTGTGTATATTACTAGGCTTGCTTAAATTGTGATGAAACAAAGGAGAATATGAATTATGATTTGTCTTTGCATCTTTGACAGTGAATAACACCATGCTAAAAAAAAATTACCAGACATGAGAAACTGCCACTGAGATCATGTGTACAAAAAATCGAAGGAAATGAATAAAGGGAAGATGAGTAAACAGAAGGTTTTGTAGATACAGTACTGAATTCTCCCATCCGGACCAATGCAATTTGAAATATTATTATAGAATAGCAGGCTTATAAATTACCTTATTATAGCCAATTCACACATTTATGGATTGTGCCAAATGTTATATTTCAAATGCCTGAGTTCAATTTGGATTTAGTATCACAGGCGTACATATGAACAGATAATGAAATCTACTGTATGTACATTAGCTTTATTATTTTTGCTAGAGTGCCGCCATTTTGAAACTGATTTCAAATCTGATTGTTGCTAAATGCAAAAAATAGGGAAGAGAAACTAACTGCGCTCCAATATATGCCAATAACGTTACGTTTTGTGGTATATTATCCCGAGTAATAAGAGATTAAGAAAGATTCATAGAGAAGTAATTAGCTTGAAGCCCCATAGAGGCCTTTGGGAAGTGTTGTTCTGAAAAATTCCAACGCTCATTGAAAGCTCTCGAGGTCCTCTTCAAAATGGGGTAAAAAAAACTACAATTCCCTGGGCGCCCCAGTGGCGCACCGCATACTGCCTCGCAGACCTACGCGGCCGTCCCGGGTTCGCCTCCCGCTCCCGGGCTGATTTGTTGCATGTCCTCCACACATCTTCTCCCGTTCTCCCTCTCCTCTGTCGGTCTTGTATGACCAATAAAAAAAAAGCTGTAAAAATACTAAAGTAAACAAATAAATAAACATTTAAATACAATTCCCAACGGTAAATCTTTCAAAATGGCTGACTTTCGCGATAAAAACAACAGAAAACAGGTAAACTAACGTATTGATGATAATATACATTATAACTGCTGTTGTGACATGGTTATGATGTTTATACTTGAATACGTTTGACAAAAAAAACTATAATTTTGTCAAACAGTCTGGAGAGATTGATTTATGACGTGATGTCATTTTGGGACCGGTACCGGTCCCGTCGGGCTTAAGAGTGTAGTGTGAAATAGTGCCCTGTCCCTTTGTTACTTTCAAAAGCAATGGTTACAACAAATTACATTTAAATGATTGTATGCCCTTCTTTCTAGACTCCATTGCCTTACAGTTGTGTATCTGTGAAGAGGAGGTTCCCCCTGAGCAGCAGGAGAGGAGCCCCAGTCTGGTCCAGGAGGAGCCAGAGCGCTTACAGATTAAAGCGGAACAGGAGGAACTCTGGATCAGTCAGGAGGGAGAGGAGCTTCCTGTCTCTGTGAAGAGTGAACATGAAGGTGAGAACACTCTGTCCTCACAACTCAGCCAAAACCAGGACCCAGAGCAGATTAAAGATGAACTAGATCAAGGGCTGGAAGAAGCTGATCTCTCCAAGATCACAGTAGACCCAGTGAAATGTGAAGATGGTCAAGAAAACGCTCCTCTTCAAACCCAAAGGGAGAAAAACAGAGAAGCATACTCTTTACCCAGCACCTCAACTGAACACATGAAAACAGAACCTGAAGGAGAGGACTGTGGAGTAGCGGAACTAGCCATTAACTTAGATCCAGCTGGTGATTTAGAACCAACTAGAGATAGCCAGCCTCTCTCTTCAGACTGTTCTCTAACTGAGACTGATGACGGTGATGATGACAGTTCTGGAGCTGAGACTGATGACTGTGATGAATGGAAGGAGAGTGGAGGTCCAGGTTTGATGGCAGTAAAACAAAAGAAGACACAGAAAATACAAACGTTGTCTAACAGGCCTGGGTTCAGCAAGAAGAGAGATCTGAATATACACATTAAAAATCATACCGGAGTGAAACCATTTGGTTGTTCAGTTTGTGGGAAAGGGTTCAATACGAAGGGACATCTGAAGACACACATGATGGGTCATACTGGAGAGAAACCTTTTCTTTGTTCAGTTTGTGGGAAAGGGTTCAATGTCCAAACAAATCTGAAGAGACACATGAGAATTCATACTGGAGAGAAACCATTTAGTTGTTCAGTTTGTGGGAAAGGGTTCAGTACGAAGGAGGATCTGCAGAAACACATGAGAATTCATACTGAAGTGAAACCATTTGGTTGTTCAATTTGTGGGAAAGGGTTCAAGCAGCAAACAATTCTGAAGAGACACATGGTAATTCATACCGGAGGGAAACCATTTAGGTGTTCAATTTGTGGGAAAGGGTTCAGTGACCAATCAAGTCTGAAGAGACACATGATAATTCATACCCGAGTGAAACCAATTGGTTGTTCCGTTTGTTGGAAAGGGTTCAATGACGAAACAAGTCTGAAGAAACACATGAGAAGTCATCCTGGAGTGAAACCATTTGGTTGTTCCGTTTGTTGGAAAGGGTTCAATGACGAAACAAGTCTGAAGAAACACATGAGAAGTCATCCTGGAGTGAAACCATTTGGTTGTTCCGTTTGTGGGAAAGGGTTCAATGCCCAAACAAGTCTGAAGGAACACATGAGAAGTCATCCTCGAGTGAAACTATTTGGTTGTTCAGTTTGTGGGAAAGGGTTCAATGACCAAACAAGTCTGAAAAAACACATGAGCAGTCATCCTGGATTGAAACCATTTGGTTGTTCAGTTTGTGGGAAAGGGTTCAATCAGCAAACAAGTCTGAAGAGACACATGATGATTCATACCGGAGTGAAACCATTTGGTTGTTCCGTTTGTGGGAAATGGTTCAGTTTGAAGCAATCAATGATGACACACATGAGAATTCACACAGGAGAGAAACCATTCAGCTGTTCAGTTTGTGGGAACTTGTTCAAGTCTTGTTCGAGTCTGAAGAAACACATGATAAGCATCCATCAAAAATGCAACATTCATGCTCCAGAATGTTCGCTCTCTCAACAATAAATCTCTCCTCATCCATGATATAATAGACCTGTCTCAAACCCTGCCCCTTTTCTTGATCCTCCAATCACAGCTGTCGCTTACCTCTGACTTCCTCGTACAAACTTGTTTGTACGAGGAAGTCAGAGGTAAGCGACAGCTGTGATTGGAGGATCAAGAAAAGAGGGCAGGGTTTTGAGACCGGTCCATTACTGACGGAGAAATAGATTTTCTATGTCTTACTGAGACATGGCAATATCGACAGGATTTCATTTCACTCAACCAAGCCACACCCCCAGGCTATGTTTACATCCAAAAGCCACGTACTCAGGGTCGTGGTGGTGGGCTGGCCGTAATACATCGGGCTGACTTCCTAGTCAAAGAACTCCCAGTACCCACTGTCGCCTCCTTCGAGTGCGTGGCTTTCTCACTACCTGGGCCTACACCACTCCAGGTAGTCCTCATCTACCGCCCCCCCAAAGCCTCCACCTACTTTATGTCTGACCTGTCTGAACTCCTCACCACTGTCTGCACCATGTGCTCATCCACACTCCTGCTTGGGGACTTCAATATTCATGTGGTCGACACCAGCTGCTCCACAGCCATTGATTTCCTCTCACTACTGGACTGCTTCAATATCACACGGCACACAAATGGTCCCACCCACACCAAAGGTCATACACTTGACCTGGTCTGTTCCACTGGCACAACACCATCTGATGTACAGTGTCTCGACCTGGCGGTGTCCGACCGTCATGCTGTCCCTTTCACCCTCCCTGCTTCCCTACCCAAGCTTCGAAATGCACGCACCATCACCTCCTACAGGAACATCAAAACAGTCAGTGCACCAGCTCTGACCAACCTGCTAACCATCCACCTGGCCTCAGCTCCCCCCAGCACCCAGGTGGATGGTCTGGCTGCCCACTGCAACTCCGCCCTATCCCGCAGCCTGGACTCTCTCGCCCCCATCAAAACCCGGACTGTCACCTACACAACCGTCCTGCCCCCTGGTACACCTCTGAACTTCGCTCCCTGAAGGCTGTCGGTCGCCAATTGGAGAGACTCCATAAAAGATCTGGCCTCACTGTCCACCTCGAGGCCTATAAGGACCATGTGCAGACCTACAAGCTAGCTCTCACCAAGGCCAAAACAAATTCTACTATTCCACCCTCATTGGCAACCAGCAAAACCACCCCAGGACACTCTTCTCCACCATCAACCGGCTACTCCGCCCCCTCGACCCCCCCCCCCCCCCCCCCACCCATCTGGTGCCCACGACCTCTGCTCCAGGTTCCTTGTCTTTTTCCAGGACAAGGTCAATACCATCAGTTATTGAAGGAATACACTGTTGCTGTCACACTTCAGTCTTCTGACTGCTACCTTGAACTACTTATGAGTGAAGCCCACTAGGGCACGACATATCTGCAGTAGAGATGTCTGCTGTCACTCCAATACAATGGAGCTAAATGGCACCGGGTTTGTGCCAAAATAATACATTTGAAAAAGATGACATCCAGGTTTTTATTTCGTGAAGGCAGTTGATAAGGGAGTGTGGGGGAGATGGGTGGAAGGTTTGGTGGAGAGGTAGAGTTGAGTGTCGTCGGCATAGGAGTGGAAGCTGAGGCCATGGCGGCGGATGATCTGACCGAGGGGGAGCATGTAAATGGTGAATAGAATTGGGCCAAGTACCGAGCCTTGGGGGACGCCTTGGTTGACTGGGGTCCCGCAAGGGAGCTGCCTAGGACCACTCCTATACGCCATCTTCACAAACGACTTACCATCAGTTCTGTGTAAAGCAACTGTACAAATGTATGCTGATGATTCCACATTGTACTATGCTGCAAAAACTGTCAGTGAACTGGACAATGTTTTATCAGCTGAGTTAAATATGGTGTTTGATTGGATAAAATGGAATAAGTTGGTACTAAACATCTCAAAAACCAAATCAATTATCTTGGGTTCGAGTCATAAATTGTCATCAATACCAAAAATTTGTTTGAACGTGTCTGACGAACCCATAGAACAGGTAAATAAAGTAAAATTACTGGGCATAATAATTGATAGCCAGCTGTCGTGGGCAGAACACATTGATACCATAGTGAAGAAGATGGAGAGTGGTATCTCCATGGTGAGGAAATGTCTTTCTTATGTCCCTACATATATTGTGGGACAGGTGGCGAAATCTTTAATTTTATGTCACCTAGATTATTGTGCACCAGTATGGTCCTCTGCATCCAAAGGTCAACTAAAGAAATTGCAAACTGCCCAGAACAGAGCTGCAAGGTTTGTTTTACATTGTTCCATGAGAACAAACACCATCACTATGCACCGGCAACTCTCATGGTTAACGGTAGAGAATAGGCTGGTTTTCAACACAGTTAAATTTTTCAGGAACACTGTCTTTTCGTTCTTATAAAAACAAATTATCAGATGCAGTCAGGTTCATTCTTATTTTACTAGGTCAGCTGATGATGGACAGATTATGTTACCACGTCCAAAATCAAATGCTTTAAAGAGGACTGTTGTTTATCGTGCCATCAATCATTGGAATAACTGCCCACTGAACATAAGTAAATTGAATAGTAAAGTGTCTTTCAAATACCACCTGAGAATGCACTACTTAAATATGTGAGGAAAATATTCTGATGTTGATAATGATGTCTACAATGTTTTACTGTTTTTAGATTATCATTGTTAATTGTGATTGTCAAATGTATCTCATGTTGTTATGTTTTGTGTTTTCTGTTGTCTTTCTGTGTGGACCCCAGGAAGACTAGCTCGCCACTTAGGTGACAGCTAATGGGGAACTTTTTAAACAATAAACAATAACATGACAGTGTTTCCCACAGGATTTTCAGAGACTTTTCAGATTTTTTTTGGTACATTTTAAAGTTAAATGCATCAATCTGGTGCACTTTGAGAGCAAAATAAAGAGGCTAGATTCTATGATGAACTTTGTGCTCAAAACACAATCAACTAGACTAGTGCTTCCCAATCCTCTCCTCGAAGCACCCCAGCCGTTCAATGTATTTGTTAAATTCCACCACCAGCACACTTGATTCAACTTAACTAGCCCTTTATTAGTTGAATCAAGGTGTGCTGGTGGTGGCATTTAACAAATACATGGAACGGCTGGGGTGCTTCGAGGAGAGGATTGGGAAGCACTGAACTAGAGCATACATTTGAGCCATCAAAGAAATGAAGCAAAAGTAGTTACCTGTGTTGAACTGTTTTTTTTTTACGATGGTGATAAATGTATGTCCGGGTGGTGAGGTAGGAGTGAAACCAGGAGAGTGCTGAGCCAGTGATTCCGAGGTTGTTGGATAGGCGGTTGAGGAGGATGGAGTGGGAGACTGTGTCGAATGCTGCAGAAAGGTCCAGGAGGATGAGGATGCTAATGTGGCCAGAGTCGGCTGCAAGGAGGAGGTCGTTGGTGGTTTTGATGAGGGCGGTCTCTGTGCTGTGTTGATTTCTGAAGCCGGATTGAAAAGGCTCATAGAGCTCATGGTTGGACATGTATTGTTGGAGTTGGGCGGCCACTGCTCTTTCCAAGATTTTACTAAGGAAAGGAAGGTTGGAGATCGGACGGTAGTTGTTTAGCTCATCTGGGTCGAGGCCGGGTTTCGGGTAGAGCATGCTCTTGGCAATGGCATCCTATATGGTATATTGGATGTTGGAATTTGATGCAGGCAACTTGGTGAGCCAAGGGAGCCTTGGCATCTACAGTGAAACTTCTTATGCAAGTTTATCCTCAAATGTAAGTAACTGTGTGGTAAACCTGGGTTTATCAACGTTAGTTAGTAAGCAGTGCAATCTTTCAGCAGTCAGTCTGGAATTAATGTATGCATTCAAAAGTGCTGAATAAATGTTTTATGGGCCCATAATAGTGATTATTAATATTATTTAAGTTAAGTTTTGCCATAATCAGGTAGCTGAAAAAAAAAGAAATACATTATATATATATTTATATTAATCATTTTCGGCCAACTGTTTCCTATTTTCGGTATCGGTTTCGGCCAAGAATTTCCCTTCGGTGCATCGGAAACCCATTGGGGGGTGCGTCAGCTAGGTGGGGAGGTGACAGGGGGTGCACGGCCAAAAAAGTTTGGGAACCGCTGCTAGATCATCACTTAATATGGTACCTGGAAAATCAGGAGGTAGTATGGAAAAAAATGTCAAGGCAAGCGTGGGAACCCTGTTCAGTGGTCAATGTTAAAAGACGAACACATCACATTGGACCTGGACTTTAATTTTAAAAAAGAATTATTATTAAAGATATTATCATTTATTGATAGTTCCATGGTAACAACTAGGGATTGGAAATGTAGGAGCCAGAATAGTGATTTTGTGTTCATGAAGTATTTATATTCATTTATTCTCATTTACATTATTTAATTGAAATATTTACACTAATCGAATTCGATTTAATATAAAGATTTCGTTTTTGTTCATATTACCGATGGTAAGAAATCTCTTAGGGAGTCTGGGCGATTTTCACCTCTCCCTTTCTGGGGATTTTCACATTTCGCTTTTTTTTTTTACATAATATGAAACTACAGGTTCATACCTTCAAAATAAGCCATCAATTGTAAAATTCGAGACGATAGTTTTCAATCAATGTCCTATGAAACATTCTGGTAACATTCTAACCAAATCTCAGTTCAGGGATTTGAAAGAATGAAAGATAACCCTTGGGGGTCGGACCTCGCTGTTTGCACCCACTTGCGGGTGAACAAAGGCCTTGTCTCAGCCGAGAGGATTTCTCAGAAATGGCCAAAAAGTTGCGCATTTCAGAAATCGGTCAAAATAGAGAAATTACATTTTTGAGTGCTTTGAACTGTTGTATATTCGATCCCCGTTCTAAACGGTCAGCCGGAGCCATCTAGATGTCTATGATTCATCTACCTACGTTGGAATTGTAATGACGATCGAATATCACCAGGTGTCAGTTTCGCCTACCTTTGAACTGGAATGGCTTGGTGTGGATACACGTTTTACTTTCTTTTCTTTTTTTGGTAAGGGCTCCTCCTCCTGCTTGAACAGAGATTCACAGCGATCGCTTCGAAATTCCGTTGCCGAAGCATATTTCCCATCGAAACGTGTATAGACATATACACTGGTAATCGCGATGGCGATCATGCGATCACTTGGAATTATCCTTTTTGGAATACCTTCTGGCTAAGGCAAGGTATATTGTATGTATTTTACAGAACCTGAAACATGTTTTTATAACGATCACAGTTTTGTGTTTTACCGGACGTAAAAAATGCTCGGCAAACACGATCACAGTTTTGAGTTAAAACGACCCCCTGTGAAGGTACATATGTACATGTTATATACCTTCGATTTGGGAGTATTTGGGGTTTCAGGGAATCAACCAGAACGATTCGGGCTTATCGCATATAATGCGTCCTATCTCACGATCTATGGAAAAATACTGGATTATTCCGGAAATGGGGCACTGTGTAGCGTGTAGCAAACTACAGTGTGTAGAAATGAGCTGATTAGTCGGTAATGGACTATGAACAATGGGTCTCATTCTCCAACGGACTTACGACAAAAAGGGCTTTCTCTTAGGGCCATTTGAGACCTTTTCGGGCAAGACATGAATTGAGGACTTGAGGTGGTTCCAGGGGCCCCAGGGATGCTGGAGGTGGTTCCAGGGGCCCCAGGGATGCTGGAGGAGGTCCCAGGGGCCCCAGGGATGCTGGAGGAGGTCCCAACACTAATTACAAAAGAGAGACATACAACATGGAGAGATTTGTATGTGTCACCATCCTAAAAACAATATAAATAATACCTAAGAACAGAGACAATTACCAATAGATTCATTCACCACTGAATTTACAAATTATTTAAATTCACAGACTAACTCTCTAGCCGTGGCCTAGAAAGGTTAGTGAAGCAAGCTTGTGACCGGAAAGGTTGCTGGTTTGACACCCCAGGCCCACAACCCATTGAAATACAGTGGTCTCTGCTGTAGCCTGTATCATGTGCCCAATAAAGACCCAAGTGTTCTTCAGTTCTGTGTCCTGTGACCCGACTGACACCCAGGGGCAAACAGTCGCCCCTCAGAGTTAGACTGACACCTAGGGGCAGACAGTAGCCCCTCAGAGTTAGACTGACACCCAGGGGCAAACAGTAGCCCCTCAGAGTTAGACTGACACCCAGGGGCAAACAGTAGCCCCTCAGAGTTAGACTGACACCCAGGGGCAAACAGTAGCCCCTCAGAGTTAGACTGACACCCAGGGGCAAACAGTAGCCCCTCAGAGTTAGACTGACACCCAGGGGCAGACAGTAGCCCCTCAGAGTTAGACTGACACCCAGGGGCAGACAGTAGCCCCTCAGAGTTAGACTGACACCCAGGGGCAAACAGTAGCCCCTCAGAGTTAGACTGACACCCAGGGGCAAACAGTAGCCCCTCAGAGTTAGACTGACACCCAGGGGCAGACAGTAGCCCCTCAGAGTTAGACTGACACCCAGGGGCAAACAGTAGCCCCTCAGAGTTAGACTGACACCCAGGGGCAAACAGTAGCCCCTCAGAGTTAGACATTATACAGTAATTTAAGCTTCCCTTTCTTACAATTCAATGAATATTTTCTGAGAACAAGCAGGTACTGTACACATATCAGTGCTAGTGTACTAAGGGTGGGGAGAAAGGCCCTGCAGCCAGTGTCCATCAGATTTTCTCGCTGCTTAAAGGGGAACTATCTTATAAATGGCCTTTTTGAGTGTTTAGCATTGTTTCCTAGCTATGTGAACTTATATTAATATGATCTATGTCTCAAAATTCTCATATTGGCATTCTTCCAATTCTCCTCTCACAATATTCACCCTCACTGAACTGAGTCGTTTGAAAATGTGCCTATATGTGATGTCAGAAAGACACCGCTCATGTTAATGTTCAGGCGAAGACGACGCTCCGCAGTGGTTTAGGAGCCCAGGCTCAAAACAGCTCGAGATCTTGAGGTAGAAAAATGCTGTTTTTGAGGACTTGATTAGAAATACAAAACAATGAATACAAAAAATATATATATTACAGAGGTGTTCCATAGACTCACAGGAATTGTGTAAAAGTGCCCAAATAGTGAAAGAAATAGTAAAATAGTTCCCCTTTAACTATCTTTATGGAAGAGAGGGGGAGGGGGGAGCTATACCACTATCTTTATGGAAGAGAGGGGGAGCTATACCACTATCTTTATGGAAGAGAGGGGGAGCTATACCACTATCTTTATGGAAGGGAGGGGGAGCTATACCACTATCTTTATGGAAGGGAGGGGGAGCTATACCACTATCTTTATGGAAGAGAGGGGGAGCTATACCACTATCTTTATGGAAGGGAGGGGGAGCTATACCACTATCTTTATGGAAGAGAGGGGGAGCTATACCACTATCTTTATGGAAGAGAGGGGAGCTATACCACTATCTTTATGGAAGAGAGCGGGTGCTATACCACTATCTTTATGGAAGGGAGGGGGAGCTATACCACTATCTTTATGGAAGAGCGGGGAGCTATACCACTATCTTTATGGAAGAGAGGGGGAGCTATACCACTATCTTTATGGAAGAGAGGGGGGAGCTATACCACTATCTTTATGGAAGAGAGGGGGAGCTATACCACTATCTTTATGGAAGAGAGGGGGAGCTATACCACTATCTTTATGGAAGAGAGGGGAGCTATACCACTATCTTTATGGAAGAGAGCGGGTGCTATACCACTATCTTTATGGAAGGGAGGGGGAGCTATACCACTATCTTTATGGAAGAGCGGGGAGCTATACCACTATCTTTATGGAAGAGAGGGGGAGCTATACCACTATCTTTATGGAAGAGAGGGGGGAGCTATACCACTATCTTTATGGAAGAGAGGGGGAGCTATACCACTATCTTTATGGAAGAGAGGGGGAGCTATACCACTATCTTTATGGAAGAGAGGGGGAGCTATACCACTATCTTTATGGAAGAGGGGGGGAGGGGGAGCTATACCACTATCTTTATGGAAGAGAGGGGGAGCTATACCACTATCTTTTGAGGAGTACAAATATCTTGGCACCACCATCGACCATAAGCTCACCTTCAAGACCAACACGGATAACATCCACTCTTAAGTGCCAACAGTGACTGTTCTTCCTCAGGAAGATGAGGAAGCTTCAGGTCCGACCATCAATCCTGCAGGCTTTCTACAACTCCTTTGTGGAATCGATAATGTCCTTTAACATCACATCATGGTTTGGAGTGATGCGTGCCATTAACCGGAAACCTCTCGACAGGGTCGTTAAGATCAGCGGCAAGATCATTGGGAAGGAAGGACCAGGAGCCCCTCAGCAGCATCCACAAGAAACGCACAGTTAAAAAGGCCTCCCTAGTAAAGTTTTTTATCACCCCATGGCAAAAAAAACATCAGGGGACCGGGGAAAAATGCTGGCGATCCTGTGGGCTAAACGAAGCCAATCATTCACATATATTCTGGGAATGCCAAACCCTGGTACCATACTGGCAAGTGATACACAAGAACCTAGAAGCAATTTTTGAGATTGACATCCCCTTCAAATTTGACACCCTATACCTAGGAAATATTCCCTTTGAAAAATGGGACTTCAACGACAAAAACTTGATAATGATACTTCTGATAGCAAGCAAGAAAGCTATCACAAGAAGATGGTTAAAACCAGAGGCACCTACAGTAGAAGATTGGATAGACGTAACCCATGACATCTACATAATGGAAAAGATGTCATTTTCAATACAAATTCAGCAGGAGAAGTTCTACCGGATCTGGTCGAAATGGACAGAATATGTCAAACACACACGATCTGACTTCTGCTAAAAGTAATAACGATCTAATCTAAAGGAACCTCCCCAGGAACAACCGCTAGCCTGTCTGATATATTGTATTATTGTTTTATGTTCTGTCTTATGTCTGACCCTATGTGATGTCCCCCCCCCATTTTTTTTTTCTTTTTATCTTAATTTAAATTTGATTTTGTCATTGTTTTTATTATTGAATCTTATTTTTGTTTGTCTTTTATTTTATCTTATGTTTTCTTCTTCTCTCCTCTCTTTTTGTCACCCCTTCCCTCTTTCTCTCCTTCCCCCCCTCTTCCCTCCCCAACTTCTGCTCACTCTGTTACCTGATGTGTACCAAAAAATGTATCTAGTGGCCATTGCCCACTGGTAAAATTAAAAATTAAAATAAAAAAGGGCCTCCCAAATAGTTGAGGACAACACACACACCCTTCACACCCATTACAAACTAATGCCCCCAGGCCGTCGATACAGAGCTTCATCATTGAACAAAAGGGGCTTAGGTAGCTTCGTGCCAACCTCCATCAGACCGCTGAACACCTAGGTCTGGTGGAGGCCGGACTGCCCCCCCCCCCCCCCCCCCCCCCCAAGGACTCTGGACTACTTAAAATAGACTCCCCCTTCCACCTGATGGACATATATCACCTGTACTACTATTATTTATATACATATAGAACTGCTCCACATGGATTTTAATATATCATGCTTTAAGTACTGTAGTTTTAATGTAGTTGGTGTTTTTTTATATAGTGGTCTTTTTACTGTAGTTTTAACGAAGCTGGTGTTTTTTTTTATAGTGGTGAGTGTCTATGTATTGTGACTGTATGTTTGTCTTTTTCGTTTGTCTGCACAAATGAAGTTCCGAAAGGAAAATAAAGTAAGTTGAAGTTTATGGAAGAGAGGGGGAGGGGGGAGCTATACCACTATCTTTATGGAAGAGAGGGGGAACTATACCACTATCTTTATGGAGGGGAGGGGGAGCTATACCACTATCTTTATGGAAGAGAGGGGGAGCTATACCACTATCTTTATGGAAGAGAGGGGGAACTATACCACTATCTTTATGGAGGGGAGGGGGAGCTATACCATTATCTTTATGGAAGAGGGGGAGCTATACCACTATCTTTATGGAAGAGAGGGGGAGCTATACCACTATCTTTATGGAGGGGAGGGGGAGCTATACCACTATCTTTATGGAAGAGAGGGGGAGCTATACCACTATCTTTATGGAGGGGAGGGGGAGCTATACCATTATCTTTATGGAAGAGAGGGGGAGCTATACCACTATCTTTATGGAAGAGAGGGGGAGGGGGGAGCTATACCAGTATCTTTATGGAAGAGAGGGGGAGCTATACCACTATCTTTATGGAAGAGGGGGGAGCTATACCACTATCTTTATGGAGGGGAGGGGGAGCTATACCAGTATCTTTATGGAAGAGAGGGGGAGCTATACCACTATCTTTATGGAAGAGAGGGGGAGCTATACCACTATCATTATGAAAGGGAGGGGGAGCTATACCACTATCTTTATGGAAGAGAGGGGGAGGGGGAGCTATACCACTATCTTTATGGAAGGGAGGGGGGAGCTATACCAGTATCTTTATGGAAGAGAGGGGGAGCTATACCACTATCTTTATGGAAGAGAGGGGGAGGGGGGAGCTATACCACTATCTTTATGGAAGAGAGGGGGAGGGGAGAGCTATACCAGTATCTTTATGGAAGGGAGGGGGAGCTATACCACTATCTTTATGGAAGAGAGGGGGAGGGGGGAGCTATACCAGTATCTTTATGGAAGGGAGGGGCAGCTATACCACTATCTTTATGGAAGAGAGGGGGAGGGGGAGCTATACCACTATCTTTATGGAAGAGAGGGGGAGCTATACCACTATCTTTATGGAAGAGAGGGGGAGCTATACCACTATCTTTATGGAAGAGAGGGGGAGCTATACCACTATCTTTATGGAAGAGAGGGGGAGGGGGGAGCTATACCACTATCTTTATGGAAGAGAGGGGGAGCTATACCACTATCTTTATGGAAGAGAGGGGGAGCTATACCACTATCTTTATGGAAGAGAGGGGGAGCTATACCACTATCTTTATGGAAGGGAGGGGGAGCTATACCACTATCTTTATGGAAGGGAGGGGGAGCTATACCACTATCTTTATGGAAGAGAGGGGGAGCTATACCACTATCTTTATGGAAGAGAGGGGGGAGCTATACCACTATATTTATGGAAGGGAGGGGGAGCTATACCACTATCTTTATGGAAGAGAGGGGGAGGGGGAGCTATACCACTATCTTTATGGAAGAGAGGGGGAGCTATACCACTATCTTTATGGAAGGGAGGGGGAGCTATACCACTATCTTTATGGAAGAGAGGGGGAGCTATACCACTATCTTTATGGAAGAGAGGGGGAGGGGGGAGCTATACCACTATCTTTATGGAAGAGAGGGGGAGCTATACCACTATCTTTATGGAAGAGAGGGTGAGCTATACCACTATCTTTATGGAAGGGAGGGGGAGCTATACCACTATCTTTATGGAAGAGAGGGGGAGCTATACCACTATCTTTATGGAAGAGAGGGGGGAGCTATACCACTATCTTTATGGAAGAGGGGGAGCTATACGGTTATAAATGCACACTAGTTCTTTGTTGCTTTGGGGAAACTGGAACAAGTAGCTACATTTGTCAGGGTCAAGGAGCCGCTGATTTCTACATTTAGTTTTGTTCATTTAATTGTTTTACCCAGGGACAGTGCACATTAATGAACATTATTCAGTTTCCACATCAATGTAATTGAGGGTTAGAATTAGCTAATGAGCTAGTTTTAATCTGTAGTCCCTGCCTACCATACATGTCTTTATGGTGTTGGAGGAAACCAGAGTACCCAGAGGAAACCCACACAGGGAGAACATGTCAACTCCACACAGAAAGGCCCCCTGCTGGGGTTCGAACCCAGGACCTTCTTGCTGTGAGGCAGCAGTACTAACCACTGTTCCACCGTGCCGCCCCACCTCGTTTCTCCTCATCAAGTCCCTCATCTGGTGCATCCTGATCCAACAGCAGAGAGGTCTGACGGGAGGAACATGGCGGAGGGACGGAGACGAACATAGGCGTGGTCCTTTTTCTCTCCCTCAGTACACACACTGGCAAAAACAGAGAGGGGGGCTAGGAGGTTAGCTATGATTTCTCTTGTATTCCTCAACCGAATCAGCTGAGGTACATACAACAACTATTACATTAATAACACCAGCTAGCTATATAACAATATCTGATTGAAAATTGTATTAACAGATTGCAGAATGGGTACAATACAATACAGCTCAATACACACAATTGTTAAGGGGTTGCAGACCAGAGAAAGACTTTCGTCTTGTTTACATCAGGGTCCCCCATTTATTATTCATAATGACATTTACGACATACACAACAACATACAGATACACAGATATATATCATGGCATTTATGAAATACAAGATATACAAATATACAGTACTGTTTAACAGAGATCCTAACAGGAAATATATACATTCGAGGGGGAGGAAACTGTACATTAGGAGGGAGTTCGTGGGTTTTTGGACATTTACGGGGGCCAGTTTCGAATTGCAGCCTCCCGTAGGTGCTCTTTGAGGGCGGTTTTGAAGCTGGGTAGGGATTCACATTCTTTTACGGCTGTGAGTAGGGCGTTCCACATTGTTGTGGCATAATTGCGAAACGTGTTTAGTCCCTTGTTTGAGCCGAATCTGGGTTGAACATGATTCGTGGAACTCCCTCTGGTATATTTAGTTGTTGCCACACTAGTCTGCCGCTTGCCTACTATGCTGTTAACGTTAGCTAGCTACCTACTACATTTACATTTTGTCATTTAGCTGACGCTTTTATCCAAAGCCACTTACAAGTTTTGTACAACAAGTCAGCAGGAAGGGTACAACTCTATCAGTTAGGTAACAATGTTCATCAAAGTGTTTGAGTGCTACACTAGGTTAGTATATTAGGACAAGTGCATGACAGTAAGGTTAGTTAGGGTTAGATCATTTATTAAAAATGTTTTTCCATTTCAGATATTGATTGAAGAAGTGTGTCTTTAGTCCACGGCGAAAGATTGGACGGGTTTCGGCTGTCCTAACTGTGGTGGGAAGTTCGTTCCACCATTTTCGAGCAAGGACTGAGAATAAGCGGCTTCTCTTTGATGACCCTCCCGGAGCTCGGATAGGAGTAGATCTGAGGCGGCCAGAAGATGCAGAGCGTAGGGGTCTTGAGGGTGTGTAGTTAGAGACTATTGACCAGAGGTAGGCGGGAGCCGTTCCCTTCGCCGCACGATATGCCAGGTCGAGGGCCTTGAAGTGGATTCGATGGGGAGCCAGTGCAGGTCCCTGAGAAGTGGGGTGACATGGGCTGACTTCGGTAGGTTTGAGATCAGACGGGCTGTTGCGTTGTGAATGAGTTGAAGAGGCTTGGTGGCAGTGGTCGGAAGGCCAGCAAGCAATGCGTTGCAGTAGTCAAGGCGGGAGATGACTGTTGATTGGACGAGGAGTTGGATAGCTCCTTTTGTCAGGAAGGGGCGGATCCTCCTGACGTTGCTTAGGAGGAATCTGCAGGTTCTGATTGTCGCTGCGATGTGAGCGGAGAAGTTCAACTGGTCATCAAGGACAACACCAAGGGTCTTGGCGGTCGGGGACCCTGCCACAGCTACATTCTCGACTGTGATGGAAAGGTCGGTCAGGAGGGAGGATTTGGCCGGCAGGTGAAGCAATTCTGTTTAGCTTAGGTTCAGTTTGAGGTGGTTGGTCGTCATCCAGGCGGAGATGTCGGACACACAGACTTTACTACTAGTGAAGAAATACACTCCTCGATGTCAGTTTCAGTATTTAATGACAAGGATGACGACACCCTGACACAGAACAAGGCAGCGAAATAAGCTGACAAAGTCTAACATAAATGCATGACAACACTATTATAACACATATATATATATATCCATATATAATGTACATAAACACTAAATAGTGATGTAAACAATCTCACATGAATGAGTGGATGAACGTCTCGACCCGAGACTATAGGTTAGTAAATCTCGAAAGCTAAACAAACTACAAACGTTGTACGTCTTGCTAGGTAATAATCTGAGACAATCACATTTAATAAAACTGACCACAAAACATGACCCCAGCAACTTACCATTTAGTGTTTCTTTGACAGCCTGGTTTAGCGCTAACATTTCAAAGTTGAGGAGCCAGACAGAGTCAAAAATTATTTAATAGCATACACTTCAGGTAAACTACACCCATGTTTTTATTTCACCTTTTCCAAAACGAAAAATGAAGGTTATCCTATAACCCTAGTTATATAATTACTGGCAAAGCATCTTGCTTCACTTATTGGACTATGCTCAGTCACACACCTATGGGCGTTCGTTGAAATAACTTTTCATGCACTGATCATTCACCTAGCCACGCCCACCTCCCTAGTATATAACCAGGTGAAGTGGCCATGCTCACCCTTCCGAGACCGAATTTCACACGAAAAAAGGACTGGGTCCTCATGGCTAAAAAAGCAAGACGCTTTGCTAGTAATCATATAACTAGGGTTATAGGATAACCTCCATTATATTTCATACTGGCTTCGCGTCTTGCTTCGCCTATTGGACTAATGGGCGGAAAGCAAGTGTGTAGCCCTGATAAATGTACCGCCTGAGGTCCCTTCTAGACCATGGAAAGCGGGGAGGTTCCTAGCCCCACACTCATCCTAATGAGGAGCATAAGGATAGACCTACAAAAGGCCTTCGACACTGTCAATCATGCCATTCTGATTGACAAGCTAAAAGCTATTTGTTTTACTTTATTATTAAAACAATAACACACAATTATTAGACAACATTACATGCTAAAACAAAGTGCTACATTAAAATACCTGGTACGTCGGTGGTCCTATCCTACCAACTACCTTCAATCCCGCTGGGAACCAGGCAAGTGATCTGGAACAAACACTCCATGTCACACATATTGCAAAGCACACAATTAAAACCGCTATCCATAACCCATAGATGCTACCACTGCCTACCGTAGTGTATAATGCTTGTTCCTGCATCACGGAGTGAGGTGTGCACTGCCTCACTGCACCGGCCGGAACAAACAGTTCACCTCACGTTCCGCCTGCAGGTGGCCCCCTATAACGGAACCTGGCTCATTGAGGCCCCTCCTCCTTTCTCATTACCGCCACCCGCCACATAAGTATGTAGGTGTGCACCTGGACGACAATCTGGCCTGGTCTGCAAACACGGACGCGCTCTATAGGAAGGGACAGAGCCGGCTGTTCTTCTTTAGGAGGCTCAGCTCTTTTAATGTGTGTGGGGAAATGTTGTATATGTTTGATCAGGTCCTTTCTCCCCACAGCCATCAGACTGTACAACAGCTGACCTTTGACCTGTGGCTGTTTGTTTCCTGTTCCCTACACCTGTTTTTATACACCTATTTATTTTTTTATACAACCGTTTTTATTATTATTGGTAGATATGATGTACATGAATTTTTATCATGTGCTTACTTTTTTTTTTTTTTATTATTGATCTTTTTCCCCCTCCTTTTTCCTCAGATTTTCTCCCATCCCAATGTTAGTCGTTATGCCAATTCCCAATCCCCTTCCTGGTCGCTGCGCACTTACCCCCCACAGTCGGTCTGGGAGAGTGGAGGCTACCACGTGCTTCCTCCGACACACGTCCAGCCAATCAACCGCTTCTTTTCACCTGGCAGCGCGGATTCTCACTGAGAGGGCGTAGCGTGTGGAAGGATCACACTATCCCACTTAGATCCTATCCGCGCTTAGCAGGCGCCCCGACCGAACTGTAGGAGTCGCTGTTTACAACAACCCGGACCCACCCCGCCAGCTTCTCCCACCCTCTAATACTGCCAATTGTATTAGTGTGAACGGCCAGCCAAGCAGGTGACAACCCCGGAGCTGTGAGCTGGATTCGAACAGGCGAATCCAGCCGCTCCGGGGTTGGTGACGAACGCAATCTCCGTTACGCCACCTGACCGCCATGTGCTTACTTTTTAATTCATGATGCAGACATAATTGTGAACGACTGTATGAGCTATGTGAGATCCCTGAATTTCCCGAAGGAGATGAATAAAGTATCTATCTATCTATCTATCTATCTATCTATCTATCTATCTATCTATCTATCTATCTATCTATCTATCTATCTATCTATCTATCTATCTATCTATCTAATAATAATAATGCAGGACCTGTTGCAGAGGTCTTTATTCGGCATGCAACGACACTCAATGTTTTAGTGGTACACACAGCGGTTAGTATAGCACACACACCGGAACACACACGCATGCATTGTCTCTTTAGGATCGCCGATGCGATTTGTCTCTGCGATTAACCCATCCCGTCGTCCTTCCCCCCCAAGGGCAGCCGGGAGCAGATGGGCGTCAACGTGAGCCGCGCCAGGGGACCAATCCAAGTGCTCCTGTCCGTCTTCGTCAAGGACGCCACAGCGTTAGTGATCTGTTGTTGTGCATGTTTTTCCATTGGGTTTATCTTGCCTGGGAGATACCCCACCTGGGTACCTGGCATCATGGAAACCTGGTCCCCAAGCGGGAATCGAACCCTGGACCTTCTTGCTGTGAGGCGATGTGGTAAATTCCAACAGAACTTCTACAATAATTTGAGGTTATTGTAGTACAATAACAAATGAGATTGATTGTCTGAATAGAGAAGAAAGGAATCATATTTGATAGAATTGTTGGTCTCCTCATCAGACTTTAGCAGATGAGGAATAAAACGTGTAGGCCAGACAAACCAGAATTGTAGTTCAACTCAGCTGATTTATTTGATCAGAGCCAGGAGTCCAAGGTGAATAGAACAAAGGATTTATCAGAAAACATCAACATGGCTGCTGTGTACAGGAATCAACAATCAGGTTTGCATCTCAAACCTAAATACTGCACATCAAACAGTCACTTGGTTAACATAATTTGAACATACATTGACTATGCTGTACACATTTATACATGAGTAAATCTGGTTTCAGATATTAAGGATTTACACTAAACTTTAAACAACAAATGGTGTTTTCCCATGATTTACTCACATAAAATGCATCAGCTCACAGTAGTCTCTGGGTGGACGAAGCGGTGGAGCCCCCAGACCCCCTGTGGAGGTCCCGGTCTGAGAGCTCCCGAATTACAATTTGTCTCTTCCTTATATCCTATCATGTCTAGCCAAAATAGCACTATTACAGTTGATCCAATCATACATCTCCTGTGGGCGCCTTCTGTGGGGGGTTGGTGTTTTCTTCCTGTTGGGGCTTTGATCTCCTGTGTGGATCTTGACTCAATACCCAGAGGGGCCGCTAGTGGCCCCCGTCATTGTCTTCCTGATGGGTCTGTCCCAACAGAAATCTCCTCTTAAATGAATAATATATAATTTTAACATTCCTTCTATATGGCTATAGATGTCTAATATCATCCAAGTACAGTCAGTGCTTTCTTAGACTGATACCAGACATCATATGAGACCTTTTGATACTAAACAGTTGATTAATAGATTGTCCTGTCTTATAATGTCAGAGCCAGTATGAGGTCTCTGGTTAGACCAGCTGTCCTCTGCGGTAATCTGGTCACAGTAGGTGTGACTTTTGTCTCTTTGTTCTGAGTACATTTGTTAGTGGGGGTTTATTGACTATTTCTGTAACACCAGTATCACTTAAAACACCCTCTACTGTTGAAAGGGCACACATTCCTTTTTGCAGTATGGTTCTCTAATTTATTCACACATATTAATTATGAAATTCCAAGGCAATATTACCACATTCCCCACTTTGGCAATTCACATTGTCATATACTGTATATTGACTTGATTTTCATACTAACCATACATAATAAAATTCATTTTTTCCCAAAATTAAAATTCATTTTTTTCAAAATTTCTCCATTTTTTCTTTTTCCATTTTTCTTTGGTACATCTCATCAATTTTTGCCTTCTTGTCTTCTTCTTTTCTTTCCCACATTTCCCCTGACTATGGCCCCCTCCCGGGGAATCCAAATGACCCATTCATCCAGAACCCCAATTAACCTACTCTGCCTTAAATGAAACAGTGTTTACCACTCTTTCATCCGGCTTTGTTCTTCTGGGCTCACAGCCAGAGGCCTATTTGTTGAAAACAATTAAAACAATTTAATCTAGACATTACACATTTCAAATAAAACACAATTTTTTAAAATTATGGTATCCATTTACATGATCTGGGGAGACAGAAATTAGTATTCATTCTTTCATACATTTTGCTTCTCCTCTCCTGTTAATTCCTTTTCCAAGTCAGCCCAATCACATTTTGCATAATCAACTCAGTTGGTCTTCTCACCTCTCCCCCCTTTTATGAACATCCCTATGGACATAAACCTTACCACCTCTGCGCACAGACGGACAGGGAGGGCGGAGCAGCACCCAAGGGAAAAAAAAAATGTTCACCAGAAATTACCGGCCATAACCTACACCTAATCTCCTACCTATGTGTATGTGTTTAGTTCAGTACTCTTGCGTTGTGTCATAATCTATACCAGTTGTTACCGTTCAGTCACCTCCCGTCCAACATACCTATCAATCACACAGAGGCCCTTGTTCAACGCTTTGGTTGCACAGTCTCCGACCGTTTTCGCCCCCCCCCCCCTCCACCCCATGTCGGCCAGCCTCAGCTGAAGCCAACGTTTGTAGGCCTGGACCTCGTCATATTCTGTCCCATGACTGTATTTCCACGGATCTACAGACGAACGACTCTGTCAGTCTGGAGGTTTGTCCCAAACCCCCGGCCTTTGTATCCGGGGCTATACTGAAGGAGGGGTAGCGTCCCAAGCGACCTCTCTTCATAATCCAACAATCTCCCACAGGAACTGACTGAACGGGTTCACACCATCGTGTCATAATCTAATGAAATGTATTCCTACACATTTTCCCCATGATCCCTCCACTTGTGATGGTCCATCCTCCCTCTCCGACTGAACTGCAAGGGAACAAAAACACAGAACAAATTTTCCTTATACAATATGTCAAATATTTCTCAAGAGACGCCAAATGGTTAATCATTATGCAAAACGTAATGGGACCACTTAACTGCCATCGATCTGTCCCAATGCATCTCACGCTCCAACAGTCCTCTCACCAGATCATGACAGAGAAACAACAAACAAAAGGCAAATAATCAAAAAAACATTCCAACAGATGTGAAAGCCAATCAAATGAAATTAACCAGCTCCAACCGCAGACCACCTTAATGGTTATTTAGAAAGAAAAGAAAAGAAATCAAAACTCTACATCTAAACCTTTCATACCTAAAACAGTCAATCAATGAAATAAAATAAAAACCAGGTTCTCCAAAACCCAACCGTCCCATTCACACATGTCAGTGACTTTGACACCTCTTAAGCCAGCACATTCTCTCTCTACAGTCTCCATTCACACCCATTCAGGCCACACAATCATAGATCAAAAATAGAAAAGAAATCTAAAAATTTAACTTCAATACCTCATCCCTGCAAAACATTCAACAGAAATCAAATCAAATGAAAGTAATAAAGACAAACTCCTTCAGTAAAACAAATGATATGAAACAAATGATAATGGTATAACCCAAGTGGTTCGATACACTCCCTACTTAAACACATTTTGTTATTTTTAAGACTAGTTTCACCTTAAGTGAAAGCTAAGTTGTGTGCGTGTATGCATGTGTGATCAAATTGTGTGAATGTGTCTGTGTGTGTCTGTGTGTGTGTGTGTCTGTGTGTGTGTGTCCGTGTGTGTGTGTCTGTGTGTGTGTGTCCGTGTGTGTGTGTGTGCCTGCTCAAGCACCCACTGAAATCAAAAGACACTCAGCTCATCCTCACATTTCTAGGTAAACACTCATAAACAAAGCCATTCACGCTTGTTTCACTCATGCATCAAAACTCTCTCATTCAACACACACATTTAACTCATTAATCATCACTCAGGTCCACAGACAACGTTAGTTTCCCTTCCTTCCTGCTCTCATCTCTTCTACTCTCTCATCAGGCTACACTCATCCCTGGCTAATACAATTCACACTTTCTCACCATACAGTTCTCACTGTATCTTCTACTCCTCACATCCAGAGGAAGTCTGGGAACCCCCTCAGCGATAGACCCCAAAACATACCCAGTGTCCTGAGAGCCAAAGCTAATCCTTCTAATCAAACAGGTAGCCCCCCAATGTAATTAACCTCATCTGAGCTGGCTATCCTAATTCAATTACTGTGCTCACTCCTCCATCAGCTGTGTTCTGTATTAGCACGCTTCCTGTCTCAACATTTCCCCTGTCATAAAAATAACTGCCAACTGTTCTCTCACTCTACAACTGTCTCCTGCATCTTCACCTCTGACCTCTCTCTCCTGTTGCATCTAATCTCACGTCATCCTGTCATATAAGAACCGCCTTTGTAAGCAGTTGTATACACGACCCCCCTGGGCCGTTTACTGCCTCAAACGGATTCCTACCCCCCGGGCAATATCACCTCCTCACTTTTGTCTCTTTCATGCTCCATGCATACAGTCTCCCCTGAGCATAAAGGCTTTTGACACAAAGACCCTATCTCCCCACTTCCTGAAATAACCTTCATCTGTAAATCATTAAATGGTTAATCACACTTCTCATCTTCCCAGAGGCAAGCCGCCCCCAGGTTTTTGAATTAATCACACATTCCCAGGGAGAAGGCCAACCCCCTCCCCAGCGTATAAAATTATTAAGGATTAATAAAAACAATCATGTCAAAATTTGTCATCTTCAGCAAGCCTCCATCAATAAATTATCCTACAAGTCGGAGGCTTGTGTCAACATTTTAACACTGTATTAAAGATTTAACAATCTAAAACAAGCATAAACACATGTCCTAACCATATTAACAGTGTATTAAAGATTTAACAATCTAAAACAAGCATCAGTAAATTATCCTGCTTCACAACCGGGCTTGTATCAAATTCCACTACAAAAACATTTAGCAAATAATATAAACATTATCCTATTTAAATCTCCAGTGTTATTAAAGCTATAACAAGTATCAACATCTGACATTTCAACATCAATGCATTCTATACAAGCATCTTAATTCAAGCTAGCATAACATTTATAGTGGTTAGTTTTAAATGCTCCTTTCCTCATACACGTGTGAAACTGGGGGACCCTGATGTAAACAAGACAAAAGTCTTCCTTTGGTCTGCATCCCCTTAACAATTGTGTGTATTGAGCTGTACTTACTCATTCCCCCCTGGTTAAAAATATACCCCTGTGCATCAAAGACTCTAATACAAACTACCCAGTTATAGCTGGTTTGTGAACCCCAGATCTATCATAGGCAATGTATCCATTCTTTCATTCCTCCTCAATAGGCTCACTGTATTGTTTGCACCCTAAGTAAACCCTTACTGACTATCACCCCTAACCTAACCACTATACATGTTACATCCCTTCCCCTGCTTACACAAAAATACAATGCACAATATACAAATATAACCATATTACATAATGCAGAATATTCTCTTACCCGTTATTTCTATCCCCCGAGCGAACTATTCCGAATGCACGAGACCCAATCCACGTTGTACCGCGCATGCGCAGTGGCAACCGAAGCGGCTGTTAACGTTGCTATGACAACCAAGGTCTGCCACGACATTCATAACCTGCCACGACATTCATAATCTGCCACGACATTTATCACGTTATCTACCACGTTATCTACCCCTTCCCCAACATCATCCTCAAAACTCGAAACGTGACGTCTGCCGCCCGTAAACGCCACAAAACAACGGTATGCAAGCTAACTAGCTTTAGCCAGCTCTAATGCGACGTTCAAGGCCCTCACGGGAGCCGTGCCTTTCAAGATCCGCTCATCCACGCAATTCGCTCAGTACCATCCAAAGCATAAACAACTCACACAAGCTTAAAATAACCAACCACTCTAACAGAAAATAATTTTTAAAACAAATACACCAACCAACGCCGCACACATAGTTCAACACGATTCCTTTCTCCTACCTTCTCCGCCTCACTTCATAGCACCGCGAACGTTACATACTCTCCACAACACTATGACGTCACCAAGCAGCGAATCCCTAATATCATATTATACCATCGTTACTGCATCAATAATAACCCTCAAAACGGCCACAATTTCGCCACCCTGCGTCTCAACCGCCTCTTACTTGTAATCGCCGCCACAGTGTTTAATCAATTCTCTCATAACGCCATCGTAACGTCCCCAGCTTCACCGCGGACTTTTCCACAGAGCTAAGCCAGCTAGCCCCAACCAACAGCAGGGACTCGCCTCAAACATATGTCCGTTGGACATTAAAATATCATAACAAAACCATTAAGTACTTATCAGTCAGTTCGACCGAATTGTTTTTGTATCACAGCGAACGTAATTAATCAACAGGCCGGTTTCGCTCAAGCTTAAAAAGGATACTATGCCTAAGGACGGCAAATATATCTACATTTAATTTGTGCTATAATTCTACCATAGAACGTACAACGCACCCTGAACACGCCGGCACCCTACACTTCCATTAATTACTACGTTTTAATCCTGCAATCGCACAGACCCCTGCGCTGATCATGCCAGGGTCTAACAATCTTTCACCATACTTGACTTGCATGTTCTGAAATAGTAACAGAGCCCTTAGCCCGACGCATTTATGCCCACACTGACCCACTCACGGTCCCCGTCCCGCCTATTCTGTGGCTACAAGCAGGGACATAATGCACCTTGGACCCAGCTCCCCTTCCATTTCAGAACAGTCAAATCTCCCCGTCTTACCTGCGCCCTCTTCCTGAGAATAATTTTTAGGGCAATCACATACTCAGAACGCGCCCCTGTCGTACACAACAGAATAACCGTTCTTCCTAGCAAGAAAAGCCTTTTACCTGCCGTCATGCGACGCCACCCCCGTTATAACATGACCAGATATCCTGTGCGGCACCAATACGGAATCACATTATTATAACATGAGGCCTTGTAATTACTCCAACTTCCCCGTACAGTTCATAAAGTATATTCCATACGAGTTAATCAACCCAACCCCCGTGGCCCGCTGGGCCGAGACCGGCCTCCTGTGTCTGAATGAACATACAAACACAAAAAGCCCACGTTTGCATGTTCACTGCACAACAAGCGCGATCGTCATACCTCCGGACATTCTAACCTAAGACACCGCACCCCCCCTGCATGCAGAAGCCATATTCACCGTGGGCCCCAAACAGTGGCGTACACAACCAACCTCATCCTGTCCCTCTCTCCCTCCTCCATTCAGACAACAAGCCCACCGTTAATCACTTCAAACGCAGCAACACCCCAGCTCTTTGCCCCGTGTCCCCAACACACAGCAAGGTCCAGATATGATACATATGACAAGACCCTACCGCACCTTTTCAGGGGGAGACACAAAGGGTAGGGAAGAACGGCACCATTTCTGTGGTAAATTCCAACAGAACTTCTACAATAATTTGAGGTTATTGTAGTACAATAACAAATGAGATCAATCCAAGTGCTCCTGTCCGTCTTCGTCAAGGACGCCACAGCGTTAGTGATCTGTTGTTGTGCATGTTTTTCCATTGGGTTTATCTTGCCTGGGAGATACCCCACCTGGGTACCTGGCATCATGGAAACCTGGTCCCCAAGCGGGAATCGAACCCTGGACCTTCTTGCTGTGAGGCGATGTGGTAAATTCCAACAGAACTTCTACAATAATTTGAGGTTATTGTAGTACAATAACAAATGAGATTGATTGTCTGAATAGAGGAGAAAGGAATCATATTTGATAGAATTGTTGGTCTCCTCATCAGACTTTAGCAGATGAGGAATAAAACGTGTAGGCCAGACAAACCAGAATTGTAGTTCAACTCAGCTGATTTATTTGATCAGAGCCAGGAGTCCAAGGTGAATAGAACAAAGGATTTATCAGAAAACATCAACATGGCTGCTGTGTACAGGAATCAACAATCAGGTTTGCATCTCAAACCTAAATACTGCACATCAAACAGTCACTTGGTTAACATAATTTGAACATACATTGACTATGCTGTACACATTTATACATGAGTAAATCTGGTTTCAGATATTAAGGATTTACACTAAACTTTAAACAACAAATGGTGTTTTCCCATGATTTACTCACATAAAATGCATCAGCTCACAGTAGTCTCTGGGTGGACGAAGCGGTGGAGCCCCCAGACCCCCTGTGGAGGTCCCGGTCTGAGAGCTCCCGAATTACAATTTGTCTCTTCCTTATATCCTATCATGTCTAGCCAAAATAGCACTATTACAGTTGATCCAATCATACATCTCCTGTGGGCGCCTTCTGTGGGGGGTTGGTGTTTTCTTCCTGTTGGGCTTTGATCTCCTGTGTGGATCTTGACTCAATACCCAGAGGGGCCGCTAGTGGCCCCCGTCATTGTCTTCCTGATGGGTCTGTCCCAACAGAAATCTCCTCTTAAATGAATAATATATAATTTTAACATTCCTTCTATATGGCTATAGATGTCTAATATCATCCAAGTACAGTCAGTGCTTTCTTAGACTGATACCAGACATCATATGAGACCTTTTGATACTAAACAGTTGATTAATAGATTGTCCTGTCTTATAATGTCAGAGCCAGTATGAGGTCTCTGGTTAGACCAGCTGTCCTCTGCGGTAATCTGGTCACAGTAGGTGTGACTTTTGTCTCTTTGTTCTGAGTACATTTGTTAGTGGGGGTTTATTGACTATTTCTGTAACACCAGTATCACTTAAAACACCCTCTACTGTTGAAAGGGCACACATTCCTTTTTGCAGTATGGTTCTCTAATTTATTCACACATATTAATTATGAAATTCCAAGGCAATATTACCACAGCGACAGTGTTAACCACTACACCACCGTGCCGCCATATGAAGGTGGTGTAGTGGTGTAGAAGGTGAAGGTGGATCGGGACTACCAACCTTCCAATGGTACTATTGGTGTCCTGGCACCCTATATAGAGGGAAATTCTGTACGGCCCTCATAGGTTACAATTACAATATGTAATCTATTCCAATATATCTATCAAACAATCAAAAAACGAATTTGGCTCCATCATTATTGAGCTAATCTCAGTTCGCAGTCTTGCAGAAAGTCTCAGGAAAATGACCCCAAATGTGTACCTTCAATCGCCCATGATAACACTGCTATCCTGTTGGGAGGCGTCCAATACTGCCCCCCAGTGGTGTAATAAGGGAGTTCTTACACTTGCTGATTTGTTTGGGGTAGAGGGTCTCTGCGTCCAACTGAAACTAAACAAGAATACCCTGAAGACTCTGGCAGGAGCACTCCATCAAGGGTACTACAACTATGCTTGCACCTCATGGTACCAAAGCACCTCAAAGTCGCTAAAAACAAAATTACAAACATCTCAAAACACCTTACTCCTAGAACCCACCTCACCCCTGCCCACTTTGACACCTAGGATGGCTTAGAGTAGACGACAGAGTACAGCAACTTGCAATGGGCCTGGTCTACAAGATACACTACACGACCAAGGTACCCATGTACATGTCAAAATACTTCCCAAAGGTCAGTGAATACCACGATCACAACACCAGAGGAAGCTCAACAAATCATGTTAAACCCAGATTCGGCTCAAACAAGGGACTAAACACGTTTCGCAATTATGCCACATCAATGTGGAACGCCCTACCGAACGCTGTAAAGGAATCTGAATCCCTACCCACATTCAAAACCGCTCTTAAAGAGCACCTACGGGAGGCTGCAATTCGAAACTGGCCACCGTAAATGTCCAAACCCCCCCACCCCCTCCTAATAGACAGTCTCCTCCCCACCGCATGTATATTTCTCTCCCACCCACCCACCCCCTCCTAATGTACAGTCCCCTCCCCATCATGTATATACTCTGTCAGGATCTATGGGTAACAGTACTGTATATTTGCATATCGTATGTCACAAATGTAACAGTACTAAATACCTGTATGTCCCTATGCCATAAATGTCATGTATGTTGTGTATGTCATAAATGTCACTATAAATTGAAAATGGGGGACCCTGATGTAAACAAGACAAACGAACAATCATTTTTTTTATAGGGTGCCATTTGGACTTCATAACTTGGGATAAAAAAAAGTTTATTTACCTATATTTTAATGTTCTATTATATAAAGCACATATCTAATTAGCTGAAACACATTGGTTGAGCTCAGGCACCTAAATTATATTATATTTAGATATATTAACAACATGTGTCACAAGGGATATGTCCACCCTGTTAAGGACATAGACATAACTGTTTAATTGTGATTTCAGTGCATGATTGCTATTGAAATTATTAGTGTATAGGAATTGTATGTCCCTCAATTTAGTCAGATATTTATTTTACAATACAATTATTTTAAACAGCATATATTGAGAAAAACAACTGCACATTATGAGAACGGGACATATTCTTCCACTTTATTTCTAAAAAAAAGTGAATTATGATAATAATTACTCAAGGTTTCTAGCATGTATAATCAATCCCTTCCATATCTTTATGTAACTACAAATATACACTTGATATTTGGTAATCTCATTAAACTATGATAGAAAAATACCAACATAACAGGGTGGACAGAGGTCTAACAGGGTGGACACAGTAGAATAACAGGGTGGACAAAACACCAACAAATGACAAAACCTTAATGTTATTTAATGAATTTTAATAATTATAACATGAATAAACTTGGTTTATGACACACACAAAAAGGAAAATTACTTAAATAACTTGTCCACGCACTTGTTTATGTTTGTGTGTATGACTCAGTTTGTACTGAATGTGTATGTATGTGTGTTTATGTGTATGAGAGTTGCGTGCATACAAATCATGTGTGCATGAAATCAAACTAACTCCCTGGGAATGTGAAATTAGACTAACTCCTTGGTAATCTTAAACCTGGACCAAGGAAGAACTGGAAGAACACAAAAAGAAAATAAAACTGTATGTGCATATGTTCGTGTTTATGTGTATGACAGAGAATTTATACTGCATGTGTGCGTGTGTGTGTGTGTTTGTGTGAATGAGTGTGTTTGTGCTTGTGTGTGTGCATGTACAGTATGTGATAGACTCCTCTGTAGCTCTAACGTGGGGGTAACCGGTGTAAAAGTAGCAGCTCAAAGTCCAGCCCCAGCTCCAGACCCTGCCCTTAGCGCATGTCTAGTTGTAGTTCCCCAAGTGATCTTCTAGATATTTCCACGTGGACTTATCCAGTTGAACAGAGCGTTTGTTGAGTGCCTGTGGCTCGGGTATAAGACACAGAAGTTGGTCATCTGCATACCAGCTGATATCTTCACGTGGTGTTGGCCAGAAGTATTTGTTTACCCCATTGCGATGCATGCACTTCACGTGAATGCTATTCTCCTCCACGGCCATGATGATGCCGGGGTACACGTCATCGTCATACTTGACAACACACCACTTTCCAATGTAAGTGCTGTCGACTGCCTCTGGTCGCCATGGGGTCTCTCTGTTCTGCGTTGGGGAGTGTCACTGGAACTCCATTTAGAGTAGAAACTTTTAGTTCAAAGCAGGCACAATCCAGTCGACCATCCTGCCTCTGACAGAAACAGCTGATGTCCCTGTACTCGATTTGCCCAGGTAAGAGGCTGATTACCTGGTGCATCCTCATTGTGCCCTTAACAGGAGTCAGAGCAGGGATCTGAGGCGAGAAGAGATGATATACAGTACAAGTATGAGATATAATATTCAAAATAGAGATATTATTATTATTATTATTATTATTATTATTATTATTATTATTATTATTATTATTATTATTATTATTATTATTATTATTATTATTATTATTATTATTATTATTATTATTATTATTATTATTATTATTATTATTATTATTATTATTATTATTATTATTATTACTTTTCCTTAATTCTCATCTCTCTATCCAGTTGGGCCTTTAAGAGAGCTATATCCTGTTGGAGCCTTCTCCTTCCATTTTTTGCCCTCTTTTCACCTTGAAGGCTTTGCCTAAAGCAGATGATGATAATGATAATACATCCTGACTTATATTAACTCTGTATTTTTTAAAAGCTCACAAAAGTCTTAAAAACAACAATGTATTTTATTCTCAATGTACAGTACATGTCCTTATATACAGGGGTGTAAAGTACTTGAGTAATTGTACTTTGTTACAATACTTAAGTACTGTTTTGGGGGATTTGTACTTTACTCGAGTATTATTAGGTTTGTATACTTTGTACTTTTACTCCATTACATTTCAGAGAAAAAAAACATACTTTTTACTCCTTACATTTAAAATGCAGACCTACAAAGTACAAATCTCACAGGTCCAACCATTTTAATTGGTATATTTTAATTGTTTCTCTGGCCGAACTAACGTTAACGTTATTAATCCTGCGACCGCAGGTAAACAGCCAATCAAATCCCCATCAATCGAAAATGAACCCGCCCATACCCATGCTGATTGGTCCTTGTGCAACACTAGAAAGCGGGGATCTTTGATTAAACACCTGCTATCAGAAGAATAGACAGTCAGATCCGCATTATGCTGTGGTTAATATTGTGATATTATTCAGGGTACTCCAGTATTCTGTCTTTAATATTGTGATATTATTCAGGGTACTCCAGTATTCTGTCTTTAATATAGTGATATTATTCAGGGTACTCCAGTATTCTGCCTTTAATATTGTGATATTATTCAGGATAATCCAGTATGCTGTGGTTAATATTGTGATATTATTCAGGATACACCATTCTGTTTTAAATATTGTGATATTATTCATGCTGTGATGTGAATGCCGTCCATGTTAGTTTACCTTCAATGGAGAAGTGCATTAAATAATTTTAATGCAAAAAAAGTGTCCTCTGTTCTTTCATTTCAGCATTGTCTATCGCAGAACACATTCCATTGTGGGCAGAGTGTATGCTTGGTTTCATTCCAGCCTTGCCTAAACACCAGCTGATGATTTCACTAATTGGCTCACCTCTTCAACTAACTCACCTGGTGCAATGTATAGTTAAAATGAAAACTTGGCCGATGATGGAATGAGTTTGAGACCCATGGTCTATCCCTTTAAAAAAAATTACTTTTACTTTTTAGTACTTAAGTACATTTAAAAGAAGGACTTTTTTACTTTTACTCAAGTGTGTTTTTAGCCAGACACTTTGACTTTTACTTGAGTCAGATTTTGAGACAGTACCCATACTTTCACTTAAGTATAATTTCTGGGTACTTTTTACACCCCTGATATATTACAAACTTGCTCAAACCTTGAAGGCTGAATCTCTGGAGTTGCAGGGGGAGTGTTCTGTGATTATCTGGCCCTGGCTGCTTTCTTTACCTCCCTCCATTTCTTCCTCCTTGCCCTTTTCTCTCTCTCACCAACTTCATTGATACCAGTCTTTATGCCTTTCTCTCTGTCCCTTCTCCATTTTTCTCTCTCTTTCTGAAGGTATTGCTGTCTTCTCTCTGGGTCAGCATCACGGCGTGCTCTGTAACGCCGCTGTGATTCAGCTGCACTTAATGGGGATGCCATTCCTAAACAAATGCATGCATTTCCTTTAGATAATATACCTATATCATACAGTATACATAATAATATACAATATAATATACATATCAGTGTTTCCCCCAGTATGTTATTTTGCAGCAGCACCTGGATCCAATGCTTTGCACCTATATGTTAACTTATCAGTGTAAGGCAACCAGGGGCAAATACATATTAGTTATAAACTAGTTATAAATAATAAATATAAAAGAATGCTGCTGTTGCATATAGGGAAAACACTGCATACATGGCAACAAAACTTGTTATAAGTCAACATTACTAGATATATGTCCACCCTGTTAGGTTGGTGTCCACCCTGTTAGTTGAATAAGGCTAACAGGGTGGACAATAACAGGGTGGACATTTTGAGCTAAAGTTAGCCTTTAGTCTGCCTGTGTTAGCATAATGGCTAGCATGACTTTCAATTCTTGATGAGGAATCTATAATTCCTCACAAACACTTTTTTCAATTATTACATTTGATTGATCTCCTCAATACTTAGGCCTAACAGGATGGACAGTTATTTTCAAACATATCAAACTCACTTAATAGAAACATCAAAATAGGATAGTAAGAGAGGTAGAAAAGCAGACATCTTACCACATTTGATTTCCCCTCCACTGTTGTGATGTCACCTCATGAGACTGATGTCATTGAGAAATGTGTTTTCTTCTTAAAGGGACAGTAAACACAGCTCCACAGAATGGACAGTGACGCCGGGGACGGACATAAATCAATTATTTTTGTATAATCTTTTTTTTATTTTATTTATTTTTTAATAAAAACAGCATTTGATAAAATGGAGTTTGACCAAGACAATTTTATAATCATGATATATTTAGAAATGTATATGTTTTTATTAGTTATTCTTTAGATTGAAGTTGAATGAACAGCACTGGGGACATGGCATAATACCACAATTCGCCTTAATACCTCTTTTAATCAAAGCTTTTACAATTTATAAAACAGCAACTTAGAAGCCCATATCATTATTCATGATAAATAACAATTGACTATACATGAAAAACCAAATGGAATTTAGTTTTTGTCCAAATCTAGACAAAATACAAACATTTTTGTACTGGGGACGCAATAGGCACCGCATAAAAAAATGTACCCCTTTCTCTGGTCTGCATCCCCTTAACAATTGTGTGTATTGAGCCGTACTGTATTGTACCCATTCTGCAATCTGTTAAATAAAGTTTTCATTCATTCATTCATTCATCCATTCATTCATTCATTCATTCATTCATTCATTCATTCATTCATTCATTCATTCATTCATTCATTCATTCATTCATTCATTCATTCATTCATTCATTCATCATCCCTCTCTCTCCCACTCCAACCGCACGTCTCAACCGAGCCTGGTCAGGGGGGAGGGGCTAGGCCCAATGTGGAGTGACGTCCCCTCTCCGCCAATCAGCGCGCGGTCTGTCTGCCACAGGCTTTCCCCGTGGCAGCTATTTATTTATTTCCAAAGGGGCGGGGCGTGGGGTGCCGCGTGACGTAGCTGATTGGTCCAGCCCTCACTGACGTCACCAGGAAATACGGAAATGCCATGCAATGTCTCGTCCTAGCCACCAGGGGCGCCACCCTCCATGCTTCACCTCGTTGTCTGTGGCTATAACGAGCTAATGCTGGCGCTGCTAATCTCTAACGTTAACTCTCTGAACAGATCTAGATGCAGTGATCGTGTAAAGAACGGACTAACTGCAGCTGCTGGAGACAGATCTGAACTAAGGAGGAGTCGAGACTGGCCGTAAACTTCAGTGTGTTGTGAAAGTGAGATGAAGAAACACAAAGCAGGTTTGTTTAATCAGAAGATCATTTGGACATTATTCTTTTATCAATAGGTATATGTTCCCGTTTGTGATTACGGTATTTCACAATTGCCTAATCTTAAAGGGGAACTATTTTACTATTTCTTTCACTATTTGGGCACTTTTACACAATTCCTGTGAGTCTATGGAACACCTCTGTAATATATATATATTTTTTTATTCATTGTTTTGTATTTCTAATAAAGTCCTCAAAAACAGCATTTTTCTACCTCAAGATTTCGAGCTGTTTTGAACCACTGCGCCGGGCCTGCTGAGCGTCGTGTTCGCCTGAACATTAACATGCAGCAGTGACTATATGACATCACATATAGGCACATTTTCAAACGACTCAGTTCAGTGAGGGTGAATATTGTGAGAGGAGAATTGGAAGAATGCGCCAATATGAGAATTTTGAGACATAGATCATATTAATATAAGTTCACATAGCTAGGAAACAATGCTAAACACTCAAAAAGCCCATTTATAAGATAGTTCCCCTTTAAATAATGTACCCAACAGTTAGATGCGACATTACGCCATAAATCATGGGATAACCGTCCGCCATCTTACCTGGATATTGTTTAGGCAGCAACTATGTTTGTCGGCTGTGCAGCCTAGTTACTGTACTAACATGATCAGAGAGACTAGTGCAGCCTAGTTACTGTACTAACATGATCAGAGAGACTAGTGCAGCCTAGTTACTGTACTAACATGATCAGAGAGACTAGTGCAGCCTAGTTACTGTACTAACATGATCAGAGAGACTAGTGCAGCCTAGTTACTGTACTAACATGATCAGAGAGACTAGTGCAGCCTAGTTACCGTACTAACATGATCAGAGAGACTAAGGAGGCTGGCATCACTTTAAATACACATGAGTATGGAGGAGATTAGATCACACAAGGCTCAACTACTCTCTTTCTAACATGCACGAACAAGACACTCACGAGACCGCCGCCATCTTAGTTTTGGGATGAATGAATGAATGAAAACTTTATTTAACAGATTGCAGAATGGGTACAATACAGTACGGCTCAATACACACAATTGTTAAGGGGATGCAGACCAGAGAAAGACTTTCGTCTTGTTTACATCAGGGTCCCCCATTTTCAATTCATATAGACATTTATGACATACACAACATACATGACATTTATGGCATAGGGACATACAGGTATTTAGTACTGATACATTTGTGACAAACGGTATTCAAATATACAGTACTGTTACCCCTAGATCCTGACAGAGTATATGATGGGGAGGGGACTGTACATTAGGAGGGGGTGGGTGGGTGGGAGAGAAATATACATATGGTGGGGAGGGAATATATACATGCGGTGGGGAGGAGACTGTCTATTAGGAGGTGGTGGGGGTTTTGGGCATTTACGGTGGCCAGTTTCGAATTGCAGCCTCCCGTAGGTGCTCTTTAAGAGCGGTTTTGAATGTGGGTAGGGATTCACATTCCTTTACAGCTTTGGGTAGGGCGTTCCACATTGATGTGGCATAATTGCGAAATGTGTTTAGTCCCTTGTTTGAGCCGAATCTGGGTTTAACATGATTTGTTGAGCTTCCTCTGGTGTAGTGGTTGTGGTATTCACTGACCTTTGGGAAGTATTTTGACATGTACATGGGTACCTTAGTCGTATAGCGTATCGTGTAGACCAGGCCCATTGCAAGTTGCTGTACTCTGTCGTCTACTCTAAGCCATCCTAGGTTGTCAAAGTGGGCAGGGGTGAGGTGGGTTCTGGGGTTCAGGTCAAGTAGTAGTCTGACCAGTTTGTTTTGTGATGTTTGTAATTTTGTTTTAAGCGCCTTTGAGGTGCTTTGGTACCATGAGGTGCACGCATAGTCGTAGTACCCTTGAATGAGTGCTCCTGCCAGAGTCTTCAGGGTATTCTTGTTTACCAGAGAGGAGATCCGGTACAAGAATCTAGTTCGTTGGTTGACTTTGGATGCCATTTTGTCACAGGAAAGATTTGCCTCTAGGATGGAACCCAGGTAGGTAATTTCGTCTTTCCTTGTGACAATATTGTCACCCACTGTAACTGAGAAGCCGTCGGTCTTGCTGAGTTTGTTATTTGAACCGAAGAGAATGGACTCTGTTTTGCCCATGTGTAATGATAGTTTGTTATCAGCGAGCCATATGCAGATTTTGCCTAGTTCTGAGCTGAGGGTTTTTTCAACCTGCAACTTGTTCTTGTCAGAGACCAGCAGGGCTGAGTCGTCCGCAAACAGGAACAAGTTGCAGTCACAGGCTGACGACATGTCATTTGCATAAATTAGGAAGAGTAGCGGTCCTAGTATGCTTCCTTGTGCAACACCACAGCTCACTGTGAGGGGGGGGGGGGGGGGTAGAGTACCGTTTACCTCTACCATCTGTTCTCTCCCCTCCAGGTAGGATTGCATCCAGCTCACTGATAAGCTATCAAAACCAATTAATTGCTTTTAGCTTGTCAATCAGAATGGAGTGATTGACAGTGTCGAAGGCCTTTTGTAGGTCCAGCATGACCATGCCGCAGTATTTGCCCGCGTCCACCTCTTGTTTGATGTGGTCGTTCAAATAGAGGAGGCATGTGTCAGTGGAGTGGGACGTTCTGAAGCCAGATTGGAATTCGTAGATTAGATTTTTTTCCGCCAGGTACTTTTCGACCTGTTCGTAGACTATTTTCTCCATGACTTTCGAGATGGAGGTAAGAATAGAAACAGGGCGGTAGTTGCCTGGGTCTAATTTGCTGCCCTTTTTGTGCAGAGGGGTCACTCTCGCAATTTTGAAGTCCTTGGGGACGTGTCCTTGTTTTATAGCGAGGTTTATTATGTGTGTGATGACTGGGGTGATGGCGGCTGCTGCGTCTCTGAGGAATTTGGAGGGGATGTTGTCATGGCCAGTGGCCTTGTTAGGTTGGAGAGCGCTCAATTTTTTGAGTACCTCATCGGTTGTTACAATTTCAAGTTTGAAGTCGTCTTTGTGGACCCCTAGGTTTTTGTAGTATGCTACTGGGGACAACCAACCAGCAAAAGTTTGCTCCGTTTTTAAAAAGTAGTAACATATAAACATGAAAAAGGCATGTAGGCTACTTGAAGCCTCCAGTGCACATGTACACTGAGAATGGACTATATGGCGAAGTAGCTAGTGTAATGTTTCTGTTCTGGCTGTCACTCTTAGTGTCTAGCAGAAAGAATTGAATGTCCACACGATGACAATATAGCTGAAGGTTCTTTATTTCCACACTTTGGGTTAACTTGCATACATCCAACTGGCGGGCACCGTATCTGACATCATTAATAATAATAATAGATCAAATTTCTATAGCGCCTTTCATAGAACCCAAGGTCGCTACTCGCTTCACAATCAGGAAAAAAAATAGGGCTAGGGAAGTAGGGGGGGGGGGGAAGGGGCATGAGGGCAGGTAAGGGATAATGGACCTAATCTAATCTAAATTAACTGATGGGGAAAAGCCTTGGTGAAAAGGTGTGTTTTAAGAGCAGTTTTGAAGGTGTCCAGGGTTGGGGCGTTGTGAATTTCGGAGGGGAGAGAGTTCCAGAGGGTAGGGGACGCCACGCTGAAGGCTCTGTCCCCGAAAGTCCGTAACCTGGTGCGAGGGATGGAGAGGAGACCTAGATCAGAGGATCGTAGGTTCTGGGATGGAGTGTGCTGGTGGAGGAGATCAGACAGGTATCGGGGGGCGAGGGCATGGAGGGACTTGTAGGTGAGGAGCAGGAGTTTGAAAGTGATGCGGAACTTGACTGGGAGCCAGTGGAGGTGGATGAGGGTGGGGGTGATGCCAGGGCTTGGTGTGAGTGAGAACCCTGGCAGCTGAGTTCTGAACATACTGGAGCAAATCACGGAGATGGCCAGTTCGCCCGCAGCAATCTAGTGCTAACGTTAAGCTCTCAGAATGGTAGCAGCTCGCCCGCAGCTCTAGTGCTAACGTTAAGCTCTCAGAATGGTAGCAGTTCTCCCACAGCTCTAGTGCTAACGTTAAGCTCTCAGAATGGTAGCAGTTCTCCCGCAGCATCTAGTGCTAACGTTAAGCTCTCAGAATGGTAGCAGTTCTCCTGCAGCATCTAGTGCTAACGTTAAGCTCTCAGAATGGTAGCAGCTCGCCCGCAGCATCTAGTGCTAACGTTAAGCTCTCAGAATGGTAGCTGTTGTGAAGGGCCAGATTAAAGCTGTGAATCTACATTTATTGTTTTATATACATTGTATATTATTTATATATACACGGTATATCCCTTTAAGCCTGCGTTCGAATCATAGTAATATTCGCTCTCCTTATTGGATAACGCCCGTAGGCGCCAGACCGCAAGCCCATGCCTGGAGACAGCGTATTGATTCGAGACGAGAACTGAGGTTACTAGATAATCACTTAAGTATATATGCTGCGGCAGGTGCGAACAGTAGTTGTTCATCAAGTTCATCCCGCTTCAATGTGTAGTGAAGTGAGCAGCAGTGCGTCTAACAGAGCGTTGAGAACCACGTGCGAATTGAATAGTAAAGTGTCAGATTAATGCAGTAACGTCAAGTTCGACTTAGTTTAATGTGAAGTAAATAGTCGTTAATTTATTGTATATCGTGCCAACCACAGTTTGTTCGTGTGTACCATTACCCAGCGGTTCGTTCGTGTTAGCTAGTGGACCTTAGCCAGTGCGCGTGGACTAAATACCTTAGTACCAGCACACGAGGAGGCCTAGTCGGAGAACATGCTGGACATGTGCACAGGAGAACCAGCGGCGGCGATTGCAGAACCATTACTGGTTGGATTATATTGATTGTGGAACGTGTTACCCGGAGAAGAGCATCGTTAATCTCCACTGTCGTTTGGGATTTAACCTCGTGAGGATTTACATTCGGGCTGGGCTCATGGACCGAGGCTAGCTGGCTATCATCGTTTGCTATCGAGCATTGGATTACAGTTATTGCTTTTGTTGCTGATCGTTGGATTTACAAGGACTGGCTTCTGTACGTGAATCCCCTTATTCTTCATTGAATCAGACTGAGTATCCGAACATTCCTCTATCCTCCAGACCTTACAACTCTGGGAGGAACCCAGTGTCTCCAGGCGGTACCAGCGTTGCCTTCTATAATTGCTATTATACGCCAGGTGGCGTTAGCCTAGTACCCATCGTAGGAATCATTTTATTCCCAGTGACTTATGCTACTGACTGACTTTATGCATATTCTTCGCCATACAAGCGCGACCCTAATTCTCATTCTGTAACCTAATGTTGCATAATAATAAATACCCTCAAATACTATTTCTTTGTCAATGCCGTGTTATTATGAGTGTCCACCATATCTATTCGATGTACTGTCTGGCCAGTAATTAAAGTACATACCTAGCAGTGGTTTAATCTATCACAATCTTTAATACAGTCAGGGTTTTGTAACCCCTCAGTTACAGTAGCAGTTCGCCCGCAGCTCTAGTGCTAACGTTAAGCTCTCAGAATGGTAGCAGCTCGCCCGCAGCTCTAGTGCTAACGTTAAGCTCTCAGAATGGTAGCAGCTCGCCCGCAGCTCTAGTGCTAACGTTAAGCTCTCAGAATGGTAGCAGCTCGCCCGCAGCTCTAGTGCTAACGTTAAGCTCTCAGAATGGTAGCAGCTCGCCCGCAGCTCTAGTGCTAACGTTAAGCTCTCAGAATGGTAGCAGCTCGCCCGCAGCTCTAGTGCTAACGTTAAGCTCTCAGAATGGTAGCAGTTCGCCCGCAGCTCTAGTGCTAACGTTAAGCTCTCAGAATGGTAGCAGCTCGCCCGCAGCTCTAGTGCTAACGTTAAGCTCTCAGAATGGTAGCAGCTCGCCCGCAGCATCTAGTGCTAACGTTAAGCTCTCAGAATGGTAGCAGTTCGCCCGCAGCATCCTAGTGCTAACGTTAAGCTCTCAGAATGGTAGCAGCTCGCCCGCAGCATCCTACACACAACAACAACACACACTCTCGTTACCACAACGATTTACGGTATTTTCACAGCACTGTCGCAACATTACCGTAAAGCGTGAACACCGTTGTGATCGTACACAACACTACAGTTAGCTCTCAGAATAGCCAGTTAGCCCGCAGCACCAGCAACGGTAAGCGTGTCTCATTTAATTTCACCCACTGAAGCGGGGTTCCCCTCTTCCTCCTCCTGTGTGTAGACAACCAGCTCTGCATGGCTCGCTCCATTAGTGAGGACTGGTCTCGCCCTCTGCTGGCGCGTGTGTGCACTACAACAAAACTCTGTTTAGACGGTATTGATTTTCAATACCGTCGGGATTTCTAAATACCCTGGTATACCGTAATACCGTCATACCGCCCAAGCCTACTGGGTACCCCGAACAGGACTCCGTTACAGTAGTCCAACCGGGAGGTGATGAATGAGTGGATCAGGGTCTCAGCCACAGAATCTGAGAGTTAATCTGAGATGAGTCTGGGCTAAACCAACATATGGGTGAAACCATTATTCCAGGATACCACATCCCCCTTCTTTTAAAGGAGAAGCATGACGCATAGCTGAAAATCAAAGCACAAAAACGTATCAACTTTGCAGACAGTCTCACTATATTCCTCTCTGTCTGGTTCTCTCTAGCATGGCACGCAGGTTGGCATCGTGCTCCTCTTTCGTGCGGCCATACACAATGATGTCATCGACAACGGCGGCGACGCCCGGGAGCCCCTCGTAGGCCTCATCCACTCGTCTCTGAAACTTATCTTGTGCAGATATGATTCCGAATTATCGGCATGTTAGCCTGCAGGCCCCTTTTACAGTAAGCACATGCCCACCATAGC
Organism: Notolepis coatsorum; assembly: GCF_963971535.1. Taxonomy (NCBI): domain Eukaryota; kingdom Metazoa; phylum Chordata; class Actinopteri; order Aulopiformes; family Paralepididae; genus Notolepis; species Notolepis coatsorum. Next base: position 17,481,199 of record NC_140173.1, on the reverse strand, counting down.
CTGAGAGCTTGCTGGCTTGCGGGCTTAATACTACATTTCCAAATAGCTCATGGAATGTGTTGGCTGGTATTACATTAGCCTGGGCACCTGTGTCAATTTGTGCTCCAATTTGTAATTCTTGTTCTTTGTCTGTGCTTGCATGCTGTTTTGTTCATCATCATCACGTTGCTGCTCACCAGTGTCAGATATAGCATGCATCCTCTTTGCCTGTGGCTTGATCTGACGTCGCTGTGGTGCTGACCTGCACATCCTGGCAAAGTGGTTGAATTTGTTGCAGTTGTTACATTGACGTCCCTTAGCTGGACATTCCTCAGCACGGCTGTGCTCTCTCCCGCATGCTCCACAGTCCTCCTGCATGACGTCAGCCTTGCTTACTGTTTTGCGACCATAACGTGCTTGGTCCGGTTTGAATGGTCTCCTGCTGCTAACTGCGTGGACAGACTGATTAGCTCCACTCACAGTCGCACACTCCATTGTTTTTAGTTGTTGCTGTGAAACTTCATGTGATTTTGCAATGTCAATCGTCTTCTCCAGCGTTAAGTCTGGACCGTAGCAGAGTAGCCTCTGCCTCACTGCTGAGTTAGTGGCAAACACGATTCTGTCTCTGACCATTTTGTCACTTTTGTCTCAAGTACAGTCCTTCACTAGCAGCTTAAGCTCAGTTACAAACTGATCAAAGTTCTCACTGTCGCCTTGCATCCTTTCATGGAACTTATAACGTGCAAAAATGGGGTTAGCTTTGGGTATAACATAGGCTTCGAAACCTTCATAGTACGTCTTCAGTACCTTCCTTTCGTCTATCGACAGAGTCCACATATTGAAGACGTCTCTCTCTGCCCTTCTCTCCTATCCACAGGAGGAGGTAGCTGAATTTCGCCTCCTCTGTTTTTGCAGACAAAGGTCCCGAAAACATTAACTCCACGGCGAAACTTTCTCCATGCATCGGGTAGGTTGGAGGAGTCCTAGTCCATTCTCGGCATTGAAACGCCCGAACTGTCCATTCCAAACGTTCCAAAATAAGCTTAAACTTCTGATCCCACTTCCTTTAATTTTTCTTTTAATCCTATCTATCAGATTTTTCTCTGTTTTTTTTCTTCCTGTCCCAATTTAGTCGTTGTGCCAATTCCCTCCCCTACCTGGTTGTTGTGCCCATGTTCCTCCTACTGGTCGGTACAAGGGAACCCTGAAGTCAACCACATGCTTCCTCCGACACATGTGGAGACAGCCAGTGGCTCTCTTCTCACCTGGCAGCGAGGACTCTCATTGGTGAAGTGTAACGCGTGGGAGGTCACGCTGCCCCCACCAATTCCTGCCTTTCGCTGAGCAGGCGCCCAGACCTGACCTGTAGGCGTCGCTGTCCACAACGCCAGATTACCACCCTCGACTTGCCCTCCCCCTAACCCAGCCAAACGAGTTAGTATGACGATCAGCCCAAGTCGCAAGCAATGCTGACTCCGGGAGTCGAGACCGCAGCCTCTTGCATTGGTGACGAGCGCAATCTCCGCTACGCCACCTGACCACCCCGAAATTCTGATCCCACTTCTGACACCATGTAATGTTTCTGTTCTGGCTGTCACTCTTAGTTTCTAGCAGAAAGAATTGAATGTCCACACGATGACAATATAGCTGAAGGTTCTTTACTTCCACACTTTGGGTTAACTTGCATACATCCAACTGCCGGGCACCGTATCTGACGTTGTTGTGAAGGATCAGATAAAACCGAATATATATATTTATTTATGGATATATATTGAATAGTATTTGTATATCGTTTGATATCCCTTGTATATTCCTTGTACATATATACGGAATATCCCTTTAGTCTACTATAGCTGTTGTGAAGGGCCAGATTAAACCGAATATATATATTTATTTATATATATATATTTAATTGTATTTGTATATTCTCTAATATTCCCTGATATCCCTTGTATATTCCTTGTACAATATGCATTGAATATCCATTCTAGCCTACTGAACATCCCATAATAGTCTCCATTCTACTATTGGTCGAGACCTTGGTGCCAGGCTGCCATACCCCTCAGACCCAGTTCAAACGTACCGCTCAACATGTACGAACAAGTCCTAGTTCCGCGTAGGAATCTGGCTACCGCACCACTAATGGGACTATTTGTTCATAGTGCGTATATATACTGCGCTACTAAAGTAGGACTTTCTTTTCAGTCCAGTTTCTTACCCTCCAATAGAGTCACAGACGTAAAGCCTCCCCGCGACGCCACGTGTGGGAGTAAGGCCAAGTTCGCCTACCATCGGTATTGAGACATCGTGTATATTAATATTTGAATAGTCATATTTGGCACTATATCGTCGAGTTGGACGTAGTCTATTAAGCTAATAATAGTCTGTTAATATATAGTGCTTCGTACGGTGAGAATACTACCGTAGTCAGCACCCCATCGTTTCGGGCAGAGAACTGGCTGCTTATCCAGGGTGGTTGACCCCACGTGAAGCTGCACCCGAGGAGCCCCAGAGCCGACGAGCGAGTGGACCTGTATACCGGATTATTCTACCGACGACAGCCCGCCTTCCCAGGCACGGATTATGCTTTGTATACGTTGATTATTCCATGGATAAAGACCCCCGACACTGCCGTGTGTTGGAACCCCCCCCCCCTGGAGAGGACGCAAGGTGAGGAGACGCTCTGCAAGACGAGGTCGCTTCACGTCTCTCCTCCGTGGACCGGAGGACGCCGGCCCACAAAGAGTCCATCTGCTTTCATCTGCGGTCCAAGGATCGCCGGCGCATTGAACGGCACTACAGTGGGTTCACCTGGGATACCCTTGGCCGGATGAGGCAGCCGGATTCTACCCCCCCCCCCTTCCTACTCCTGTCGGCTTACAAGCAACCGGATTAACCCCCCCTAGTGTATCCAGCCTATAATCATTGAAGTATCATTGCTGTTATTCCTTAAACTATTCCAGGTCGTATATGTACCACCTGCGCCTTCAAAGATTGGACATTCTCTATTGATATACCGACGAATACTCTTGCCATAAAAGTGCATACTAATTCCCATTCATAAATGTGATTGATTTGATTAAGTGCTTGCTCTACACACCATCGCTGTGTAGAAATAAAGACCTATTTCTAATTCGTACATTTGTGTTGGATCCGTTTCATCTACGTGACAGTGTTCATCATAATATATTTATGCCGAGTACTGGGTGGCCGAATATTAAGTACAAAGGTAGTGGTAGTAAGTATCATATCTAGTAATACAGTCAGGGAATTGTACCCCTCAGTTACAATTGGTCCTTCGAGCCGGAGGGTAATTAGTGTAATATTAATATAGTGTTATTAATATTGAAATGGCCTATGATGAACACTCCACGAAACGATCCTCCTAACCAACACCCGCAGCGCGAACGACGGCTCCCTCAGTACTTAGAGGCTTACGCTGTCAGTCAACAACCTAGTCTTCTACTAACAGTAAACGCGGTAAAACTAGAAAGTAAAAGTATGTCTAACCCCAACGCCCAGACTACCCCGACCATAGAGGCCCCTACGGGTTCTAATGTAACTGACCAAGTTCACGGTGGGGACCAGTGGGAACCAGACATGACTTCACACCCCGCCAGTACTGAAGAAGTAGTCCCCGATGAGTCCCGGGAGGAATACAACGCTACCGAGACAGAACTCGGCACGGAAGAAGACGGGGAGAGCACCGTGGAGATAGAGCTCCAAGGCTCCGCAAGGAGTACCCCGAGGGAAGGCTCCCCTATACAACCGCCTTCCCCCAGCGAGGCAGAGAGGACCCTACAGCAGGCCTTCCTCATCAGCCTGAACGCCGCTGCTGAACGCGACCGACTGCAGATCCAGCAGCGGAGCGAAGAAGAGCATATACGTCTAGAAATAAGACGCATTCAGAGGGAAGAGAATGTGGCCCGAGACCGAGCAGACAGCCAGCGAGAAGCTGCTGGTGCTCTACGGGACGCAGAGCGCGACAGACAGCAAGCGCAACTAATAGAACAGCTGATCAGACGGACAACACCCTCTCCCTCCGCCAGAGGCTCCAGGAACTCGTCTAGACACACCTCCAGGGCGGCATCCCCTAGCCGAGTAAACAACCCTGAACTTGACCAACAGACAAGGTCTATACCCCCCACAGACCACCTCCCCCCACCGGTCCAAGCGAGACCTAGCAACCGGGAAGGAGCAGCATATCCTGTGGAGAGGCTAAACCAGAGACTACAAGCACTGGATGACCTAACTGAAGACGAAGAGGAAGAGGAGGAGAACCACGCCCGACGACAGCACAGTACTCTACCGGACCAGGAGGTCCGGTACAGCCCAGGCTATACTCCCGCGGAGCTGCGCTACAGACCCCCGACTCTATACACGGGTGAGCACGACGCACGACCCGCACCGAGGAACAGCACCTGGACAAGCGGGCCATGGTACACTGCCGGTACCAGCCCATACCAAGGAGCGGGAGGAGACTCGCCTAGGAGGCCTCTCCCCCAACGCTCGCCGATGTATCCACAGTCAGCGTCATACATTGGCACGCCTATGGTACCCGACTTCACCCAAGAGAACCGGGCCCAGTATACAGAACTCCGCATGTGTCTGGAGACCATGTTGGTGGATGTATTGGATGAACGCCATAAATACGCCATCCTACTGAAGCACTTAAAGGTACCCCGCGCACATAATATAGCGCTCGCCTACGCGACTTCCACCACCCCATACACAGCAGCGCTGGTAGCATTGGACCAGAGGTATGGGCGCATATGGGATTACGTGATCCAGGAGATCCGACACATCGACCGCTTACCCCCAGCAATAGACAATCGAGCACTGGACGACCTGTCCATCAGAGTGCAGTCCCTGGTAGGGATGTTGGGAGCGCAGAGAGAGAAGGGGAGGCATGAACTTTACGCCAACTCAAATGTGGAAAGGATCTTGGAGAAGCTGCCGCCCGCTCGACAGGAGCGTTTTAGGCGGCAGAGAGATCACCGAGATCCGAATGGCCCCGAACCGAACCTCCTCGATCTAGCAGACTTCCTGGCGAGAGAAGTCAGCAGCCTACGGCTAGATACATTCGGACGGAGCACCCCTGGCTCCAGAGAAGGAACCAGACGACTAAATGATGGAAGAAGATCGGTGACTGTGATGCACCAATCGGAGTCAGTACCGAGCAGCAGGAGCCACAGTACCCCCTCCAGAATGGAGAAGTGGAAGATAGTGTGCCCCTACTGTGAGAAAGAACACTGGCTAGCGCAATGTGACTCCTTCCCCAAGCTGAACGCGGAGGAAGCAAGTCAATGGATAAAGTCCAACAAGCGCTGTGTTCGCTGTGCGCGCTCACACATGGCAGCCGAATGCCGCTTAAAGAAAAGGTGCACCAAGTGCGATGGAGCCCATCTGGACATACTTCACGACAGTAACAGACGGCGCCCTTCACCCGCACCATCCAGCAGCAAAGCGAGCGTCATGTACATCGATCCCGCCAGCAGCAGTGGAGCCCGAGTACTCCTAAAAGTAGTGCGTGTGACACTAAGCTACCAGAATAAAGTCCTGGACACTTACGCCGTCCTCGATGACGGGTCAGAGAAGACCCTTCTGCTCGCCTCCGCTGCGGCCCAGCTAGGGCTGCGGGGAAGCGAAACCCAAATGACAATTCGGACAATAAGACGAGATTTGAAGACGATAAAGGGCGAGAATGTCTCATTCTCTATCGCAGCAAGCGGCCAGCCTGAGCGACGGTACCAGATTACAGACGCTTTCACCAGCCAAGAAATAGGACTGTCGTGGTACACATACCCCGTCGCCAAGCTGATGGAGAAATATGTACATCTGCGCAAGTTACCGATCCCGCTCATAGACAATGCTATGCCGACCCTGTTGATAGGCTCCGACCATGCAGACCTCATTGTCCCGATAGACCGGGTTCATACCGGACCCCGAGGCTGTCCTGCAGCAGTCGAGACCCGTTTGGGATGGACTCTCCAAGGCCTGCTCGCCAAATCTCTCAACCGGAGTACAGCCACTAGATGTCTCCACTCCCGAGTCACAGAGGGAGAAACCGCACTCCTGCAACACGTGGAGCGGTTATGGACCTTGGAACAAATGCCCTTTAGGAACGGAAAGAAAGACATTCGCTCTAGGGATGACATTTGCGCCATTCACCTCCTCGAGACAAAGACCAAGAGAGTCCCGGTCAGCGGCGTGTTGAGATGCGCCACGCCACTCCTGCGGCGAGAAGGAATGCCTACTTTCCACGCCAGGACAGACGCCACAGAACGGTACCTGCTGAACACGGAGCGGCGCTTAGCCAAGAACCCCGCCCAAGAGAGTGTGTACCGCGCTGAGATTGAGAAGCTCATCACAGCGGGACACGTCACAAAGATGGACATTGAAGAGGCTGACCAGACCACTGAATCGTGGTACGTGCCTCACCACAAGGTCCATCACAACGGTAGAGACCGCATGGTGTTTGGCTGCAGCTGCCAGATCGGATCCCAAAATCTGAATAAAGAGTTACTGCCCGGTCCCACACTCGGCCCCTCCCTACTCGGCGTTCTACTCCGCTTCCGCCAGGAAAAGGTGGCCATCAGCGGGGACATTAAAGGAATGTTCCTGCAGGTGAGATTAGTAGAGGAGGACAAGCCCCTGTTACGGTTCCTATGGAGAGAGAAGCCAGGAGATGAGCACCCAGCCATCTACCAATGGGAAGTCCTCCCCTTCGGAACGACGTGCAGCCCCTGCTGTGCTACATTTGCACTACAGAAACATGTAGCAGAGGACCCAGCAGCGGACGAAGAGGTCCGACACAGCGTAAAGACCAGCTTCTACGTAGACAACTGTCTACAAAGCCTTTCAACCCAGGAAGGAGCCGAGGCTCTCCTGATTAAACTCCGCGCCTCATTGATCAAAGGCGGCTTTGATCTCAGGCAGTGGGCCAGCAGCGATCCGCAAGTACTGCGCAGCCTCTCCTCCGAGGACAAGGCAGCCAGCAGCGAGACCTGGATGGCTACAATCCCGGGAGAAGCCCAGGAGATGACCCTGGGATTGGTGTGGCGATTCAAAACAGATTCGCTTCACTACAGACACAAGCCCCTGACTACGGAGCAGGGAAGGCCGGCGGCGGCGCCGACCACCAGACGGAGTGTGTACACAACACTCGCCCGACAATATGACCCGCTAGGATGTATTCTACCGTACACCACCAGGGCAAAAATGATTGTACGAGCATTGTGGGACAAGGACCAGGGCTGGGACGACCCCATTCCCGCACACCTTGCATCCACCTGGAGAGAGTGGGAGATGGAGCTCCACTCACTCCCAGGCGTTAATATGCGCCGAAGCTACTTCCCACCCACGGTGAGGCCAGAGACATGTAAAATGGACTTACACGTCTTCAGTGACGCCTCAGAGGTCGCATACGGATCAGTAGCCTACTTGCGGGCCCAAGAAAGGGGGGGAGAGATCTACACAGCATTTGTCCTCGCCCGCTCGAGAATAGCCCCACGCAAGCAACAATCTATCCCACGCCTAGAGCTCTGCGCAGCCCTAGCCGGAGCGCACCTAGCCACGCTCATCCAACGTGAGCTCACCATACCGGTGTCTAGAACAATCCTGTGGTCAGATTCCACGACAGTACTCGCCTGGATCAAATCGGACTCATGCAAGTACAAAGTCTTCGTGGGAGTCAGAGTCACCGAGATTCAAGACTTAACCGAAGAGTTAACCGGAGAAACAGAGTGGCGCTACGTTGATACAAAACAGAACCCAGCTGACGTCATCACCCGGGGAATGCCCCTAGATGACCTCACCCGTCGCAATGTCTACAGTGACGGCCCCGCATTCCTAAGACTCCCGGAAGGACAGTGGCCCACGCCTATCCCGAGGGAAGCCAGTCAGGAGGAGGCTGAGAATAAGAAGCCTGTGTTCTGTGGATTGAGCACTGTTATCTCCGCAGACCCCAACACACTCCTGATGGGGCGGCTAGATCCTGCATTACCCCAGACAATGTACCGGCCTGAAGAAGCGAACGGCCGACGAATGTGGAGGTACAGCCAAGTATTAGCCGACAAGTTTTGGAGCAGTTTCCTACTGCACTACCTACCGTCTCTACAGACCCGCCAGAAGTGGGTAAAGGAGAGAGACAATTTGACAGAAGGAACAGTCGTCATGATTATTGATCAATCACTGCCCAGAGCTATGTGGCCGGCCGGCCGCGTAAGCAAAGTGATCACCGGTGCCGACGGCAAGGTCCGAGCAGCTGAAGTGCTTGTCCAGGGTCGCACTTACACCCGTCCCGTGGCGAGGCTCATAGAACTGCCCCGACTCCCAGACACAATCGATGATGACCATGACCCTATAACCCTATGACTTTGTGAAGTTGACTGACCCCTACAGCAAACCCTTATGTGTAAATAGACAACGCGATTAATCTGTCTCTGTTTAACTGATTAGGTCTGGCTGTTGTGAAGGGCCAGATTAAACCGAATATATATATTTATTTATATATATTTAATTGTATTTGTATATTCTCTAATATTCCCTGATATCCCTTGTATATTCCTTGTACAATATGCATTGAATATCCATTCTAGCCTACTGAACATCCCATAATAGTCTCCATTCTACTATTGGTCGAGACCTTGGTGCCAGGCTGCCATACCCCTCAGACCCAGTTCAAACGTACCGCTCAACATGTACGAACAAGTCCTAGTTCCGCGTAGGAATCTGGCTACCGCACCACTAATGGGACTATTTGTTCATAGTGCGTATATATACTGCGCTACTAAAGTAGGACTTTCTTTTCAGTCCAGTTTCTTACCCTCCAATAGAGTCACAGACGTAAAGCCTCCCCGCGACGCCACGTGTGGGAGTAAGGCCAAGTTCGCCTACCATCGGTATTGAGACATCGTGTATATTAATATTTGAATAGTCATATTTGGCACTATATCGTCGAGTTGGACGTAGTCTATTAAGCTAATAATAGTCTGTTAATATATAGTGCTTCGTACGGTGAGAATACTACCGTAGTCAGCACCCCATCGTTTCGGGCAGAGAACTGGCTGCTTATCCAGGGTGGTTGACCCCACGTGAAGCTGCACCCGAGGAGCCCCAGAGCCGACGAGCGAGTGGACCTGTATACCGGATTATTCTACCGACGACAGCCCGCCTTCCCAGGCACGGATTATGCTTTGTATACGTTGATTATTCCATGGATAAAGACCCCCGACACTGCCGTGTGTTGGAACCCCCCCCCCCCTGGAGAGGACGCAAGGTGAGGAGACGCTCTGCAAGACGAGGTCGCTTCACGTCTCTCCTCCGTGGACCGGAGGACGCCGGCCCACAAAGAGTCCATCTGCTTTCATCTGCGGTCCAAGGATCGCCGGCGCATTGAACGGCACTACAGTGGGTTCACCTGGGATACCCTTGGCCGGATGAGGCAGCCGGATTCTACCCCCCCCCCTTCCTACTCCTGTCGGCTTACAAGCGACCGGATTAACCCCCCCTAGTGTATCCAGCCTATAATCATTGAAGTATCATTGCTGTTATTCCTTAAACTATTCCAGGTCGTATATGTACCACCTGCGCCTTCAAAGATTGGACATTCTCTATTGATATACCGACGAATACTCTTGCCATAAAAGTGCATACTAATTCCCATTCATAAATGTGATTGATTTGATTAAGTGCTTGCTCTACACACCATCGCTGTGTAGAAATAAAGACCTATTTCTAATTCGTACATTTGTGTTGGATCCGTTTCATCTACGTGACAGTGTTCATCATAATATATTTATGCCGAGTACTGGGTGGCCGAATATTAAGTACAACGGTAGTGGTAGTAAGTATCATATCTAGTAATACAGTCAGGGAATTGTACCCCTCAGTTACAATAGCCCATAATAGTTCATTCTCTTATTGGACAAGGACCTGGCGCCAGGGACAAGCCCCTTGGAGCCAAGTTCAATGGTACCGACGAAACATGTCCCTACTAGCCCCGGCTCTGCGCAGGAATACGGCTACCGAAAAGAGAGTGGCACTATTTGTTCACCGTGCATATAAATATGGCGCAAGAAATGTAGAAGTCCCCTTATCCCTTAGTCCTTTACCCTTCTACCCAACTAAGTAACAGAACGTGAAGCCTCACCCCACGATACCGCGTGCGGTGTAGTATGGCCTGTTTGGCCTTAGAATAGCATTGAGACCTCGTGCGAATTAATAGCTGAATTGCCATAGTTTGGCACCGTATTTCTATTAAGTAATAATAGTCTATTATGTATGGTGCATCGTGCGGTTAGAGTTCTAAAGTGAGCAGCATCCCCGTCGCTTCCTCGTGTTATCTAGAGTCTTAACCAGGTTGGGCAGACCACACGTGGTGCTTTCATCCGAGGAGTTCTAGGCGAGGACCGAGTGGACCTGTACATTGGATTACCTACCCGACGACTGCTGAGCCCTATGCGGCATGGAATATATATTTGCTTTGGTACTTTGATTTGTGGAGCGGATAATCGCCAACACCGGTGAGTGTTGGATTTACCCCGAGAGGAGTCAAGGTGAGACGGCGCTCAGACCAGACTGAGGTCGCCTCGCTTCTTCTTCACTGTGGAGCTACAGCTACAGCTACAGCCTACAAGAGAGCCAAGGTGTATTCATCTGTGGATCAAGATTCTACTGCACTGTCTTCTGTACCTGAAGTCTCCCTAGACATCGTTGACCAGACGGGATACTGCCGACGGCTCTCCTACCCCCCCTACCGGCTTACAACCGGGAGGACCCCTACAGTATATCCAGCTATAATCATTAAGTGTGCCATCGTTATAATTCCCTAAGAGCCAGGTTGTATACATGCTTCCTGCGTAACCAGAGATTGGACATAAAGTGTTGATTTGCCTACGAGTACTCATTTGCCTTACAAGTGCATTCAAATCATAAACGTAATAGTGAATGTTATATGTACCTTTTGCTATATATTAAATATTTGATTATTACCTTTGTGTGGACCCGATTTCATTGTGGGAAAGTGTTCATCATATTTAGATATCGTGTACTGTATGGCCAGTAGTTAAAGTACATAAAGCGGTAGTGGTTTAATGATACCATACTTATCAATACAGTCAGGGAATTGTACCCCTCAGTTACAATTGGTCCTTCGAGCCGGAGGGTAATTAGCGTAATATTAATATAGTGGTATTAATATTGAAATGGCCTATGATGAACACTCCACGAAACGGTCCTCCTAAAGTAGAACGCCCGCAGCGTAGACGACAGCCACCTCAGTACTTAGAGGATTACACTGCCAGTATACTACCTAGCCTTCTACAAACGGTAAACGCGGTAAAAGTAGAAAGTAAAATTATGTCCGACCCTATCAACCAGGATACCCCGACCACAGAGGCCCTAGTGGGTTCTAATGTAACTGACCAAGCTCACGGTGGGGACCAGGAGGGAACTGACACGACTTTACCCCCCGCCAAGACCGAAGAAGTAGTCCCCCAAGAGCTCCGGGAGGAAGACAACCCTTCAGAGATGGAACTCTGCACGGAACAAGATGAGGAGAGCGCCGAGGAGATAGAACTCCAGGACTCCCCGCAGGGGAACGCATCCCCAACGGGTACTGCCAGGAGCGGCTCACCTCAACAAGCGTCTTCCCCCAGCGAAGCAGAGAGGATGCTGTCACAGGCGTTCCTCGCCACCCTGGCAGCCTCTACCGAACGCGATCGACTTCAGGGTGAACGCGATCGACTTCAGGGTGAACGCGATCGACTCCAAACACAGCAACGGAGCGAAGAAGAGCACATACGTCTGGAGCTGAGACGCCTTCAGACGGAAGAGAATATGGCAAGAGACCGGGCCGACACCCAGCGTGCCGCTGCCGGTGCCCAAAGAGAAGCAGATCTCACCAAGCGCGAAGCCGAGCGCGACAGACTACAAGCGCAGCTAATGGAGCAGCTGATCACCAGGGCAACACCCCCTCCCTCCACAAGGGGTTCCAGGGCCTCGTCAAGACACGGGTCAAGGGCACCCTCCCCTAACCGATTAAGCGACCCTGAGCCCGACCGCCAGAGAGAGCCCACACCCCCCTCCGAACTCCTTCCCCGACCGGTCCAAGTGAGACCCAGCTACAAGGAAGGAACAGCGGACACCGCGGAGAGGCTAAATAGACGACTACAGGATCTAGAAGACCTGGCAGAGGAAGAAGAGGGAGAAGAGGAGAGTCAAGCCCGACAGCAGCACATTACCCCACAGGACCAGGAGGTCCAGTACAGCCCAGGCTATACCCCCGCGGCTCTGCGCTACAGACCCCCGACTCGATTCACGGGTGAGCATGACGCACGACCAGTCCCGAGGAATAGCACCTGGACCAGCGGGCCATGGTACTCTGCCAGTACCAGCCCACCGAGAGGCGTAAGAGGAGACTCGCCCAGGAGGCCTCTCTTCCAACGCTCACCGATGTGCCAGCCATCCACGGCGTCATACATTGGCACACCGACGTTTCCAGACTTCACCCATGAGAACCGAGCACAGTACACGGAGCTACGGATGTGCTTAGAGACAATGATGGTGGATGTAGCTGATGAACGCCACAAGTATGCGATCCTATTGAAGCACCTGAAAGTGCCCAGAGCGCACAACATAGCGCTGGCCTATGCCACCTCTACTACCCCATACACAGCAGCTCTAGCAGCACTAGACCAAAGATATGGACGTATATGGGATTACGTAATACAAGAGATAAGGCATATTGACCGCCTACCCCCAGCAACAGACAATCGCTCACTAGACGACCTGTCTATCAAAGTACAATCCCTGGTAGGGATGCTGGGGGCGCAACGAGAAAAGGGTATGCATGAACTATACGCAAACTCGAACGTCGAGAGGATTTTAGAGAAGCTGCCGCCCGCCCGACAGGAGCGCTTCAGGCGGCAAAGAGACCACCGTGATCCTAACGGTCCCGAGCCATCCCTCCTAGACCTAGCCGACTTCCTGGCGAGAGAAGTCAGCAGCCTACGGCTGGATACGTTCGTGCGGAGCACACCAAGCTCCAGAGAGGGACCTAGGAGAGTAAACGATGGCCGAAGATCGGTGACTGTCATGCACCAATCAGAATCAGTACCGAGCAGCAAGAACCACAGTACCCCCTCGATGAAAGAGAAGTGGAAGATGGTGTGCCCGTACTGCGAGAAAGAACACTGGTTGTCACAATGTGACCAGTTCAAGAAGATGACCGCTGAAGAAGTGAGTCACTGGATAAAGACCAACAGGCGCTGTTACCGATGTGCGCGCAGTCACATGGCAGCCGAGTGCCGCCTCAAGAAGAGGTGTAGTCGGTGTGACGGAGCCCACCTAGATGTCCTACACGACAGTAACAAAAGAAAGCCTGCACCATCCAGCAGCACAAAGGCAAGTGTTATGTATATTGACCCCGCTAGCAGCAGCGGCGCCCAGGTGCTCTTAAAGGTGGTCCGCGTAACACTGAGTTACCAAGATAAGGTCATGGACACTTACGCCGTCCTTGATGACGGGTCAGAGAAGACCCTTCTCCTCGCGTCCGCTGCGGCCCAGCTGGGGCTGCGGGGGAGCGAGAACCAGATGACGATTCGGACAATAAGAAGAGATCTAAAGACGATAAAGGGCGAGAATGTCTCCTTCACTATCGCAGCAAGCGGGCAGCCCGAGAGACGGTATAGGATTACTAATGCTTTCACCAGCCAAGAAATAGGACTCTCGCAGTACACCTACCCCATCGCCAAGCTGATGGATAAATATGTGCACCTGCGTCAACTCCCTATCCCGCTCATAGACGGTGCCACCCCGACCCTGCTGATAGGCTCCGACCATGCAGACCTCATAGTCCCGATAGACCGGGTCCATACAGGACCCAGAGGTTGTCCTGCAGCAGTCGAGACCCGCCTAGGATGGACATTACAAGGCCCCCTCGCCAAGTCTCTTAACCGAACAGCAGCCACTAGCTGCCTCCACTCCAGAGCGACAGAAGGAGACACCACACTCCTGCAGCATGTCGAGAGGCTATGGACACTAGAGACAATGCCCTTTAAGAACGAAAAGAAAGACATTCGTTCTAAGGAAGATATCTACGCTATAGCCCTCCTCGAGCACGGGACAAAGAGAGTCAACGTCAACGGAGTGATGAGATACGCAACTCCACTCCTGAGGCGAGAGGGAATGCCCACCTTTCACGCCACAAAAGAGGCGACGGAGCGGTATCTATTGAACACAGAGCGGCGCCTAGCCAAAGACCCCGCTCAAGAAGCTGTGTACCGCGCTGAGATTAACAAACTAATCACAGCGGGACACATAAAGAAAATTGACATTAAAGAGGCCGATCAGACGACCGAATCATGGTACGTGCCGCACCACAAGGTCCACCACAACGGCAAGGATCGCATTGTGTTTAACTGCAGCTACCAGATCGGATCACAAAATCTGAATAAAGAACTCTTGGCCGGCCCAACACTCGGCCCCTCTCTACTAGGCGTGCTACTACGCTTCCGCCAGGACAAGGTGGCTATCAGCGGCGACATCAAAGGGATGTTCCTGCAGGTGAGACTAGTGGAGGAGGACAAGCCCCTGCTGCGGTTCCTATGGAGAGAGAGGATCGGAGATGAGCACCCAGCCATCTATCAATGGGAAGTCCTCCCTTTCGGAACCACATGCAGCCCATGCTGTGCTACGTTTGCACTACAAAAACACGTCGCAGAGGACCCAGCAGCAGATGAAGAGGTCCAACAAAGTGTGACAAATAGTTTCTACGTGGACAACTGTTTACAAAGCGTCTCGACGCCAGAAGAAGCCGAGGCTCTCCTACTCAAGCTCCGCGCCTCCCTGATCAAAGGCGGCTTTGATCTCAGGCAGTGGGCCAGCAGCGACCTGCAAGTACTGCGCAGCCTCTCCCCCGAGGACAAGGCAGCGAGCAGCGACACCTGGATGGCGACCATCCCAGGAGAAGCCCAGGAAATGACACTAGGACTAGTCTGGCGCTTCAAAACAGACTCGCTCCATTATAGACACAAACCCCTGACCAAGGAGCAGGGAAGGTCGACGGCAATACCGACCACCAGACGGAGTGTATACAGAACACTCGCCAGACAATATGACCCGTTGGGATGTATTCTACCTTACACCACCAGGGCAAAGATGATTGTAAGAGCGCTATGGGACAAGGACCAGGGCTGGGACGATCCCATACCCGAACACCTTGCATCCACATGGAGAGAGTGGGAGACGGAACTCCGCTCACTCCCAGGTGTTAATATACGCCGCAGCTACTTCCCACCCACAGTGAGGCCAGAGACATGCAAGATCGACCTGCACGTATTCAGCGACGCCTCCGAAGTAGCCTACGGTTCGGTGGCCTACTTGCGTGCCCGAGAGGAGGGAGGAGAAATACATACTGCTTTCATCCTGGCTCGCTCAAGAATAGCCCCACGAAAGCAACAATCTATCCCGCGTCTAGAGCTCTGCGCAGCCCTAGCAGGAGCGCAGCTCGCCACGTTAATCCAACGTGAACTCACCATCCCGGTGCAAAGAACAATCTTGTGGTCAGACTCCACGACCGTACTCACATGGATCCGGTCTGATTCGTGCAGATACAAGGTCTTCGTGGGAGTCAGAGTCACCGAGATTCAAGAGTTAACAGAAGTAGCGAGCTGGAGGTATGTGGACACCAAACACAACCCAGCTGACGTCATCACCCGGGGAATGTCCCTGGATGACCTCACCCGTCACAACCTCTACAGTGACGGGCCAGAGTTCCTCAAGCTCCCGGAAGAAGAGTGGCCTACACCCACCCCACGGGAGGCGAGTAAAGAGGAGGCAGAGAACAAGAGACCTATGTTCTGTGGGTTGACACACACACTCGTCCCCACAGACCCCGATCTAGACGATTGCCTCACCCTACAGAGTGCGCAGCTAAAGACATTTCTGTGGCACCACCCAGAGGTTCAGCCCACAACTGACATTTCAGCAGCTGACTACGAAGAAGCAGAACTTCTTCTACTACAACGAGCCCAGAGAGACTCGTTCCCCGATGGGCTAGCCTGTCTACAGGGAGCAAAGCCCGTCCCATCAGACAGCAGACTGCTCCACCTAGCCCCCGAGAGCGACGCCCATAATCTCATCAGAGTGGGTGGTCGTCTGCGGAGAGCCCCAGACTTACCGGATGACGTTAAGTACCCGATAGTCTTGAACAGCCGACACAAGGTCACAGAGCTGATCATAAAGAAATACGACGAGGATGTGCACCACGCAGGGGCAGAGAGAGTCTTCGCGGAGATCAGACGTCGTTATTGGATACTGCAAGGGAGAGAAGCAGTGCGGCGCTTCCAGCGAACCTGTCTAGACTGTCGTAAGTGGCGAGCCCAGCCCAGTATACCCCGGATGGCTGACCTACCTCCCTGTCGCCTCCGACTCGGCGACAAGCCTTTTCACTCCACCGGTATGGACTGTTTTGGCCCGCTGTATATAAAGAGAGGAAGAGGAACCGAGAAGCGGTGGGGTATTGTATTCAAATGCATGAC
This sequence comes from Notolepis coatsorum, assembly GCF_963971535.1. NCBI lineage: Eukaryota > Metazoa > Chordata > Actinopteri > Aulopiformes > Paralepididae > Notolepis > Notolepis coatsorum. The sequence goes on along the minus strand of NC_140173.1, from coordinate 17,464,676 downwards.
CACCAGAGCGATACATATCGAACTCCTTCCAACCATGAGCACAGACTCATTCCTTATGGCCTTCCGAAGATTCACATCACGGAAAGGAAAACCGTCTACATTGTTGTCTGATCACGGGACAAACTTCAAAGGCGGAGAAAGAGAGCTGAGAGAGAGCTTCCAAGCTATGGGCCCAGAACTTAAGACCCACCTCGCTCCATCCCAGATTGACTTCCAGTTTAATCCCCCGAACGCACCTCACTTCGGTGGAACCTGGGAACGAGAAGTACGTTCCATAAAGACAGCCCTGTACGCCGTGCTTGGGGCCCAGACCGTGGCGGAAGAAGTCCTAATGACAGTCCTCACGGAGATCGAGGGAGTACTGAACTCAAAGGCCCTCGGTTACGTCTCAAGTGATGTAGCAGATGTCGACCCAGTCACCCCCAACACACTCTTGATGGGGCGGCTGGACCCCGCGCTACCCCAGACAATGTACAGGCCTGAAGAAGCAAACGGCCGAAGAATGTGGAGGTACAGTCAAGTACTGGCTGACAAGTTTTGGAATAGCTTCCTACTCCACTACCTACCGTCTCTACAGACCCGCCAGAAATGGGTGAAAGAGAGAGACAATTTGACAGAAGGAACAGTCGTCATGATTATCGACCAGTCACTACCCCGAGCTATGTGGCCGGCTGGCCGCGTAAGCAAAGTGATCACCGGTGCCGATGGAAAGGTCCGAGCAGCTGAAGTGCTCGTCCAAGGACGGACTTACACCCGACCCGTGTCGAGGCTAATAGAACTGCCAAGGCTCCCCGATACTATCTATGACGACCACGACCCCATGACTTTGTGAGTTGACTGACCCTTACAGCGGACATTGAGTAGTGGACAGTGCGGTTAATCTGTCTCTGCTTAGCTAATTAGGTGGGACTAATTAGGGTGCGGCTGTTGTGAAGGATCAGATTAAACCGAATATATATATTTATTTATGGATATATATTGAATAGTATTTGTATATCATTTGATATCCCTTGTATATTCCTTGTACATATATACGGAATATCCCTTTAGTCTACTATAGCCCATAATAGTTCATTCTCTTATTGGACAAGGACCTGGCGCCAGGGACAAGCCCCTTGGAGCCAAGTTCAATGGTACCGACGAAACATGTCCCTACTAGCCCCGGCTCTGCGCAGGAATACGGCTACCGAAAAGAGAGTGGCACTATTTGTTCACCGTGCATATAAATATGGCGCAAGAAATGTAGAAGTCCCCTTATCCCTTAGTCCTTTACCCTTCTACCCAACTAAGTAACAGAACGTGAAGCCTCACCCCACGATACCGCGTGCGGTGTAGTATGGCCTGTTTGGCCTTAGAATAGCATTGAGACCTCGTGCGAATTAATAGCTGAATTGCCATAGTTTGGCACCGTATTTCTATTAAGTAATAATAGTCTATTATGTATGGTGCATCGTGCGGTTAGAGTTCTAAAGTGAGCAGCATCCCCGTTGCTTCCTCGTGTTATCTAGAGTCTTAACCAGGTTGGGCAGACCACACGTGGTGCTTTCATCCGAGGAGTTCTAGGCGAGGACCGAGTGGACCTGTACATTGGATTACCTACCCGACGACTGCTGAGCCCTATGCGGCATGGAATATATATTTGCTTTGGTACTTTGATTTGTGGAGCGGATAATCGCCAACACCGGTGAGTGTTGGATTTACCCCGAGAGGAGTCAAGGTGAGACGGCGCTCAGACCAGACTGAGGTCGCCTCGCTTCTTCTTCACTGTGGAGCTACAGCTACAGCTACAGCCTACAAGAGAGCCAAGGTGTATTCATCTGTGGATCAAGATTCTACTGCACTGTCTTCTGTACCTGAAGTCTCCCTAGACATCGTTGACCAGACGGGATACTGCCGACGGCTCTCCTACCCCCCCTACCGGCTTACAACCGGGAGGACCCCTACAGTATATCCAGCTATAATCATTAAGTGTGCCATCGTTATAATTCCCTAAGAGCCAGGTTGTATACTTGCTTCCTGCGTAACCAGAGATTGGACATTCAGTGTTGATTTGCCTACGAGTACTCATTTGCCTTACAAGTGCATTCAAATCATAAACGTAATAGTGAATGTTATATGTACCTTTTGCTATATATTAAATATTTGATTATTACCTTTGTGTGGACCCGATTTCATTGTGGGAAAGTGTTCATCATATTTAGATATCGTGTACTGTATGGCCAGTAGTTAAAGTACATAAAGCGGTAGTGGTTTAATGATACCATACTTATCAATACAGTCAGGGAATTGTACCCCTCAGTTACAGACGTCATTAACATGAGTCTGGGCTAAACCAACATATGGGTGAAACTATTATTCCAGGATACCACAGCTAGCAGCTAACATTTATCTGCTGTTTACAGCCTCACAGCCAATAATACATTTACGTTATAATATTCGTTCCTTATTCTCACCTGTTATGAAATGGGTAGAGCAGATATACCTATGATTTGACTTGGGGGACCAGTAGGGATGGGTACCATTCACATTTGAACCGATACGGTACGGGTACAGGTACCTGTGAATCGATACCGGTACCCAACGGTACCTTTTTTCCGGTACTTTAGTCTCAAGAAATGTAATTTACCTACCTCAGTCGTGAAAAAAAATCCAAACTTCAAATAACTACAATTTCGACCGTTTTCGGCTTGCCATTGCTCCGACTGCTTTGTTGTTGAATCAAGTCAAATCCTAGGTAAGCATATATTGTGCGTGTGAACGTTGACATGAAAAAAAAAAAGTAAAGTAAAGTAAAAAAAAATTCATAATTTTTATTTTATTTTTAATTTCTTTCTTCGGTTTCTCACTTGCTTCGATACTCGGTAGTACCGACGTGTTTCGGTTCGGTACCTCAAAAGTACCGAATTATCCCTAATTTCCGGTGCAATGCAATTCACGGAGCGAAGGCGTCGGATACTAACTTAAGGTGAGACAGCACCCCCTAATAGGGAAAAAAAATACTTGAATAGATATCACTATGAAACTTTCCCAGTTTGTTATGTACATATAAACTAAGAAAAAATATATTGCAAGTTGTCAGAATTTTATGTTTATTATATATGCAAATGAGGCACTTCCCCATTAAATATGTGCACATTTATGGATGCAATCAGGCAAAATTAAGTCAAATAAACAACTAAATGTGTGTTATTGACATTTTATTGTCACTAGTTTCATAGAAGACATGTTTAGGAAGCAAAATATAACAATCTCAATATCGTCGAAAAAAAGGAAAAAGGCAATTTTGGGGGTGCTGTCTCGCCTTAACGTTACATTTTCAACAACAGATTGCTGCTAATTAAACACTTCATGGAAACGGAGTAACGTTAACGTTATGTCGAGTTCATACGTGTAGTAGCATGAACTCGACATAACGTTAACGTTACTCCGTTTCCATGAAGTGTTTAATGTCCATGGAGTGTCCAGTGTTGCTGCCACCGTTGCATCGCAGATGGATGGTACACTCTGTTAGCTCCGTAGCTAATCCGCTCCTAGACTACCGATGGCAGAACCGATAACGTCAGAGCTTATCAATACTATTTTTTTCTAATTTAGTACCGGTTCCTGTTTAGAACCGGGTTTCGGGGGCGCTTTTCGAGCCTTTTTCAAAATGGTATAAACCAGAAATGAACCGATTAAAAAAAATTATAATAATAAATAAAATAAAATCCGTTTCGACAATGTTGACTGCAAACAAGTCATTGATAAGCGACGGTCGTATTAGACACATAGCCATAATTTAAGATATAGTTTATGCGTTTGCAAATGTGATCGCTGTCATTGAATAGAGCGTTGGCACTCAAGCGCTATATTTGGCACCCCCTGCTGACACGGAAAGTGTTAAGCTACTTGCTTAATCAAATGTATTTAATAACAAATACAATAATCAATCATAATAAACAAATTAAATAATACAAATTAAAGTGCAAGTTTAAATGTAAAGATAATGTGCAAATAATGTTTTAAAAGTAGCAGCCTCTGCCCCAGCACCGCGGTTCTGATGGGGCTGTTATCCTGGTCCAGGAGGGTGACGTGGATCCACTCACTAGGCTCCACCATCTCCAACAGCTGTAGGGGAGAGGAGAGGAGGACGAGTCAGATCACAGACTTCTAGGTCTTTTGTTTGCTGTGTCTGTGTGTGAGTGAGAGGGGCTGTGTGTGTGTGTTTATGTCTTGCTCTGATCTCCTGCAGAGGAACACACAATTTACAAATGACAGCGTCCATAAAGGAACCTGTGATTGCATTGCTATAGCAAACTTCAGATATAAGATAGCTAGCACTAACGTTCCCTGTCTCTGCAGTCTTACCTGCGCTTTAGCCTAAAAAGTTCAACTGTTTTCAACTGAGGGAAAAAAGCAGCCTGGCTAGAGACCATGGCACTATACAGACAGTGGACGTTAGCACTAGCTATCTTAACATACCTAATTAATACTCCAGTCTGCAAAAATACGACACTTGGTGCTAATTCACAGAGCTGTAAACACCGGTAGCCTAGCCAAGCTCTAGTATACTGTAAGCGGAGGTGTACATGTAGTTGTGTGTCCACATACTTTATAGCACACACCCACTTTAAACAAACACACTGTAGCACCCACTCCCCACACTTTATATTTATTGATGAAGGATTGCACTACAACTCGTACACCTTACTGTAAATTGTACCTAAATTGTACCTCATCCCATTTCTGCTTTGCACTATATAGTACTGTACATTAGTACACTGCATAGTATTGTATATTATATGGTAACTCAGAACATTGTACATATGTCTATACCGAACACTGTGACCTCATTTTCTTCTTCTAAATTACATGCTATACTATGTTATTTGATACTATCTTGTCTAGCACAGTCTCTGGAGCGTAACAGTAAGAAGCATTTTGTATGAAAGTATTCTGTACTTCTGTATGACAACTATTAAAGAAACTAAACTAAACTACATGTACAGTATTGGAGGTGTACATGTAGTTGTGTGTACATGTACAGTATTGGAGGTGTACATGTAGTTGTGTGTACATGTACAGTATTGGAGGTGTACACATGTTATTTTATAGCAGGAACATTGTCCTTCTTCTTCTCCACCATGCACTGCTGGGATGTTAGTGGAGGAGGATGCTTTATGACAATGTGGTAATGGATCAGACCACTTGTAGTTAGAGATGTTCCGATACCGTTTTTTCCTTCCCGATCCGATTACGATACCTAAGCTTTGGGTATCGGCCGATACCGATCCGATACCAGTGCATACATAAAAAAAGTTATTACAGCTACTGTTTTATATATATACTGTTTTTTAGTAATAACTAGAAAGTAGTGGTATTTATTCAACAACAGGTGATTGTATAGATTAGTATTAGTATAATTAATTGACAACTATGCTCAATGAGTTCACCCACGGAAAGGTTGTTGGGACATTCCGCACAGACGCTATACGTTGTTGCACTTGCTATCCAGAAGTCTCCAGGTTCAGTTAGCTAGTAGCAGAGGCTCTGTTGTGATTTTTAATGCACAATAAATATTCAACATTCTCTTTTGAGACTCCGCCTCAGACTTTTATCCTTTGGCACTAAAAGCTAAACATTGTCACCGGTATGGCTGTCTGCATTATGTCATTAATCGCGTGCATGTGTGGGAGAAGTCGATCAGTGACACACTTAGGTTAGCCAGTTAATGTGAGCTAGATGGAAAGACAATGTAACGTTACTGGTGAAAAAGTGATTTACCTTGGAATACTCCTTTGCCAACTAAGAAAGTATCTGCTGTTAAAATGACAAACGGCATTGACACTTTAATTCACGGTCAATTAAAAACACGTTTGTTTTATAAAGCTCACTCAGCAGGAGTATACGGCGCGATAAATTACGTCATATGGGATCAGAGCATAGATTTTACGTGTACTCGCCGATACCAGCATTTTAGGCTGTATCGGAGGCATTTCCGATACTGGTATCTGTATCGGAACAACTCTACCTGTAGTCAATACTGATCACATGTAGCTAGTATCAGCCTGATAGCGGTATTGGGTATAGGATCTGTCTTTGCATCTTTGACAGTGAATAACACCATGCTAAAGAAAATTACCAGACATGAGAAACTGCCACTGAGCTCGTTCAGTACCTTCATGAGATCATGTGTACAAAAAATCTAAGGAAATTAATAAAGGGAAGATGAGTAAACAGAAGGTTTTGTAGTACTGAATTCCCCCATCCGGACCAATGCAATTTTAAATATTATTATAGAATAGCAGGCTTATAAATGACCTTATTATAGCCAATTCACACATTTATGGATTGTGCCAAATGTTATATTTCAAATGCCTGAGTTCAATTTGGATTTAGTATCACCAGGCGTGCATAAGAACAGATAATGAAATCTACTGTATTTACATTCGCTTTATTATTTTTGCCAGAGTGCCGCCATTTTGAAACTGATTTCAAATCTGATTGTTGCTAAATGCAAAAAATAGGGAAGAGAAACTAACAGCGCTCGAATATATGCCAATAACGTTAAGTTTTGTGGTATATTATCCCGTGTAATAAGAGATTAAGAAAGATTCATAGAGAAGTAATTAGCTTGAAGCCCCATAGAGGCCTTTGGGAAGTGTCGTTCTGAAAAATTCCAACGCTCATTGAAGGCTCTCGAGGTCCTCTTCAAAATGGCGTAAAAAAAACTACAATTCCCATGGCGCCCCAGTGGCGCACCGCATACTGCCTCGCAGACCTACGCGGCCGTCCCGGGCTCGCCTCCCGCTCCCGGGCTGATTTGTCGCATGTCCTCCCCACATCTTCTCCCGTTCTCCCTCTCCTCTGTCGGTCTTGTATGACCAATAAGAAAAAGCTGTAAAAATGCTAAAGTACTTTCGCGATAAAACAACAGAAAAACAAATACTAAAATCGCACTAATAACACTTTAACCTATTGGTAAACTAACGTATTGATGATCTCATATACATTATAACTGCTGTTGTGACATGGTTATGATGTTTATACTTGAATACGTTTGACAAAAAAAACTATAATTTTGTCAAACAGTCTGGAGAGATTGATTTATGACGTGATGTCATTTTGGGACCGGTACCGGTCCCGTCGAGCTTAAGAGTGTAGTGTGAAATAGTGGCCTGTCCCTTTGTTACTCTCAAAAGCAATGGTTACAACAAATTACATTTAAATGATTGTATGCCCTTCTTTCTAGACTCCATTGCCTTACAGCTGTTTATCTGTGAAGAGGAGGTTCCCCCTGAGCAGCAGGAGAGGAGCCCCAGTCTGGTCCAGGAGGAGCCAGAGCGCCTACAGATTAAAGAGGAACAGGAGGAACTCTGGGTCAGTCAGGAGGGAGAGGAGCTTCCTGTCTCTGTGAAGAGTGAACATGATGAAGAGAAACCTCAGTCCTCACAGCTCGGCCAAACCCAGGACACAGAGCCCCTCCAGATTAAAGAGGAACAGGAGGAACTGTGTCAAGATCTAGAGGAGGCTGATGGCTCCAAGATGACCTTACAACCTATGAAATGTGAAAATGAAGGTGAGAACACTCTGTCCTCACAACTCCGGGACCCAGAGCAGATTAAAGATGAACTAGATCAATGGCTGGAAGAAGCTGATCTCTCCAAGATCACAGTTCACCCAGTGAAATGTGAAGATGGTCAAGAAAACGCTCCTCTCCAAAGGGAGAAAAACAGAGAAGCATACTCTTTACCCAGCACCTCAACTGAACACATGAAAACAGAACCTGAAGGAGAGGACTGTGGAGTAGCGGAACTAGCCAGTAACTTAGATCCAGCTGGTGATTTAGAACCAACTAGAGATAGCCAGCCTCTCTCTTCAGACTGTTCTGGAACTGAGACTGATGACAGTGATGATGACAGTTCTGGAGCTGAGACTGATGACTGTGATGAATGGAAGGAGAGTGGAGGTCCAGGTTTGAGGGCAGTAAAACAAAAGAAGACACAGAAAATACAAACGTTGTCTAACAGGCCTGGATTCAGCAAGAAGAGAGATCTGAAGATACACATAGAAAATCATACCGGAGTGAAACCATTTGGTTGTTCAGTTTGTGGGAGAGGGTTCAGTAGGAAGGGATATCTGAAGAGACACATGATAATTCATACAGGAGAGAAACCACCATATAGTTGATCAGTTTGTGGGAAAGGGTTCAATGTCCAAACAAGTCTGAAGAGGCACATGATAATTCATACAGGAGAGAAACCACCATATAGTTGTTCAGTTTGTGGGAAAGGGTTCAAGTACCAAACATGGCTGAAGAAACACACGAGAATTCATCCTGGAGTGAAACCATGTGGTTGTTCAATTTGTGGGGGGGGCGTGAACACGTGCGAGCGGGGCATGCGTGAAAATAATGACCATATAAACATCAGCTGCATGACAATGGCGGACGCTGTGAGCAGTGTGAAGCCGGATTTGCTTCAGGGCTATTTCATTTTCAAAAAGCTTCCCGATGGAAACCTCGACAAGACCAAGGTGATTTGCACTTTGTGCAAAGCTCAAATGACGTACTGTAGGAGTTTCACGAGTCTCAAATACCACCTGAGCAAAAAGCATCAAATTGATGTCAGCAAGGAAGGTGCCACCGGGCCAAGCACTGCTGCACCGGGGAAAAGTGTTCGTCAAGCTACACCGTTTGAGTGCAACCGAGGCAAGCCCATCAGCACGGCTTTATCAGCCAAGCTGACTAACCTCCTAGCCCAGTGGATTGCCATCAATTGCCGGCCCATCGGCGTGGTTGAAGATGATGGACTCGAGCTTCTTCTCCGCGCGGCAACAGGCGACCCGTGTTACAAACTACCTGCGAGGCGAACTATCATGCGGAGGATCCATGACCAACACGCCACCGAGAAAGCGGTGAAAGATGAGAAGTTGGCCGCGGCGGCGTGTGTAGCACTGACTGGGGACCGTTGGACATCTGTCGGCAACGATAACTACCTAGGCGTTGCTGTACACTTCATCGATGCCAGCTGGGAACTTCACTCGTTCGCCTTGGGTACGTTTTATGTAATTTAATTTATTTAATTTACCACGGTTAAGTTGGTTTCGGGCTGGATACCCAGCCATCCAACCATAGCATATAACCATCCGACTGGCTGAATATTCATTCCAACCTGAAACCAACTCACCGCGGCATGTAGTATTAAATAAACCAAAATTTGAAACATCAGTTTGCACGTACCACACTTAAACAGACGTGTCCTTCAGTTATTGGTGTAAAGTTGTGGAATTCTCTCCACAGCGAGCTTAAGGGATGTAATAATAAATAAATAAAATTTGTCAGTATGAAAGTCAAATGTGATCTGAATAGTGAGATCTTTTCTTTTTTTTTATTCTTTATTATTATTATCATTACATTTTTCCTTGTTTAAACTGTGGATTGTTTGTTTCTTGTATATGGTATACATTTTTAGTTGACTACTACTAGCAAACTTATTCTGATCTACTTTGTCTGTCCTAACGTTAGGTGTGATTAAAACAGAGGAGCGCCACTTTGCAGAAGCGTGTGCCAGGCAGTTTCTGGACGTCGCTAATCAGTGGGGGATAGCCGACAAAATCACCACCATTGGGACAGACGGCGCTCCCAACATGATGGCAGCAGGGAGGATACTGCCATTCGAGCACATGCCCTGCATTGCGCACCTAACAAGTCACCTTAGCACCAGCTCTGTTGGACTGCACCCCATGCAGTTTGGTTTTAGGGCAAAACACTCAACAGAGACTGCAATCTGCTTCCTCCTGGAGAGTATTAAATCTAAGCTTGATAAGGGGGGAGTTGTTGCAGCCGCATTTTTAGATCTAAAGAAAGCCTTCGACACTGTGGATCATGGTGTCCTGCTCACCAAGCTTTCTCGGTACAACTTCTCCCCTAATACCATCACATACATGAAGTCTTATCTTGAAGGTAGAACTCAGAGAGTAAGGGCAAATGGGGAGCTATCCTCTGCCCTTAGCTGTGGTTTTGGTGTCCCCCAAGGATCTATATTGGGACCGCTGTTGTTTAGTTTATACATTAATGATCTTCCAGCTGTATGCAATAAGTCTGACATCCAGATGTATGCAGATGATACGGTCATTTATGTCCATGCAGAAACCAAGCAGCAAGCTGCAAACAAGTTAACAGCGGTGTTGACATCGGTCACTGAATGGTTGACTAACTCATGTCTGCATTTAAACACCAAAAAGACTGTTTGCATGTTTTTTACAAAGAGGCTGATGAATACTGTCTCACCTGATGTCTATGTCAGAGGAGAAAGGTTGACAGTTGTATCCGAATATAGATACCTTGGGATAAAAATGGACTCCAATCTTACATTTAAAAAACAAATCAAATCGGTAGTAAACAATGCAAAGTTTCACTTATCAAACTTCCGTCACATCAGAAACTCTCTGTCAACAAAAGCAGCAGCACTGTATTTTAATGCCATTATTATGTCACACTTAACATACTGTCTGACTAGCTGGACACAAGCCTCCTGTACAACATTACGATCTGTACAGGTAGTTTACCATCAGGCTGTGAAAGTTCTGGACAGGAAAACAAACAGCCACCACCATTGTTATAGCATAGCAAACCAGAACCTACTGAGCTGGGACAATCTTGTCAAATTCAAAGATGCCTGCCTTACCTATAAAATCCTACATGGCTTGGCTCCTCCCCCCCTCTGTACTTTCATAAAACAGAAAGCATCTGCTGATAGATATACCAGGTCTGTAGTCAGAGGGGACTGTGTAGTCCCAAACAGGAGGTCTGCTTTTAGTCAGACAGCCTTTTCCGTGAGAGCAGCCCACACCTGGAACAGTCTGCCAACACGGCTCAGGGAGTATCAAAGTTACATCTCATTTAAAACTAACTTAAAATCATGGTTGAGAGATGGTCAAGTGTGCGACCATTTTAACTGAGGGGTTGTATTTTAATGTATGTATTTTAGTGTATTGTAACCTATACTGATTCCTACTGTGTTTTAATTATTGTACTATGTTTTTTAACTGAGGGGTTGTATTTTAATGTATTTATTTGTATGTATTTTAGTGTATTGTAACCTATATTGATTCCTACTGTGTTTTAATTATTGTACTATGTTTTAATTATTGTTGTGCTCATGTCACCTGCCCCAGAGACTACAGTTGAAAATTTGCCAACTTGGCTAAACTGGCATATTTACAGTCAAATGTTCCTTAATATGCACTGTCTCTGTATTTTAAACCAATAAATACAAATACAAAATTATACAGAGGGCCATTGTAATGTCACTTCGGGATAGTGGTTTTGATGGTGTCCTGGCCAAGTGTCGAAAAGTGGTCGGACATTTCAAACACAGTCCGGCCAACACAGATGAGCTGAATGTCCAGCAAGCATCCAGTGAACAAGAGCCAGTCACTCGTGCAAGATGTTCCAACACGTTGGAATTCCACCCTTGAGATGATCAAGCGTTTGAGGCGCAACAGAGTCCCGGTGCACGCAACGCTGGCCCAGCATGAACACAAGCTGGTCCTCCCAACAGATGCTGAATATGAGAAGCTGGCAAAGCTGGAGAAACTGCTGGAGCCATGCAGGTATGGTCTACAAAGATAGCGTGTTCTTAAATTGGCATACAACTTCTTTTAAAAGTCACTTTGTATTTAATTAAGAAATGCATGCCCTTAAATACTATAAATCAGCGGTTCTCAACAGGGGTGCCGCAGAGAGCTGCCAGGGATTCAAAAAGAGATAAAAAAAAATTATCCTTTTTTGATTACAGAAAATTATCACTAAAGTGCTATCTGTTGCAGCTGCACTGTTTTCCATGAAAATACCATATTTGGATAAGTTTGACCATTTCTCAAAATCTGAAAATCATTATTTAATAAAACACAGAAAAGGATCACCAAGTTACTCTGGATAAAAAAAAACTGTTACAGACAACATTGAGACAAAGCTTCCTGACACATCTCCATCCAAACTCTTGGAAGAACTCATTGAAATCTCATCTGATACCACCTGGAGAGCTCGTTTCAGAGTGTGGTGCTGAGTACCAAGTATCTCATGATGCAGCAGTTAAGGTGTTGATACCATTCAGCACCACATATCTGTGTGAAGCTGGCTTTTCATCCATGACAGCTCTGAAAACAAAATATAGGGCCAAGTTGAGCCTTGAGGATGACATGCGTGTTGCCTTGTCAAAGATCTCCCCACGTATTGACCGTATTATTAGCCAGCAGCAGCAGATCTCGCATTGAGCTAGAAATGTCCACTGAGTGAACGAGTGCTTATTTTCTGTATTTATTTATATATTTTTTAGAAATGGTAACTTGGTGATCCTTTTCTGTATTTAAATACATGCTTTTCTGTTTTTGCACACTTATCCAAATATGCTATTTTTATGGAAAAATGTGCAGCTGCAACAGATAGCACTTTAGTGATACTTTTCTGTAATTTTATTTAAAGAAATATGCTATTTGATTTACTACTACAAGCAGTGTAATGTCAACAGTACTAAGCCATTTAGACCTGAAACACCTGTTAATAATGCCTTATATAGCCTGCATATACACAAAAATGTGTTTCCCGGTTTCTTAAATAAACATTATTTTGAAAGCAAGCACTTTTGTCATCATTGTAGCAAAAAAGACAGGACCGGAAAAGTCTTTATCGTATGTAGGGGTGCCCTGGAATATTTTATTGAACACAGGGGTGCCTTGGCAGCAGAAAGGTTGAGAACCCCTGCTAGTATAAATGATTCAGAATCAGAACTTATAAAAGTGTAATCTTAGTTAAAAGGTGTGTGTGTGTGTGTATGTGTGTGTGTGAGAGAGAGAGATTCAGAACTTAAAAAAAAGTGTAATCTGAGTTAAATTAATTGGCCATATGTTGTGTGTGTAGGTACATCACTGAGCTCCTTGGTGGGGAACAGTATGTATCCTGCTCTGTGGTTCTACCTGCCCTGTGCCACCTCCAGCACGCAATGAAGATCTCGGATGATGATCCTGCCTACATTGTGCGATTCAAGAATGCCTTCACCCAGGACCTCAACCAGCGGAGGGAGAAAAGTAACCTGGAATGGCTGAAGGTATGCAAGACTGACCAGAAAATAACTGTATTGTCTGACCAGTAGATTGATCAATGGATAGATTAATGAGTCATGAAGAAATATGGTGGTTGGATTTGCAAAGTTACTTTAAGTTATTCAATTAATTAATTATTATTTATTTTTGTTCATCAAAGGTGGCTACTGCTGTGGATCCACGCTTTAAGGACCTCAAATGCCTGCCCAGAGCGGAGAGGGGGCCAGTGTGGGCAACACTGAGTGGGTTGGTGAAGGCAGAAGGACCTGCTCTGCAGCCGCCGAGGGAGGAGAACCCTGAGCCACCTGAAAAGAAAACACTAGTGATGGGATCAGAGTCGGAGTCGGATGACGACTCACCAGTGCCCACTCCTGTGGAGAGGTACAAGGTAGAGCCAAGTGCCAGCTTGGATCAGTGTCCACTGAAGTGGTGGTCGGACCACACTGCCGCCTACGGTACGCTGGCCCACATTGCCGTGAAGTACTTGGGGAGCCCTGCCTCAACTGTCCCATGCGAGAGACTGTTCTCTTTATCGGGCCATATTGTGCAGAAGAGGAGAGCTAGTTTGTCACCAGCCAATGTGAACAAGCTGGTCTGCCTTAGTGACTGGTGGAAGAAGGAGAAATAGAGATTGGACTGATTGAGTCGAGCCATTTGTTTTGTTTTTGTTTAACCTTTATTTACCCAGGGTAGGTTCGCTGAGCACAGATGCTCTTTTTCAGCTACGCCCTGCTTCACATTCACACAGTGCCATTCACACCTGGGAGCTGCCCAGTACAACCACAGTCTGACACCGTTGGCCACTGAGCAACTCCACTGGAGCAGTTGGGGGTTAAGTGCCTTGCTCAAGAGCACTTCAGCGGCAGATTTTTCCTGCCGGTCCCGGGGATCGAACCGGCGACCTTCCGGTCACAAACCCGCTTCTCTAACCATTAGGCCACGCTGCCCCCCATGTCATAAGTTCAAGTTCGAAATGCTTCTTTCTGTTTTTCTCCTGAGAGTGCGCTAGATACTGTACTGTTCTGTACTGGTCATATTATTTATTTGTGTTTAACTTCTGAATAAAACAATTTATTAAACACAAGTACATCTTATTGAACATTATTTTGATATTTCATTACCAATTATCATAGCAAAACAGCTTTTTCAAACGGTCTGTAATGCATTTTGGAAACGGGAGATGGGCTCATGGTGTAATGGGCCACCTGGCCTGAGAAACGTAAGGAGGAAAGAAAAAGTAAGGACTTACTTCTGGTCATTATTTGCGTAGAACATTTTTTTTTTTTTTTTTTTGCCATTTTAATCTAGATTAATCTAGATTGTGGAATCAGTTAGACACCGTTAGACAGTTACTCAGTTACTTGCAATCATACATAACCTCTAACTTTAACGCTACAATATATTTATCAATTAACAAGTCTGAGTCCTCGTCTGCACCTTCCGAGTCTGAATGCAGTCAATGCTCGAGTCCAAGTCTGAGTCATCAGTGCTCAAGTCCAAGTCGAGAGTCCTTTGTCTACCAGAAATAACAACATTATACATCGTTTATTTCAGAGTGATGTTGTCTCTGTTTCCTATGTTGTCAAATCCACACACAGAGTTCACTTTATGCCTAGAGAATGTTTGGTTTGGTTTCAATACATGTAATGGCAATACAATCAATCTAATGTAATCATTATTTTAGCAAGATTCCATACCCACACGCTTATTTATTATTTGAAAATGAAACAAAGCAAATCATAAACTATTTTCTCCTCCAAAAACAAGAAGACTATTAAATAAGACAATTAATTTGTGCACCTCTTTTAATGTATTTGTATGAATGGACATTATTCTGGCTTTGTATATACCTTTTTGTAATCACTATGTGATAGTGATTGATTGACTTGAATGTTTTTTTTTATTGAACTGTATAATTAAGAAAATGAAGAAAAAAAAGGCCAAGAAGAAGACCAACTTCCGCTGCTGCTGCGAGGGTGTTAAATATCCAATAGGGTCCAGCTGCAGACTCGGAGCCTCGAGGTCCAGATTGGTACTTCCGGCCTGCCACAGGACTAATGCGGAAGTATCTCGAAGTACGTCTGACGTAATAGTCCTGTGGCAGGACTATGCGGAAGTATCTCGAAGTACGTCTGACGTATCTCGAATTACGTCTGACGTTTCTCTACGTTAGCTAAGCGAACATTAAACGTTGTATTCATAAAATAATATAAAATCAGCAGCATGGGGAGGGCCGGGGGGAGGGGAGGTACAGGTAGTAGAAGACATAGAGGTACAGGTCACATAATTATAGTACAGTGGAGAAGTAAAAATGGAATAAAAAGGCAGTGTAAACAATATACAATATTATTAACTCTAATAATAACACGCCTCGCGGGCTCATTATAATACGAGAGCCGTGGGTCTGCATTGTATAGAGCGGATCCCCCGGCCGTATTCAAGCGCTGGAGCGCTTTGCGATGGATCAAACTGTATTAATATAGTAGTAATAATAGTAGTTGGCTAGTTGCGCGCTTCTGGCCACCTCCCGCAGTGCGCGCATACACACATACTGCCACAGGACTATTACGTCAGACGTACTTCGAGATACTTCCGCATTAGTCCTGTGGCAGGCCGGAAGTACCAATCTGGACCTCGAGGCTCCGAGTCTGCAGCTCGACCCTACTCGCAGAGCTGCTGTTATTTACAAAGGGGCGGGACGTGGGGTGCCGCGTGACGCAGCCATAGCTGATTGGTCCGGCCCACCCTGACGACGACGTCACCAGGAAATACGGAAATTACATGCAATATATCGTGCTAGCCACCAGGGGCACCACACTACATGGCTTCACCTCGTTGTCTGAGGCTATAACGAGCTAATGCTGCTAATCTCTAACGTTAACTCTCTGAACAGATCTAGATGCAGTGATCGTGTAAAGCATATATCTATGGTGTAAAGAACGAACTAACTGCAGCTGCTGGAGACAGATTTTAACTAAGGAGGAGTCGAGACTGGCCGTAAACTTCAGAGTGTTGTGAAAGTGAGATGAAGAAACACAAAGCAGGTTTGTTTAATCAGAAGGTCCTTTGGACATTATTCTTTGATCAATAGGTATATGTTCCCGTTTGTGATTACGGTATTTCACAATTGCCTAACCTTAAATAATGTACCCAACAGTTAAACCAGCGGTGCTGCCATATATAAAACATTAGATGCGACATTACGCCATAAATCATGGGTTAACCGTCCGCCATCTTACCTTGAAAATGGTGGATTGATTGATTGATTGATTGATTGTGTAATGGGAATTATTAAAGGACAAACGATGAGCCGCTTACATTAATCATTCTGAGTCATTATTAATAATAATAAGAAGGTTTATTTAATAAAGAAAGTTCATGACAGCGTGGCCACGCTGCCAGGCCAGTCACCCGCCAGAGACAGACATGTTTACCCCCTAGCGTCTGACAGGGACTGACCCAGAGGCCTGGTCAGACATACAATTGAATACATGAAAATGACGTAGAAGAAAACAAAATGGCTGGTTAGAGAAACCAATAATACGACTATGCTATGGCTAAGCCTGGAAGGAAAACAGCGCTCCATCTTACAGTTCCCATGACCCTGGGTTCTGGCTCCATGGCTGGTAGAAACAGCAACTTCGCTATGATTGAGAAAATGATAGAGTATCTTAAAGAGACATACACACATTAACCAGCAAATCCGGTCGGAGTGAAACTCAAGCTGTATGACATGATAAAACAACAGATATATAAGAACATGATAATATATTTCCACGACAATTGATTGATTGATTGATTGATTGATTGAAAAGTTTATTAACAGATTGCAGAATGGGTACAGTACAGTACAGCTCAATACATACAATTGTTAAGAGGATGCAGACCTGAGAAAGACTTTCGTCTTGTTTCCATCAGGGTCCCCCATTTTCAATTCATCATATGACACACATGACATACAGATAGACAGTACTGCTACATCTATACATTTATGACATACCAGATTTTCAAATACAGTACTGTTTGTGATACTAAAAAAATCCAGAAGAAGAGTATATACATTTGACATAGAAACTGTGCATTGGGGGAGGTTGGGTAGGTGGGGTGGGGCTGTACATTGGAGGTGGGGGGGGGGGGGGGTTGGGTAGGGGGGGGGGACACTGTACATTGGAATACTGACATACATTTGACATGGAAACTGTACATTGGAGGAGGTTGGGTAGGTGGGGTGGGGTTGGGTGGGGCTGTACATTGGAATAGCCATGCTTGGTCTTTATTGTACAACTGGGTTAGGACATTTGTAGGGGCCAGTTTTGAATTGCAGTCTCCCGTAGGTGTTCTTTGAGAGTGTTTTTGAAGGTGGGTAGTGATTTACATTCCTTTACAGCTTTGGGTAGGGCGTTCCACATTGTTGTGGCATAATTGCGAAACGTGTTTAGTCCCTTGTTTGAGCCGAATCTGGGTTTTACATGATTTGTGGAGCTCCCTCTGGTGTTGTGATCGTGGTATTCACTGACCTTTGGGAAGTATTTTGACATGTACATGGGTACCTTGGTCGTGTAGTGTATCTTGTAGACCAGGCCCATTGCAAGTTGCTGTACTCTGTCGTCTACTCTAAGCCATCCTAGGTTGGCAAAGTGTGCAGGGGTGAGGTGGGTTCTAGGAGTCAGGTCAAGCAGTAGTCTGACTAGTTTGTTTTGAGATGTTTGTAATGTGGTTTTTAGTGCCTTTGAGGTGCTTTGGTACCATGAGGTGCAAGCATAGTCGTAGTACCCTTGAATGAGTGCTCCTGCCAGAGTCTTCAGGGTATTCTTGTTTACCAGGGAGGAGATCCGGTACAAGAATCGAGTTCGTTGATTGACTTTTTTTTATTACATTGGATGCCATTTTGTCACAGGAAAGATTAGCCTCTAGGATGGAACCCAGGTAGGTAATTTCATCTTTCCTTGTGACAATATTGTCACCCACTGTAACTGAGAAGCCGTCTGTTTTGCTGAGTTTGTTATTTGAACCGAAGAGAATGGACTCTGTTTTGCCCATGTGTAATGATAGTTTGTTGTCGGCGAGCCATATGCAGATTTTGCCTAGTTCCGAGCTGAGGGTTTTTTCAACCTGTAACTTGTTCTTGTCAGAGACCAGCAGGGCTGAGTCGTCCGCAAACAGGAACAAGTTGCAGTCACAAGCTGACGACATGTCATTTGCATAAATTAGGAACAGTAGTGGTCCTAGTATGCTTCCTTGTGGAACACCACAGTTCACTGTGAGGGGGGGGGATAGGGTACCGTTTACCTCCACCATCTGTTCTCTCCCCTCCAGGTAGGATTGTATCCAGCTCACTGATAAACTATCAAAACCAATTGCTTTTAGCTTGTCAATCAGAATGGTGTGATTGACAGTGTCAAAGGCCTTTTGTAGGTCTAGCATGACCATGCCGCAGTATTTGCCCGCGTCCACCTCTTGCTTGATGTGGTCATTCAAATAGAGAAGGCATGTGTCAGTGGAGTGGGATGTTCTGAAGCCAGATTGGAATTCGTAGATTAGATTTTTATCCGTAAGGTACTTTTCGACCTGTTCGTATACTATTTTTTCCATGACTTTCGAGATGGATGTAAGGATAGAAACAGGGCGGTAGTTGCCTGGGTCTAATTTGCTGCCCTTTTTGTGCAGGGGTGTTACTCTCGCTATTTTGAAGTCCTTGGGGACGTGTCCCTGTTTTATGGAGAGGTTTATTATGTGTGTGATGACTGGGGTGATGGCGGCTGCTGAGTCTCTGAGGAATTTGGAGGGGATGTTGTCATGGCCAGTGGCCTTGTTCGGTTGGAGGGCGCTCAGTTTATTGAGTACCTCATCTGTAGTTACCATTTCCAGTTTGAAATCGTCTTTGTGGACGCCTAGGTTCTTGTAGTATGCTACTATGTGTTCTACCCCATACTGCCCTGAGTGGGAGGGTAGTTTGTTTACCAGTGTTGTGGCTATGTTTGTGAAGAAAGTGTTTAAGTAATTGGCTACATCCAGTTTGTCTGTGATGAGCGTGTTGTCCGTCTTTATGTTTATGTTTGAGAACCTGGTTTTAAGTTTTTTACTGCAGCCTAGTTGATTATTGAGTAATTTCCAAAGTTCACGTGGTTTATTTTTGTTTTCCTCAGTTTTGTCATTGATGAAATTTTTTTTTGCAGTTTTTATCATGGAGTTTACGTCATTTCTTAGTCTGTTTCTTTCTAGTTTGAGTTCAGTCACGTGGGCTTGGAGTTCACTGCTCGTGCTTTTGGTAAGCTTTGACTGACTTTTATGAAATTCAGAGCATTTTTTGTCTCTGGCTTTCATAGCGGTCAGTATTTCAGTGTGCATCCACGGCTCAGCGCAATTTTTTTACCCTGGTGGTTCTTAGGGGGGCCATGTTGTTTAGTATTGTTGAGAATTTGGTTTTGAAGCCAAGCCAGGTTTCTTCAACCAGTGTACCATTGAGTTCATCTGACCAGTCCAGGCTCTTCAGTTCAAGGTTAAAGGCCTCGCTAGAGTACGTTTTGAGGTCTCTAGATGTGACCATTTTGTGACAGCCAGCCTTTTGCTTTGGCTTTTTGCGGGAACAGAATATCATATAATGATCACTTAACCCTGATGTAAACAAGACGAAAGTCTTTCTCTGGTCTGCATCCCCTTAACAATTGTGTGTATTGAGCTGTACTGTATTGTACCCATTCTGCAATCTGTTAATAAACTTGTGTAATGTAAACAATACCTGGATATTGTTTAGGCAGCAACTATGTTTTTGTCGGCTAGTTACTCTACTAACATGATCAGAGAGACTAGTGCAGCCTAGTTACTGTACTAACATGATCAGAGAGATTAGTGCAGCCTAGTTACTGTACTAACATGATCAGAGAGACTGTGCAGCCTAGTTATTGTACTAACATGATCAGAGAGACTAGTGCAGCCTAGTTACTGTACTAACATGATCAGAGAGACTAGTGCAGCCTAGTTACTGTATGATCAGAGAGACTACTGCAGCCTAGTTACTGTACTAACATGATCAGATAGACTAGTGCAGCCTAGTTACTGTACTAACATGATCAGAGAGATTAGTGCAGCCTAGTTACATACTAACATGATCAGAGAGACTAGTGCAGCATAGTTACTGTACTAACATGATCAGAGAGACTAGTGCAGCCTAGTTACTGTACTAACATGAAGAGAGAGAGACTGAGGAGGCTGGCATCACCAATACACATGAGTATGGAGGAGATTAGATCACACAAGGCTCAACTACTCTCTTTCTAACATGCACACACACACGATTTGATTGATTGATTGAACATTTTATTAACAGATTGCAGAATGGGTACAATACAGTACAGCTCAATACACACAATTGTTAAGGGGGTGCAGACCAGAGAAAGACTTTCGTCTAACATTTATGACATACACGACATACAGATAGACAGTACTGTTACATCCAGACATTTATGACATACAAGATATACAAATATACAGTACTGTTTATTTACAGACGGTGTTTCTAAAAGAGAATTGAGGGGGAAGAAACTGTACATTGGAGGGGTTGGGGGGGGGGGGGTGGAAATGTACTGGGGCCAGTTTCGAATTGCAGCCTCCCGTAGGTGCTCTTTGAGAGCGGTTTTGTAGGTGCACGGGTAGGGATTCACATTATTTTACGGCTGTGGGTAGCGCGTTCCACATTGTTGTGGCCCATCAGTAGCAGTAGCTAGGCTAGCAGGCGATTCGACCGTGAAGTTCCTCGGTTGCTTGCCGTTTCGCGTCGTCCTGGCTGCCTTTGAGCTCGTTGGCAGGGGCGTTCGGTACGAGCCGGTTCTGCTGTTCTGGTTGCGTTGTTGATGTTGATCGCGACGGCAGTCGTCGCTATTTGTGCGAGCCACTGATTCATCGCCTGTCGGGCCCAGGTTTCATTTGATATCTCCCGCGAGCAGTAGATAAATTATCGTTATTTTACACATGTAATGGACTGAATAAGGCATTACAATAAACCAAAACCTTATTGTAATGTGTTGGTTAGTTGCCTAGGCTGAATGAATGAATGTTAGACCAGCTTGGGTTGCAGAGCCCATTTCTTATAAGACTTGTGGAACATTAATGCCAGAGTGTAATGTGACAATTTTACGTACATAGCCCAGCGGTTCCCAAACTTTTTTGGCCGTGCACCCCCTGTCACCTCCCGACCTAGCTGACGCATCCCCCAATGGGTTTCTGTTAGAAACAATTGTTGCTGGTCTCCATGCACAGATTTAATTTTTAATTTTATCTCTTCCCACGGCGACTATGGATAGGGAATTTCTTTATTTAATTAAAATGTTCACGACAACATGGATGCATGTACTCTGCCAGCATGTTTAATATCCATAATACTAAAGGTTTGACTAAGATTTTTATGAAATTTTATTTTTAATTTTTTAAAATTTTAAAATTTAAAATTTTTAAAAAAATTTTGCATGAATTCTGAGGCCACGTTTATAGTAGTGTGGGGTATACAGTGGACGTCGTTTCAATATATTGGGGCGGAAGAGAGTATTTTAGGGTAATATCTAGTATATTGTCATGAGATACTCCGCTTGTCGGCTAACTGCTAACGTGCGCGGACTGATGACGACATCAACATTCGCAGCAGCAAAACAAGTCTATTATATATATCTATGCTATTAATAGCCCGTCCATCGCCGCCGGGCATAAGAAGTTAATTAAACTTGACAGACATTATATCGACGATAATTATCGATATCGAGTTATATGAAAATAATTGTATGGCGATAACGTTTTTGGCCATATCGCCCAGGCCTTATTTTCTTGTCTCAAATTCCAATCACTTTTCCCACTTGTAAAATAAATATCTTTAGTGCTTACGTTTCGCAATTATGCCACATCTATGTGGAACGCCCTACCCACAGCTGTAAAGGAATGTGAATCACTACACACCTTCAAAACAACTCTCAAAGAGCATCTATGGGAGACTGCAATTCAAAACTGGCCCCTGTAAATGTCCAAACCCAACCCCTTCCAATGTACAGTCCCCACCCACCCCACCTACCCAACCCCCCCCCCCACCCAACCACCTCCAATGTACAGTTACCCACCCCACCTACCCAACCTCCTCCAATGTACAGTTTCTTCCCCCTCAAATGTATATACTCTCTTTTTAGACTTTTTTTGTATTTTATTTTTTTTTATTATTTTTTAAACAAACACATAAACAAACATGACAACACACGATAAGATATACAAGCATTAGTTGACAGTGCACATCCAATGAAATCACCATTTAGTTAATTGTCTTATACAGGATATACCCCTAATACCTGTTATCTAAAAACCTACACACATATGCTCTAGCTCGTACCCCCCCCTCCCGGACCCCCCATTGGATAATCCAACCATTATAACTTGTTCCTAACCAGACACTACCATTATATGCTAGCTTTTATTCTCTCCACCACTTCTAACCACATTGTCATTTTGGATTCATTGAGACCCAAAATTCTTGCTGTAGATATTTCTTGATAAATCACATCGAGATATGTAAGAATCCAGACCTTCCGGCACATTTTTTCCGGTTGAAACCATCGTGATGCTATCAGCTTTTTAGCCACTGTGATACCGGATAAAACCAATCTCTTTAGCTGTGGAGGTACTGCATACTCAAAGACATCATTCAGCAGTAATACAGAGGGGTGTACAGGTATATCCAGAGTTAAGAGATTTGATAATTGCTGGGTCACTTCTTTCCAAAAGATCTTAACTGGTTGCATGTGCATAAATGTCCCTTCGTCCCCATTTGTACATATAAAGGAGCATTTGGAGTCTTGTTTAAGACCCATTTTGTTCAGTCTTATAGGAGTTAAGTATGTCCTGTGAATATAGTTAAGATTGATTTGTTGATGGTCCGGGTTCCTTGATGCAAGTCGTACATTTGCCCAGGCTTCTTGCCAGTCAAAGTCTATCTCCAGGTCTGGTATATCCCTCCTCCAGACTGAGTCTAGATGGAGGGTTTCATACGAGACCGTTAGTAATTGATGATAAAAATCTGAAACAAAACCTCTCGATGTCTCTCTTTCATAGAAGAATTTGTGGTATCTGTGGTGTACAATTGGTATCCTTAATGGAACACCGTGAGCCTTCAAACATGCCAATAACTGTGCGTAAAAATAATATGTGGACTTGGTGAGATTAAATTTTTTGCGTATTTCATCGAAACTACAAAAACCCTGTTTGTTGAAAACATCACCTAATGAGTGTATGCCTTGCTTTTCCCATATAGGGAATCTTATAGGTCGTTTTCCAATCAAGAGTGCACTGCATTGTTATTGAATAAGGGAGTATGATTATGCCATTTATGTGGGTTAGAACGTTTTATTTTTTTAGACTCTTTTTGTATCATAAACAGTACTGTATATTTGTAGATCTGGTATGTCATAAATGTCTAGATGCAACAGTACTGTGTCTACCTGTATGTCATGTATATGTCATATTGGTTATGATGAATTGAAAATGGAGGACCCTGATGTAAACAAGATGAAAGTCTTTCTCTGGTCTGCATCCCCTTAACAATTGTGTGTATTGAGTTGTACTGTATTGTACCCATTCTGCAATCTGTTAATACAATTTTCAATCAATCAATCAATCAAATCAATCAATCACTGCTGTTGCAAGGATGTTATTTAGAGGCAATACTCACCCGCCCACCCAACCCCCTCCGATGTACAGTTTATTCCCCCTCGAATGTATATATTTTCTTTTAGGATCTCTGTCTCTTAAACAGTACTGTAACGGATCCCCATATATTGAGTGGCTTACAAACTCACTGTTTTATTTATCCTTTTACATCGTATTACATTCCTTTTTAAAATAATAACAAGATATGGCCTCATGCGGGTCCATTAAACCTTGTTGCGTATTCCTTCTCTCGCAATGCACTGTCAAACTGTCAACAAAAGCAAGTGACAGCGATAAATAACACTGTTGCCTCGCAACACTGTGACATGGATTTACATAAATTAAAGTCACACACACACATAGGCTTCTATCAATACTAATCACAAAAATTCCCGGATATTCTTATATGTAAATGTAAATATTCCTAAACACAAATATTACCCAGGTAATTCATCAAAAAATAATAAACCATTCTTGGGGTTATTTACACTCCCACCAAATTATAATGTTTTTTTTCTTTTCTTTTTACTAAAAGTAAACCTTCAAAACATATAATTTCTACTTACAAGAATACTCATTTAAGTCTACATCACACAGAAAACCATATCACATGTCATCAATGCATAGTGCTTAAACAGCTTCTAGCAATAAAACCAATTTCTAGACAGGGCGCTCCACTATGGAGGGCCTGCCGTTGCACTCTCCCTTGTGGTTCAGTCCCTTATCTCCAAGCAAGATCTTGACCCGTCTCACAAGTCCATCTTTGCCCTGGATGACTTCTGAGATGCTCCCAAGCCTCCATTGGCTTCGTGTCAAGGTGTCATCATTGTCCATGACCAGTGGCGGCTCGCCACTAGGGGCGCTCGGGCGCCGCCCCCCCTGGTTAAAAGAGAGAAGAACAAGACATTTATTTTTAGTTTTTTGTTTTATAGCCCTATAAATAATATAAACATGTTTAAAATGAATAATATTTACTCATTTTAAGTATGTTTGTGTTTCCAATGCACAATATAACGTTAATATATCAAATAAAAATAATCGTTTTCCTGAACAGGAAGTGACTCACTGTCGCATAGCCGCATTTCTTCTAGCCGTATTTCTCTCGGCCCGGGCTAGACGCAATAGCGCTCTGAGTGCGCGTGTACGCCGCGCACTGTTTCATCACTGTATCCGTCGCAGCCAATCAGTGCGTAACGCGCTGTGCGTTGAAATATGATGTTTATGATGGAAGCCGGGCGCGATTTGAAGCGGTCTAGGCAAGCAGCCTTAGCAGCGTCTATAATTTCCGTAGCCGCATTTCGCGGAGACGCTCTCTGATTGGCCGACGTCAGTTTTTTTTCCGTAGCCGCATTTTGCGGAGACGCTCTCTGATTGGCCGACGCCAGTTTCTGTTGTAGCTGTTCTGTTGTGTAACTTGTGTTGTTGTGATCATAGGTTGTGATGCAGCTATTTGTCTTAGAGCGTGACGGCAAGTTCTTTCGACGGTTAAGCTTAGGCACTCTTTCAAAGTTGGTTAAGGTTAGAGTTTGTCTTAGAGCATGGCGATAGAACGCCAGGTAGTTTGCAGTCTGTTCGACGCGGAAATGGGCAAAGAAATCATCACAGTACTTGTGTTGTGTGGTGCTAACAGCTAACACTTGGCTAACAAGCTATATGGCGGATGCAGTCTGGACAGTGGACAGTGGTCTGGATATACATCAACAGTCTGGGACTGTGTGGATTATACACTTTATCAAGCCCTCCTGCCCTGGACGTGTCGACTAAACAGTGAGTCTCTCTCTCTCTCGCTCTCTCTCTCTCTTGCTCTCGCTCTCTCAACACAGCTGTCTCCGAGAAATGCGGCTACGGAAAGTATTGACTGTGCTTGCTGAGACGATAATAGCGATTCAAAACGCGCTGCTGTGTTGTGAACTATAACATTAATTTAGCTGCTGCTGATGCATAATGAATGAATGGTGAGTTGTTTAAAATGACAACATATACATGTGTTAATTATTTTATTGGATTGATCCGAGAGACAGAGAGAGAGATTGCTCCAGAGCATTTATTAACGTTACATTTTCAACTCGACCTAACGTGAACCCCCGGCTGCGACCACACAACAGTAG
The DNA here is from genome assembly GCF_963971535.1 of Notolepis coatsorum. Lineage (NCBI taxonomy): Eukaryota > Metazoa > Chordata > Actinopteri > Aulopiformes > Paralepididae > Notolepis > Notolepis coatsorum. The sequence goes on along the minus strand of NC_140173.1, from coordinate 17,438,808 downwards.
ATAGTATGGGCCGCCACTGTCCATGACTACATCACCGACTTGCAGGTTCCTTTTAGTGTTATGCCAGCACTGTCATGATGCTGTGAAGGTACTCCATTTTCCATCTACTCCAGAATTGTTCTGTCAAGTATTGAACCTGAACTATTTCGTCCCCTCTCTTTCGAATTTGCCAGGTGGAGGCAAGGCTGCGGTGGATTTCATTGTGGTGGTTAGGAGTAAGTGGCTCTAAACTATTTGTGCTGTTTAGAGTATCGACCGTGAGTGGACGGCTGTTCACAATAGCCATGGTCTCATATAGGGATGCACTGAAATTTCGGCACCGAAAGTTTTCGGCCGAAACAGAAACAACCTAACAACCTCGCGTGTTGTTGTGATGATGTCGCGCTGTTGGGAGTCGCGCTGTTTCTATGTAAACTGCGCGCAACGCGTCCAATAAATGCGTCTTTAACATGCTTTATATCCTTATTTGCTATATGCCGCGGTAAATCACTGAGTGATCTAATATGCATATTATTCAGAGCGAGAGGGGGGGGGGATTGTGTTTCTCACATTGACGCTGTCTGTCTGTCGCGCGTCTACTGTGCCGAGTCAAGCGAGCACATTCAGCTGGGGACTAGAAAGGTGCGCTCAGTAGAGCACAGATGTCCGCTGCGCAGCCAGAGAAAAGATGGAATTAATGTACTGTATGCATTCAGAAGTGCTGAATAAATGTTTTATGGACCCATAATAGTGATTATTTATTATTTAAGTTAAGTTTTGCCATAATCATATATTTTCCATAATCATAATGTTCCACAACATTCTATTCTATGAATAATTTTCTGCCTTTCGGTTTTCGGCCAACTGTTTTCTATTTTCGGTTTCGGCCAAGAATCTCCCATTCGGTGCATCCCTAATAAAAGAAGGTGCGCAATGACTCATCACTGAGCCTGCCAGGGGAGAGCAGCAGAGTGGCACTGAGGATGCCAGGGGAGAGCAGCAGAGTGGCACTGAGCCTGTCAGGGGAGAGCAGCAGAGTGGCACTGAGCCTGCCAGGGGAGAGCAGCAGAGTGGCACTGAGCCTGCCAGGGGAGAGCAGCAGAGTGGCACTGAGCCTGCCAGGGGAGAGCAGCAGAGTGGCACTGAGCCTGCCAGGGGAGAGCAGCAGAGTGGCACTGAGCCTGCCAGGGGAGAGCAGCAGAGTGGCACTGAGCCTGCCAGGGGAGAGCAGCAGAGTGGCACTGAGCCTGCCAGGGGAGAGCAGCAGAGTGGCACTGAGCCTGTCAGGGGAGAGCAGCAGAGTGGCACTGAGCCTGCCAGGGGAGAGCAGCAGAGTGGCACTGAGCCTGCCAGGGGAGAGCAGCAGAGTGGCACTGAGCCTGCCAGGGGAGAGCAGCAGAGTGGCACTGAGCCTGCCAGGGGAGAGCAGCAGAGTGGCACTGAGCCTGCCAGGGGAGAGCAGCAGAGTGGCACTGAGCCTGTCAGGGGAGAGCAGCAGAGTGGCACTGAGGATGCCAGGGGAGAGCAGCAGAGTGGCACTGAGCCTGCCAGGGGAGAGCAGCAGAGTGGCACTGAGCCTGCCAGGGGAGAGCAGCAGAGTGGCACTGAGCCTGCCAGGGGAGAGCAGCAGAGTGGCACTGAGGATGCCAGGGGAGAGCAGCAGAGTGGCACTGAGCCTGCCAGGGGAGAGCAGCAGAGTGGCACTGAGCCTGCCAGGGGAGAGCAGCAGAGTGGCACTGAGCCTGCCAGGGGAGAGCAGCAGAGTGGCACTGAGGATGCTTCTCACAGTTCTTATTTGCCGTTCCCACACGCCCCCTGCATGGCTGGCATGAGGTGCATTCGTTACAAAGTCACACTGCTTTTCTGTGAGAAATGTGTTCAGTCTGTCTGTGTCCAACTCTTTCAAAGCAGCATTCAGTTAGTTTTTTGCACCCATGAAATTAGTGCCTTGGTCGCATTTGATTTGCCGCACAGCACCTCTTAATGCAATGAAGCATCTCAGTCCATTAATGAAAGTGTCTGTGGACAAGTCTTCCAGCATCTCAATGTGAATGGCTCTAGAGCAGAAGCAGGTGAAGAGCAACCCATACCTTTTCTCTTCCTTGCTTTGTCAAAAAGGGGCCAAAACAGTCCATCCCACAGTATGTGAACGGTGCCGTGGGTTCTGTTCGTTCAACAGGCAAGTCACTCATCCGTTGGCCTTCAACAGGCCTTCTCAGCCTTCGACACGTCACACAGTGACGGATGTAGGTTGCGACAGCTCTGCTCAGTCCACGGATCCAATAGCCACTGGACCGAATTTCATTGATGGTGAAGCCTTTACCCTGATGTTTCACTCTTTCATGATGATGGGCGATGATCAGATTTGTCATGTGATATCCCTGGGGAATGACAGTTGGGTGTTTGAATGTGCTCTGGAAAGATGAACGGCTGAGCCTGCCTCCGACCTTAAGCACACCCTCTGTGTCCAGGAAAGGGTCTAGGACGGTGGTGCAGCTTGCTGTGTCTTGGTAGCCGATGTCCTTTGCTTAGTAGCTTTATCTCATCTCCGTATGCTTGGCTTTGTATGTCCTTGATGATGAGTCTCTCTGAACTTTGTCTTTCATCAACTGTTGAGAGGTCACATGATTAGACTTTTCTTGCACGCCGCAGGAGACGCGCCACTCCCTTGATGGCCTGAAATCAGGATGAAAACTTGTTCAGTCAGTCTACAAGGCTGACATGTTCTGAGCCTTTTTTACTTCTGGGTCACCCCTGTCGATGATGTCCTTCATGTAGTTGGTGTAGTCCTTCTTGTAACTTTCATTTCCATCGAACTTCCTTTTCAGGTGACTGAGCCTCACAGCAGCAAGCTGCTTGTTATCTGGTAAGCATGGCCTCTCTCTGAAGGGGAGTGGCATCTCGTAATGTCCATGTTTGTTTATCTTTATGTTTTCCTTCAATTTGTCTAGAAAGATTAAATCCTCTTGAGAGACCATTTTGTCGTTTCCCTGAGTGTCTCTGAAATCCATTTCAAGGATTCTGATTGCATCCATTGGAGTCATTGCAGGCATCTCCTTCACGGTTACTCTGTGACAGTGACCGGTTGACAGTTGTGGGAGAGTGTGGTGTTGAACAGCCAACGATACTCCACCCTAAGTCTGTGAGAATGGCAAAGGGTTCATCATCTGTTCCTGTTTATAGCCTATCAGTAGCCCCACTTCACAACTGAGGAGAGGCGGTACTTGGTCTGCGATCGCTGTGCGGTGGTGCCATCTTTTGGCCGTTTCGTGTGTTGGTATGTGTTCTCTATTCACACACAGGTATGCAGTCTTTGGTGTAAGCAGGAGGCAGATTGATGTGCTCAATGGAGTTGAATCCTCTCACACGCAGGCCAGATGTCCGCTCACTTTTAAAGACCATATTTTCACCCATCATGGTAGTGAGTTTCAGTTTGACTGGGCAAGTAGTCAGCTGTAGTTCTTTACACAGATCTTGCTCGATGAATGTTGTGTCGCTTTGTGTATCTAACGGAGCGTACACAAGTTTTTCTGTGGATGGATTCTCGTTTTTCGACACCCACACCGGCACGATCATGGAACTGTTTTCTGACTGACCTTGGCTGGTGACTTTGAGGGACAGAGCAGGTGTGTTGGTTCCATTTCACTGCATCGTGATGAATTCTCCCTTTTTGCTCTTTCATTGTAGCTGTCATTGTGAAGACGGGTGGGATGTCGTCCTTTGCATGAGTCACATGTGTGGCGATGCCGGCACTCCTTAGCGCTGTGACCAGGCTTAAGACATCCATAACAGTCTTTTCTCTTTGACGTACGTCCTTCTGTGTTCCAGTTGCATTTTCATGAAGTCTGGACATTTGCAAAGCTGGTGACTGATATCCTGACATAGTATGCAAGGGGCCCTGATCCTTTCTTTTGTTGTTGTCTGTTGATTATTTTCCACCACTGTTTGTGTGTTGAAAGCGCCAGCTTTGTTTCCTTTGCTTACCCTTGTGTTCAGTCTGTCTTGATTGGATTCAGCTGAATGGAGAGCAAAGAAAGAGGTGATTGGATTGCAGGCGGTTTCAGCCTCCATAGACATGAACTTGGCGAAGTCTTCAAAGCTGGGGAAATCCTTTCCCTCCCTTAGACGCGCTGTCACCTGCCGGTTCCAACTTGAGGCCATCCACTCTGGCAGCTTCCGTATCAACTTTTGATTTTCCTCAGTCGTTTAGGATATTTAAACCCTTTACATGGGGCATGGCCTGCACACAGGCGTTTAAGTAATCTGAGAAGTTCCTCAGCCCTTCCGCATCCTTATGCTGTATTTTTGGCCAGGTGGATAGCTTTTCTCTAAAGGCCCTTTTGAATGATGAAAGGTTGGCCGTACCTCTGGTTGAGCTTGCTCCAAGTGTCACTGTACGCTTCGCTGTCGCTGCGATAGAATGTCCCTTCTAGGCATTTGTTAGCTGCGCCACCTACATATCTCTTGAGGTAGTGCAGCTTGTCGGCAGGGGAAATGTTTTTACCATCTCTAATATGAGAGACATAAATGAAGTCTTCCATTCAACAAAGTCAATTGGATTGCCATTAAACACGGTAGGCTCTGTCACATAGCAATGTCTAATGACAATATAAAATATAAGCTGAAGCGGGCTGTATGTGAAAACCAGCCCCTTCAGTAGTGCACTAAGCACGGTCCCGAGCAGATAAGAAATAAACAAAGGCGTTTTCAAATGGTAAATGATATTTATTATAGCGGGGCTTGAAACCCACCGTTCCCAAAGGAGAAATGATATTTATTATAGTGGGGATTTAAACCCACAGTACAAACAAAGGGCAAAGGGTAATGGAGAACAAACACTATATATATAATAAGATGAACAAACACTAAGCAAAAGTAAACACTGGGAACCACCCAGCCATAAAGCACTACGGTATATATCCCCCTTGATGGAGGGAGATGGCGCAGAGGCCAATGATATATACAATAATAATCCCACCTGTTAGGGAAGCACACAAAGTGGAAGATAAGACTAGGGATGGGTATCGTTAGGATTTTATCGATACTACTACTCTTATCGATACTGCTTAACGGTTCGGTACTTTATCGATACTCTTATCGGTTCTTTTTGGTTCTTTTTTTGCAAGAAAAAAAGACAATTAATTAAGAACAGAATCAACATTGCTTTATTATTTATAAATACAACTTTATAAATAAGTATTATAAATAAATATAATTTCTTCAGCAACAACAATGTTCTTTTATATAACTTTATAAATAAATATAATAAATTAATATAATTTCTTCAGCAACAGCAGCAACAATGTTTTAAATGTGTCTGACTCTGAATTATAGACTTTTTATAATAAACAACAAATGCAAAAGGCTAACAGAACTGTGACACTCGTTCACCCTATCCTCTGTCATCCTTCCTCTAGCTGCTAGGGAGAAAGGACTTTGGGTGGTGGAGGGAGCCGGGAGGTAGAGGGAGGATGTCCCTCTACCTCTAGGGCTCACTGGCCTGGGACATAGTGGCTGACGCCTCAGCTTGACGATCTATAAAAAGTTTAGATTGTAGTATTTGTAGCTAAACAATTGTTTTGTTTATTAGCCTATTTGTAATAATTCGTTATTAGCCTAGGCAACTCCGTATCTTGGCTTACGGTTACGGCTGCAGTGGATGCAGATGGAACACTGCGCGCAAGGCAGTCGAATACGCGCATTTCTGCACACTAATATCATGTTTTGCCAACAGATGTTTTGATAAATTGATTTGCTCGTATTGCCACCCTTACTGGCAAATGTTTTGTTGCACTTGTGGCAACGTGCATTGTCGGCATTGACCCTTGTAAAGTATATCCATACTTTAGAACGCTTCGCTCTATCCGCCATGATCACGACTCAGTGCATGCAGAGCTGCTGTCTGTGTGCAGAGCGCTATAGCACGGGGCGTCGGGGACACTTTCATTAAGGAGTACCCGTATGTAGGACCCGTATGTCTATGTGTAGCACTAGCGAGCGACTCGCGAGGAGTGTGTGTAATAATTGACTCGCTGGCTGCGGCTCGCTTCTCGTGCAGAGACAGAGAGAGGATCGTTCGCAACTTTTAAATAATAATAATAATAATAATAATAATAATAATAATAATTTCTCTAGAGTATCGATAGCAGTACCGAGGACGTCAGAGCTTATAAATACTCCGGTATTTTCTAATATAGTACCGGTCCCCGTTTAAAACCGGGGTCCGGGGGGCATCCCTAGATAAGACCAACACAATAAGATTGCCCACACACAGTGGTTAATGGTTACAAAAGTATCCACTCAATAGTGGCAAATAGCGGCCACCTCCACACTCCACTCTGGTCGGTGGCAGTGATTCAATGAGGCGCCCCGATGTGTGTCACCTCCCACTCTATTAACCACCCATCTCCACTGCCTGTCCGAAGGTGCACCAATCAGATGCAACCAATCCAATCAGGGAGATGAGTGGCATCTGCGGAACAGAAACAGGCGATTAGGAGATGACACAACATCACACATAGAAAACAACACAAATAATATATTACCCTGATGTTACATGGTGTTAAAATATATGGCAATAATGATAATGCACAACCCACGTACGTGACAGGCTCTGGCATTGGAAGTCTGTTAATAGCAATGCTGTCCTGGATAGCCTGTGCTAGGCAAATTACATCAACAGGAGGAGATGGAGGGGCAGCTATGCAAGGGTGCATTGTTGCAGGGGGGTTGGAGCTGAATGGCAGAGCGACATGGGCAGACCGAACATCAGACTCCTCTTTCATTTCTCTGTTGTAAACTTCAAATCTTGCTTGGGCAGCCTTTAAGTCTTTTTCAACTTGTAATCTTTCCAATTCGGCCTTGTGTTCATCCAATTCCTTCCTGTGTTCTTCCTCTAAAGCTCAGATTTTTTCCTTTTGTCTCTTTTCCTCCAATAGCATCTTATATTCAGCCTCCTTTGCACCTAACTCTGCCGCTGCTTCTGCTCGCTTGGCTGCAACATTTGAGTGTATGGAACAATGACTGCCAGACAGTTCTGAAGCAGAGGAACTAAAAATGGACCGGGCATAGTGAGGCTTACTTGGCTCACGCAAGCGCTGTCCTTCATGTTCTGCATCGTGTTCTCCATTTACACCAGTCAGTCTCTCATTCAGTATTTTGAAAATGTCACTTGTTGCTGCTGCACAAGCATCAACTTTGCGCCTTAGCTCAGTGTCAGGCGTGCCGTGGACTCTCACTTCATCATATCATTTCATGATGTCAAATTTCCTTTTTTCCAAATTGTCTGCAAGGTGTGCTAATTGATGATCTGTTATGTCAGATTTTAGGTCTTGCCGTGTTTCACGTGCTTGGGCTTTCCATTGTTCATAAAGACTAGAAAGTCTCTTTTCCCGTTTGTTCTGTTCATCTTCACGGTAAACTAGCATTTTTTCCGTTGGGATTCGCACTCTTTCTGACAGCCTAACTACATCTGCATCATTATCTTCCTTGTTTTGCAATGTCCCTTTTTCTTCTTGTCTGACAGCTTGTTCTATTTCAGGCATTTCTCTGTATTTTTGAATTGCTCCTACCTTTTGGCGAATTTCAATCTGTTGTTCCATAATATCCTTGTTGCGCAAAATAGCACCGGATCCTTCCATTTCTTTGACTTTTTCCGTTGCTCCTTTGATCAACTCAACGCTGCTCTGATCCCTTTTGTCCGTAAAAGTAGTCCTGTCCATCCATAAAAGTGTTCCTTTAGATCCGTAATGTCCTTTTATTCATAGAAGTCGTTTTCGTTGTAATCTCCGTTAAAGAGTAGACGGTTGGTTGTAATCTCCGTTAGAGAGCAGCCGGTTGATTGCCGGTTGGAGAGGTGAATCTCTTACTGTAACGGATCCCCGTATATTGAGTGGCTTCTAAACGTACTGATGGTATAATCACTGTTTTATTTATCGTTTTACATCGTTTTACATTCCTTTTTAAAACAATAACATTCCCACCGTAAGAGATATGGCCTCATACGGGTCCATTAAACCTTGTTGCGTATTCCTTCTCTCGCAATGCACTGTCAAACTGTCAACAAAAGCAAGTGACAGCGATAAATAACACTGTTGCCTCGCAACACTGCAACATGGATTTACATAAATTAAAGTCACACACACACATAGGCTTCTATCAATTCTAATAACAAAAAAGTTCTGGATATTCTTATATATAAAAGTAAATGTAAATTTCCTAAACACAAATATTACGCAGGTAATTAATCAAAAAATTATAAACCATTCTTGGGGTTATTTACAGTACTGTATATTTGTATATCTTTTATGTCATAAATGTCTGGATGTAACAGTATATCTGTATGTATGTCATGTATTACATAAATGTCATGATGAATTGAAAATGGGGGACCCTGAAAGACGAAAGTCTTTCTCTGGTCTGCATCCCTTTAACAATTGTGTGTATTGAACTGTACTTATTAACGGATTGCAGAATGGGTACAATACAGTACAGCTCAATGTATTGTACCCATTCTGCAATCTGTTAATACAAATTTCAATCAATCAATCATAATATTTAGGCCTGTCTTAAATACTTCGAAGCTTCGAAGCTTCGTTCGATGGGCATGGGATTCGAATATGAAAAGAAAATTCGCTTATTAAAAAAGATATATATATATATATATATATATATATATATATATATATATATATATATAATTTAAATGTTTTGTGTGCAAAATCAACTCTGCCTCTCTGTTAACTACAACAAGCAATGCAGTTTGTTATTTAAGATGAGGTCGGACTCGGCACTGACAGATTTGTGTTCATTGTGCTGTTTTTATAAAGCCTCAAATTACTGCTTACAATATTTCATGAAAGCAAAGTGTTTTGTTTGTCTAAGATTTAAAAAGGTTTAAAATTTACAGCACTGACAAAGTTGAACAAAGTGCTGTACAAGTCCCACAACATAAAAAAAATAAATAAAAAAAATAAATAAATTAAAATAAAAAAAAAAGATTTAATCTCGAAGCTTCGAATTAAAATCGAATCTCGGCCCCGAAGCTTCGAATTCCAAAAAAAATTCTAAGGTCAGCCCTAATAATATTAGATATATATTAGGGCTGTCAAAATTAATGCTTTAACTTTTGAGATTAATTTTAATTATTTAAAGCATAAAATAAATTAATCTAGATTAATCTATGGAGTGAAAAATCTTCAACGTTCTGAACTTTCAGCAGTATATTTGCTTGTTCGGATATAAGAAAGAGGTCTAGCTGAGGTTTTGTTGAACATTTGTATTTCACAGGAGAGAAACTGTATTCAAAGAAAGCTATTAAAATAGTCTTCTAAAATCTAGTCCTCTAAATATACTTTCTTTGTGTTTTTTACATTAATTCCATGGTTTTACTCAAGTAAATATCTGTTACAAGCTTCGGTCTTAAGTAGAAAAATGTTATTTTTAATCTAGATTAATTACAGAAAATTGTGAGATTAATTAGTTAATTATTTTTAATCTATTGACAGCACTAATATATATATATATATATATATATATATATATATCTATGGTAACACTGCGATTACACACGACTGTGCTTGCACCTCACGGTACCAAAGCACCTCAAAGGCGCTAAAAACAAGATTACAAACATCACAAAACAAACTGGTCAGACTACTGCTTGACCGTACTCCTAGAACCCACCTCACCCCTGCCCACTTTGGCTACCTAGGATGGCTTAGAGTAGACTACAGAGTACAGCAACTTGCAATGGGCCTGGTCTACAAGATACACTATACGACTAAGGTACCCATGTACATGTCAAAATACTTCCCAAAGGTCAGTGAATACCACGACCACAACACCAGAGGGAGCTCAACAAATCATGTTAAACCCAGATTCGGCTCAAACAAGGGATTAAACACGTTTCGCAATTATGCCACATCAATGTGGAACGCCCTACCCAAAGCTGTAAAGGAATGTGAATCACTACCCACTTTCAAAACCACTCTCAAAGAACACCTACAGGAGACTGAAATTCGAAACTGGCCCCTGTAAATGTCCTAACCCAACCCCCTCCAATGTACAGTAAATGACCTAACCCAAGAATACACAAGACCCTCCTCTTGGAACCAAGTATGGTTTCGTCGATATTCCAATGTACATTTTTGCTTGTACAGTTGTACAATTTCCCCCACCCCGCCTACCCAACCCCCCACCCTCACCCCACCCACCCAACCACCTCCAGTGTACAGTTCCCCCCACCCCACCTACCAAACCTCCTCCAATGTACAGTTTCTACGTCAAATGTATATACTCCCTTTTTGTATCACAAACAGTACTGTATTTGCAAATCTGGTATGTCTAAATGTATAGATGTAGCAGTACTGTCTATCTGTATGCCGTGTATGTTATTGAAAAGCTACAGGTCGCCTCTATATATCTCAATCACCTACTCGAGATATAAACCCGCGGCCGCTCGATATCCCCCGGCGAGGTGCTAAACTCGCCAAGTTCTCGAGTCAATTACTATTTCTGTCTAGATTACTTCAAGTCACTGGTCTAGTTATATCCAGTTGATATGAAATGTAATCATGAAGAGTTGTTAATCTCTTCTTGTTTGAAATAAACCGAATGTATTGTCTAGGAGAACTCTTATATGCCTATAATAAACATATTATATTATTATTATTACAATCATCATCATTATCATTTTACGAAAGGACTTGTAATACTGCTCATTTGAAAGCTCGGTTGTATTACTACTTTGTTAATAAGTATTACCACTGTACTAACACGTAATCATTGTTTGCACGCCCCAGCCCCTCCTGTCCTCCTCCTCCTCCGTCAGCGGAACCGACCGTCTAACCCTGCAGTGATTCAGACGGTCGAGGTCCCACATAAGACAGAGTCCGTCTGGACACAGAGACACCGGAACCCGCAAACAACACACATCTCCATGCATAGTATTTCTACAGTACATAGCATATACATATATATATATATATCTTTTAGCTGAAAAGCATTAACCAGTCAATTGATTCAATCTGTAGTACATGCTGCCAGTACAAATAGTCACCTTCAGAGGAAATCAGGGCGCGGCTGGTATTTGCTGGCATTGCTGGCAGGAATCAGTCCAAGAACTCAATGGATTATAAAAAGTCATTTTTATTTCAATGAAGTTACAGAAAAAGACTGTATTGGAAATATCCATTACAGTTTAAAAGATTATATAAAACAAAACATGTCATCTCTTAATCTCGGCTTGTGCCTGCCAAAGCCAAAACCTGCATCTTGTCTTCCAAAGTAACACAATGGTAAAATCTTCAAAATCTGCCTGAGAGGAAGTGAGTTAGCCTTTATAAAGGAATTCAACATCTCTTTGTCATTGGTTCAGATACGGTGATGCAATTTTACTAGCCAGTCAACGCACAATACGTAGGGACTAGCTCTCCTCCCATCCTACTCCACTGGGCCGTAACTTGAAAAGTAATTGTAACATTTTTGCTGGAACAGAGCATGTCTGTTCTGCTTCCTCACTGTAAGGGTTAACTTCCTGACTCCCCTTCTTCCTCCATGGGCCTCTGTCGTTCTGAGACGAGGACGAGGCAGACTGCCGTAATATATCTTACCTAGCCCAACACATACTTCAGATATATACAGATACACTGATTGATCACACATCATATATGTATTTTGTAGTTTAAAGTATAATATGTATGTATATTTTTGTATTATAATGTATAAAGGGTTAACTCTTGTAGGCAGAGATTCACTCCTCCCTTTGTCTCTGCTGTGGAAAGTCCCTTCTGGAGCAGAGAGGCCCCCGTACATTCCTCTGGGCTGTAGTCATTATTGAGAGGGGATAACTGGCCTGTGTTCCTACAATACACAATATACCTGTACTATATACAACCTACAATATATATTGTATATTGCATTGTATATATTGTATATATATATAAATATACAATACACCTGTACCAATCATTGGTTTTATTCTATGCAGACAGGACAGGGTTAAACTGTGCCGACTTGCTCTCAGCTCGGGCCTGCTCTTAACTCAGGGCCACAGATATACAGGTCACATACATAGCTCCAATCATACACAACAAACACAAGAACACTCGTTGACTTGTGGCACTTAACATGTGTTTACACATAACGTGTTTCTATTCCATTGTCCAGGAAGAATCTACAGACATTCCCCATAATCATATATAAGATCAGGATGTCATACTACCCAGTGTCACTTAGTTGGCTGTGACACTTTACACCCCCTCTGTCATCCTGGTCGGTCATTTTCCATTGTCTTAATAGCGTCTGTACTGGGGGACGAGATGGCGATTGTGGGGTCACGTGGCGGTGACTCTCCACACCCCCTCTGCCATCTTGGTACCTTGTTACCCTGGTAGCCGGCGGGAAGACTTGCATCTGTTGTTCCCTGGCTGGACGGCTCGACAGGATAGGGGTCACGTTGTTGCTTGGTATCCGGCGGGAAGACTTGCATCTGTTGTTCCCGGCCGATGCACCCAGGTTGTTGTCGTCTTGGTCATCTTGGGGTCACCCCCTCTGACCTCTTGGATCTCTCCCATAGTTTGAGGTAGGTTGAATTGTCACTTCTCGGGCGACCCCACGGGTCCCCGAGAATTGTAGCAGCATTCCTTTATTGAAGGGTGGTTGGCCTGGTCGTGTGACCCTGTCCGTAGGCCTCGCAGGACATCACAGATACAGTCCACAGAGGACTCATTTCTTTTCTCTCTTTCAGGTCCATTCAGGGCTCTCGTCGCCCTGTAACCTGGGTCCAGGCCGATGTCTCTCTGTCCGGTCTAGGAGGTCTGGGAGGTCTGGGAGGTCTGGGAGGTCTGGGAGGTCTAGATGAGGACCTTGAGGATGCTCTGGAGCTTGACCTATCCCGGTCTTCCTCCATTTCCGAGTTCTGACCTGAGTCTGAGTCAGTATATTCCTTCTTGCCATTCGCTGCGTCGTCCACTGACTCCGGGGGACAGCCCCCCCCGTCTAAGAGTGTGGCACTGGTTCAGGTTTTGTCCCTTTTACCAGCGCACCTTTACCAGCGCACATTGTTCACAGGCCTTTCGGACTGTTATCGCTCTTTGTTTGGCTTTAGGTATGAGAATGTTGTTAGTTCTCAGGTATACCAACATCCTCTTACTTCCGGCATGTCCAAGGTTATCATATACCTGTCTGATCATGTGAGTAGCCTCGTCCTGTTAGCAATGGCTAGTTAGCCTGCTATTCGCTCCTATTCGCAATGGCTATTTCAGCCTGCTCGCAATGGCTATTTCAGCCTGCTATTCACAAAGTAGAGTTTTTTTCTACTTAAGTTCTGACTTTAAGTAAGCATTTAGTTACTTCAAGTTCAAGTGACTTTAGGGCTCCCTAGCCCTGTTCGTCGCGAGTAAACGCCACTTCAAGTGGTTTCTTATGAACCCTCTCTTGTTCCTGATCGATTTTTTACCTCTTAGGCTGTCTGCTGCGCTTTGCAGACCTCTACGTCACTCATTGTTCCAGATCTCGAGCACTTAGGAGGAGTCTTGGTTGGAGAGGATTGCTTGCTGATAAGATCACACTTGAGTAAGGTTTTAACTCAAATCTGTAATAAATTTTACTCCAGAGGCCCCTGACCGCAGTTATTTCAGTTCATATTCTTTCGGCTTTTGATACCTATTCAATTAGCATAAAGCCCAACTCACGGATGTTCTAAGCCCCAGAACCTCCAATCCGTTTTGACAGACCTATAAACCAGTGACTCGGCCGCCCAAGCACTACAGCGTCCTGTATGCTGAAGCTTCCGAGTCCCCACAAATCTGATAGGCCCCCGTCGGATATAGAGACCCTGATGCTCGCTCTGTCCCCCCGCGTCAAGGTGCTAAGCTTGATGAGAGTTTGCAGAGTCTCAATTTTTATCCATAGGCGCTGGTGAGTGTACATCCCACGCAGCTGATATGGTCGGTACAGGTGCTAACCTACCAGATGGTAGCTGTCAGGAAATCCCCTTTGCATGAAATGGATTACAAATTCTTTCGTCCTCTTTACTCTGGTTTAGAGAAAAGACGGACATCTTTACAGTATTTGTGTTGAGAAAGCATTTTGACTTGGTCATACAGCATGCATTCCGTCCGTAACTGGTCTCGGGACCATGCTGCGCATTTGGCTGCAAGACGGTTACCCCCTGGTACACCTATGAATAGCTTTTCAAGCAGTAAGCCTGATCTTTGCCTAGGTGTTCCACGTATGACTGATTCTGCTGCAACAGTGAGAGACAAGCTCCCGTCTCGCACCTGTGGGATTAGTTTCTCCACCATATTTTCCCCTGGATCTTGACCGGGGATTCTTACTTCCATTTCCATCATTTGGGCCATTGAAGCCCCTTCGGGGACCTCCAGTCCTTTGAGGTGTCTCAAAATGCGAGCGGCCTCCGGGTCATCATAGAGAGGTGACCCATGGAAAATCTGAGCACACTTATGGATATAAGCAGCCTGGGTCTCCCCCCGAAGCATTTCTGGGGCTAGTTTTTTGAGCACTTGGGTTTTGCTTAACAATTCTTGTGCTTTGTTGCTTTCTCCATATTGGGTGCTGTCATGCAGACTCCTGCCTGTATGTGAACTCTTTCCTCTCGGTCGGTAAATGTCTCCGGGAGATTGGGCTAATATCCCCTGTTTCCTTTCCTTCCAAGTCTCCTTCACTCTCTTCGGAGACGTCCTCCAATCCTGAGCTCCAGGTCAAGCCCGAGGGTGACTGAAAGGTGGTGCCTTTCAGAGTAGGCCCCTTGCCTATAGGTCTCAGTTTGACCGGTTTCGCTCTCTTGTTTCGAGGTCTAGGAGGTTCGCCCCTCGGGTACCGAACTCTCTCCCTAGATCTTGATCGAGATGAAGACCTGGAGGATGCTCTGGAGCTTGACCTATCCCGGTCTCCCTCCATTCCTGAGTCCTGATCTCGATCAGTATACTCCTGTTCACTACTTGCTGGGTCGTCCCCTGACTCCGGGGGACGGCCTAGAAGTCTATGGATACTCCTGGCCTGAGATTGCGCAGGTTCCGCCTTTTCAGGTTCGAACTGTACTGTCGGTCTCCTGGGTGTGGATGATCTCCCTCTCTCCGCTGCTCGGGAGGAGTTCTGGGAGTTGGACCTTTCTTTCCTCGGTACGGGTCCCGACCCCTTAGGGTTCTGAGGGGGAGTGAGAGGTACCAATGCAGGCTCATCGTCCTCGTCTTCCTCACCCTCCCCGGCTCTATCCACGGCCAGGGTTATTGCCTCATGGTCCCTAGGTTCCACCATGAGACGGATCTCCGTGTGCCCTGCACTCCTTAGGCTTGAGATCGCGCTGATTACGGCTTTCCCCAACCATATGCCTCTTTGGCCATATCCTCAAGACCTGCCCCACATCAGGTTTATGGCTAGTCGGTAGGGCATGTCCTTAGTACCATGGCCAGCATAGATTTCCCTTTTCTGCAGTAGTTCCTTTATACGGGATACCAGTCTGTCCCAGTTTATGTGTGAGGACTTTATCTCCTTGTATTGGTCTTGGCTTAGTGTCACATGGACAATTTTCTCCGCGTGAAACACCTCATAATCACACTCTGTGATTACTGCCTTGCCTGGTTTCAGGGGCTTTTTGGTCCTTTTTTCCATTACCTGTTTCCTCAGGTTCCGGTAGTAAGAGCCTCCTGCCGTTACCATGCTTGTTTCCCATCTACCATAGTTCGTCAATGACGGTCCAGTGAAGGTGAGGATTGACCATGGTGTATCAGAGTTATCGGTCCAGACTGGGTAGTTAGTGACTGTTATGTTTGGTGATTGTCTGTGAGACCTTGTAGATGTCACTCTCACCCCTGAGTGTTCACCACGGGGAGATATATAGGTTGCTCTCGCTTGCCTCACTTCCTCGTGAACACGTGGTCCTGGGCTTATGCACTGCAGGGAGTGATCTCGCCCTGGTGTGGTTGATCCCCCCAGTGTCGGGAGGTGTCCCCTGAGTGTATATTCTCCCATTTCGTGTCCAGAGGGGGCTCTCATTGAGGGCGGAGCCCTCTTATCCATATACATGGAAGTGGGAGCAGGCAGTGTTCGGCCTGTTTCCTCATATATCCTTCCTTGTCCTGACCGGGGCCACGTAATTTGAGCCCTCTGGTCTGAGTGACTCACTGCTTCCCTTGGTGTTCCCGAGGGACAGACTGTCCGGTTTCTGTACGCCAGCTCCTCCTGAGCTAGCGTCTCTAGCATCTGTTGTGCTAGCGTCTTCCGTGCTAGCATTTCTTGTGCTAGCTTCTCTTGAGCTAGCATCAGCTGCGTCAGCTCCTCCTGAGCTAGCGTCTCTTGTACTAGCATCTGCTGTGCTAGCGTCTTCCGTGCTAGCATCTGTTGTGCTAGCTTCTCTTGAGCTAGCATCAGATGTGCTAGCATCTGTTGTGCTAGCTCCTCTTGAGCTAGCGTCTGATGTGCTAGCATCTGTTGTGCTAGCTTCTCTTGAGCTAACTCCTTCTGTGCCATCTTCTTCTGAGCTAGCGTCTGCTGTGCTAGCTTTTCTTGTGCTAGCTTCTCTTGAGCTAGCGTTGGTTGCTAGCTCCGGCTATTTAGCCTGCTGTTAGCTCCTGGCTTTGTTAGCCTGTGGTGAGCTAGGTAGCTTGTGGCTAGTTAGCCTGCAGTCCTGTGAACGGCCGTTTTGGCTGCGTGTCACGTAGCTTTGGGCTAGGTAGCCATCCAGTTAGCATTCCTGTGAACGGCCGTTTTGGCTGCGTGTCACGTAGCTTTGGGCTAGGTAGCCATCCAGTTAGCATTCCTGTGAACGGCCGTTTTGGCTGCGTGTCACGTAGCTTTGGGCTAGGTAGCCATCCAGTTAGCATTCCTGTGAACGGCCGTTTTGGCTGCGTGTCACGTAGCTTTGGGCTAGGTAGCCATCCAGTTAGCATTCCTGTGAACGGCCGTTTTGGCTGCGTGTCACGTAGCTTTGGGCTAGGTAGCCATCCAGTTAGCATTCCTGTGAACGGCCGTTTTGGCTGCGTGTCACGTAGCTTTGGGCTAGGTAGCCATCCAGTTAGCATTCCTGTGAACGGCCGTTTTGGCTGCGTGTCACGTAGCTTTGGGCTAGGTAGCCATCCAGTTAGCATTCCTGTGAACGGCCGTTTTGGCTGCGTGTCACGTAGCTTTGGGCTAGGTAGCCATCCAGTTAGCATTCCTGTGAACGGCCGTTTTGGCTGCGTGTCACGTAGCTTTGGGCTAGGTAGCCATCCAGTTAGCATTCCTGTGAACGGCCGTTTTGGCTGCGTGTCACGTAGCTTTGGGCTAGGTAGCCATCCAGTTAGCATTCCTGTGAACGGCCGTTTTGGCTGCGTGTCACGTAGCTTTGGGCTAGGTAGCCATCCAGTTAGCATTCCTGTGAACGGCCGTTTTGGCTGCGTGTCACGTAGCTTTGGGCTAGGTAGCCATCCAGTTAGCATTCCTGTGAACGGCCGTTTTGGCTGCGTGTCACGTAGCTTTGGGCTAGGTAGCCATCCAGTTAGCATTCCTGTGAACGGCCGTTTTGGCTGCGTGTCACGTAGCTTCGGGCCAGGTAGCCATCCAGTTAGCACCAGCTTATTAGCCGGCGCTGCCAGCCTGTATGGCTGCGCTGATGTCTCTCTAAACTGCCAGACATTTTAGAGAGAGGGTTTTCTTTACTTTTTTTTTTCTTTAATCCAATTTTGCGGCCTCAACCGCTCCACCAGCAATGCCCCCACTATGCAGATGCCTTTAATTTGCCACTGCTTTCCACCGAGGGCCATACAGATCAATATCCTTTGACTGGTGTATTCTAAAGCTCTGTTCTCCGTTTTTTCAATATTTCTAGTTTATTTTATTTTGGCTGTTATCTTACCGATCTCAGCCCTAACCCAAGGGACGCCATGAAAAGCTACAGGTCGCCTCTATATATCTCAATCAAGTACTCGAGATATAAACCCGCGGCCGCTCGATATCCCCCGGCGAGGTGCTAAACTCGCCAAGTTCTCGAGTCAATTACTATTTCTGTCTAGATTACTTCAAGTCACTGGTCTAGTTATATCCAGTTGATATGAAATGTAATCATGAAGAGTTGTTAATCTCTTCTTGTTTGAAATAAACCGAATGTATTGTCTAGGAGAACTCTTATATGCCTATAATAAACATATTATATTATTATTATTACAATCATCATCATTATCATTTTACGAAAGGACTTGTAATACTGCTCATTTGAAAGCTCGGTTGTATTACTACTTTGTTAATAAGTATTACCACTGTACTAACACGTAATCATTGTTTGCACGCCCCAGCCCCTCCTGTCCTCCTCCTCCTCCGTCAGCGGAACCGACCGTCTAACCCTGCAGTGATTCAGACGGTCGAGGTCCCACATAAGACAGAGTCCGTCTGGACACAGAGACACCGGAACCCGCAAACAACACACATCTCCATGCATAGTATTTCTACAGTACATAGCATATACATATATATATATATCTTTTAGCTGAAAAGCATTAACCAGTCAATTGATTCAATCTGTAGTACATGCTGCCAGTACAAATAGTCACCTTCAGAGGAAATCAGGGCGCGGCTGGTATTTGCTGGCATTGCTAGCAGGAATCAGTCCAAGAACTCAATGGATTATAAAAAGTCATTTTTATTTCAATGAAGTTACAGAAAAAGACTGTATTGGAAATATCCATTACAGTTTAAAAGATTATATAAAACAAAACATGTCATCTCTTAATCTCGGCTTGTGCCTGCCAAAGCCAAAACCTGCATCTTGTCTTCCAAAGTAACACAATGGTAAAATCTTCAAAATCTGCCTGAGAGGAAGTGAGTTAGCCTTTATAAAGGAATTCAACATCTCTTTGTCATTGGTTCAGATACAGTGATGCAATTTTACTAGCCAGTCAACGCACAATACGTAGGGACTAGCTCTCCTCCCATCCTACTCCACTGGGCCGTAACTTGAAAAGTAATTGTAACATTTTTGCTGGAACAGAGCATGTCTGTTCTGCTTCCTCACTGTAAGGGTTAACTTCCTGACTCCCCTTCTTCCTCCATGGGCCTCTGTCGTTCTGAGACGAGGACGAGGCAGACTGCCGTAATATATCTTACCTAGCCCAACACATACTTCAGATATATACAGATACACTGATTGATCACACATCATATATGTATTTTGTAGTTTAAAGTATAATATGTATGTATATTTTTGTATTATAATGTATAAAGGGTTAACTCTTGTAGGCAGAGATTCACTCCTCCCTTTGTCTCTGCTGTGGAAAGTCCCTTCTGGAGCAGAGAGGCCCCCGTACATTCCTCTGGGCTGTAGTCATTATTGAGAGGGAATAACTGGCCTGTGTTCCTACAATACACAATATACCTGTACTATATACAACCTACAATATATATTGTATATTTCATTGTATATATTGTATATATATATAAATATACAATACACCTGTACCAATCATTGGTTTTATTCTATGCAGACAGGACAGGGTTAAACTGTGCCGACTTGCTCTCAGCTCGGGCCTGCTCTTAACTCAGGGCCACAGATATACAGGTCACATACATAGCTCCAATCATACACAACAAACACAAGAACACTATACAAAGTGTCACTCGTTGACTTGTGGCACTTAACATGTGTTTACACATAACGTGTTTCTATTCCATTGTCCAGGAAGAATCTACAGACATTCCCCATAATCATATATAAGATCAGGATGTCATACTACCCAGTGTCACTTAGTTGGCTGTGACACTTTACAGCTTTACTTTATATATGTTATGATGAATTGAAAATGGGGGACCCTGATGTAAACAAGACGAAAGTCTTTCTCTGGTCTGCATCCCCTTAACAATTGTGTGTATTGAGCTGTACTGTACTGAACCATTCTGCAATCTGTTAATAAAGTTTTCAATCAATCAATCAATCTCGTAAGCTACGTCATCCCCCGCTAAGAGTCATGGGAGATGTAGTAAGTACAACAGTCCTTCCATGTAGGCTAGAACGCCGTGAATTATGACTCGGTAGTCACGACAGTAACATCAGTCTGCTCTTGCTATTCTCCCTCTCGTGTGTGTGTGTCTTTATGCAGATCTTTATGCAGTTTTAAAGCACCTTGGCTTTGTTCTGAATGCACTTTGTTGTAGTTATCCTAGAGAGAAAAGAAAATGCCCTTGACTTGAATGCACATTTTGTTGTATGCAAAGAGAAAATGTTTAAATTGTACAATATTTCAGCAGTCAGTCTGGAATTAATGTATGCATTCAAAAGTGCTGAATAAATGTTTTATGGACCCATAATAGTGATTATTAATATTATTTAATTAAAGTTTTGCCATAATCATGTCTTTTGCCATAATTAGGTAGTAATTAGGTAAAAAGAAAAAAACATATGTATATATTTATATTAATCATATTCGGCATTCGGTTTTCGGCCAAGAATTTCCCATTCGTTGCATCCCTAATAATACATTATTTATTTATTAAGTTTTGATTTTATTTTTTTACAACTGGGATAGAGATAGATTACATTTTTGAGACTAAAGTACCGAAAAAAGGTACCGTTGGGTACCGGTATCGATTCACAGGTACCGGTACCCTAGGGGTGGACGGTATACGTTATAAACGGTATGGATTTTGACTATACCTTGTGACCGGTATGAGCAGCTAAGTCACAGCAGTAGCAATGACGTTAACGTTACTTGACGATTCACTCTGCGTTTGCAGTGGTCGTTGCATAGTGTTTAATTGTACTGAGTTTTTCTCCACTTGTTCACGGACCTTACCATATAGTTTTGGCATTTCAATTTGGCTAAGGAGTCTGATAGCCCCGTTGCTGTGCTAAAGCAAGTCTCCTAATGTTAGCCGCTAAGCTAACTCACGTTAGCCACTAAGCTAAAGTTCTAACGTGACTCTGTGGCACCAGTTCCATTAGTGATGAAAGGGGGGGGGGGGTATATTGACGAGGCTTGAAAACAGAGGTTCAAAGATAACTTAACATTTATTTGGCTATTCATTCCTTTTATATCGCTTTATCGATCGGGCTGGTCTCGTTTCCAGCTCTGTGTGTTGACAATGACATCCTGGTGTGACATCATCACCTACGGCATCTTAGGAAGCTCAAACCTCAAACTCAAACCTGTTACATCACGCTCTCTCTCTCTCTCTACGTTGTCAAACATGTACACTAAAGTTATGTTGGAGTTGTATTGTGTCTGAGTTGTTTGAGGGAAAGAAACCTCCTGTCCTGCAGTAGTTTTTATTTTCCCTTTGTGCCGCTTGATTTGATTGTATTTCATGAAAAAAGTTTTTCAGAGATGGAAGTAACTTGAGAAAAGGTTTTGCATTTTTCTATTGCAGTTTTAAAATACCTCTGTACTATGTGAAATATGTCCTAGTAATACAAGAGTACAGCAATAACTGCCATACCAGTGTTTTACCCCTTCAGAAGCATTTATATAGACATTTTAAGATAAATTAATATACCGTGATATATACCTAGGGGTGGGAATCGCCAGAGACCTCACGATACAATACTATCGCGATACTTGCGTCACAATACGATAGTATCGCGATACTAAATATATCGCGATACGCTGAGTATTGCATATTTTTTTTATTTTGATCACATTTAATTTATTCGCTTTTTTCAACTGCAAAGTACAACTTTGTCAACATGTTTTATCTAATAAAATAAAGTTCAGTCTGTTCATCTCACTTCAATCATTTTTATTGCAGAACATGGTATTTTCTCAAGCAGACAGATGTCAACACTGTAATCTGTGTTGCATGTACCTGACAAACTGAACTGTTTGTATTACAGTCATATTCCAACTGAACTGAATGTGTGTGTGTGTGTGTGTGTGTGGACTACTGTACTATTACAGGTATTGAAATGAACAATGCAACTTCCTTATACAAAAAAAGAAAGAAAAAAAGATGAATAATTAAATATCGATACTTGGCGTCCCTGTATCGATACAGTATCGCCACGCAAAGTATCGCTATACTACTACGTATCAATTCCCCCCCCCACCCCTATATATACCATTATCGTCTATGCTTCAAATTATACCGTGATATACATTTTAAACCATACCGTCCAGCCCTACGGTACCGGTATCGGTTCAAATGTGAAAGGTACCCATCCCTAACATGTAGTTGTGTGTACATGTACAGTATTGGAGGTGTACATGTACACTTGTTATTTTATAGCCCTATATAATAAAAACTCCAAACCTTTGTCCAACATCTCATCAAGCAGAATCAGCAGGAACATTGTCCTTCTTCTCCACCATGCACTGCTGCTGGGATGTTAGTGGAGGAGGATGCTTTATGACAACGTGGTAATGGATCAGACCACCTGTAGTCGATACTGATCACATGTAGCTAGTATCGGCCTGATAGCGGTATTTGGTATAGGATCTGTGCATCCCTATATATTGGTTCAGCATGTTGTTACTTTCCTGTTAAGAGTGTAGTGTGAAATAGTGGCCTGGCCGCGTGTATGCCTTCTACAACGCTGTTCGGTTTCCGCGTTGCCGTTTTGCGCTCTGATTGGCAGAGCGTGCGCATGCGCATGAGCCGCGACAAGCTCCTCAGAAAGGCAGGAATAATAAGCTCCGTTTAAGCAATTTATACAAATGGAAGTATTGATTTCGCCGTAACGAATCATTAAAAAAATATACCGTTAACTGGAATATGTTGTGCCTTTACACATATTTTGGATTATGTAATTGGTTTGTCATGACAAACTAATAAAAGATCGCGAATTAACCGCTGGCTACAACAACACACAGTAACCCACAGTGTAAACAATGATTCATGTAGTTACTGTGTGTTGTTGTAGCCAGCGGTTAATTTGCGATCTTTTATTGGTTTGTCATGACAAACCAATTACATAATCCAAAATATGTGTAAAGGCACAACATATTCCAGTTAACGGTATATTTTTTTAATGATTCGTTACGGCGAAATCAATACTTCCATTTGTATAAATTGCTTAAACGGAGCTTATTATTCCTGCCTTTCTGAGGAGCTTGTCGCGGCTCATGCCCATGCGCGCGCTCGGCCAATCAGAGCGCAAAACGGCAACGCGGAAACCGAACAGCGTTGTAGAAGGCATACACGCGGCCTGTCCCTTTGTTACTTTCAAAAGCAATGTTTACAACAAATTACATTTAAATGATTGTATGCCCTTCTTTCTAGACTCCATGGCCTTACAGCTGTGTATCTGTGAAGAGGAGGTTCCCCCTGAGCAGCAGGAGAGGAGCCCCAGTCTGGACCAGGAGGAGCCAGAGCCCCTACAGATTAAAGAGGAACAGGAGGAACTCTGGAGCAGTCAGGAGGGAGAGCAGCTTCAAGGTCTGGAGGAGGCTGATATCATCAAGTTCACTTTCAACCCTGTCCCTGTGAAGAGTGAAGATGATGAAGAGAAACTTCAGACCTCACTGCTCAGCCAAACCCAGGACCCAGAGCTCCTACAGATCAAAGAGGAACAGGAGGAACTGTGTCGAGGTCTAGAGGAGGCTGATTGCTCCAAGATTACCTTACAACCTATGAAATGTAAAAATGAAGGTGAGAACACTCTGTCCTCACAACTCAGCCAAACCCAGGACCCAGAGTCCCTACAGATTAAAGAGGAACAGGAGGAACTGTGTCAAGATCTAGAGGAGGCTGATTGCTCCAAGATTACCTTACAACCTATGAAATGTGAAAATGAAGGTGAGAACACTCTGTCCTCACAACTCAGCCAAAACCGGGACCCAGAGCAGATTAAAGATGAACTAGATCAAGGGCTGGAGGAAGCTGATCTCTCCAAGATCACAGTTAACCCAGTGAAATGTGAAGATGGTCAAGAGAACGCTCTGTCCTTCCAGCCTCTTCAAACCCAGAGGGAGAAAAACAGAGAAGCATACTCTTTACCCAGCACCTCAACTGAACACATGAAAACAGAACCTGAAGGAGAGGACTGTGGAGTAGCGGAACTAACCAGTAACTTAGATCCAGCTGGTGATTTAGAACCAACTAGAGATAGCCAGCCTCTCTCTTCAGACTGTTCTCTAACTGAGACTGATGACAGTGATGATGACAGTTCTGGAGCTGAGACTGATGACAGAGATGAATGGAAGGAGAGTGGAGGTCCAGGTTTGATGGCACTAAAACAAAAGAAGACACAGAAAATACAAACGTTGTCTAACAGGCCTGGGTTCAGCAAGAAGAGAGATCTGAAGATACACATAAGAAATCATACCGGAGTGAAACCAATTGGTTGTTCAGTTTGTGGGAAAGGGTTCAGTCAGGAAATAAATCTGAAGAAACACATGAGAACTCATACTGGAGAGAAACCATTTAGTTGTTCAGTTTGTGGGAAAGGGTTCAGGTATACAGAAAGTCTGAAGACACACATGGTAATTCATACTGGAGAGAAGCCATTTAGTTGTTCAGTTTGTGGGAAAGGCTTCAGTACGAAGGGATATCTGAAGAAACACATGATAATTCATACTGGAGAGAAACCATTTAGTTGTTCAATTTGTGGGAAAGGGTTCTGTAGGAAGGGAGATCTGAAGACACACATGCAAATTCATACTGGAGAGAAACCATTTGTTTGTTCAGTTTGTGGGAAAGGGTTCAGTACGAAGGGATATGTGAAGATACACATGATAACATGTATGAAGATACACACAAGAGTTCATACAAGAGAGAAACCATTTAGTTGTACAGTTTGTGGGAAAGGGTTCAGTCAGCAAACGAGTCTGGAGAAACACATGAGAACTCACACTGGAGAGAAACCATTTAGTTGTTCATTTTGTGGCAAAGTGTTCAGTCAGCAATCAAATCTGAATAAACACATGAGAACTCATACTGGAGAGAAACCATTTAGTTGTTCAGTTTGTGGGAAAGGGTTCAGGTATACAGAAAGTCTAAAGATACACATGAGAACTCACACTGGAGAGAAACCATTTAGCTGTTCAGTTTGTGGGAAAGGGTTCAGGCATAAAGAAAGTCTAACGACACACATGAGAACTCACACTGGAGAGAAGCCATTTAGTTGTTCAGTTTGTGAGAACGTGTTCAGTACGAAGGCACATCTGAAGAGACACATGATAACTCATACTGGAGAGAAACCATTTAGTTGTTCAGTTTGTGGGAAAGGGTTCAGTCAGCAAACAAATCTGAAGACACACATGAGAACTCATAATGGAGAGAAATCATTTAATTGTTCAGTTTGTGGGAAAGGGTTCAATGATAAAGGAAATATGAAGAAACACACTAGAACTCATACAGGAAAGAAAACATTTAGTTGTTCCGTTTAAGCTGAGAGTAGACTTGAAAAGAATAAAGAGAACAGGTCCCCAAACACAGTTTGCAGTATATTAAATAGAAACCCCATGTACTTTTTTAGAAGAGGAAAACAGACACGCATGCGAGATGGGCGACACACAGGAACACTCACACACACAGATGAAATGTCTCTCTGCACTTTTCCCATCCCGTCGTCCTTCCCCCCAAGGGCAGCCGGGAGCAGACATGGGCTGTTTTATGGGCCGTGCCCGGGGACCAATCAAAGTGCTCCTGTCCATCTTCGTCAGGGACGCAACAGCGTTAGCGATCTGTTCTGTGTGTTTTTCCTTTGGCTTTATCTTATCTGGAGGGGAAACCCTTGCGAGCACAGGGACAACATGCAAACTCCACACAGAAAGGCCCGGGAGATACCCCACCTGGGTACCTGGCAATGCGGCAACCTGGTCCCCAAGCGGGAATCGAACCCAGGACCACCGAGCTGCCCAAAATGTTTGTTCCCATACTAAGTAGTATACTCAACAGGAACCCCATGTACTTATACTAAGTAGTATACTCAACAGGAACCCCATGTACATATACTAAGTAGTATACACAATAGCCATGTACATACTAAGCAGTATACTCAACAGGAACCCCATGTACTTATACTAAGTAGTATATCCAATAGGAATCCTTAGGACTTATTTTTGTTTTGTGACTGATTTCTTCATTCATATCAAACAACGATTCTGTACCTTTTTTGATTTAGTCAATAAAATATATTTTATATGCTTGTTTTGACTCTTTCATTATGAGTGTTATAATTTAAAATGCTGTGTAACCATTTGGACATGATATTTTACTTAAGTTAAAAGTAGAATACTCTACAGAAAATAGTTGCTAAATTAAACAAAAAGGTCTATTGACATTAATGTTGAGTTTTTCAAATTATTTTGGCACAAACCCGGTGCCATTTAGCTCCATTGTATTGGAGTGACAGCGGACATCTCTACTGCAGATATGTCGTGCCCTAGTGGGCTTCGCTCATAAGTAGTTCAAGGTAGCAGTCAGAAGACTGAGGTGTGACAGCAACAGTGTATTCCTTCAATAACTGGTGGCGCCAGAGAGCATCTGACAACCTCAGAGCCTGTTTCACCACAGAACTGGTGTTTCAAGTTTCAAGTTTCTTTAATAGTTGTCATACAGAAGTACAGAATACTTTTGTACAAAATGCTTCTTACTGTTGCGCTCCAGAGACTGTGCATGACAAGATAAGTATGAGATAAAGACATAGTAAAAATTAGAAGTAAAAAAAGAGGTCACAGTGTTCAGTTTAGACATATGTACAATGTTCGTAGACGTAGTTACCATACAATATACAATACTGTGCAGTGTACTAATATACAATACTATATAGTGCAAGGCATAAATGGACGAGGTGCAGTTTAGGTACAATTCACAGTAGGTGTACGAGTTGTAGTGCAAATCCTTTATCAATAAATATAAAGTGTAAGTGTGTTTGTGTGATCTAAAGTGTGGAGAGTGGGTGCTGCAGTGTGTTGTTTGTTTGAGTGAGTGTGTGCGTGTGGGTGTGTGTGCTGTGTGCATTTGATGGTTGTTGCATAGTGATTATTGTTCGTTTAGCGATTATTTTTCGTTTAGCAGCCTGATGGCCTGGGGATAGAAGCTCCTTCTGAGTCTTTCTGTGCTCGCCATAAGACTCCGGTATCGCTTGCCTGACGGCAGCAGTTCAAAGAGGCAGTTGTTCGGGTGGCTCGAGTCCTTAATAATTCTCTTAGCCTTCCCCTTGCACCGCTTGTTGTAAATGTTCTGGAGGGTGGGAAGCCCCCCTCTAATTGTGCGTTCGGCTGAACGTGTCACTCTTTGTAGTCTGCTACGGTCTTGTGCAGTGCTATTCCCAAACCAGGAGGTGATGTTGCCGGTCAGGATGCTCTCTATTGTACATGAGTAGAAGTTCCTAAGGATCTTCTGACTGACTTGGAACTTCCTTAGGCGCCTGAGGAAGTAGAGGCGTTGTCGTGCCTTCTTCACAACACTGTCAATGTGTGTGGTCCATGTCAAGTCCTCGGATATGTGGGCTCCGAGGTACTTGAAACTGTTCACTCTCTCAACTGGTGCCCCGTCGATGCTGAGGGGGCTGTAGTCCTTGACCCCCGACCTCCTGAAGTCCACAATCATCTCTTTTGTTTTGCTGACGTTCAGGGAGAGGCAGTTCTCCTGACACCACTGTGACAGGTTCTCTACCTCTTCCAGGTAGGCCCTTTCGTCGTTGGCAGAGATCAGGCCCACCACTACTGTGTCATCAGCAAATTTGATGATGGTGTTGTTGTTCCGCTGTGCTACGCAGTCATGTGTGTACAGGGAGTAGAGGAGGGGGCTCAGAACACAGCCCTGGGGGGCCCCTATGTTGAGCGTGATGGATGAGGAGGTGCAGTTGCCGGCTCTTACCACCTGGGGTCTGCCCGTCAGGAAGTCCAGGACCCACTGGCACAGGTCATAGTTCAAGCCCAGGTCCCTGAGCTTGGCTATGAGTTTGGAGGGGACTATGGTATTGAATGCTGAGCTGTAGTCGATGAACAGCATTCTCACATAGTTCCCCTGCCTCTTGTCCAGATGTGATGCTGCTGTGTGCAGCACATGGGCTATGGCGTCCTCCGTGGACCTGTTGGGGCGATATGCAAATTGCAGAGGGTCCAGGTTGATGGGGAGGGAGGAACAGATGTAGCCCTTCACTAGCTTCTCAAAGCACTTCATGGCTATGGAGGTGAGGGCTACAGGGCGGTAGTCGTTGAGGCAAGCGGGCGTAGATTTTTTGGGTACAGGGATGATGGTGGACTTCTTCAGACAGGTGGGGATGACGGCCTGTTCCAAGGACAGGTTGAAGATGTCAGTGAATACCGGGGCCAGTTGGTCGGCACAGACTTTTAGGACGCGGCCGGGGATGCCGTCCGGTCCTGCTGTCTTCCTGATATCCACTTTTTTAAAGATCCGTCTCACCTCATGCTCTGTTACCCTGAACACTGAGTCTCCATCAGCAGACCCCCCCCCCCCCCCCCATTGCCGTGGTTTGTAGGCTGGTGTTGTTATTCACAGCCTCAAACCTCGCATAGAAGGAGTTGAGATCATTTGCTAAGGAGATGTCACTGTTCAGTTTGAGGGGGGTTCCTTTGTAGTCTGTCATTGTTCTGAGGCCCTGCCACATGCCTCTAGAGTCAGCCTGTTCAAACTGAAGTTCAACTTTATCCCTGTAACGCCGTTTTGCCTCTATTACTGCTCTCCTGACGTTGTATCTTGCCATCTTGTGTTCTTCCATGTTGCCTGTCACCAGCCCGGTGTTGTATGCTGTTGTGCGCACTTTCAGAGCCTCACGGACGGATTTGTCTACCCAGGGCTTTTGATTTGGGTAGATATTAATTTTGGTGGTGGGGATTATTACTTCTACCTGAGTACAGATAGATAATATTGGCTGTGTTATCACGGAATACACTCCATTCTGTGCTTCCCAGCACTGCTTGGAGTGACTCCACTGACGTCACGGCCCAACGCTTAACCTCTCGCGAGACCACCGGCGTTCGCTTGAGACTCTGTTTGTACTTAGGCAAAAGAAAAATGGCGGCGTGATCGCTTTTACCGAATGGACTAAGAGCCTGTGACTTGTACCCATTCTTAAATTGCGAGTATACATGGTCTAATATGTTCTCGCCTCTGGTGGGACAGGTCACATGCTGATAGAAATTCGGCAGCACCGTTT
The DNA here is from genome assembly GCF_963971535.1 of Notolepis coatsorum. Lineage (NCBI taxonomy): Eukaryota > Metazoa > Chordata > Actinopteri > Aulopiformes > Paralepididae > Notolepis > Notolepis coatsorum. Next base: position 17,409,779 of record NC_140173.1, on the reverse strand, counting down.
TAAGACGCGCGCTGTTGAAATCCCCCAAGACCAAAATGGCAGCGTCAGCATTAGCTGCCTGGAGTTTGTTTACCTCGTCGTGAAGTTTTGAAAGTGCGACCCCAGTGTTCGCGTGTGGTGGAATGTACACTCCGATGAGGATGATGGACGTTAACTCTCTTGGGAGGAAGAAGGGTCGACATTTTATCGTGATAAACTCCAGGTCTGGGGAGCAGTGGTTAGACATTTCCTTTGTGTTGCCTAAATCGCACCACTCCTTGTTTATCATGAAGGCAATGCCGCCTCCTCTCGTCTTTAGTGACTCTAATGCCGTCCGGTCTTTGCGGAGAACGAAGAAATGGTCTGCCGGTTCTATTGCATGATTCGGGACATCTGGACTCAGCCAAGTTTCTGTGAAACAGAGGACGTTACAATCCCGAATGTCCCTCTGGAATTGGATCCTTGCTCTGATGTCGTCCAATTTGTTTCCTATCGATTGCACATTGGCCAACAATATGCTGGGCAATGTGGTTCTGTGTCGTTTGGACCTCAGTCTGTTCCGGACCCCGGCTCTCTTTCCTCGTCTTCGCGGCGGCTTCTGGTGGTCTTGTCCATGGCCGGCATAACAAAGGATCTCGGCGGGCCATTTCTGCTGTTCAGCGATCCGATCCAGAGAGCAATCCAAACGGTAAGTTTTTCTTAATCCAATGTCAATGATTGACTGACGGTCATACACATATAATGCACCAACAGTTGGTGCAAATAAAACTCCTAATACTATAAAAATTAACAAAATAAAGCACAGTCTCGTCGGAGCGATCAGAAAGGCAGCCATCAGAGCAGCGCCAGTTGTATTCACAACTGGTGGGTCACGTGCTTGAAGCTCTGATCCCAGGAAGACTTCAGTGTTCAATGTTGAAAGACGGACACATCACATTGGACCTGGACTTCAATTTTGTTTTAAAGAAATGGACTTCCATAATGTTATTACTGTATATATTATGTTGTATGTATCAATGTTGTAGAATGGCTGCAATATTATCATTTATTGATAATTGTTCCACGGTAACAATTAGCGATTGGAAATGTAGGAGCCAGAATAGTGATTGTGTTCATGAAGTTTTTATATTCATTTATTCTCATTTACATTATTTAATTGAAATAATGTACACTACATTAATTTGATTTTATATAAAGATTGTTTTGTTCATAATACCGATGGTATGGCTATATTATTAATTTGTGAGAAATCTCTTAATGTTGTGGGTTAAACCTATTAGCCCCTCCCCCTCTCCCCATAATATAAGGACCAGGAAGTGATTTCTTTATGTCAGTATGAGTTTAGAGACGTAACATAGGCAGAAGAATTCATTAAAATAATGGTTTAATTTAAAACAAGTGTCTCAAACGTCTTTCTCTGGTCTGCATACCCTTAACAATTGTGTGTATTGAGCCGTACTGTATTGTACCCATTCTTACTTACTTACTTTGTAACCATTCTGCAATCTGTTAAATAAAGTTTTCATTCATTCATTCATCATTCTCTGTTGCTACTTTACTGTTTGTTGGACTACCATTCCCCCACATAGAAATTAATGTTGGTTTAGTGCCTCTACACTATATATAATATAATAATTAGGTCGGTTCTGTCCACCTGTCTATCTCTGTCCGCAGCTAACCTCACAATAGAGCAGTTTTGGACAAGTATTTTAAGTTAATTCATTGCCATCATTTAAATGCATATTCAGTATGAAGTTACAGCTTTTGACCACACGAGGGCGATATTACACAGGTTTGCTGGTAATCAGCTCTCTGGCACCTGTTTACATACATGCCATAGTGAACCTATTGTCATTGATATACATTAAAATGATTTATGAATTAATTATTGACCATTGCAATAAGCCCCGCCCCTTTCATATCTCATGAACCGTTCATTGTACAGACTTGTGGGAGGGGTTAATGAGTGGTGGGGGCTTCCCCTGGAAGGTTGGTGGTACCGTTCAAAACGAGCGTAAAAGCTGTTCAGCTCATCCGGTAGGGAGGCAGCAATGTTAGCTGTGCTGTTGGGTTTCCTTTTAACACATTCTGCACCAGAGCTATATGGCGAATATAGGTCTAGATGGTCGCCGCTTTAATCAATGGGAGGACGGGGAGATTTGCGAGTGCTTAAAATATACCTTAAATTATGGCTATGGGTCTACTGGCCATCTGGCATACCGGGCATTTTCCCGGTGGGCCGACGCATCTTTGTGCAGTTATGATTTGATAGAAGAAAAAATTTATTATTATATATATATTTTTTTTTTATATATATTTTTTAGTTTGGTCAACAACCGGCCCACTACTAGGCTGGGACAGCGGCCCATTGGTACTGACTGACACTGGGCTGGCCCAATCACATCTCTTACTAAGCACCCCCCCACCAGTCGTGCAGGTACATGACTGAGAGGGGGGCTGGTACATGACTGCTGAGATGGGGCTGTGTTACATGACTGAGAGGGGGCTGGTACATGACTGCTGAGATGGGGCTGTGTTACATGACTGAGAGGGGGCTGGTACATGACTGCTGAGATGGGGCTGTGTTACATGACTGAGAGGGGGCTGGTACATGACTGCTGAGATGGGGCTGTGTTACATGACTGAGAGGGGGCTGGTACATGACTGCTGAGATGGGGCTGTGTTACATGACTGAGAGGGGGCTGGTAGATGACTGAGAGGGGGCTGGTACATGACTGAGAGGGGGCTGGTACATGACTGAGATGGGGCTGTGGTACATGACTAAGAGGGGGCTGTAATAATTCTTTTTCACACAAATAAAATCCACCCTATGCAGGTGGACCTATGTTTCCATATAAACTATATTGGCTGTTCTGTATAGTTTAATAGGAGCCTAATACTGCTCTTCTAATTTAAGGCTCACAATGACCTGTAACAATGAAATAGTACAGGCATATTATACATTTCCTGAATCCTTATGGTCCTGAGAGTGTTGTAGATTTAGTATTTTGTCTCCCTGTTGCTCCTAGATGACACAAGGCTAAAAGATAGTATATCATTTAGGCGAAAATCGTGTAAAACGTGTGTTGTTGACTATTCAAAGAGCTCCAGTGACCTCTATATTGGTCAGAAAGATTCACATCTTAGCTTGAATGAAAGATGACATAGTCCCCTTTAAAATGATACCAAACACAATATTGTGAAACATTGACAGATGTCCTCTACGTGAGTCTAAACAGGATATACGCCAGCATCTGAAATGCAATTTCCTGAGCGGGTGGGTATACTTCATGACTTGATATTTATGATAAAGCTACCACTCTGGAATGGCTATCATACCAAAATATCATCGGCGCTAACTCACAGTACGCGCTTGCATTACGCTGGTCGTCTAGGGCTTACTCTTCCGCCGTCAGTTCTCCTGTCGGGGCCGCCAGGATAGTCTCCTTCAGCCCCGTACCGTGCATGTAGCATAGCATGCGCTCTTCCCAGAGTTCATAGTTCTCTGCTTTTCCATTGAATGGGGGCCCTTTGTTCCTCCCTCTGGCCGCCACGCGTTCCAAGGTGGGGTTCTCCCCCTCGCCTCCGTTGTGTTCAGCGGGCGCCACGCGTTCTAAGATGGGGTTCTCCCCCTCGCCTCCGCCGTGCTCAGCATGCTCCGTCTCCCCCGGTGCCGCCTCCTCGGGGCTCCTGGTTGCTACCTTCCAGCGACTCCCGGCTGCTGTCTTCTGACTCTCCTGTGAGTCTTCTTGGCTTTCATGTTCTCCGTTGGTGGTAGGCGTAGCTTTAGCTCTCGTTGGCCTAGCGTCTAGCCGCGCGGTGCTCCCGGCGCTAACCTAGCCTATACTTCAGCTAAGCTTGCTACCCTTATTATTTCGCCCCGGCGTTATCTGGGCCCATAACCTGTTAGCTGAATTCGACTATAGGGTGACAATAATGTGGTCAAGAGGCATGGTTTCTATCTTGAGCCTTAACTGGCGTGGTTTATTTATTCACATGATAAGCAGCAGTTCTATAGGTCTTCTCTTACTGAGAGACATGGGGGAGAGAAAGAAGGGGGAGGAGACATCTACTTATATACTCGCCACATGGTGGTGTACCTGAGTGGCTGAGTGGCTCCGCCTAGAGCGCCCTCTAGTGGAAACAGATATATATATGCAGCTAGAGAGTTACTGGTGGAGACAGATATATATGCAGGTAAACAGTTACTAGTGTAAACAGCCATATATACAGTTAGACAGTTACTAACAATCCTACACAGAACCTCTGACTTCAACAGGGTGCTTTGGGATTTTTACCACGTATGGCTACAGAAGTGCCATATGTCGGCGTGGATGGAGAGAACGCTGAGGGCGGGGCTTGTGTTACAGTTTGCACACCCCCACCCTCCGTTTTTGGGTTTGGTACAGACTCTATTGTCAGAGTCCGCGGCAGTGACAGCTCTGGCCGAAGAGATTCGTTCTCTGGTGGCGAAGCAGGCCATCGTCGTGGTCCCATGGGAGGACGTGATGAGTGGCGTTTACTCCCGATATTTTCTGGTGCCCGAGAAATCGGGGGGGCCGGTGTCAGACCCATACTGGACCTGTCCCATGGAAGGTTCAGAATGTTTTTATTTTCTTTTTTTTCAAGACACACAGAACAAGACATCACAATACAGTAGACTTAATAATAGAGACACTAACAATAATAATGACAGTAAGAATAGCAAAGACATAACATAAACTATAATAGTACATTAACAGACATGACAAAAGACAAACAGCAAAGACATGGCTCAAATATTTTCACATGTTGTCAGGGGCGTAGCTGGGGGGGGGGGTAGTTTAGGATGATTCCAAGGGCCCAGCTCTTTTTTACTAGACATCACTCAGGTGTATTATTGATGCTCTCATTGATACTATGTTTGTTTCTGAAGTGTGTGTGTGTGTATGTGTGTGTGTGTGTGTGTGTGTGTGTGTGTGTGTGTGTGTGTGTGTGTGTGTGTGTGTGTGTGTGATATATAGAGAGAGGGGGGGGGGCTTTGGTAGACTATTGCATTGGTCCATTCATTGAAGATGAACGCAATGCGACATCCTTTACTAGGCTCACCCACCAACAGTGCAGGTGCTGAACTGCTGATCCGAATGTATAGGTAAAAAGCATATTATGCGTTTTCATCAATACAAAAATGGCCAAAAAAAATCCGCTTGCGCGCTTACACACGCTCGCATTCACTGGGGGCCTACAAATACATTCTTTCATGGGGCCCAGAATCTGGAGCTACACCCCTGACCCTGATGCAAACAAGACAAACGTCTTTCTCAGGTCTGCATCCCCTTAACAATTGTGTATATTGAGCCGTACTGTATTGTACCCATTCTGCAATCTGTTAAATAAAGTTTGCATTCATTCATTGTGGTCGTGGTATTCACTGACCTTGATTTGATTGATTGTATGTCATAAATGTCCTGATGAATTGAAAATGGGGGACCCCGATGTAAACAAAACTAAAGAATTTTTCTGGTCTGCATCCTCTTAGTATTGTACCCATTCTGCAATCTGTTAATACGTTTTCAATCAATCAATCAATCAATCAATAAGAAGGACAACCATAAGCATCCTTCCTCCAGAAATCAACCAATCCTGGGCACTCCCATACCATATGGAAAAAGGTACACAAGGCGTTTTTGTGTGCACAAAGCGCTTTTAGGTGATGGTATGGCTTTCTTTATGTAATATGCATGGAGTAAAGTATGTCCTATGTATAAAATCAAAATGGATGACTTGGTGGTTGGGAATTCTGGAGGATACCAAAATGTTTTGCCAGATTAATAGCCCATTTAGACTGCTGCTATTGAATGGTATATCCACACTGGCACACTATCAATGGGTAGAGGCTTTGAAGAAGTCTTTGCCAACATGGCGTAAACCATTGAGACCAGACCCCTGGGTCTGGTAAATATTGTGTGAAATGGATGGGTACCTAATTGACTATCCCAAGGTACACCATTGCTGTGCGCAATAGAAGCTAGAAGAAAGTGCCAGGTGAATTAAAGTGTTTCTGAATGTCTTGGAATGAGCAGAGACCCTCTACCCCAAACAAATCAGCAAGTGTAAGAACTCCCTTATTACACCACTGGGGGGCAGTATTGGACGCCTCCCAACTGGAGACCAGTGTTATCATGGGCGATTCATCCTTTGCAAGTCAAAACGCCCCCCCCCCCCCCCCCCCCCCCTCCTTCCACCAACTCACTGGACTGAAATATTTATATTTATTAATTTATTTGCACAAGCACTAAATGCACTTGGGACAATGATGGTATGTTATATTTTGGGACATTGGGACATTGATACTTTATTACTTTATAACTATATTACTATTATTATTGACATTATTATTTTGCACATGTTATATCTTATGTTGTATGCCAGTGGTGATGTTCCTAACAAATTTCGTTGTACCAACAATGACAAATAAAGATCTATTCTATTCTATTCTATTGAAGGTACAAATTTGGTGTCATTTTCCTGAGATTTTCTGCAAGACTGCGAACTGAGATTAGCTCAATAATGATGGAGCCAAATTAGTTTTTTGATTGTTTGATAGATATATTGGAATAGATTACATATTGTAATTGTAACCTATGAGGGCCGTACAGAATTTCCCTCTATATAGGGTGCCAGGACACCAATAGTACCATTGGAAGGTTGGTAGTCCAGATCCACCTTCACCTTTTTCCCTCTGGAGGGTTGAAAGTTTGAGTCTGCCAGAGGGAGCATGGAGCTGAAAACGCTAATTTGTGGAAGAATATTAATTTTAATATATGAAAAAGAGAATGGAATTAGAGGGGATAACCCTGCATGGACTATAACGCATATTATGACCATCCTCTGCACCTTTGTGTATACGGTTTACTTTGTCATATTTTATATTGCTTATATTGATTGTAACTTATATTATGACCAATAGGGTATACAGACCATCATCTGCACCTCTGTGTATATGGTTTATTTTATTAAAATTGTATATTTAAATTTAATTCGTTTATTGCCTATATATATTACTCTCCTATTACCGTGAGCATTATCTGTACCCCTCCTGCTGCTATGACGACTGAATCTCCCAAAGGGGATCACTAAAGGAATATCCTGTCCAGTCCAGAGGATAGAATGTTTTCCCCTCTGCATGGGTGAGACCTGTTTGCTGCCATCTCCACAGTGACCTCTTTGAAGTGTAAGAGAAGGGGAGCCATGTTTTTATTTACTTGAAATAGTGCATGTATGGCTGTGTATGACAGTATACTAAAGTAACTAGGGATGCCCCGATCACGTTTTTTGCCACCGATACCGATCACCGATCGTCGTGAGCCATATCGGCCGATACCGATCCGATACTGATCGTTTTTGATTACATTTTTTTTTAAATATTTTATATATATATATATATATTTTTTTTTTAAATAAAATATATATATTATATAATTAGACTTGTACTTGTATTATCTGCGAGACATCGCCACCACGCAACAAGCTCCACTGTCTGTGTGTACTCTAGTAGCCTGCAGCTACGGCCAGGATTCTCCGGAGCTGCAGCTGGACCCTATTGATCACATTCAACAACATGCCCTCAGCTCGAATACGCATCGAATGAGTGTTATAAAACATTGATATCAGAAGCTATCTGTGGCTACTGCTGGCCGGCCATATAATGTTGATACAGCGCCTCAGTGAACTATTTAGTTCAGTGGGACATTTCGTTTTGAACAGTGAGCTGGCGTCAGCTAACGTGAGCTAGAGGAGGTATCATACACGTCTCTACTAGACTTGCTGGAGCGTTTGTTGATGTCAGGAGCTATCAGTAGCTGGCCGGCTAGATACCGTTCGGTTAGACAATGCCTCATCATGTATTGGACTGGAAGTGAATGGTTGACTGGGTCATTTTGTAACGGTAGCTAACGTTAGCACAGGTAGACGCGTACATGCAGTTGTTGAGGTAGATAACCGTGATTATGTTTATTTATTTAGACTAGACTAGACCCGTGTTTGCGTACGGGATGGGCTGGAGGGAGGAGCAGACGCTGCACCACTGTGTGGGAGTGTGTGCAGCTCCCGGTGTCTGAGACAGAACTCGGCGAGTCAGATCGGTTTTGACGATCGGCGAAAATAAAGCATTATCACCGATCACCGATCACATATTTATACTGATTATCGGCCAATCGATCGGGGCATCCCTAAAAGTAACTATATCAGACATTACAAGTTCTGCAATAAGGTCAACCTAAGGTCAGTCTGTCTACTTCAAAGACACGAAACAGCAAACACACACACTTTCTATGCCTATAATGGGGAAATGGCAGATTTGAGTGGTGAACAGTAAAAATGACAAACTTTACTATTTTTCTCAAAGATGAAACCCTAACATTACAGAATGCATGATTATTATTTGTAATGGCGTGGAGGCTGCTGACCAATTTTTTAGGTGAAGCACAAATTATTATATTATATTATATATTAAATAATATTTTTAAAACATCCCCCACTGTGTGTCAGTGGTCAGTGGACACAGATGAAAACATATTAACATTAGGTGACAGCGGACCTGACCAGATGAAAACATATTAGGTGACAGCGCACCTGACCAGATGAAATCATATTAGGTGACAGCGCACCTGACCAGATGAAATCATATTAGGTGACAGCGCACCTGACCAGATCAAAACATATTAGGTGACAGCGCACCTGATCAGATCAAAACATATTAGGTGACAGCGCACCTGATCAGATCAAACATTTTAGGTGACAGCGCACCTGACCAGATCAAAACATATTAGGTGAAGGTGACAAGGAAGCCACAGACTCATACCCCCCCAACACTCAACTAACCGCCTCGGACAGTCCTTCATACCAGTGGCCATCAGGCTCCACAACAGTGGGCAGCAACTGCTGCCAGACATCGACCTAGAACTAATAGGAACCCAAGTAGGACAATAACACTACCTTGTGCATACTGCACCTTATGTGGATACTGTGATACTGTGAATAATGAATAATGTATATTTCAGTTAGTTAGATAGTAAATTATATTGACCTATTTGTTTACACTGCTTGTGTTGTTTTCACTACCTGTACCCCCCCCCCTTCCCCCATGCTGCTATGATGCATGAATTTCCCCAAGGGGATTGTTATGTGTGTCATGTGCCCTGATCAGGCGTTCCTAGTGTGATGTGTCATGTCTAGATGTAGTCCTTTGTCATGGTGTGTAGTCCCTATTGTTTTCCCCCCAGGTGTACCCAATTACCATTACCCCAGGTGTGTGTTGTCTCGTCATTCCCTTGTGTATAAGTTGTCTGTCATCCCTTCCGTCTGGTGCTGATCCTGTCTGTATAGCCCTGTGTTTGTCTGTCTATTATTTGAGGTTCATTTCAGTTACGAAAACCATGGTAACTATTAATTAAAATATTCTTTATTTAGATACTTTGGCTGCCGTCTCCTTATTGTGTAACATTGACAAGTTAACGAGCCTTCCTGTAGTCAATGGTTACGTAATATGGGGGCTCGTCCGGGATGACTAGGAGCAAGCATTGGTGATGGCCGCTGGGCTGGATCCACACTGTGAGGTATGGTTGGCATTGTCGTGTGTGTGACCCATGTTTTAGACCCCCTTGGCAAATACTTCTCCAATAGGGAGCGTTCTCAACCAGCTAGGGCAGTTGGACCATTTTATATATGGTACCTTCCATCGCCTGGGGACACACCACATGCGGTCGGGGTATTAGAAGGACCCTGTCAGGCTCCTCCTAGGCCGGCGTGTGTATAGTAGTTACTTATATAGGGGTACTATAGTGAGGGTTGAGAGCGTTTGGGGATGGGTTTGGTTTTTTTTTTTTTTGACACATGACAGTGGTTGATTTGCGAATACCTCTAGGTGTGGAGGCGTTAGGCGGTCGTGCCAGCGCTTGTTTAGATATCGTACATACAGTACCAGGGTTGGTAGTGGAGCGGTGGCCGAAGTAGGTAGGGACCAGGACTATACAGACGCTAGGGTGAAGCCGTTTTTCTTTTGTTTGTTGTGGTTAGTTAGGGGTTGATTGTTTTTGTTTGTTTTGTTATATGGTGGTTGTGTTTGTGGGTATCCCTCGTTTTCTCCTTCCCTGTTTCTGCCCGGTTCAGAAATGCCAGTGACAGTGGCAGACTTTGTGCGCAGGCCGACAGTGGGGTTGTTAGGCGTGTGCACGAAGGATGAGCTGGCGGGAATAGCGGACCATTATGGGGTTAAACTGGCCCCGGGTAGAAAAGCACAGCAGCGGGGCACATTGGTAGAGGCTCTGACCACCCAAGAGGTGGTGCATGACGACACCGATGAGGAGTTAGACCAAGGCTCCGATGGCTCTCTGGGGCTGCGCAAGTTGGAGTTAGAGCTTAGGTTTGAAGAGCTCAGGTTCAAGCGTGAGGAGGCGGACCGTGTGCACGCGGAGGCGGAACGGGTGCATGCGCGCGAGTTGGAGCGTGTGGACCGTGACCAAGCTGAGGCGGAGCGCAATCGCGCACACACACTCGAACTCAGGAGGCTTGGGGCAGAGGTGCGCCCACACGTCGAAGATAGGTTTGATGTGGCCAAATATCTCCGTCTCGTGCCACAGTTTCTGGAAAAAGATGTGGATAAATATTTTTCCATGTTTGAAACTGTGGCCACGACACTGAGATGGCCGGCCGAACACTGGACCTTGCTGCTCCAGAGTGTCCTTATGGGAAAAGCCCAGCATGTGTATGCGTCCCTGTGCCCGAATACCCAAGACTACGAGGCGGTCAAAGCTGCGATTCTCAGGGCGTATGAGCTGGTGCCTGAGGCGTACAGGCAGCGGTTCAGGGCTCTGAGGAAGGGCAGCTCGCAGACGTATGTGGAGTTTGCTTATGAGAAAGAGCTGTTGTTTGACCGGTGGTGCGCGTCGGAGAAGGTGGACACCCTGGTTAAGATGCGAGAGCTCGTGCTCCTTGAGGAATTCAAGTCGTATTGTCTGCCCGAAAATGTTGCTATGTACATGAACGAGCGTAAGGTGACTGAGTGTTCGGTGGCTGCGAGCCTGGCGGACGAGTTTGTGCTGACGCACAAGACACTCTTTACGCCAAGTTACCCTGTACGCAATATGGAGAGTAAGCCGAGGTGGGGTTTCGGCGACAAGACGGTGGGCACGGGTGGTAGCAGTGGGGGCGAGGCGGTTGAGCGGGGCGCAAGGTCTGAGACACGCGATTGCTTTAACTGTGGAAAACGAGGTCATATAAAAGAAAATTGTTTTGCCCTTACTCGTCCCAGTAGGCAGATTTTGTTGGTGATGGCACCCACACGCACATCGGTTGGGTATGACAAAAAGGGTGAGGATATTAAAGCTTACCTACCGTTTATCAGCGGGGGTTTTGTATCCTTGGCTAGTGATGGGGTGAGGGTTCCTGTGACCATATTAAGGGACACGGCTGCATCCCAGTCATTTATTCGGGGGGATGTGTTGCCTTTCGACAGTAGTTCAGAAGTGGATGCTGGGGTAACAGTTAGGTCTTTTGGGATGCATGTGATGAAGGTCCCGCTTCATATTGTCCACCTGACATCTGAGTTGGTGTCGGGCCCGGTCGTCATTGGGGTAGAAAGTTGCTTCCCGGTTGCGGGGGTGTCACTAATCCTCGGGAACGATTTGGCAGGGGGTAGCATCCTCGTGAAGGCAGACGTGACTTGTGTGCCAGCACAGTCTGGGGCGGTAGACACCCTGGCAGAGGCATATCCGAGAGTGTTCTCTTCATGTGCGGTGACGCGAGCCAGGGTTGTTAGAGCTCGGGCCGAGGAAGAGGGCGAGGTGGACTTGTTCGATACCATAGTAGTGGCTGACGGCGACGAGCCTGGGAGGAAGGGGGCGCTCCAGGGGCAGCCTGGCTCGTTGTTATTGTCTCAGCTTGCCCCTACAGTTGACCAACTTGAGTCGGATGACGCTGTTTCTTCTGTTTCAGCCGGTTCGTTGCTGAACACTACTTCCTCGGAAGTTGCCAGTGGCGCGGCTGAGTTTTTTTCCGCTCGTGAGGAATTTATCGCAGAACAGGGTAAGGAATCAAGCCTGTCGGGTTTGTTTGCGTCCGCTGTGGGGGAAGGAGAGAGTAAGGGTCTTAAAAGCTGTTATGTCCTGGGAGACGGGGTGTTGCTGCGTAAAGGGTCCCCTGATCCGGATGCGTCATTGGGGAATGATTGGAATGTGGTGACGCAGGTTGTGGTTCCGTTCAAGTACCGTCATGATATCCTTTGTTTGGCTCACGATCATAGGCTCGCAGGGCATTTGGGGGTCAACAGGACATTCGACAGGGTGCTGCGTAATTTTTTTTGGCCAGGGTTAAAACGGGATGTGGCGCAGCACTGCAGGGGGTGTTCTACGTGTCAAATAGTGGGGAAACCCAGTGACGTCATTCCACGGGCGCCGCTCTATCCTATCCCGGCAGTGGGGGAACCCTTTGAGAGGGTTATTATTGACTGTGTGGGACCGCTCCCTAGAATGAAGGCAGGTAATAGTTTTCTTTTGACCATTATGTGTGTCAACACACGTTTCCCTGAAGCGATTTCGTTGAAACGGATAACGGCCAAGACGGTGTCACAGGCTTTGGTGAGGTTCTTCTCTGTGGTCGGTTTACCTCGCGTGGTCCAATCTGCTCAAGGGACGAATTTCTTGTCTCGTATCTTCTCGCAGGTTTTGAAACAGCTGGATATATCACATAGCTTCTCTAGTCCATACCACCCGGAGTCACAGGGGGCGTTAGAAAGATTCCACTCCACGCTAAAGACTATGCTTCGGGCGTTCTGTCGTGATACAGAGGAGGATTGGGATGAGGGGGCTCATTTGAGGTTATTTGCCGCAAGGGAAGTGGTACTGGAATTTTTGGAATCTTTGGGTCATATTAATATGATTAAGCCGTTTCATACGAGGGGGCCTGTGGCCAGTACTGTGGCGGCCGCTACGCCGGTGTCGGCTTGTGTGTTGGCCCCATCTAGTGTCGATATGAGTAATGACAGTCTCTTTCTTTCAGATGGCGTTGGTGGGCTGGAGGATAACGTGATTATCCCGTCTAAAGTGGTAGTGGAGGGCCGTCGTACAAACACGGAGTCTGTGGTCACTCTTGGTTGTCGGCTGGGCCATCTGTCAGAGCTACAGCAAGCTGATCATCATCATGGGCCTGGTTAGGACTCACGGCGAACTTTTCTCGGATATCCCTTCGCGCACGAGTGTCTTGTACCATGACATTGATGTGGGGGAGGCAGTGCCCATTAAACAGCACGTGTATCGCGTGAATCCACACAAACGTGCACGGTTGCAAAAGAAGTGGAATGTATGCTCGCTAATGGCATCGCGGAGCCCAGCTCCAGCCCGTCTTGAGTCTCCACGGCTCCTCTTAAAGACGTATTGCACACAATAGAATGAACACTAAGGAGATTCTGAGATATAGATATAGTGTAGATCAGCAGACACTGTAGATCTGATGGTAGATCAGCAGACACTGTAGATCTGATGGTAGATCAGCAGACACTGTAGATCTGATGGTAGATCAGCAGTCAGATGACCTTTTTTTTTTTTTGATGTGAACTCTTGGGGAGAATACTTGTTCCAGCCCCCTTGTGTCCACTTGTAGTATTGAGGCCAGCGCTGTGGAGGCCCACGTTGTTTACACGAGCAAAATAATCCATGGTGTTTTTCCACCACTAGTTGACAGAATTGTCACTATAGCCGGAGAACAGGGGCGACGTAGAACACGTGTGCGCTGTAAGTGTATAAACACGCCCCTTGTGCTTCAAATTGATTGGTCGATATACAGTCTTCCTCAAAGTCCTAACAAGCTGTCGATCAAAGTCCGACTCATAACACCAAAACTGAAAGTGAAACTAAACATGGATGGGATGTCAACATTGTGAGAGCAAAGACTGGAAGAAAATGTTTTTCAAAAGATTGAGGCAGGAAATATATTATGCTTGTAGATTAGAGAATAGAAAAGTCTATTTGGGTGGAAATGTAAACGAGACAAGTGGATACCTTCTAATCAAACGGTAAATAGCAGATATATACTGACTAACGGAGTAGTTGGGAACGGGATACATTTAGCCACAAAGGAGCAGTTTGTGAGAGAAAGTGAATGGTATTTTATACAGGTCAGGCAGATGTTTTGTCTAGTTAAACATTTATCTTTGTTGAAATATGTAGATGTTTAGAAGAAAGGAAGCATGTTGTCTTCAGCCCATCTATTGTATCCCAAGCTGTGCATACTTTGTTTTGAGGAGATTCTTCAGAATAACATCAGAGATTTTGTTCTGAAGTATTAAATATACTCTGCGGGAGTGCACTTTGGCCTATTGTGTTTCTCTTTGTTAATTTTGTTCTGTTTTCCAGGGGCGGGTCGGGTTGGTGAGGAGTGGGGCTGGGGCTGCCCATTCGTCCTGACTGATTGCCTGATCGATTGAGAACGTTATTGACAGATTGCAGAGTGGCCACTGTTTTTCTCGTTATTTATTGTGTGTGGTATTTTTTCTCTTTTGTTGTTTATGTCCATTTCCCCATTTTTATTCTGGGGTTATGGCCATAAATTTAAGGGGGGGGGGGTGTTATGTGTGTCATGTGCCCTGATCAGGCGTTCCTAGTGTTTTCAAGTTTCTCAAGTTTCTTTAATAGTTGTCATACAGAAGTACAGAATACTTTTGTACAAAATGCTTCTTACTGTTGCGCTCCAGAGACTGTGCATGACAAGATAAGTGTGAAATAAAAACATAGTAAAAATTAGAAGTAAAAAAAGAGGTCACAGTGTTCAGTTTAGACATATGTACAATGTTCGTAGACGTAGTTACCATACAATATACAATACTGTGCAGTGTACTAATATACAATACTATATAGTGCAAGGCATAAATGGACGAGGTGCAGTTTAGGTACAATTCACAGTAGGTGTACGAGTTGTAGTGCAAATCCTTTATCAATAAATATAAAGTGTAAGTGTGTTTGTGTGATCTAAAGTGTGGAGAGTGGGTGCTGCAGTGTGTTGTTTGTTTGAGTGAGTGTGTGCGTGTGGGTGTGTGTGCTGTGTGCATTTGATGGTTGTTGCATAGTGATTATTGTTCGTTTAGCGATTATTGTTCGTTTAGCAGCCTAATGGCCTGGGGATAGAAGCTCCTTCTGAGTCTTTCTGTGCTCGCCTTAAGACTCCGGTATCGCTTGCCTGACGGCAGCAGTTCAAAGAGGCAGTTGTTCGGGTGGCTCGAGTCCTTAATAATTCTCTTAGCCTTCCCCTTGCACCGCTTGTTGTAAATGTTCTGGAGGGTGGGAAGCCCCCCTCTAATTGTGCGTTCGGCTGAACGTGTCACTCTTTGTAGTCTGCTACGGTCTTGTGCAGTGCTATTCCCAAACCAGGAGGTGATGTTGCCGGTCAGGATGCTCTCTATTGTACATGAGTAGAAGTTCCTAAGGATCTTCTGACTGACTTGGAACTTCCTTAGGCGCCTGAGGAAGTAGAGGCGTTGTCGTGCCTTCTTCACAACACTGTCAATGTGTGTGGTCCATGTCAAGTCCTCGGATATGTGGGCTCCGAGGTACTTGAAACTGTTCACTCTCTCAACTGGTGCCCCGTCGATGCTGAGGGGGCTGTAGTCCTTGACCCCCGACCTCCTGAAGTCCACAATCATCTCTTTTGTTTTGCTGACGTTCAGGGAGAGGCAGTTCTCCTGACACCACTGTGACAGGTTCTCTACCTCTTCCAGGTAGGCCCTTTCGTCGTTGGCAGAGATCAGGCCCACCACTACTGTGTCATCAGCAAATTTGATGATGGTGTTGTTGTTCCGCTGTGCTACGCAGTCATGTGTGTACAGGGAGTAGAGGAGGGGGCTCAGAACACAGCCCTGGGGGGCCCCTATGTTGAGCGTGATGGATGAGGAGGTGCAGTTGCCGGCTCTTACCACCTGGGGTCTGCCCGTCAGGAAGTCCAGGACCCACTGGCACAGGTCATAGTTCAAGCCCAGGTCCCTGAGCTTGGCTATGAGTTTGGATCGGACTATGGTATTGAATGCTGAGCTGTAGTCGATGAACAGCATTCTCACATAGTTCCCCTGCCTCTTGTCCAGATGTGATGCTGCTGTGTGCAGCACATGGGCTATGGCGTCCTCCGTGGACCTGTTGGGGCGATATGCAAATTGCAGAGGGTCCAGGTTGATGGGGAGGGAGGAACAGATGTAGCCCTTCACTAGCTTCTCAAAGCACTTCATGGCTATGGAGGTGAGGGCTACAGGGCGGTAGTCGTTGAGGCAAGCGGGCGTAGATTTTTTGGGTACAGGGATGATGGTGGACTTCTTCAGACAGGTGGGGATGACGGCCTGTTCCAAGGACAGGTTGAAGATGTCAGTGAATACCGGGGCCAGTTGGTCGGCACAGACTTTTAGGACGCGGCCGGGGATGCCGTCCGGTCCTGCTGCCTTCCTGATATCCACTTTTTTAAAGATCCGTCTCACCTCATGCTCTGTTACCCTGAACACTGAGTCTCCATCAGCAGACCCCCCCCCCCCCCCCCATTGCCGTGGTTTGTAGGCTGGTGTTGTTATTCACAGCCTCAAACCTCGCATAGAAGGAGTTGAGATCATTTGCTAAGGAGATGTCACTGTTCAGTTTGAGGGGGGTTCCTTTGTAGTCTGTCATTGTTCTGAGGCCCTGCCACATGCCTCTAGAGTCAGCCTGTTCAAACTGAAGTTCAACTTTATCCCTGTAACGCCGTTTTGCCTCTATTACTGCTCTCCTGACGTTGTATCTTGCCATCTTGTGTTCTTCCATGTTGCCTGTCACCAGCCCGGTGTTGTATGCTGATGTGCGCACTTTCAGAGCCTCACGGACGGATTTGTCTACCCAGGGCTTTTGATTTGGGTAGATATTAATTTTGGTGTTGGGGATTATTACTTCTACCTGAGTACAGACATAGTCAATCACCGTTTCGGTGTATTCGTTAATATTGGCTGTGTTATCACGGAATACACTCCATTCTGTGCTTCCCAGCACTGCTTGGAGTGACTCCACTGACGTCACGGCCCAACGCTTAACCTCTCGCGAGACCACCGGCGTTCGCTTGAGACTCTGTCTGTACTTTGGCAAAAGGAAAATGGCGGCGTGATCGCTTTTACCGAATGGACTAAGAGCCTGTGACTTGTACCCATTCTTAAATTGCGAGTATACATGGTCTAATATGTTCTCGCCTCTGGTGGGACAGGTCACATGCTGATAGAAATTCGGCAGCACCTTTTTAAGACGCGCGCTGTTGAAATCCCCCAAGACCAAAATGGCAGCGTCAACATTAGCTGCCTGGAGTTTGTTTACCTCGTCGTGAAGTTTTGAAAGTGCGACCCCAGTGTTCGCGTGTGGTGGAATGTACACTCCGATGAGGATGATGGACGTTAACTCTCTTGGGAGGAAGAAGGGTCGACATTTTATCGTGATAAACTCCAGGTCTGGGGAGCAGTGGTTAGACAGTTCCTTTGTGTTGCCTAAATCGCACCACTCCTTGTTTATCATGAAGGCAATGCCGCCTCCTCTCGTCTTTAGTGACTCTTCTGCCGTCCGGTCTTTGCGGAGAACGAAGAAGTGGTCTGCCGGTTCTATTGCGTGATTCGGGACATCTGGACTCAGCCAAGTTTCTGTGAAACAGAGGACGTTACAATCCCGAATGTCCCTCTGGAATTGGATCCTTGCTCTGATGTCGTCCAATTTGTTTCCTATCGATTGCACATTGGCCAACAATATGCTGGGCAATGTGGTTCTGTGTCGTTTGGACCTCAGTCTGTTCCGGACCCCGGCTCTCTTTCCTCGTCTTCGCGGCGGCTTTTGGTCTTGGCCATGGCCGGCATAACAAAGGATCTCGGCGGGCCATTTCTGCTGTTCAGCGATCCGATCCAGAGAGCAATCCAAACGGTAAGTTTTTCTTAATCCAATGTCAATGATTGACTGACGGTCATACACATATAATGCACCAACAGTTGGTGCAAATAAAACTCCTAATACTATAAAAATTAACAAAATAAAGCACAGTCTCGTCGGAGCGATCAGAAAGGCAGCCATCACAGCAGCGCCAGTTGCTACACTTTAGTGTGATGTGTCATGTCTAGATGTAGTCCTTTGTCATGGTGTGTAGTCCCTATTGTTTTCCCCCCAGGTGTACCCAATTACCATTACCCCAGGTGTGTGTTGTCTCGTCATTCCCTTGTGTATAAGTTGTCTGTCATCCCTTCCGTCTGGTGCTGATCCTGTCTGTATAGCCCTGTGTTTGTCTGTCTATTATTTGAGGTTCATTTCAGTTACGAAAACCATGGTAACTATTAATTAAAATATTCTTTATTTAGATACTTTGGCTGCCGTCTCCTTATTGTGTAACATTGACAAGTTAACGAGCCTTCCTGTAGTCAATGGTTACGTAATAGGGATCAATAAAGGAATATCTTATCTTATCTTAAAAGGAAAGATGAAATGACCTACCTGGGTTCCATCCTATAGAGGCAAATCTTTCCTGTGACAAAATGGGATCCAATGTAATAAAACTAAGTCAACCAACAAACTAGATTCCTGTACCGGATCTCCTCTCTGGTAAACAAGAATACCTTGAAGACTCTAACAGGAGCACTCATTCAAGGGTACTACGACTATGCTTGCACCTCATGGTACCAAAGCACCTCAAAGGCACTAAAAACAAGATTACAAACATCACAAAACAAACTGGTCAGACTACTGCTTGACCTTACTCCTAAAACCCACCTCACCCCTGCCCACTTTGACAACCTAGGATGGCTTAGAGTAGACGACAGAGTACAGCAACTTGCAATGGGCCTGGTCTACAAGATACACTACACCACTAAGATACCCATGTGCATGTCGAAATACTTCCCAAAGGTCAGTGAATACCACGACCACAACACCAGAGGGAGTTCCACAAATCATGTTCAACCCAGATAAAATAATTTAAAAAGTTTATAAAAAAAAAAAAAAAAAATTAATAAAAGAAAAAGTCATAACTTAGAAATGAGATTGCATAGGTCTATGAATCGATATCGCGATTCTGTTTCGATTAATTGCCCAGCCCTAAAGTGTGTACAGTAAGTTAGCTTGGTGATTATCATTGTGATGTAGGCTAAGCTGGCTAGCTACTGTTAGCATACAAGCTTTTACAAACACTGTAGCCTACTTACTTTTTCACCCACAACACACTTCTTCATGTTGCTCAGTTGCTGGTTTATACTTCGGTCCTAATGTTGGCGCAAAGTTTAATTTAGCCTGACTTGACTTGTTATAGCTGTACAGCTTACTAACTACTAAACAACAACTAAACGGGTCCAGCTGCATGTCCGGAGGATAGGTTTAGCTCGGGCCAATCTCAAGTTTCTCAAGTTTCTTTATTAGTTGTCATACAGAAGTACAGAATACTTTTATACAAAATGCTCTTTATGTTACATTTTGTATAAAAGTATTCTGTACTTCTGTATGACAACTAATAAAGAAACTTGAGAAACTTGAGATTGGCCCTGAGCTAAACCTATCCTCCGGACATGCAGCTGGACCCGTTTTGACTTTGCAATGCAGCAATCTCTGATTGGATTTGCAAGGCTGCCAATCATATTCAACCTCTGTGTATTGGATGTCAAGGGCTGTCAATCATTCAATCCTCCATTCAATGGCAAGAGTTTAACTGCACAGTCCGTGCTTAGATGAAGTTAATAGCCTATTTTGATTGGCTGCTATTTATTATTTATTTAACATTGGGTCAACCTGTGAAGTATTCTGCACGAATATTACTGCAGTCATTACTGCAGTGCAGGCCTGCTCAGAGCTGTCAATTTTGGCAATTTTTGAAGAAAAAAAATTCACTGGCATTTTTTTACAGAGGAAAACCTTTCTAATAAAAAAATATAAAATAATAATAATTAAAAATTTTTTTATATATGTATAAAAAAAAAATAAAAAAAAATATATATATACGTAAATTAATAATAATTATGAATTATGAGTGAATTTGTGTTTCACGTGTTGTCATAGAGAAACCTCCACTAGTATGCGATTAAAACATGTGGTTTTAATGGGAGTTAATGGGACATTTCTGTCCTCAAATTACTTAAGAATTATTACAGAATTGTAAATCTGCTACACAAAAACGAATAATGCATCAAAGTCAATATTTTGTCTAATCTTTGACATATCCAAGACTGATGAGACCGGTGGTTGCTCTCTAGTGGTTAATGTAGCGCAGTACTGGAGGCAAGCGCTACCGGAGTCTCATGGCCAGTACAGAGAGACTCAGAAGGAGCTTCTATGCCCAGGGCCCAGGAGTTCAAAACTTTTAATCCCTATCTGATCCGATCCCATTTTTAAATCCCATCTTTTGTGATCCAGGATCAGACAACTCGGCCAGATTTTGTTGCGGTATTTCAAAGCAATCCAGGATAGGATCACCCTGATCCAGATTGAGACTTTTCAAGATGACTAGATCCGAATATCAGTGCTATGTCATCAGCATTTGGTTGAAAACAAAATAGGCCAACATTAATGTGACCAAAAAAATTAAATAAAAAAGAAATATTGATTTGCCATGAAGGCTAAGAATTGTGTATTATTTCAGTTAACAAACTTTGCCATCTTATTTATATTGAAACATATTCTTTTGGAAATCCACCCCTCTGATGGGATCAAGAGAATCCTGTTTTTTGGGATCAAATTGATCCCAATCCTGTGTTGTCGGTTTGAAATACCCGTTTTGAAGATTTGATCCAGATTAAAGCTTGGATTTGATTTCCTGATCTGATCGGATATCAAAGTGATCCTGATCCTGTTTTTTGGTTTAGAACTACCCACAATCCAAATCTGATAGGGATTAAAAGTGTTGAACTCCTGGGCCCAGGCCATCAGGATGCTCAATGACTCCATGTAACAACCCATCATCTACACTCACTGCACACACATCCACATGTACACACTCACTTTAACAAACACTCACCTTACCACTCACTTTATATTTATCTATTATTAAAGAGATTTGCACCACTTTCATACCTCATTTGCACCCTACCCCAAGTTTTCTCTCTGCATTCTACCTCACTGGTACTCATTTTACTCTGTATTGTATATATGTTTGTATATTGACTTTACCTACTTTTTACTTCTTAATTATTTTGTACTTACTTTCTCTTTACTGTATGTAGCACACTCTCAGGGGCCAATACCTAAACAAGCATTTCATCATAAAGTATCCTGTATTTTGTTCTGACAAACTTGAACTTGAACTTAACCAGGATCCCCAGTACAGAACTGAAAGGGTCTATAGCTGTCAATACATTGGCCATAAATATAACTGATCAGGAGAATAACCAGACACTTCTGTGATCTATTGTCTATATGAGGGGTCAGCGGACAAGTGGTCGGGGCTCTTTTCCACAACCACTGACTCTGTGGGAGTGTGAGGAAGAGAACACATGATGTGATTGAATAAAGTACAGGAGAAACGCACTCTCTGGCTGTTCGAGTTCTTTTAATCTCCAATTCCCACTACACCAACCAGTTGCAGGGATTAGATCAACCCAACCAGTTGCTTTTTTTAAATGGTTGTTTAACCCATTCCGTTTTAATTTGACTGCTTTTGCTGTGCTGCATCAGTCTGTCTCACCATGCTCCTTTTATTAGCTTTTATCTAATTCATTACTTCATTACCACTATTGTTGTTTTATTCCTATTTCAATTATTGTGTTGTATTTATTTTATTTACATAATTTCTACGTTAAGCACTTTGTATTTCAATCTTGCACAAAAGGCTCTATATAAATAAAGTTTGATTTGAATTTGAAAAACAACCAACAGGCATTATTCTTAATGTGTAAAATCCTGTTTTTTTTTATTTGTGTTTCTTTGTTACTTAACTGTATTGAAAGGTCCTTTATAAATACAGTAACATTTACTTTAGAGGGCATACTAATCATAATTACGCACCTATTGAGGAATTTGATGTTAAACTATTGATTATTGTTACTCAAGTCTCAGACCTGATTACCTGAAATCCTTCCAGAATGGCTTCTACTTCCCTTCCTAATGACACATTCAGTAAAGACCTATCCATCTGTTTACCTCAAATAAAAATCAGGTGAATAATATTTGTTCTATATACTTTGTTAACATTTAGTTCCTCATCAGGTACTTTATTATTTATAAAAGTAAGGCGTTAAATGCTCCGCTCAATAGGAGTTCACTCCACCTGGAATATGACCTCTCCTGGATATCTCTATACACCACTGGTATTGGCCTTCCCCCATATCTCAATATTGATAATTGAAAACAGGAAGAATGGCTTCTCGTTTACCTGGGCACACAATTAAATATTAGTACCTGGCTCTACTTTTCAATCAATGACATAATTTTTTAGATTAGATTAGATTCACTTTATTGTCATTACACCTGTTCTGGCGGTAGGCAAACTGGTAGGGGTCAAGTGAGGGTGGTAGGCAAACTGGTAGGGGTTAAGTGAGGGTGGTAGGCAAACTGGTAGGGGTCAAGTGAGGGTGGTAGGCAAACTGGTAGGGGTCAAGTGAGGGTGGTAGGCAAACTGGTAGGGGTTAAGTGAGGGTGGTAGGCAAACTGGTAGGGGTCAAGTGAGGGTGGTAGGCAAACTGGTAGGGGTCAAGTGAGGGTGGTAGGCAAACTGGTAGGGGTCAAGTGAGGGTGGTAGGCAAACTGGTAGGGGTCAAGTGAGGGTGGTAGGCAAACTGGTAGGGGTCAAGTGAGGGTGGTAGGCAAACTGGTAGGGGTCAAGTGAGGGTGGTAGGCAGGATTTAAGGTGAGCCAGGACTAGCCTCTCGAAGCACTTCATGATGATGGAGGTGAGTGCTACGGGTCGGTAGTCATTGAGGCTCTCTGGGGAGGCGTGTTTAGGGACAGGAATGATGGAGGTGACTTTGAAGCATGTGGGAACTTTTGCCTGGGCCAGGGACAGATTGAAAATCTCAGTCAGGGGCGGCCGGGTAGCGCAGCGGACTAAGCGTCTGCCTAACACCGCGGAGACAGTGGGATCGAATCCAACTGCCAGCGGTACCTCCGGCTTGTCGGTCGTCCGTGCTGACACAATTGGCAGTGTCAGTGGGTGGGAAGCCGGCGTGGGTGGGTCCTGGTCGTTGTAAACAGCGACTCCTACAGTTCGGTCGGGGCGCCTGCACAGCGAGGGAAGGATCTGGAGAGAGGTAGTGTGACCTTCCACACGTTACACTCTCCCAGTGAGAGTCCGAGCTGCCAGGCTGGCTGCCGGCTGGCTGCACATGTGTCGGAGGAAAGCATGTGATAGTCTCCGGCCTCCCGGACCAACAGTAGGGGGGGGGGGGGGGGGTGCGCAACGACCAGGAAGGGGATTGGCATAATGACTAACAGTGGGATGGGAGAAAAATCGGAAAAAGGAGGGGGGAAAAGATAAAAAAAAAATATATATATATATCTCAGTCAGGACCCCTGTCAGCTGCCCAGCACAGACACTGAGTACCCGCCCGGGGATCCCATCGGGTCCGGCAGCTTTTCGTGTGTTGGTTTTGCACAGTTCCGGAAACACGTCAGTGGGGGAGAGTGTGAGGGTCAGGTGGTTGGCCGGGGGTGGGGGTCGTGATGGCCCTCTCGTGGTTGTCCCTGTCAAAATGGGCGTAAAAGTAGTTTAGGTCGTCTGGGAGGGAGGGGTCAGTGGTCGGGGGGGGTGGCATGTTTGGGTTTGTAGTCTGTAATGGCCTGCAAGCCCTGCCACATGCGCCGGGGGTCAGAGCCATTTAGATGCCCCTCGACCTTGCGTTTGTCCCTAAAGATTAGGTAAATATGTAAATCATGGATTAGTCACTCAGTTTTAATGTCTGATTTAGCTCACCTCGTTTGTCTGCTGTCTGTGGATCCTATGGTCACAAGTTCAAAGCACTCTTGGTTAATTTTTTTTTTTTTTTACGTTTAATTAATTTATCCACTCTGGTTGGATGGTGTGTATGTATCATATTGTGCTGTATAATGACAATACATTTGAATCGAATCTCATTTTGAAATCGCTACCTGTTGAGTGGATCACCATGGTGCAATGCAATCACCTCCGAAGCTGTCTGCCACTGTCGTGTACATAGGCAGCGTAGCAATTTCAAAATGAGATTTGATTAAAATGTATTGTCATTATACAGCACAATACATACATACATACACACCATCCAACCAGAGTGGATAAATTAATTAAACGTTAAAAAAAAAAAAAACTTTGGGATGGGTGAAAAATACAGAAAGCCCAAAAATAAATAGAATAAAAAAATAAAAATGATGGCATTCCAAGGATTGATTGATTGAAAATTGTATTAACAGATTGCAGAATGGGTACAATACAGTACAGCTCAATACACACAATTGTTAAGGGGATGCAGACCAGAGAAAGACTTTAGTCTTGTTTTCATCAGGGTCCCCCATTTTCAATTCATCATAACATATATGACATACATGACATATAGATAGACAGTACTGCTACATCTATACATTTATGACATACCAGATTTACAGATACTGTACTGTTTGTGATACAAAAAGAGTTTAAAAAAGAGAGTATATACATTTGACGAAGAAACTGTACATTGGAGGAGGTGGGGTGGGGGGTAACTGTACATAGGAGGGGTAATTGGGTAGGTGGGGTGGGGTGGGGGGACTGTACATAGGAGGTGGTTGGGTGGGTGGGGGGGTGGGTAGGCGGGGTAGAGCAGATAGCTTTAGATAAAGGATCAAATGTCTCCTCTTATCAATGTCTTGCACTGCCTCAATAACACTAGGAGAGGAAGGCTGTAGTTTATAGAGAAATATCACTTAGTGGGTGACTTATTGCACACTATCATTAATAAGAAGGGACCCTGTTTTCATTTTGAAATACATGACCAGCAGCAGCAACATGTGTATTAAAGGCGAATCTCTTTCATCTCAGATATTAAACAGTCAACCTCATACCAGCAATAACGACCAGTTCTGACTGGAATAGTTTCAATACTGGCTACTGACTGTAGATCTGAAATAAAGGATCAACCACAAGGGGGAGCCAGTTTACCTGACATATTCTGCTCTTGTGTAGGAGAATGCTGTTATGCATCAAGTCATGGGCTTTTAACCCAATACTTCTGTTATAAACTAGAAGACTAAGAATATAATAATTGGTGTGACCAATGTGAAACTAGTTACAAGCTGGGTTTATCACTCAAAAAGTTATTTTATAGGTAGTAGTAGTAGTAGTTTTATTCAGTCATCACACCCAATACAACACAATCATTCCACAATCTTTGATTTGGCAGTGACTGAAAAGGTACACACTGAAGCATAATGCTTATACATGCATGTCCTATATTCTTAACAAAATTAAGACTCCAAAACAGTATTCTAAAAGAAAATAACAAAAAAATAATTATTCACATTTGTAATCTTAAAAAATAGCTATACAAACCATTGTCTTAAAAACCAAAAGCGAATGACTCATTCTTATGTATATCAGCATGTCATAACATGAGACTTTATAAACAGTGGATTTGTGTGGTCATAGTAACCAGCCTTATGAAGGCTCCGGATGGAGCGCTTTTGCAGTAAGACTATCGGATTTACAGTATTTTATGTCGACCCCCACACTTACATATCCCCCATAGTAAGATATGTAAGGTGAGCAGTAGATAATGTACAAGGCTTTATAGTTTAATATATCCTTACATTTATACAAGATTTCTACAGACTTAGATATTTCCCCTTGAATATAGTTAACATGTTAATTACCTTTCTGAATAAATATTTTGCCACAAACTGGACAGCTAAATGGTCTACAATGACTTATTGTGCATTTTCACATTCCCTTTATCTCTGAACCTGTTCCAACAAATTAAACAACTAGAGTTTCTCTCCAGTATGACTTCCCATGTGTCTTTTCAGAACCCCATTATCACTGAACCATTTCCACAAACTTCAGGATTTCTCTCCTGTATGAGTTCTCATGTGTATTTTCAGAGTTCCTTTGTGACTGAAGCCTTTTTCACAAACTGAACAACTAAAGGGTTTCTCTCCTGTATGAGTTCTCATGTGGATCTTCAAATGTCCTTTCTCACTGAACCCTTTTCCACAAACTAAACAACTAAATGGGTTCTCTCCTGTATGAGTTCTCATGTGGATCTTCAAATGTCCTTTCTGACTGAACCCTTTCCCACAAACTGAACAACTAAATGGTTTCTCTCCTGTATGAGTTCTCATGTGGATATTCAAATGTCCTTGATCACTGAACCCTTTCCCACAAACTGAACAACTAAATGGTTTCTCTCCTGTATGAGTTCTCATGTGGATATTCAAATGTCCTTTGTGAGTAGTGAACCCTTTTCCACAAACGGAACAACTAAATAGTTTCTCTCCTGTATGACTTGTCATGTGGATCTTCAAAAGTCCTTTCCGATTGAACCCTTTTGAACAAACTGAACAACTAAATGGTTTCTCTCCTGTATGAGTTGACATGTGTCTGTTCAAAGTTCCTTTGCCACTGAACCCTTTTGAACAAACTGAACAACTAAATGGTTTCTCTCCTGTATGAGTTCTCATGTGGATATTCAAATGTCCTTTGAGAGTGAACCCTTTTCCACAAACGGAACAACTAAATAGTTTTTCTCCTGTATGACTTGTCATGTGGATCTTCAAATGTCCTTTCTGATTGAACCCTTTTGAACAAACTGAACAACCAAATGGTTTCTCTCCTGTATGAGTTGACATGTGTCTGTTCAAAGTTCCTTTGTCACTGAACCCTTTTCCACAAACTGAACAACTAAATGGTTTCTCTCCTGTATGAGTTATCATGTGGATATTAAAATGTCCTTTATCCCTGAAACCTTTTGAACAAACTGAACAACTAAATGGTTTCTCTCCTGTATGACTTGTCATGTGGATCTTCAAAAGTCCTTTCCGATTGAACCCTTTTGAACAAACTGAACAACTAAATGGTTTCTCTCCTGTATGAGTTGACATGTGTCTGTTCAAAGCTCCTTTGTCACTGAACCCTTTTCCACAAACTGAACAACTAAATGGTTTCTGTCCTGTATGAGACAAACTTAATGTTTTTTGTTTCTTGTCTGATATTAGCATCTTTAAACCTGACTGAGGTTCCCCACTCTCCTTCCAATCATCACTGTCATCAGTCTCAGGACAGTCTGAAGAGAGAAGCTGGCCATCTCTAGTTGGTTCTAAATCACCATCTGGATATAAGTTACTGGCTGGTTCTGATACTCCACAGTCCTCTCCACCAGGTTCTGTTTTCATGTGTTCAGTTGAGGTGCTGGGTAAAGAGTAAGCTTCTCTGTTTTTCTCCCCCTGGGTTTGAAGAGGCTGGAAGGACAGAGCGTTCTCTTGACCATCTTCACATTTCACTGGGTGAACTGTGATCTTGGAGAGATCAGCTTCTTCCAGCCCTTGATGTAGTTCCTCTTTGATCTGTAGGAGCTCTGGGTCCTGGGTTTGGCTGAGCAGTGAGGACAGAGTATTCTCTCCACCATGTTCATATTTCACAGGTTGTAAGGTCATCTTGGAGCCATCAGCCTCCTCTAGATCTTGAAATAGTTCCTCCTGTTCCTCTTTAATCTGGAGGGACTCTGGGTCCTGGGTTTGGTTAAACCATGAGGACTGAGGTTTCTCTTCATCATCTTCACTCTTCACAGGGACAGGGTTGAAAGTGAACTTGATAATATCAGCCTCCTCCAGACCTTGAAGATGCTCTCCCTCCTGACTGCTCCAGAGTTCCTCCTGTTCCTCTTTCATCTGTAGGGGCTCTGGCTCCTCCTGGCTCAGACTGGGGCTCCTCTCCTGCTGCTCAGGGGGAACCTCCTCTTCACAGACAGAGAGCTGTGGGGTGTCTGCAGGGAGGAATAATAATAATAACAAACATAAAGATGCAGTAGATAACTTTATCATTAACACATGGCCCATTTGACATCGAGTATCTATCATTCAAGATGTGAAAAAGGAATAATTTTTCCATCCATACATTCCCGTTTTATACCGTGGTGAATATAAGTATGATTTTAGAGGGGTTTAGGGTAATTCCTGGGAGGCTAGTAGGGCTGTCCCCGACTAAGGATTTGGATGGTCGACTATGATTGGCAAAAATGTGCTGTTAGTCGCCTATTGGTCAAAAAAAATTAAAAGGCATCATATTTTTAATATTAAAAAACATATATATATATATATATATATATTTTATCATTCCATTTGGGCTGTGGGGGGTGCTTAATGTCTGAAGGAGTCGACTGAAGGCTTCTGATTTTGATTTGATTTGATATTTTTATTTTCGTGTCTTACATACAGATGTATGCCCAGCCCATATGGGCTTACAAGACACATAACAATAAGTATATAACAATATACTTTACCCATTACTTAACAAATGTCACAGACCAAGATGGCCATAAAAAAAAATACAAGAAAATACAATAAAACGCAATATAACACAAGCTGTACTCAATGTAAATAAACAGAAAAACAAGGTGAATTCAAATACAATTATATAGGATACAGTGTGTTTTGTCTCAGGTGCCATGCCTTCTCCAAAAATCCTGCAAAACCAAAGATGTCCTCCACAAAAAAACAACTCAACATACAGCTCTCAGACTGCCAAAACAAATCTGGGTTTATAATTTGAATTTTTGCAAATAAAGCTCTCCTCAAAGTAGTGTACAAAGGGCAATAAAAAACAAAATGATATTCATCCTCCACCACTCCCAGATCACACAGAACACACAACCGCTCCTCCTCAGGCTTCTTGTCCTCTGCAAAAGCATGCAATTGGTCCACTGATGGATACATCTTGATATTTGTCTAGTCTAGTGTGTTCATTAGATGGGTGAAATCCTCTTTCAGTGCCTCTGTGCCTGTTTTCGTAGGCAGTTAGCCTCTGGTATGCGTGCCATTAGCGTTAACCATGCTTCTAGGCCTCTTTTGTTTTGGAAATAATGAAAAAAATATATAAATAAATAAAAAAATTATAAATATATATATATATATTTTTTGTATTCGACTAAGAGGTTGGCTAGTCGACTACGGCTCCTTTCGACCGATTAGTCGAGTAATCTACTAATAGGGGTCAGCCCTAGAGGCTAGTAATAGGCTGCTGTGGCGATAAAAAAGTAGCAAGCCAAAAACGTGGTTCGAGTTGAGGTACTTTACTTCTCACTGCACATAGCATTTACAATAACAACCAACTTAACCCGGAACCGGAAGTGGTATTTACCCTTTCCCCTAAACAGTAAAACCCCCGCCCTTAAAGGCACAAGCCCACCTTGGTGAATGTCTCTTAATATAGGTCACCACACAGGCCCTCCCAGAATTCACCAATACAAAAACTGCAACTAATTAATAGCCAGTGAACAGTCCATCAGTGAACAGATTACCGCATGAAATAGTCAACGTGGAGGGGGACGGATCAAGCGGCCGAACCGACTGTGCTTAACAAGAGGGGGATTAAGGGAGAGAAGTGGGACCAGCGGCCGGGCCATGGAAGGGGCCAAGGCCGGAACAGAGGACGGGGAAGGGGTCTGAGCCGAAACCGGGGGGCGCCCCCGCCCAGGGTTTCTGTTAGAAAAAATTGTTGCCGGCCTCAGTGTCCGGTAGATTTCAATCTACCGGTCAAATGAGAGAAATTCCGGTCAGAGTTTATTGAGCTTAAAAACAATTGATAGGCAAAAGAATGACAACAAAACAAAAGAATGACATCATCAAGGCATGTAGATTTATAATATTTTTACTTAAAACTAGGCTACTTTTGCGTATAAAGTCATTATATTCCAAATAAAATAAGTCCCGAGACTCTGTGCTGCTGCCGACTTTAAATCAAATCGGTGTCTGTGGGCAGTCGCCCGACATTAATAAACAGCAGTCTGTTATAATCACATTTTTATGAGCTAACGAATTCCGTTATATTGGACATTTGTATTAGGGGTGTAACGGTACGTGGATACGTACTGTACCGCGCCAAGTTGGACCTCCGGTACAGTACGGGCTGTGCACCGTACGATTACAACGGTATGGTCAACCTTTTTTTGCGGAACTTAAATCCCCCCGGCCCCACGTAATTTATCAACAACACTGCGGTCTGCTGTGAGCATTATAAAACAAACGTGTGTTTAACCGACCGTGAATTAAAGTGTCAATGCTGTTTGTCATTTTAACAGCAGATATTTTCTTAAATGCCATCCTCCCGAGAGAGGGGTGTTGACGGGGAGCTTGCTGGTGTTATTTAGCATTGAACAGCTAACCGAAAGCTAGCATTAACTAACATTAAAGGTTTAGCCATAACGTTACCTTGGCTAACGTTGGGGCTATTCATAATCCAGCAATAATGGCTGCAGACCTGCAATCAAAGTACAGCAAGTTGGCAAAGGAGTATTCCAACGTAAATCACATTTTCACCAGTAACGTTAGTCTTTCCATCTCTCGGTAGCTCCTGCTAGCTAACCTAGCTCACGTTAGTCGTCGTCACTGAACCACCTCGCGTACAGAATTAATGACATGTTGCGGACAGCCATATCGGTGACAATGTTTAGCTTTTAGTGCCAAATGATAAGAGTCTGAGGCGGAGTCTCAAAAGAGAATGTTGAATATTTATTGTGCAAAAATCATTCACAACAGATCCTCTATGCTACATCAACGGAGCCTTGTAGACCGAGTAGGGTATATCTGCAGAGCCACTGGGTAGCGAGTGCAACACCGTGTAATGTCCGTGTGTGGATCATTGGAGTAGGGTATATCTGCAGTGCTTCAGCCCCATACTCATTGTATAGATTTGTATTAGCATCATTAATCAATCACCTGTTGTTGAATAAATACCATTACTTTCTAGTTATTACTAAAAAACAGTATATATAAAACAGTAGCTGTATAAAAAAAAAAGTATAATTTATATTAAAAAAAAAAAAAAAAAAAAACGACCGAAAAAATACCGAACCGTGACTTCAAAACCGAGGTACGTACCGAACCGTGGATTTTGTGTACCGTTGAAGAACTGAGAAATTTGGCAGAGAGAGACGGCAACATTATTGTGGGTTTGCGTGACGACTCTCTCTCTCTCCACCTCCCAACGACTTATTTGCGAGAGTATGTCGATGCAGAGCAGTAGATTCAGCTGTTTTCTGGCTCTTTTTTGGCTCTATCTGGGGACCGCACAGCAGCGCCCCCCACCCAACAGCTGAATTTCCAATGGCTGAATTGGAGTACTGCACTGTGCCGCTGCTGCTCCGGCTCTGCAGCTTCACATGCACTCGCACACCCAGCACTAAGCTCTCGCTGACAACGTCGTTGTCATTATTAGAAGCAACGATGAAACAAATGTAATGATTGTTTCATTCATCGCATAGGCTATTTAATTTTAGCCTATTTTAATACAATTCAAATAATCAAATTGTGCTTAGACTCAGGGAATTATTTTCACCGGACATTAAGACCGGAGAGATTAAATATGTCGGACTTCAACAGATTTTGCCGGTCAAATACCGGTAATTACCGGCTAACTGAAACGCTGCCCCCGCCGCGGGGGTAGGGCCGACTGAACTGGTTCGTCCTTGTCCAAGTGAGCAGGCTTAAGACGGTCTATAGTGACCCGCTCTGGCCTGCCCCCCATGTCCACAACAAAGTTTTTAGTGCCTGCCTCCAGGACACGGAAAGGCTCGTCATAAGGGGGCTGCAGCGGGGTCCGATGGCTGTCGTGCCGGATGAACACATATTTGGACAATGGCAGGTCCCTGGGGACGTAGGACTGGGGAAGGCAGTGGCGGGATGTTGGAATGGGAATAAGGGCATCGGCAACACCCCGGGACACTGTTCGATGGGAGGCGACGGACCAGGAAGCTGTGGCCTCCGGAAAAAACTCCCCAGGGACCCGCAGCGGCTGGCCGTACACCAGCTCAGCGGACGAGGCCTGGAGGTCCTCTTTGGGGGCAGAACGAAGACCAAGCAAGACCCACGGGAGGCGGTCAACCCAGTCGCCATCCGTAAGGGCAGCCCGAAGAGCGGCCTTCATGTCCCTATGGAACCGCTCACCAAGTCCGTTGCCCTGCGGGTTGTACGCCGTAGTGCGGTGGATCTTCACCCCCAGGTGCTCCGCAACTGCAGTCCAGAGCTCCGAAGTGAACTGGGGGCCCCTGTCGCTTGTGATGTCCCCCGGTGTGCCAAAACAGCCACCCAGCAGCCGATGAACGCCTGGGCCACCTCCGCTGCCGTAGTGGAGGACAGTGGAACAGCCTCCAGCCACCTGGTGGTCCTGTCCACCATGGTGAGGAGGTGAGTATATCCGTGGGAGGGGGGCAGGGGGCCCACCAGGTCCACATTCACGTGGTCGAACCGCCTCTCTGGCACTATAAACGGTGCCAAAGGGGCTTTGGTATGGCGGTGCACCTTGGCACGCTGGCACGCCACACATGAGCTAGCCCAGGTCCTAACATCCTTCTGGAGGCCAACTTGACCCCCACCAGCTTAGTCGAGGCCTTCACACCTGCGTGGGAAAGGCTGTGGATCATGTTAAAAACCCGGCGCCGCCAGGCCGTAGGCACCATAGGGCGCGGTTGGCCAGTGGAGATGTCGCAGAGGAGAGTGGCGTTAGCTGTGTCGAACACCACATCCTCCAGCTGCAGTACAGTAGGGCCGGTCCGATAGGCCTGAATGTCTGAGTCTGTGGCTTGGTCTGCCGCCATGGCGGCATAATCGAGTCCCAAGTGGACGGACTCGATGACCGCCAGAGAGAGGCAGTCGGAAGTGGCAAGTTGTCCTTGCCCGCCACATGCTCAATGTCCGTGGTTAACTCGGGGATCGCCGAGAGCTGCCGCTGCTGACGTCCCGACCACGGCTCCAAGGTCTTGGCCATGGAGAACGTTAGCGGCTTGTGGTCCACAAAGGCAGTGAACTGGCGGCCTTCCAACAGGCATCTAAAGTGCCTAGTGGCGAGGAACAGACCCAGCAGTTCCCTGTCGAAAGTACTGTACTTACGCTCGTTGTCGCGGAGCCGTTTGCTAAAAAAGGCCAGTGGCTGCCAGGAACCGCCCACCCACTGCTCGCACACCGCTCCCACTGCATAGTCAGAGGCGTCCGTCGTGAGGGCGACCGGGGCAGTGGGAGAGGGGTGCGCCAGCAGAGCAGCGTTGGCTAGCGCGGTCTTGGCAGCCCCAAAAGCGCTGTCCATCCCCAAGGACCAATCTAACTCGTCCTTAGGCACTTTGCCCCGCAGGGCCTCGTACAAGGGGCGCATGATGTGGGCAGCATGGGGAAGGAACCGGTTGTAAAAGTTCACCATGCCCAGGAACTCCTGTAGAGACCGTACGGTGCAGGGACGAGGAAAACTGGCAATGGCCTCCACCCTGGCGGGGAGTGGGGTGGCTCCCTGTGGAGTGACATGGTGTCCGAGGAAGGTGATGGAGGACTGCCCAAAATGGCACTTGGTCGGGTTGACGATGAGGCCGTGTTTACTGAGCTGCTCAAACAGCTGCTGGAGTTGTGTCATGTGCTCCTCTATGGACGTACTGGCTACAAGAATGTCATCCAAGTACACAAACAAAAACGGCATGTCCTGGAGCACAGAGTCCATCAGGCGCTGAAATGTCTGCGCCGCCCACATGAGCTCGAAACGCATTCTTAGGAATTCAAAAAGTCCAAAGGGTGTAATGATGACAGCTGTTTTTGGCACATCCCGTGGATGGACCGGCACCTGGTGGTACATGCGCACCAGGTCCACCTTGGAGAAGATGATGGCCCCCGCTAGGTGGGTAGAGAAGTCCTGTATGTGCGGGACAGGGTACCGGTCGCGTGAATACTTTCCCTAAGGGGATTGCACTTCCGTGTTCGGTTTGCACGGCCTGATTGGCCACTGACGTACGCTTAGGGCTGGGCGATATGGCCTAAATATGATATCACGATATTTTCTGACCTTTCGGCGATACACGATACACATCACGATGTTTTTCTTTTTTACCCCAAACAATTCATTATGAGGCTTACCAAGACAGTATTTGAGTTTGCAAGCTAACATTAAAGACAAAATAAAATACCCATGCATTTAGCATTTTTATATTAGATTTAGATTATTAGATTATATATTGCATATGAGATATTATATGATTTAGATATGAAATATGATGAATTGAAAATGGGGGACCCTGATGTAAACAAGACTAAAGTCTTTCTCTGGTCTGCATCCCCTTAACAATTGTATGTATTGAGCTGTACTGTACCCATTCTGCAATATGTTAAAGTTTTAAATCAATCAATCAATAAATAAATAGCATTTTAATGAAACTACTGTATATATGTATGTCTCTAAATGTTTTGATGAATTGAAAATGGAGGACCCTTATGTAAAAAAGCCGAAAGTCTTTTTCTGGTCTTCATCCTCCTGTACTGTATTGTACCCATTCTGCAACCTTTTAATACAGTTTTCATTCATTCATTCTGACGGAAACATAATCATTTTGATTGACAGTCGAGTCTGCCAATGACGTCACACCGCTTGCACCCGCCCTGCTGTTCTTAGCACCAATCGGCAAGCGTTATTAGTTTTTGACTTCCTGAATGTCCCGTGTGCTGAACATCAACAAAGCTACTAACGTTAGCTCCCCGCGGCCGTCGAGTAGGAGACCAGTGCTTCACAGGATGACTAAATGAGGCATAATGATTTTACTACAACGAATGTTATAATAAAAGCCTTTCCATACATCTGTCTGATTGAAAACTTTATTAACAGACCGCGGAATGGGCATATCTCAGCACGGGCTGAGATATGAACGAGTAACATGTGGACAGATTGACGCGACACAATCCTCTTGGGCAAAACATCACGATATCCACGATACGTTGAAAAAGTGTATCGTTAATGAACTGTACCCGATATTTATATAATATCGTCATATCGCCCAGCCCTACGTACGCTAGTTTTGCCCCCGGTAAGTTATCTACGCCAGTTAGGCCCAGCTCGCGCCTGCATTATCCAATTCATCTTTGATGAATGCAATCACCTCCGAAGCTGTCTGCCACTGTCGTGTCCATAGGCAGCGTAGCGATTTCAAAATGAGATTCGATTAAAATGTATTGTCATTATACAGCACAATACATACATATACACACCATCCAACCAGAGTGGATAAATTAATTAAACAGAGAGACGAGAAATCTCATCGCTGGCACTCAAAGTGTTAAGGCAGAGGGACTGGACAACAGGGTGACATTCACAGGTGTGCAGACTTGAGCATGTGAGGTAAAACATGCACTGGAGAAGGAGCCGCGCCCACAGGAAGCAGAGATTGAGGGTGTGACAAAAATAATCGTTAGATTAGTCGACTAATCGAAAAAAGAATCGACAGATTAGTCGACTACCAAAATAATCGTTAGTTGCAGCCCTACTATGGGGAGTGAGTTTAGTTGCAGGAACCCTTAACGTCCACAGCCACTTCAGTACACTGTCCATCGTGACTGTGGATAGACATGCGGTACCTCCGTTACATGTGTGTGTCAGAAAGGGAGATCATAGACATGAGAAGGCTGTATTTTGTGCATATGTGTACAAGTTGCAAGGGGGGTGGGGTAGTGTGTGTAGAGAGATATTAGAGCCATATGGAATCCGTGTTCACGGAATCGAGCAATAAAAATGGAATCAACTGTTGTGGGACTTGTACAGCACTTTGTTCAACTTTGTCAGTGCTGTAAAGTTTAAACCTTTTTAAATCTTAGACAAACAAAACACTTTGCTTTCATGAAATATTGTAAGCAGTCATTTGAGGCTTTATAAAAGCAGCACAATGAACACAAATCTGTCAGTGCCGAGTCCGACCTCATCTTAAATAACAAACAGCATTGCTTGTTGTAGTTAACAAAGAGAGGCAGAGTTGATTTAGCAAAAAAAATATATATATATATATATATATATGATTTATTTTTTTATTCTTTCTTAATCGAATTTTATTTTCATATTCGAATCCCATGCCCATCGAACGAAGCTTCGAAGTATTTAAGACAGCCCTATTAAATGGACTGTTATATCTTATTAAATTGTGGACATTTATTCATTCCCACTTATTAGACACTATTTCTGATAGTAAAATGAGCGTACAAAGCAAAATACAGAATTCTGAAATATTAAAACGGAAAAAACGGAATTTGGAAAAAGAATTAATGGAATTTGGAAAAAAATAAAACGGATTTCATATGGCTCTAAGAGATATGTCTGGGATTGAAGGCTGATATGTGTATGCAATTATGCATGAGTGTGTGTTTGTGCATGTGGGATAGTAAGAGAGACCGGGAGAGAGTGTGTGCATGTGGGATAGTAAGAGAGACCGGGAGAGAGTGTGTGCATGTGGGATAGTAAGAGAGACCGGGAGAGAGTGTGTGCATGTGGGATAGTAAGAGAGACCGGGAGAGAGTGTGTGCATGTGGGATAGTAAGAGAGACCGGGAGAGAGTGTGTGCATGTGGGATAGTAAGAGAGACCGGGAGAGAGTGTGTGCATGTGGGATAGTAAGAGAGACCGGGAGAGAGTGTGTGCATGCGAGATAGTAAGAGAGACCGGGAGAGAGTGTGTGTGTGTGGGATAGTAAGAGAGACCGGGAGAGAGTGTGTGTATGTGGGATTGTAAGAGAGACAGAGAGATATTCTCGAAGTCAACGTCCTGTCTGTTGTTGCTACGCAACTATGGCTTGGGGGAAACATGCACCACGAGTACATTGTGAACGCTTCATTTAGTGCAGAAAACGGATCGGAAAAGCGGCAAAGTAAACACAATCAAGGGTAATTTTCTTCAGTGCATCACAATGCCAAAGAGCTGCTGTGTTACGTTTT
The DNA here is from genome assembly GCF_963971535.1 of Notolepis coatsorum. NCBI lineage: Eukaryota > Metazoa > Chordata > Actinopteri > Aulopiformes > Paralepididae > Notolepis > Notolepis coatsorum. Next base: position 17,372,941 of record NC_140173.1, on the reverse strand, counting down.
GTACTAATAAGTAATAACTAAATCAAAATCGCAAGTTTTATATAATTTACCAGCTGAGGCATCACAGAGGAATGGTGGCTGGTGGCCATCAAGAGGGCACACGTAGATGCAGACGGGAGAGTCCATCAAAGCAGACACTGGTCCCCAAGTCAAATCATACGACGTGTATCTGCTCTAGCCTCTACCCATTTCATAACAGGTGAGAATAAGGAACAAATATTATAACGTAAATGTATTATTGGCTGTGAGGCTGTAAACAGCAGATAAATGTTAGCTGCTAGCTGTGGTATCCTGGAATAATAGTTTCACCCATATGTTGGTTTAGCCCAGACTCATGTTAATGACGTCAGATACGGTGCCCGCCAGTTGGATGTATGAAAGTTAACCCAAAGTGTGGAAGTAAAGAACCTTCAGCTATATTGTCATCGTGTGGACATTCAATTATTTCTGCTAGACACTAAGAGTGACAGCCAGAACAGAAACAGTACATGGTGTCAGAAGTGGGATCAGAATTTCGGGGCGGTCAGGTGGCGTAGCGGAGATTGCGCTCGTCACCAATGCAAGAGGCTGCGGTCTCGACTCCCGGAGTCAGCATTGCTTGCGACTTGGGCTGATCGTCATACTAACTCGTTTGGCTGGGTTAGGGGCAGGGTGCCAAGCGCCAATGGCGGCAGATTTAAGGTTTGGCGAGTAACAATGAGAGGTCTGCCCGCCACCTGGCCGGTAACAAAATAGTTCATATCGATACTCTTATTTTGAAAATCACACACGATTGGTGCGACCAGAAACAGCAGTGGCCAATCAGAGCGCAAAACGCGAACGCGGAAGCATGAACCGGTTGCATTTCGAATAGACGCCTCCCGGGCGTCGCCGCCATCGTCGATGACATCATTGTGTATGGCCGCACGAAAGAGGAGCACGGTGCCAACCCGCGTGCCATGCTAGAGAGAACCAGACAGAGAGGAATAAAGCTGAACAAGGACGAGACTGTCTGAACAGTTGATACGTTTTTGTGCTTTGATTTTCAGCTATGCGTCATGCTTCTCCTTTAAAAGAAGGGGGGGGACTTCCGGTTATGTCGGCGTAGGAGAAGGACGTGGTCGAGAACGCTCTCCTGCCTCACGCTAATAATTTACATTTCTAACATCTAAAAAAAACTTTCAACCACAGAAAATCGAAACGCCTACTTAACAAACACCCTACCGAGGTAAAAATGAACAACGACAGGACCAGACATCTTAAACAAGCGACCTTACAACCGACACGGACAACTCCAATCAATAGAGCTAACGCTACTAGCAAGACAATGGCCGCACGAGACGTCGCAGTCAATACGGAGCACAGAGAAGACGGTCAAGACGCCCTATCCATGACTATTCTACTCGAAGTTCTAGCTAAACAAAGGTCCAGCCTCAGAGAAGACTTTTCAACTTTGTTACAGAACTCTCTCTCACCCCTACAAACATCGGTGGATGCACTTCACGAAACGGTTAATTCCTTTCAAGCACGCCTCGCCAGAGTTGAAACCACCACGGGAGATAACTTTGATGGTCTCGTCAAAGCGGAGAAAACCCTACGCAAATTGGAAACAAGACAACACCACCCTCCTAGACCGGGTCGACGAGCTGGAAAATCGTTCAAGGCGAGTCAACCTCCGTATTGTAAACGTACCCGAAGACAGCGAAAAGGGACAAGACCCTATTCAATTTGTCGCAAATCTACTGATGGAAGTCATGGGTCCCGACGTATTCAACAAGCCACCAGAGCTGGAGAGAGCACACCGATCTCTACTCCCCAAACCCAAAACGCCACGATCCATCATAGTATGCTTCCACCAGTTACAGAAGAAGGAACGAGCATTACGCTGGGCCAGAGAAAACGAACCCCGCTATCAGAATAAAACTCTGAGATTCTACCCGGATTACAACACAGCCCTTTCTAAAAAAAACGTGCAGCGTTTAATGAGGTCAAAACTATCCTGTACCGTAAAGGCATACGCTTCGGGCTCCTTCACCCCGCCCGCCTCCGGGTGACACTGGCGGAGGGAGAAGTCTACACTTTCACCACACCGGAGGAAGCCAAGACATTTTGCAAGGAAAGAGTTGGCCAAGCTGAAAACCCCGTTAAATGAATGACTGGGACACCAGGCTATAAAGACGTTCCACATCGACCGTGAAAGAAAACAAGCAGAGTCGACCGGTCATAGTTGGTATGGGTACGTGATCGCTTCCCCAGGTTTAGAATTTAAGGTGGATCTTCCTGTGGTAATGTCACTTCTTGAATGACAGTAGTTACATATAATTATTGACATGTTGCAAAGTTGACCTGCCACATTTTGTATAGATATGTGATCACTTCTTGTCGTTTCTCAGAATCTAAGGTGGAACTTTTCATTTCACCGTCACTTTTTGAATGATAATGGTTTTATATAATTACTGACATACTGCAAAGTAGACCTGCCATAGTTTGTCTGATTAACCCGTTCAAAGACCGGGACACCAGACTACAATAGACGTTCCACATCGACCGTGAAAGAATTTACGGGTGTATACACTTTTTCTGGTTCTTAGAGATTAAGGTGGAATTTCCCATTTCACTGTCACTTCTTGAATGAAAATGGCTTTATATAAATATGGACATGTTACAAAGTCGACCTACCATAGTTTGCAATCTTAATTTTTTTCTTCTCCGTTTGCTCTTTGTTTCTTAGAATTTAAGGTGACATTTTTATTTTATTTCTATTTTTTTCTCATACCACTGCAAAATCGACCTGCCATGGTTAATTTGGATATGGGATTGCTTTTTCTGTTTCCTAGAACTTAAGGTGGAACTTTTCATATTACTGTCACTTTGCGAATGACAACGGTTTTATATAAATAAGGACATGTTGACCAACTATATATATATATACGTATCTTTTGAATATCCATCTATTATTTTTTCTCCCTTCAAATGGATGTCGCTTTCGAACATGAAACAAAGGTTGGGTCTTCTTAGAATCAAAAGGTGGAACTTTTATTTTTATTTTTTTTCTCATACCACTACCACTTCCTGAAGGACAAGTTTTACATAATAATTGACATATTGCAAAATCGACCTGCCAGAGTTCATTTGGATATGGGATCGCTTTTTCTGTTTCCTAGAACTTAAGGTGGAACTTTTCATATCACTGTCACTTCGCGAATGACAATGGTTTTATATAAGTAAGGACAGTTTGACCTACTATATATACATATATCTTTTAAATATCCATCTATTATTTTTTCTCCCTTTAAATTGATGTCACTTTTAAACATGAAACAAGGGTTGGGTACAATTCTACACATACCCATCTCCAGTTCTCCAAGTTATTGGTTGTTCATGTAAATAACAATGTTCATTTGCTCCTCAGCAATAGTTTCGGTTAAAGCACAAATAAGATGGGCAGTATAACATAATGAGAGACAGGAGCTTCTCTACATAGGCTAAGAGTGAAGCTGCACAATTGGAAGACACTCTGTCAACAGGGGATTTATCAGCCTGTCTCAATTGGGGAGACAGGCATAGGGGTAAATGTTTTTATGTTCTATTTGTATTCTATGTATGTTTCCGTCTGTACTACATGTATATTTTTTCATATAGAGAGATATCGGTACCCTTTAGAGATGTTCCGATACCATTTTTTCCTTCCCGATCCGATTCCGATACCTAAGCTTTGGGTATCGGCCGATACAGATACTGATCCGATACCAGTGCATACCGGTACATTACAACAACAAAAAACGTATATAAATTATACTTAAAAAAAATTCTTTTACAGATACTGTTTTATATATACTGTTTTTTTAGTAATAACTAGAAAGTAATGGTATTTATTCAACAACAGGTGATTGTATAGATTAGTATTAGTATCATTAATCAATGAGTATGGAGCTGCAGCACTGCAGATATACCCTACTCCAATGATCCGCACGGACGTTAGACAGTGTTGCACTCGCTACCCAGTCTGTTAGTAGCAGAGGCTCTGGCTAGTAGTAACGTTCATGTTGTGATTTTCGATGCAAAATAAATATTCAACATTCTCTTTTGAGACTCCGCCTCAGACTCTTATCCTTTGGCACTTGGAACTTGCTGTACTTTGCTTGCAGGTCTGCAGCCATTATTGCTGGATTATGAATAGCACCAACTTTAGCCACGGTACCGTTATCAAGCTAAGCTAGCTGACCTAGCTCGTCTTCCCCGCATTGACATTTGATAACGTTAGTCAGCTAACGCTAGTCAGTAGCTACTTGACTTTAATACGATTCACCATGGGTGCATTATTGTTGATAGACGGACAGTGTCAGGTCCTGGAGAAAGGACAGGCGATCTGATTTGATGTAACGTTAAAGCGGATGTTGTTCCAACTAGCTAGCTTTTCAGCTAATGCTATCATAACACCAGCAAGCAAAACACATCCCGTCCGAGCTCCCCGTCACACGCTCTGTCGGGGACAATGGAATTTAAGAAAGTGCTGCTGTTAAAATGACAAACAGCATCACACTTTAAAACACATTCATTTTATAATCCTCACTCTCCGCAGGAGATAAATGACGTCATGGGATCGGAGGCTAGAATTTACGTGTACTCGCCGATACCAGCATTTTAGGCAGTATCGGCGGCATTTCCGATACTGGTATCGGTACAACTCTAGTACCCTTATACTCTAATAGAGAATAATCCAGACATGGAGTGGTGGGGAGATGGAGACTACTTTACAACACAACCACACAGATCAAATGATGGAGCCAGTTAAATTCATAACATTCAATATCAAAGGCCTAAACAACCCAATCAAAAGGAAAAAGGTCTATTCATCCTAAAGAAACTCAAAGCAGACATTGTACACCTACAGCATCTCTCTGATGAGGAGCATAAGAAACTCAAGAGAGAATGGGTTGGACAGGTGTTTGCTTCCTCCTTTAATACCAAATCAAGAGGAACCGCAATCCTTATTAACAAAAACATCCCTTTCGTTGCCACCAAAACCACCTCTGACCCTAGAGGCATATTTGTACTTGTTGAGGGACAAATGTACTCGGAACGTTGGACACTATTGAACATTTATGCCCCTAACTTCGACGACCCCGCCTTCATCCAACATATTTTCCTTCTTATAGCTCAGGCAACTGGCATAATTTTAGTGGGAGGGGACTTCAACTTCTGCCTGGATACAGTACTAGATAGGTCCTCAACCAACCCGGCTTCCCCTACCAAGGCAGCAAAAACAACAATTTCTTTTATGAAGGACTATAACTTGACAGACGCCTGGAGGGGAATCCACCCAGGGGTTAGAGATTACTCCTTCTATTCTCACCCCGACGGCACCCACACACGTATAGATAACTTCCTGCTATCCACTCACCAATGCCATAGAGATATATATTTTTTTGAACAAATGTTTTTTATTTTCCCCTTTTTTTACATAAAACCAGACACACAATACATAAACAGTAGGAATCCTCAATAAATCACAGGACTATGATTGACATAATAATAACAATAATGACAGTCCAGTACTTAAATCAAAATTAAATGTAGATTAAAATATTTACCCATAATAAATACAATACAATACCTATGCTCTTGCTCGCTCCCCCCCCCCCCCCCCTCAGGACCAGGGGCGGAGCTAGGGGGTGGCTACTGGGGCTCAAGCCCCGAATGTTTTCTGAAAAGCCCCGAATCTATTTTAAAAAAAATAAAATTTTTTTTTTTTTTTTTTGACAATTCATCATTGTTACATGAAAATATGTTTGCACCAGATTTAGCAGAAGCTAATTTCCATCTGTGGTCTATCCAGCTGCTAACTGTATTTGAGTGAGTTAAGTCTTGGTGTCATGGTAGACTCAGACCTAAGCTTTAAATCACAATCAACAAGTTGACAAAAACTTAATTCTTCCACCTTAGAAACATAGCTAAAGTACGGCCATTTATAAATCAAAAGGACGCTGAAAACCAGATCCATGCCTTTATCTCAAGCCAACTCGACTACTGTAATGCACTCCTTACCGGCCTCCCGAAAAAATACGATGATAACTATTTTATTGCAATGCACTATTGCATTATTTTATTCTATTTTACTAACTATTTTATTGCACTGCACTATTTTACTTTGTATCAGTGAATCATAGACGCCTGGCCATAAGAGCATTCGGAGCATCTCTGCTCTCCCACTATTGAACTTGGGGAGCAAAGGTATGCTCTTGCTCCACCACTTTTTGATCATATGAAAAATATGATATATCCCCCCCCAATATATAAATCTAACCATAACTACTGTACGTTATGGTTAACTGAGTTTTATAGTGAAAAGAGCAGCTTTATTGGTCAAGATTGAAGGCTCTATATTGCAGGAAATTGCACGTACAGGTTAATTAAATTAAAAAAAAATCTGCTGTGGAGGGGGTCAGGCACGACCAGCCCACGACCAGCACGACCACCCCTTGCCTGCAAAAAGAAATTATTAAAAAAAAAAAAAAAAAAAAAAAAAAAAAAGGGGGCACCTATCTGGGCTAAGCCCCGGATCTCCTAGAATCCTAAATCCGCCCCTGCTCAGGACCCCCCCTTGGACAATCCATCCATTACTCCGCCAACACCAGGAATTACAAATTCATATGCTAACCTTTATCCTCACCACCATCTCTAACCAGATTGCTATGCTGGCTTCATTGACACCTAAAATTCTTGCGGTAGATATCTCTAGATAAATCACATCGAGATAGGCAAGAACCCATACCTTCCGGCACATTTTATCCGGTTGAATCCAGCGTGATGCTATCAGCTTTTTAGCAGCCGTAAGACCGGACTAAATTTGTCTCTTTACCTGTATAGAGGCTGCTAACTGAGAAACATCATTCAACAACAATACAGAAGGCAGTACAGGTATGGTCAGAAATAAAAGTTCTGATAATTGCGTGGTTACTTCCTCCCAGAATATCTTAACCGGAGGGCATTCCCAATACATATGCATAAATGTACCAATATCACCGTTTAAACATAAGGAGCATCGAGAGTCTTGTTTAAGCCCCATTAGGTACAAACGTCTAGGAGTTAAGTAAGTCCTATGAATAAAATTAAGATGAATCTGTTGATGATCCGGGTTGCATGATGAAAGCCGTACGTTTGCCCAAACTTCATCCCAATCAAAATCTACTTCCAAGTTTGGTATATCCTTCCTCCAGAATAAGTCTAGAGGAAGGACCTCGTATGAGGATGTAAGTAAGTGACGATAAAAATCAGAAACGAAGCCTCTCGATGTCTCCTTTCCATAAAAGAATTTGTGATATCTGTGGTGTTCAAGTGGCTCCTTTAATGGAACTCCATGAGCCCTTAAAGCTGCTCTTAATTGTAGATAGAAATAAAAAGTGGATTTGGTGAGGTTAAATTTGTTAGATATGTCTTTAAAGCTGCAAAAACCCTGGTAGTTGAAAACATCCCCCAATGTATGTATGCCCTTCTTTTCCCATTTGGTAAATCTGGTTGTTGTGCAATAAGGAGTGAATTGTTATTAAATAGGGGGGAATGACTATGCCATTTATGTTGGTTAGTACATTTTTTCTGTGTGTCACGCCATATCCGAATCACATGTGTAATAAGAGGGCCAAATTTCAAGTTGCATTGCTTAATTGATAAGTTGGTGTATACTATATCCTGCAGTCTATGTGGTGCCACTATGTTCTCCTCTAATGGTCTTCAGGATACAGATGCTTGAGAATCAAACCAGGTGATCAGTGGTCTTAAAGAGAACGCTTTAAAATAGTAGCTGAAGTCTGGGAATGCTAAACCCCCGACGGCTTTATTTCTCTGTGCAGTGGATCTTTTTATTCGTGGAGGTTTATTGTTCCAAATAAATTTATATGCGGCGGACTGTAATTTTTGCCAGTAACCAACAGGGGGGGTAACGGCAACATTGAACTGAAAAAGTTGATTCTAGGCAAAACATCCATCTTAACTATTGATGCTCGGGCCTTTACTGAATTTTTTAGTTTTGACCACCTGTCAAAGTCGTTTGTGATCCTATCTAGGAATCCGGTATAATTATACTTCACCGTTTGGCAAATTGTGGGAAATCTCTCAACTCCAACTTAAGACATCTAAAATGTTCTACCATTGGTATATTTACTGGGAGTGAGGTAGCCTTCGCAATCACATTGAGTGATTTTGACCAGTTTATCTTAAATCCCGATAGATTGCCAAAATCATCTATTGCCTTGAGAAGATGAGGTAGTGAGGTGGTAGGGTTTTGCATGAACATTATTACATCGTCCGCATATAAACTGATATGATGCTGTGTGCCCTTAATTGAGATCGGCTCTATGGATTGGGACTGTCTTATATACTGTGCCAGAAGTTCTAGAGATAGAGCAAACAGTCCGGGACTAAGAGGATAACCCTGTCTGGACGAGCGCGACACAGGGATGTTTGGGGAGGTGAATTTCCCTGTTATAATCATGGCCGACGGATCTGTGTATAGTACTTTGATCATATTAATAAATCCATCACCTAACCCCATCCTTCCGAGTACTGCCCATAAATAAGACCATTCCAACCTATCAAAGGCCTTCATCGCATCCAAGGATAATACAGCTACAGGAGGTACAACTTCTTTGCTGGCGTCTATCACATGCAGTAACCATCTAATATTATCCGTGATCAGGCGGCCTCTTATGAAGCCTGTCTGATCAGGATGAACTAAAGATGTCATATGCTTTTGAAGTCTGATGGCTAGTACCTTAGCGTACAGCTAATATCGGTTCCGAGGAGGCTTAAGGGTCTATAACTACCACAGTCGGTGGGGTCTTTGTCTTTTTTAAGGAGGACAGTTATAAGCGCCATATTAACGTCCCTGGAGAAGTTCCCCTCTTTGATTGAGTATAAAATCATGTCAAGTAATAGGGGTCCAATTACATCCCAACATGAGAGGTACAGTTCTGGTGGGATACCATCCCATCCAGGGGCCTTACCACTTTGCAATTCAGATATCGCCTCCCTAAGAAATTTTAGGTAGGTTAATTTGATCAAGAAATGAATCCAGTTTATTATGATCGAATACCACTTCTGACTTGTATAGGTTAGAGTAAAACGCACTAAACGTCTCGTTGATTTTCTTGGGGTCAGTAACAAGTCCCTGTTGGTCCTTAATAGCGGGTATATCAGCAAATTGTGCATTGGATAGTATCTTCATAGCTAGTAGGTGACTCGGTTTAGAGCCATGAAAGTAATAATGTTGTCTTGTACTGCGTATTTGAAATTCAGATTGTTGTCTTAAAATGGAATTAATCTCTTTTTTTAACACTTTGATTTGATACTCCACTTGATTGATTGATTGATTGAAAAGTTTATTAACAGATTGCAGAATGGGTACAGTACAGTACATCTCAATACATACAATTGTTAAGGGGATGCAGACCAGAGAAAGACTTTCGTCTTGTTTACATCAGGGTCCCCCATTTTCAATTCATCATAACATATATGACATACATGACATACAGATAGACAGTACTGCTACATCTATACATTTATGACATATCAGATTTGCAAATACAGTACTGTTTGTGATACAAAAGTGTCCAGAAAAGGAGTGTATATACATTTGGCATAGAAACTGTACATTGGAGGAGGTTGGTGGGGTGGGGTTGGGTGGGTTGGGTGAGGGCTGTACATTGGAGGTGGGGGGGGGGGGGGGGGGGGGTTGGGTAGGGGACACACATTTTACACTGTACATTGGAATATTGACAAAGCCTTACTTGGTCATTTACTGTACAACTAGGTTAGGACATTTGTAGGGGCCAGTTTCGAATTGCAGTCTCACGTAGGTGTTTTTTGAGAGTGTTTTTGAAGGTGGGTAGTGATTCACATTCCTTTACAGCTTTAGGCAGGGCGTTCCACATTGATGTGGCATAATTGCGAAACGTGTTTAGTCCCTTGTTTGAGCCGAATCTGGGTTTTACATGATTTGTGGAGCTCCCTCTGGTGTTGTGATCGTGGTATTCACTGACCTTTGGGAAGTATTTTGACATGTACATGGGTACCTTGGTCGCGTAGTGTATCTTGTAGACCAGGCCCATTGCAAGTTGCTGTACTCTGTCGTCTACTCTAAGCCATCCTAGGTTGTCAAAGTGGGCAGGGGTGAGGTGGGTTCTAGGAGTCAGGTCAAGTAGTAGTCTGACTAGCTTGTTTTGAGATGTTTGTAATTTGTTTTTTTAGTGCCTTTGAGGTGCTTTGGTACCATGAGGTGCAAGCATAGTCGTAGTACCCTTGAATGAGTGCTCCTGCTAGAGTCTTCAGGGTATTCTTGTTTACCAGAGAGGAGATCCGGTACAAGAATCGCGTTCGTTGGTTGACTTTTTTTATTACATTGGATGCCATTTTGTCACAGGAAAGATTAGCCTCTAGGATGGAACCCAGGTAGGTAATTTCATCTTTCCTTGTGATAATATTGGCACCCACTGTAACCGAGAAGCCGTCGGTCTTTGTTTGTTATTTTGTTATTTTTGTTATTTGAACCGAAGAGAATGGACTCTGTTTTGCCCATGTGTAATGATAGTTTGTTGTCGGCGAGCCATATGCAGATTTTGCCTAGTTCCGAGCTGAGGGCTTTTTCAACCTGTAACTTGTTCTTGTCAGAGACCAGCAGGGCTGAGTCGTCCGCAAACAGGAACAAGTTGCAGTCACAAGCTGACGACATGTCATTTGCATAAATTAGGAATAGTAGCGGTCCTAGTATGCTTCCTTGTGGAACACCACAGCTCACTGTGAGGGGGGGGGATAGGGTACCGTTTACTTCCACCATCTGTTCCCTCCCCTCCAGGTAGGATTGTATCCAGCTCACTGATAAACTATCAAAACCAATTGCTTTTAGCTTGTCAATCAGAATGGTGTGATTGACAGTGTCGAAGGCCTTTTGTAGGTCCAGCATGACCATGCCGCAGTATTTGCCCGCGTCCACCTCTTGTTTGATGTGGTCGTTCAAGTAGAGAAGGCATGTGTCAGTGGAGTGGGATGTTCTGAAGCCAGATTGGAATTCGTAGATTAGATTTTTTTCCGCGAGGTACTTTTCGATCTGTTCGTATACTATTTTTTCCATGACTTTCGAGATGGATGTAAGGATAGAAACAGGGCGGTAGTTACCCGGGTCTAATTTGCTGCCCTTTTTGTGCAGGGGTGTTACTCTCGCAATTTTGAAGTCCTTGGGGACGTGTCCCTGTTTTATGGAGAGGTTTATTATGTGTGTGATGACTGGGGTGATGGCTGCTGCTGAGTCTCTGAGGAATTTGGAGGGGATGTTGTCATGGCCAGTGGCCTTGTTTGGTTGGAGGGCGCTCAGTTTTTTGAGTACCTCATCTGTAGTTACTATTTCCAGTTTGAAGTCGTCTTTGTGGACGCCTAGGTTCTTGTAGTATGCTACTATGTGTTCTACCCCATACTGCCCTGAGTGGGAGGGTAGTTTGTTTACCAGTGTTGTGGCTATGTTTGTGAAGAAAGTGTTTAAGTAATTGGCTACATCCAGCTTGTCTGTGATGAGCGTGTTGTCCGTCTTTATGTTTATGTTTGAGAACCTGGTTTTGAGTTTTTTACTGCAGCCTAGTTGATTGTTTTTTTTTTTTTTTTTTTTATTAATAGTTTGAAACACAAAACAGCTCAACATAAATACAGTACCATACAGACAAAACTAAACTCACAAACAATAAACAATACAATACAGTACAATACAGACAAAACAAAACTCACAAACGGTACAATACAGACAAAACATACTAACAAAATGGGGGGGGGGGGTGGGGGGGGTGCAGATCAAACACTCCTGCTTTCAGTCATAAGTATTCTCCAAATATGTCCTTATATAGATCCAGGGACCGTCCTCTCCATGGTCATGTTCAGCGAGCGTTGAGGCTGCTCGTTCCATTGTCAATAGGTCCATGAAATCCCTCATCCAGGTGTCCATGCAGAAACAATTTGGCTTTTGGATCTTCCAGTTCATCATGATAGTACGCTTAACTGACATATGTGCTAGTGTAATGATGCGTTGCGTAAGTGCTGATTGTATACCAACTACCCCTATGCCCAAGAGGCAGACTTTTGGACATAAGGGTATCTTAACACTGAGAATAGAGGATAGTCTTAAAATGACCTTGTGCCAAAAACTCTTCACTGTGGGGCAATGCCACAACATGTGGATGAGTGTTCCTACCTCCCCACATCCATGCCAGCACAAATCTGAGATGGCTTGATCCATTTTACATGGTGTAATATAAGCTCGATGAACTACCTTTAATTGTATCATTTTATATCTTACACATTTTGATGATGTTGTCGTATTTTTTAAAACCGTCTCCCATTGTGGAGCAGTCAAGGAGACCTTCAAATCCTTCTCCCACTGCTGTTTAATGGAGGCCAGGCCATCTGATGAGCTAAGTGACAGTAACCTATAGATCTTAGATACTGACCTCCTTTCTGAAGCGATCCTTCTTAGTCTGTCATCCAAATCCTTATGTATCCCCATATCTCTATTTTTCATGGATACTGATCTTACTACAGATCTCAACTGAAAGTACAACATGAATTCACTATCTCTTAAATTATACAGATCTTTCAATTCATTAAAAGGTATCGTCTCTCCATCCTTCACAATCTGTCCTAGTTGATGTATTCCTTTACCCTGCCATGAAGTATTTACTAGTGTGCTGCCCCCAGCCATTAACAGGGGGTTAGACCATATGGGGCATGAAGGTAAAGAGATCCCTTTGAAGGCTAGCCGTTTCTGTAGGGTTTTGATTATCTCACATGAAAATCGTATTATCGGGTTATCCATTTTAAAGTTAGGTTTGGGGTGAAACCATAATGATACCAAGGATACCGTCTTACTAAGTTCTGATCAAATATTCTCCTCAATCCATTTCCAACTGCCTATTTCGGTCTTGCATATGTAACCCCATGACTAGGGGAATCTGGCATTATAAGAGAGATAGTATGAGTAAACATCCGGAATACTAAGTCCACCGCTATTTCTTGGTCTCATCAATTTCTTGTAGCTGATTCTAGGTGTCTTCTCCCTCCATAAGAAACCTGTAAATAGCTTATTTATCTCTTTAAACCAATACGAGGGGAATTTGAGTGGAACAGCTGATATTAGAAATGATATTCTAGGTAAAATATTCATTTTTATTATCTCTGCTCTACCCCATAATGAAATGGGTAACACTGTCCATCTCTTAATATCCTCCCTAATTGTCTTCAAGAGGTGTGGACCATTAGAATCAAAAATCGTGTCTATAGGTGTCCGGATGTTTATTCCGAGGTATCTCATACCTTGTGATCTCCACTGTAAGGGGGCAGAACCAATATGTGAAGGATGGGTCAGGTTATTCAGAGGAATAGCTTCACTCTTATTAAAGTTCACCTTATATCCTGAAAACTCCCCAAATGCTTTAATCAGCTTCATCACCTGTGGGATTGATTGACAGGGTTGTGTTAGTGTTAATAGTACATCATCTGCATACAGATTAGCTTTAAAGTCATGCCCCCCAATATTGATGCCCGTGATTTTCTCCTCTGCTCGTATGGCACATGCCAGCGGTTCGAGGGCGAGGATGAAGAGTGATGGAGAAACCGGACAACCCTGTCGGGTGGACCTGAATAGCTGAAACGGTTGAGATATAATGCCATTTGTTTTAATTGAAGCTAGTGGTTTGTTGTAGAGCGCCATCACCCAATGTATGACCGTGGGTCCAAAACCGAATCTGGTAAGAACATAAAACAGATAGTGCCATTCTATTCTGTCAAAAGCTTTCTCAGCATCCAAGGATAAAGCTACCGCTGGTTGTTGTAGGTTGCCCGCTTTTGACATGACATGAAATAGTCTCCTCATATTATTAGAAACGTGGCGGCCTTTAATAAACCCTACTTGATCAAGGTGGATCAGTGAAGGCATGACTGTCTCTATGCGCATGGCCAGGATCTTAGCAAATAGCTTATAATCGCTGTTCAATAAACTTAAGGGACGATAATTACCCATTTGTGAGTGATCTTTATCAGGTTTAGGTAACAAAGAGATAGTAGCCTGGCACATACTCTGAGGCATGGATTGATGAACTATTATGTCATTGAATACTAGTGTAAGCAGTGGGGTTAGCCTGTGTTGAAACTGTTTGTAAAACTCTAAGGTGTATCCATCATTCCCTGGTGCTTTCCCTGTTGAAAGGAGGTTCATGGCAGATATGATTTCTGATTCTCTGATAGGACCCTCTAAATGCTCCCTTTCTACCTCTTGTAATGTGGGTAAGGATATGTCCTTAAAAAATATATCCATGTCTTCCTGTTTTTTAGATCCTTCTGACTGATAGAGTTTACTATAAAAATCACTGAAAGCTTTATTAATTTCTGTTTGTTCATAAATAACTGCACCTGTACTATCACATATAAATGGTATTGATTGGCGATTTTCTAATTGTTTTAATCTTAGTGCTAGCATCTTACCGGCTTTATCTCCTGATTCAAAATATTTCCTACTGAGTCTGAAAAGAGCAAACGCTGTCTCCTCATGTATAATTGATTGCAACTCTGTCTTAAGAATCAACATAGTATTTTTCAGTTGTATATTTCCAGGGTTAAGCATGTGTTGTGTTTCTACAGCCTTAAGTTCTAATATTAAGTTGTTTTTCTTCATTATCATTTTCTTCTTTCTGGCTGTAGAATAGCTAATAATCCACCCTCTGCAAGTTGCTTTGAATGCTTCCCACACCATTTGTATTGAAGGGACAGATTTTAGATTAATATTTATAAATTCAGTTATTCTCTCATTTATCAAAGATACAAACTCTTGATCTTTTAGCAAAGAGTTGTTAAATCTCCATTGTTTACTTTTGTGATTGTTTACAGAGAGAGCTAAGCGCACTGACATGGGGGCATGATCTGAGATTATAATATTATGGATGTTGCACTCTATCACATTCTCAATTGTACATTGTGAAAAAAGAAAGTAATCAATCCTTGAGTACGAATTATGAGCGTGTGAATAGAAAGTATATTCTCGGGCAAGAGAGTTTACTACCCGCCATATGTCTGTCAAAGCCAGAGATACCTGCAACTCATTGAGCGCTGCTGACAATGCACCATCTGATATGAGTGGGTGGCCCGATCTATCCACTGCCGGGTCACTAACTAGGTTGAGATCACCTCCTAAATAAATATGGTCTGCCGCAAAATGAGATAATGCCACACTCAATTTGGATAGAAATTCGGCCTGACCAATATTGGGTGCATAGACATTTACTAACGTGCATTTAGTATTTTGTAAAAAACCTGATAGAATGATAAACCTGCCATCCTTGTCAATAATTTTTTGAGATAGTCTAAACGTCAGTCGTTTTGCTATTAAAATACTGACGCCCCTAGATGCCCCGGTACCTGGTGCTGAGTAGGCCTGGCCTACCCATCTCTGTCTCAACTTAATAGAGTCCTCATCCTTCAAATGTGTCTCCTGCAACATCGCAACATCACAGTCCAGGGATTTCAAATGACTAATGACTTTATATCTCTTTGTTTTATTTGAAACCCCGTTTACATTCCAACTAATCATGTTAATTGTGGCCATCAAAAATTATATTGCGCTTTAGCTTGTTGAAAAGGTTGGATAAAAAGGAAAATACTGAATATATGTTGAAGTTATCAATGGTCTGCACCAACAAGGGGAAATACACACAAAACACATAACAAACCATACAAGAAGTGCCAATAAAAGGGCACACACATAATATAAGGGAGATAGAACCTGTGTCCATCCCCTGTCCGTGAACAAACTGATAAACACAGTTATCCGCACGCAGTGATCAGACCATGTCCTTAATTAAATGCATGATCCGTGCATCCGAAATTATTACTATAGGGGCAGTGCAATACATAACCTCAGAAAACAAAATAATATATATATACCTACATATACACATATATATATACATACACACAAACCCAAAAAAATGTATTATAATAATAAACAGTATAATGAAAGAGGCTGCCCTTAATGTTCATTGCATACCTTGCACGGGATCTTGCTCAAGTCATCACCCACACTAAATAACTCAGTTGTCATGTCTACTGTCAACTGTCAACTGTCAGTGAGTGGTGGGCGTGTCATACCTCTATGCTCTGTCCATTAACCAAAAATATTAGGAAGCTTGATCTTCAATCCTTTCGCTGCATCCGTGGGGTTATTATAGATGGATGTTTCGCCGTCGATGGTGACTATCAGCCTCGCAGGGTACAGTATACCATTACGGACATCCGCGTCCCACAATTTCTTCTTGATGTCGGTATAACCGGCGCGCTGCTTTTTAAATTCCACGGGTAGATCCTGGAATGCGTGAAGCGGCCTTCCTCCCCATGTCAGCTTCTTTTTCTTCCCCGCGGCTCTCAAGATGTCCTGCCTGTCGATCCATCTCAGCAGCCGTATAATGTACGGGCGAGGAGGTGCCGATGGGTCTGGTCTGGGTCGGAGAGTCCGATGGTGCCTTTCTACCTCTGGTACCTGGTCAGTGTCCTTTAAATCCAGGATGTATCTCAGAATGCCATTAATCATATTGTTCGGGTCACCGGCTTCCTCTCCCTCTTTCAGGCCGACCAATACGATGTTATTTCTCTTGCCTAGTTGATTGTTGAGTAATTTCCAAAGTTCACGTGGTTTATTTTTGTTTTCCTCGGTTTTGTCATTGATGAAATTTTTTTTAGCAGTTTTGATCATGGAGTTTACGTCATTTCTTAGTCTGTTTCTTTCTAGTTTGAGTTCAGTCACGTGGTCTTGGAGTTCACTGCTCGTGCTTTTGGTAAGCTTTGACTGACTTTTACGAAACTCAAGAGCATTTTTTGTCTCTGGCTTTCATAGCGGTCAGTATTTCAGTGTGCATCCATGGCTCAGCGCGATTTTTTACCCTGGTGGTTCTTAGGGGGGCCATTTTGTTTAGTATTGATGAAAATTTGGTTTTGAAGCCAAGCCAAGTTTCTTCAACCAGTGTACCATTGAGTTCATCTGACCAGTCCAGACTCTCCAGTTCAAGGTTAAAGGCCTCGCTAGAGTAGGTTTTGAGGTCTCTAGATGTGACTGTTTTGTGACAGCCAGCCTTTAGTTTTAGCTTTTTGCGGGTACAGAATATCATATAATGATCACTTAACCCGCATGCTATAACCCCTTTATTGGAGATCTTGGACTTGTCAGAGGTCAATGGTAGTCTGAGTTGATTCACATACCCTTGTGGGTTGGGTGATTAGTTGGCTGAGGCCGTGCAGATCACAAAACCTATTGAAGGATTTGAAGACGAGTGCATTTTTTTGTTGCATATCCGTGTTCCAATCCCCAATAAGAATTTTTTCCGCATCCTCAGCTCCAGCTAAGCACACATCCAGAGTATCATAAAAGCCAGTTTGATCTGGCGGTCTGTATATTGTGCCGACTAGAACAGATTTTGCCCTTTCAAATAAAATTTCCACCCATACGGTTTCAATTGTCTCATGATGAAGGTCAGTACGGGTAATGAATTTGGTGTCCTTATGTATGTACATACAAACACCACCTCCATACTGGTTTCTGTCATTACGGACTATAGTATAGTTCTCTATTTCTATTTCAGGGTCTGTTACAGATGGATCAAGTTTAGTTTCAGTAAAGCATATTAAGTCTACCTTACCGCTCATAAACAGGTTTCTTAATTCGTCCAGCTTATGCTTAATGCTGTTTACATTAAGGTGAAAGATGTGTAGTCCGTTTTTATTAGCTGTGTTATTGATGTCTTCGAGTTCCAGGTAATGGTCTTCTGGTGCTGCTGTGGGGGAGGGAGGGAGGGGGCTTTGTTGTTGTCTCCGTGAGGTCTGTGTGTTGGTGTGTGGGGAGGGGGAGTCCTTTGTCCTGTCTTTTCTGGCGGCAACCTTTTGTTCTCCTGGGCTGGTAAACATAGCCAGCCTGGCTAGGTTGGCTAGTTTATCAGGCGATTTGTCCGTGGGGTTGCCGGTTGGGGGGGCTTTGTTGACGTGGGTGGGAAGGGGGGAGGGGGGGGTCGGGACCCGCGCCGTGCTGGTACAACAAAGGACTCCTGGATGTTTTCGCCGTTAGCTCCGCTGGCTAGCCGGCTATCGGGCGTCGAGATGTTTAAATCCCGCGTCGGGATGGTCGTCATGGTTTCGACCCTCGGTTCACCTCCTCTCGTCTCTGCCTCACGTGTGCTCGTCTGCTGCGGCGTCATTTGGGAAGAGTTGCCGTCCGCGCAGTGGATGTAGCCACAGGTTGAGTTGTTGATATTGGTTGCGATGGTAACCTCCCTCGCTTCTTGCGCTGCCAGACCAAGTCTTCTCGCCTGAATTCTGGTCAAGACCGGGCCTGGGTTTAGATGAATGTCTCCCGAGAGTAGCAGGATAAGGGACAAAAAGGTCTTTCGGTCCATTCTGCCATTCGGGGGTCTGTTCTTTCTTTCAGGATTGGCCGTTAATGTTGCGTGAACGGTCGCTGTCCCCACGGCCAGGTGCTTATGCTCCGTGCCGTTTTGGAAATAAAAGTCGCTGTGTACCTCCTTTTCTATTTTTGCTCTTCTCTCCTCTTCTGTCTGGTTATGCTTCATCGTTGAGTAGAGGTACGAATCCGTTATCCAAAACATAACGAGGAGAAAATGTGCGCAAAATCTCTTTTGTTTGCTGTATTGACGAGGGCTCCGGGAGCTCAGGAATTTGCGACCGCTCATGGCTGTTGCGTTGTAAGGAGGAGAATAACAATGAGTGTAGCATTTCCAGTTCTACCAATTTGGATTGACGTTTCTTGCGGAGGTTGGAGGCAAATACAGTAGTGTTTTCCTTAATAAAACCCTTTACCGATCTCCATAACATTCTGGGGTCTTGTACCGAACCCGTATTACTCTTTAGGAAATAATTTAGTTTAATGTTGAATTGTAAATTGAATTCAGTGTTTTTCAACAGTGTTAAAATGCCATCTTGGTGCTCGGGAGGTCATTCTACTAAAAGAGCCCTTTAGGAGTAAATAGCTGTGATCTGATAGTGCACTGGTTACCAATTCCACGTCAAAGCTATCAAATAGTCTAGGGGAAGCAAAAACATAATCTATTCTAGAAAAAGTCTCGTGTCTTCCTGAGAAAAAAAATAGTACTCTCGGGCCATAGAGTATTGAACGCTCAATACCTTACTCGACTACTGAGCGATCATTACCCCCTGATTATATCCTTATTTATGCCAGATAAGATAAAAACAATAGATGGCGATTTAATCCAATGCTTCTCAAACAACCAGAATTTTGCTCCTTTATTAGAAAACAAATTGCATTCTTTACACTAACAAATAAACAATCTGCCCCTCATCTTTTGGGATACACTCAAGGCTTACATAAGGGGCCACATTATCTCCTATACAAAGGGACTGAAAAAGAAATACTGTGCTGAACTTGATTCTATTGAGGCTGAAATTCAAACACTTGAGAAAGACTATCAGAGAACATCAAATAAAGATACATATAGGACCCTGGTGAACAAAAAAATACAATATAATAACTTAAATACATACAAAACTGAGAAATCCATTATGCGTTCTAGACAAAAATACTATGAGTTGGGGGAGAAACCTAGCAAAGTACTGGCATGGCAACTACGGAAGAAAGCAAGAGGGCAGTTAACGGAATTGAAGTAGCCCCGGGCAAAATCTCCAATAAACCCACAGAAATTAGCGATGCTTTTAGAAACTATTACAGTGACTTATACACTGCACAGCCTAGCGGGGACAGTACAGCAATAGACTCCTTTCTTTCCAAACTTGATCTCCCAAGCTTGTCTGTCGAGGATAGTGAGTTTATGAGCAAACCATTTTCAATTTGCGAAGTAACAGCGACCATTAAACGTCTACCGTCAAATAAATCTCCTGGGGACGATGTTCTACAAGGAATTTCAAGACCTCTTAATCCCTCCCTTAATGGAAGTCCTTCAATTAGCTAGAGAAGAAAAACAATTTCCTGAGACGTTCTCTCTGGCCATTATATCGGTTATTCACAAGACGGGGAAGGACCCTTTAAAGTGCGCCTCCTACAGGCCAATCTCGCTCCTAAATACAGACTATAAACTTGTAACTAAGATGACATCCAAAAGATTAGAAACATTCCTTCCCAGCCTTGTTAATTCCGATCAGACTGGCTTTATAATTAACAGACATTCCTCTAACAATCTTAGACGCTTTTTTAATATTATCCATTTCGCACATAAAAACAAGATTCTCAGCATTGCTCTCTCCCTCGATGCCGAAAAGGCCTTTGACTGGTTGGAATGGCCCTATCTCTTCAAAGTCCTTAAAAAATTCGGTTTTGACGCTCAATTTGTCGACTTGATCAAATCACTCTATGGCTCCCCCAAAGCTAGGATTGCGGTCAATGGGACTACCTCAGATTATTTCTCCATACATAGAGGTAACCGACAGGCAGGGCTCGAGACTAACGATGTCCCGTCGTCCCGGGGACGATCAAATATTGATTTGGGACGAACAGAAATCTTTTTTGGGACGTAAACGGGACGGAGAGGATTTTATTTTTTTCACAGGAAATGTCAATTAGCTGACTGTCAGTGCGCGCATATATATATATGAATTATTCTACGTTAATAAAACATACCTGGTGATCAACTACAGTTTGCTGTGAACATTATGATATGTGTGTAGTGTTCTGATAACGACGGCTGGGCAGCGGAAGCTGGACTCTGGATTTTGCGAGAAGCATGTAGCTGCAGAGCCGCAGAGTGGGGCCGCTTTGCCTGCACAGTGCAATACTCCAATTCAGCCATTGGCAATTCAGCCTTTGGGTGGGGGGTGCTGTTGAGCGGGCCTGTGACCGGACCTGAAAGCGCCCCTGCTCTGCGGCTCTGCAGTTGCATACTATTGGGAGCAGCACGGAGTCGCGACTCGGGACTTATTTTATTTTAGCAGCAGTTATCAATATCGACCAGGAGGACAGCGCGATCTAAGGGACATGTTTCATTACTAGTCAAGTGTCATTACTTTAGTTATCAAAGGTGGAATCTCTGGACGCAATGACATTCTATAGTTTAAAGCTAAACTACGTTTTTCTTTCTTGTTAGAAGAGGGATAACTTATTCAGTTAGATTTGATTTGATCTTTATTTATCTCTAACATTTTCAACCATAAACACACATTTGTAATAACAAAAAAAACTAAAACGAAATAAAATACAAATACATTTAAATATATTTTCCTATGGAAGGAATAATCAACATGGCTCCAATTGGTTGACTATAACGGCACCGTGACCAAATATCCCTATACTAGCACCTTGTTAAACACTTTTTATATATATATATATATATATATATATATATATATATATATATATATATATATATTAGTGCTGTCAGGCGATTAAAAAAATTAATCTAATTAATTACAGGATTTGTAATTAATTAATCTAATTAATCGCATTTTAATCGCATAACCATTTTATGCCTGATATTCTATATTCTATAATCATATTTCAAATTGCATGTGTCCGGATGGCAGAATTCAGTACTGTATCTACAAAACCTTCTGTTTAATCATCTTCCATCTATTAATTTGCTTAGATTTTTCAGGTCTGGTCAATTTGAGCATGGTGTTATTCACAGTCAAAGATAAAAAAAAAATTTATTGATATTCTCATTTGGTTCATTACAATCTACTCAAGCCTAGTAACAGACACAGTATTTCTGACACTGGGAATACATTCCCTGAGATCCATAGATGTCCCTAGAATCATATACCAAGAACATGCAAATGGACCATATAAAAAAAAGTCTGTAATGTGTATTCTACGTTCTTATGGAATGAATGAGATAAAAAAAAGTTATTTATAAAAAAAAAAGAAAAAAAAAAAATTGTAATTAATTTTGAGTTAATTTTCATAACGCGCTAATTTGCTGTGTAATTAATTAATCTAATTAACGCGATAAACTGACAGCCCTAATATATATATATATATATATATATATATATATAATCATAATTATTCTTGTGAAATCTTTCCACCTGGGAGCCTTTTGACAACTGTCCTGTAATTGTCTCAGTATTGGCATTTGTGTATGTTTTGAATAATGGAAAATCTAAATAAAATATTAAAAATAAAAAGAAGGGGGATGTGGTATCCTGGAATAATGGTTTCACCCATATGTTGGTTTAGCCCAGACTCATGTTAATGACGTCAGATACGGTGCCCGCCAGTTGGATGTATGCAAGTTAACCCAAAGTGTGGAAGTAAAGAATCTTCAGCTATATTGTCATCGTGTGGACATTCAATTCTTTCTGCTAGACACTAATATAAGAGTGACAGCCAGAACAGAAACATTACACTAGCTACTTCGCCATATAGTCCATTCTCAGTGTATACATGTGCACTGGAGGCTTCAAGTAGCCTACATGCCTTTTTCATGTTTATATGTTACTACTTTAAAAAAAAGGAGCTCACCTTTGCTGGTTGGTTGTCCCCAAAACTAAGATGGCGGCGGTCTCGTGACGTCAGAGTGTCTTGTGTGTGCATGTGTGTGTGTTAGAAAGAGAGTAGTTGAGCCTTGTGTGATCTAATCTCCTCCATACTCATGTGTATAAAGTGATGCCAGCCTCCTCAGTCTCTCTGATCATGTTAGTACAGTAATTGATTGATTGAAAATTGTATTAAGAGATTGCAGAATGGGTACAATACAGTACAGCTCCATACACACAATTGTTAAGGGGATGCAGACCAGAGAAAGACTTTAGTCTTGTTTACATCAGGGTCCATTTAACTAGGCTGCACTAGTCTCTCTGATCATGTTAGTACAGTAACTAGGCTGCACTAGTCTCTCTGATCATGTTAGTACAGTAACTAGGCTGCACTAGTCTCTCTGATCATGTTAGTACAGTAACTAGGCTGCACAATGGCATCCAATGTAATAAAAAAAAGTCAACCAACGAACTCGATTCTTGTACCGGATCTCCTCTCTGGTAAACAAGAATACCCTGAAGACTCTGGCAGGAGCACTCATTCAAGGGTACTACGACTATGCTTGCACCTCATGGTACCAAAGCACCTCAAAGGTGCTAAAAACAAAATTACAAACATCACAAAACAAACTGGTCAGACTACATATGTGCATATTTAATGGGGAAGTGCGTAATTTTTTTGCATATATAAACATAAAATCCAGAAAACTTGTAATATATTTTTTCTTAGTTTATATGTACATAACAAACTGGGAAAGTTTCATAGTGATATCTATTCAAGTATTTATTTTTTCCCTATTAGGGGGTGCTGTCTCACCTTAAGTTAGTATCCGACGCCTTCGCTCCGTGAATTGCATTGCACCGGAAATGCGAGGACAGGAAGCAGTCATGAAATCGTTGTAGTCATATTGTAGTCTTATTAACTAAAAGATTTTAACAAAATAAAAAGCAGCAGCAGTGCTATTGCATAACTGATTCATGTTTGCTATGTATTTCTTTCTTTAGGGGAGTAGGACATTTGTTTCACAGTTTTAGCATGATGTTTTATAGATGGCTAGGTTAAACACAGGTTTTTGTTTTTAAGAGGGGGGGGGGGGGGGGGGGGTTTGATTTGATTGAAGTTTATTTCAAATATGCAACACAACAAACAAACATCAAGTACAGATATAGCCTTAAGCCGTTCAAATAATAAATGTATATATTAAAAAAATAATTATAATAATAATAATCTAAAAGAACCGATAAGAGTATCGATAAAGTACCGAACCGTTAAGCAGTATCGATAAGAGTAGTAGTATCGATAAAATCCTAACGATACCCATCCCTAGGTCTGACACTACCTAATCTAAAGGAATGCAAGGCGGAGTCTCCAGTGTAGTTCACCGGCGGCCATCTTGTCACAGGCAGCACACCCACTCATAACATGAATGCCTATGGTGCATGTACTATTGAAATAATTTTCACCCAATTTACAAACGGTTTGGTTTATTACAAACGTTAATGTGGCTATGATTCAGGATGCTTGGACATGTTGAAATTATTTTCATATGAAAGTCCATTATACGTATGCAGTATGATAACTACATCTCTGACGTTTATAACAAACCAAACCGTTTGTAAATCGGTTGAAAATTGAGCACGCTATGGTTATTTCAATAGTACATGCATCATAGACATTCATGTTATCATTCATGTTGCCTGTGGCAAGATGGCCGCCATGTGGCAACGTCTGTCTCCATTGGCCAACAGCGCGGGTGAGTCATCTAGCCTTTATATAGGTCTCTGGGGATAACGGCATGAGACAGTGCTGCTCCACTTATGAAAATAGTTGTGGTTATGAACTTACCTGCAAGATACATTAAGGACTATAATCCACACATATCACAACGTCACACCCCTGTCCCACAATGCTGGATAGTCCCATTCACACAGACACTGGGATGAACCCCCCCGGGCAATTTTAATATACCTGCTGAGGGCATAATGCCGCGTCAACTCTGACCCCCCCATTCCGTGTTCGTACCCTTCTCACAGAAGGGCATGGAGGAATAATGGGGTAAGAGTCTCACCTTGAACGGGCAGTGTGAAAGGGGCTATAGACACATGCAGAGAGAGAGGTACACTGAAATCCAATTCTTCTCACTTGTATCCTTATAGCAAAGCACAATTGAACCATTGCACTTAAAGGAAAACTCCAACATTTTGGGAAATTAGCTTATTTAACATCTTCCCTGGAGTTAGACAAGAAGATACATACCTTTTTTGTCTCTGTGCATGCATTAGGCTTAGGGAACGCCGGCTCCGTTAGCGTAGCTTAGGGCTGGGCGATAAAACGATAACGATAACTATCGCGATAAATTATTTCCTCGAAATAAACATGAAACGTGGTCGCAAAGTTTCGATATATCGATTTTCCAAGCTTGGATATGAGCACACGCACTAACAACCAATCGGTGAAGGAGATGGCCGATAGAGGAAGGAGACCCGGAAGGAGGTAGGACTCGGTAAACAAGGCTGGCTATGGCTAATTAGCTTGCACGCCGCTATTTCACAGGTTACCTGCCGAGTTGGTGTGTGTTTTGAATTCTGAGGGTAACTGTTATAGTAGTGTGGGGTATACGGTGGACGTCGTTGCAATGAATTGGGCGGAACAGAGTATTTTAGGGTCATTTTTTAGTACATTGTCATGAAATACTCCGCTTGGAAACGAGGCTGGCTATGGCTAATTAGCTTGCACGCCGCTATTTCACAGGTTACCTGCCGAGTTGGTGTGTGTTTTGAATTCTGAGGGTAACTGTTATAGTAGTGTGGGGTATACGGTAGACGTCGTTGCAATGAATTGGGCGGAACAGAGTATTTTAGGGTCATTTTTGAGTCATGAGATACTCCGCTTGAGATACTCCGCTCTGCTAACGTGCGCGGACTGATGACGACATCAATTCGACTCTCGAGACATTCACAGCAGCAAAACAAGTCAGCCCGCGTATCGGCGCCGGGCATAATAAGTTAATTAAACTTGACAGACATTATATCGACGATAATTATCGATATCGAGTTATATGAAAATAATTTAATAATTTTATCGCGATAACGTTTTTGGTCATATCGCCCAGCCCTAGCGTAGCTTAGCTTCATCACTGAAAGTGGGGCAGTCCTTTACCCTGAAGTCTCCTACAGTCACGAAATACACTCCAAATACAACTCCAAAACGTTCCTGTAAACATGTTATGACCTGTGTATTTACCACATGGAGAAATAAAAGATTATTGAATTCGACATTTACGTTTTCCAAGCAAATATTGCATAACCATTCCACTCTGGGCGCAGTGATTTCACGCAACGCAGTGCTACTTTCTAACGTGACGCCAGTGTTTGTTTACATTTTCATTTCATTCAAAGGATCCGAACCGATTGAAGTTTATGGATACCATGACTGTGGTAAGTTTTAATTTATGTTTTTAGATGGAAGGCTGTATTCCATCTGTCTAACGTTAGCGAATATTGTGAGATTGATGAATAGGACCTAACGTTGCTGGACTATCGACCTAGTTAGCCCCACGGCTACAGGGTTTGGGCGAGTGAATCCACACTTGTGGTATTATTATAACTCATTTATTGTGTAACGCTAGCCCCTTAAAACGTACCACAGTCATGGTATCCATAAACTTCAATCGGTTCGGATCATTTGAATGAAATGAAAACGTAAACAAACACTGGTGTCACGTTAGAAAGTAGCACTGCGTTGCGTGAAATCACTGCGCCCAGAGAGGAGTGGTTAGGCAAACAAATAGTTCCGAGGGGCGGTCAGGTGGCGTAGCGGAGATTGTGCTAGTCACCAATGCAAGAGGCTGCGGCCTCGACTCCCGGAGAGTCAGCATTGCCTTGGCTCGGGCTGATCGCTATACTAACTCGTTTGGCTGAGTTAGGGGGAGGGGAGCCGTGGGTGGGTCCTGGGCGTTGTGGACAGCGACCCCTACAGTTCGGTCGGGGCGCCTGCTCAGCAAGGGTAGGATCTGGAGAGAGGTAGTGCGGCCTCCCACACGTTACACTCTCCCGGTGAGAATCTGCGTGGCCAGGCTGGCTGCCGGCTGGCTGCACATACGTCGGAGGAAAGCATGTGACAGTCTCTCCGGCCTCTCGGACCAACAGTAGGGGTTAAGTGTGCAACAAACCAGGAAGGGGGTTGGGAATTGGCATAACGACTAACAGTGGGATGGGAGAAAAATCGGAAAAAGGAGGGGGAAAAAGATAATAAAAGAAATAAAATAATAATAATAGTTCCGAGTATATTTGCTTAGAAAACGTAAATGTCTAATTCAATTATTTTTTATTTCTCCACGTGGTAAATACACAGGTCATAACATGTTTACAGGAACGTTTTGGAGTTGTATTTGGAGTGTATTTCGTGACTGTAGGGGACTTCAGGGTAAAGGACTGCCCCACTTCCAGTGATGAAGCTAAGCTACGCTAACGGTGCGAGCGTTCCCTAAGCCTAATGCATGCACAGAGACAAAAAAGGTATGTATCTTCTTGTCTAACTCCAGGGAAGATGTTAAATAAGCTAATTTCCCAAAATGTTGGAGTTTTCCTTTAATTAACAAAGAGAAGCAGAGTTGATTTTGCAACAAAAAAAATTTAAAATTATAAAATGTTTCTTTAATATATTCAAATTTTATTTTCATATTCGAATTCCATGCCCATCGAACGAAGCTTCGAAGTATTTAAGACAGCCCTAATTTCCACTATAATAAAGTTTACATGAAAATAAAATACGGGCCACCCATTTTGAGATGTACAACATGTATGCAAACCCCAGTACTCACTCTTCTCATTCAGCCTTTGAGGGCTCTCCTCTTCTTCCATTGACACCCGAGGGCTGAGAGGGCACACAAGGTCAGGAGGAAGTCCACTGCTGGGGTCTAGATCCTGGGGTGGAGAGACCGCTGGCTTGGGTGTTGGAGTTATTGGCTGCGGTGGAGGGGCTGGAAACAGAGAGGTCAAGCTTTCACTGACCAACTTCAAAGCAAGAGAGGAAACAGTCCAAGCAGGTAAAACTGGAGTCTTCACACCAACAGATAGGAGGGTCTTACTACCTGTGCCCGAAGCCGGTAAGGCTGAAGTCTTGACAGCCGCGGATGTGGGGGTCTTGGTAGAAGTGTCTGATGCTTTTCCCGCCAGACTCTTGGTGATCAGAGGGGCAGGAGCAGGGGTTTTGTAAGCCGTGACTGACGATGCTTCAGCTGGACTCTCGTGATCGGTACCAGGCAGAGGACAGGAGGCTGGTTTCATCTGGACAGTGGCCACATGGAACGAAGTGATGCCCAGGTAAGTCTGAGGACCCGAACAGGGGGTCAATCTCAGCGGTTGTGGGTTCAATTGTCTGCCGGTCCGACTCATAATGGTGAATGTGCTCTGGCTGGCGGGACAGTAAGATGCAGAGGCGAGTGGCTGGTGATCGATGGCACTGCCATCAGTCAAAAATGGAGGAACAAGTGAAGCATTTTTTACGTCATTCATGGCTTGATGAAGTGGGCAGCTATCGCCAGTTGTAACTGACTGAAGGTGGAGGCTGGCGGTCTGGACCAGTCAGGTTAATTTGTACTGTGATCACTGACTTTCCGTCTGTGGGGAGCAGTCCTGGACAGCAGGTGTCTGGCTTGGTCGGGTTGCACTAGCAGGGTTCTCTCCTCTCGGTGGTCATGGGTACAAGGAGTCCTGTGGGACTGACAGAATCAGGCTGTGCTGTGGTGGGTGACTTTGTGGATAATAGGCTTAGATATGAAGGGGTTTGGCTCATCCCACTGATATCCTCCTGAAGTCCTCAGACCCTATGAAAAGCAAAGAGGTGATAGTGAATATTATCTTTGTAGCATTTCTGCTTGTTACTGTACAAAGTTTTAAGTGGAGAGTGGTGGGAAAATGAGAGGGAGAGAGAGATAGAGAATGAATGAAAGTGAACCCCTAACCCTGGCAGTGTTAGTGCCATGCTCTACTCATTGAGCTACACAGGGAATATAACCCCAACAAACTCAACAAATAAATAATCAATTCGCCTAAAAAAAAATCATTCAGCCATTATCTTTAGATTGTATTTATGGATTCTGAACCCTAGACTAGTTAACATTGCATCAGAATGTCTCTTTCCATACTCTTTCACACTGTAGTGCCTCCTAGTAAACCATCTGGGACCCTCCACCCCTGGCGGTAATTTATGTTATCTTGTAAAAATTAACGATACGGTAAATGTCAGAAAGTTGCCATCCAGCATATCAACTGTGAAGTGTGCACCTGCACCAGCTGATGATGTCATGTTAGATAGCTAGTACTGTTAGCCGGTGGGTACTAATAGCTGTCTCTGCATGATGGCTGCACACCGTTAACAGCGCATTAGATAGCTACCACCTTGATACTTACCATGGTATATAGATGAATGGACGCGCGTATGCACAAACTAGGTTATTCTACATCAGCGGTTCCCAAACTGTGGTGCGCGAGAGCACTCTAGGGGGTGCGTGACATGAAAAGGCTAATGGCGGTGCTATGGTGTTATTTTACTAATAACCACAAGTGGCTTTCGTTTGAACCGCATCAGCTAGGTCGGGAGGTGACAGGGGGTGCATGGCCAAAAAACCAGGTTACGGACTTTCGGGGACAGAGCCTTCAGCGTGACGTCCCCTGCCCTCTGGAACTCTCTCCCCTCCGAAATTCGCAACGCCCCAACCCTGGACACCTTCAAAACTGCTCTTAAAACACCTTTTCACCAAGGCTTTCCCCCATCAGTTAGTTTAGATTAGGTCCATTATCCCTTACCTGCCCTCATGCCCCTTTTTTCCCCCCTACTTCCCTAGCCCTATTTTTTGTCCCGATTGTGAAGCGACCTTGGGTTCTATGAAAGGCGCTATAGAAATTTGATCTATTATTATTATTAATGACGTCAGATACGGTGCCCGCCACTTGGATGTATGCAAGTTAACCCAAAGTGTGGAAGTAAAGAACCTTCAGCTATATTGTCATCGTGTGGACATTCAATTCTTTCTGCTAGACACTAAGAGTGACAGCCAGAACAGAAACATTACACTAGCTACTTCCCCATATAGTCCATTCTCAGTGTATACATGTGCACTGGAGGCTTCAAGTAGCCTATGCCTTTTTCATGTTTATATGTTACTACTTTTAAAAAACGGAACTCACTTTTGCTGGTTGGTTGTCCCCAAAACTAAGATGGCGGCGGTCTCGTGACGTCAGAGTGTCTTGTTTGTGCATGTGTGTGTGTGTTAGAAAGAGAGTAGTTGAGCCTTATGTGATCTAATCTCCTCCATACTCATGTGTATAAAGTGATGCCAGCCTCCTTGGTCTCTCTGATCATGTTAGTACAGTAACTAACTAGGCTGCACTAGTCTCTCTGATCATGTTAGTATGTACAGTAACTAGGCTGCACTAGTCTCTCTGATCATGTTAGTACAGTAACTAGGCTGCACTAGTCTCTCTGATCATGTTAGTACAGTAACTAGGCTGCACTAGTAGGGCGGACCATATTTTATTTTTTTGGAAAATCAATGGAGTGGGGTGTCTAAAATATGTGTTTTCTTGTGGGGAATTCAAATATGGGATTATTTTTCTAATCGGATAACTCCTACTGTTGTGAAGGGCCAGATTAAACCGAATATATATATTTATTTATATATATATATTTAATTGTATTTGTATATTCTCTAATATTCCCTGATATCCCTTGTATATTCCTTGTACAATATGCATTGAATATCCATTCTAGCCTACTGAACATCCCATAATAGTCTCCATTCTACTATTGGTCGAGACCTTGGTGCCAGGCTGCCATACCCCTCAGACCCAGTTCAAACGTACCGCTCGACATGTACGAACAAGTCCTAGTTCCGCGTAGGAATTTGGCTACCGCACCACTAATGGGACTATTTGTTCATAGTGCGTATATATACTGCGCTACTAAAGTAGGACTTTCTTTTCAGTCCAGTTTCTTACCCTCCAATAGAGTCACAGACGTAAAGCCTCCCCGCGACGCCACGTGTGGGAGTAAGGCCAAGTTCGGCCTACCATCGGTATTGAGACATCGTGTATATTAATATTTGAATAGTCATATTTGGCACTATATCGTCGAGTTGGACGTAGTCTATTAAGCTAATAATAGTCTGTTAATATATAGTGCTTCGTGCGGTGAGAATACTACCGTAGTCAGTACCCCATCGTTTCGGGCAGAGAACTGGCTGCTTACCCAGGGTGGTTGACCCTATGTGAAGCTGCACCCGAGGAGCCCCAGAGCCGACGAGCGAGTGGACCTGTATACCGAATTATTCTACCGACGACAGCCCGCCTTCCCAGGCACGGATTATGCTTTGGATACTTTGATTATTCCATGGATAAAGACCCCCGACACTGCCGTGTGTTGGAACCCCCCCCCCTGGAGAGGACGCAAGGTGAGGAGACGCTCTGCAAGACGAGGTCGCTTCACGTCTCTCCCCCGTGGACCGGAGAGAGCCGGCCCACAAAGAGTCCACCTGCTTTCATCTGTGGTCCAAGGATCGCCGGCGCATTGAACGGCACTACAGTGGGTTCACCTGGGATACCCTTGGCCGGACGAGGCAGCCGGATTCTACCCCCCCCCCCTCCTACTCCTGTCGGCTTACAAGCGACCGGATTAACCCCTTCTAGTGTATCTAGTATAATCATTAAAGTATCATTGCTGTTATTCCTTAACTATTCCAGGTCGTATATTTACCACCTGCGCCTTCAGAGATTGGACATTCTCTATTGATATACCGACGAATACTCCTTGCCATAAAAGTGCATACTATTTCAATTCATAAATGTAATTAAGTGATTAAGTGCTTATTCTACACACCATCGCTGTGTAGAAAATAAAGACCTGTTTCTAATTCGTACATTTGTGTTGGATCCGTTTCATCTACGTGAGAGTGTTCATGATAATATATTTATGCCGTGTACTGGGTGGCCGAATATTAAGTACAAAGGTAGTGGTAGTAAGTATCATATCTAGTAATACAGTCAGGGAATTGTACCCCTCAGTTACACCTACCTACATTGTTTTGGATTTCAAAATGGCCGATTTGACAATTTTTCACCCCTTGGCCATACATGGATGCCAACATGAATCTGAAGGAAATCCTAACATGCAAGGTGTCTAAATGATGTGTTTCTTAATGGGGAATTCAAATATGAGTTCATTTTTGGCATAGGATAACTCTAACCTACATCATTTTGGATTTCAAAATGGCCGATTTTACCATTTTTCACCCCTTGGCCATACATGGATGCCAACATGAATCTGAAGGAAATCCTAACATGCAAGGTGTCTAAATGATGCGTTTCTTAATGGGGAATTCAAATATGAGGTCATTTTTGGGATAGGATAAATATAACCTGCATAATTTTGGATTTCAAAATGGCTGATTTTACCATTTGAACCCATTGGTATTGTATTACAAATTTGCAAAGATAAAAAATATATGGGAAATCATTTATAATGACAAAGCAAAGCCATCAAATTTATTAACAAGTGAACTGTATATAACTGGATACAACTCCAAAGATCAATAATAATAATACTAACAATAATAAATTGTATTTGTAATGCACACAAACACCTACGTGCTAAATCTCGATCTCCTGACTTCTTGAACTTTGCCAGGTTCCAATATCTTGATTGGACTCATTCTTGGATGGCAAGATCTCCTACTGTACTGCTTTAGCCACCAACCTACAAACACAAACTTAAAGTCAACGTCAGCCATAAATAGGTGAGCTCTTTCCAGAACTACTCAGCAGAAACCTCTGTAACCATTTTAACAAACGTCTCAATGTATTGAGAAAATCCATGGGCCTCCATCAAACCTCTATCTTCTTAAATTTGATCAGGTTGCACAAGTCCTGCTTGGATTCATTCTTGGACATCAGCCTCCTGCTGGTCTCCTGAGCCCTGATCCCTCCATCCCTTTTTTCTTGTGAAAAGTACTTAGCAGAGGCCTCAGTCACCATTTTAACAACCCTCTTGATGCTTTGTGTGTGGCAAGGCCAGTCGAGAACCTCCATGGGGGTGTTGATTAAGTTCTTCACCTCGGAGGTGCTTAGGGAGCAGGTGAGAGGTGGCTCTGACAAATCTTCTGACCAGCTGATTAAGCCACCAATGCTGGAAGCGTCACTATTGATGTGAGGTGTTCTTCTGATCCTGACACAGGAGTCTCCCAGCTGAGTGTCTGGATCCCCCTCTCCCCTGATGGCCAGGATTCTCTCCACCCACTCAATTCTCTCTTTTTGATCCTCAGAGCACAGCAGTGTTTGGAGGATGGCTTCACTGTGGGCATACCAAGCAGATCTTCTCACAGTTGGCATCACAACATCCAGCACCTCCTTCCTCTGAGACTTGAGGCAGTCCAGCTGAAACAGGATGTGCCTAGGCCCTTCGATCCAGGAGTGCTTGACCTTCATGTTGAACCAACATGGATAATACACTCCAATGATGAATTCCACAATGCATTGTAGATTATTCAGGTTCTTTCTTTTAAGTTGATGCTTTGACACCCAGAGCCTGAGGAGTCTGTTTGCTGTGGTGAGCCAGCGGCTGTGGTTTACCGGTCCAATCTCCAGCAGAGCCAGCCTTGCAGAAAGCACTCCATCCCTGATTGCACAGACCAGCTTATAGCCATAGTGTTGATCAGTTGAGAGATCTTGAATGATCTTCTCAGGCAGCTTGATCAGCGGAGGGCCAAGAAAGATCCTGGTGAAGTTAGGATTGATCTCCAAGTCTGTAACAGAATCAAGGAGCTGTCCTATTGGCCCAGACAATTTGTTGTCTGACAGAGTAGCCCCATCAACTTCAACAATGAGACGGCGCAGTGGAAGTTCACCAGTGTGCAGGTTGCACACCAACCAGACCAGCTTTCTCCCCAGGTGCAGCTCCAGCTTCCGCATTACACCTGCCTTCACTCCAGTGTTGACATTGGTCGAGTCTCCTCCAATGACCCACAAGGTCTTATCAGAACCTCTCTCTTTCAGCCAGGCAAACAGGACCTTAGCAATCTTCTCTGCATGGGACTCCTCTTTAGTTGCTTTCTCTGGTGTAAAGTGGAACAGATAGTTGCTGCCAGGCTCACTAGCAACACTATAGTGTTCTTCCTTGATCTTTGCAGGAAAAGATTGGTCACTGCCTTCAGCTTCCATCATCACATTGGTCATGTCAATCCGGCCATCAAAGAGGATACAGGAGATCCCCCCCTCCTCCCTGCACTTCTCCTCAAACTCTTCCCCCAGCTCTTGCATCAACTTTTCTTGTGCTCTCTTAACCTTGTTCTTATCAATCACTTTACTTGTGTCATCTTCTAAGATGAGTCCTGCATCAATCAGAGCTGCAGTTGCTATAGCTGCAGTTGGCCTTAGACCTATGCCATACCTTACACTAGCAAGGGCGATGTTTGGAATCTCATCATAATTTTTCCGTAGCTTTGCTGAAGCTGCAGGGTCAGTTTCAGGAATGAGCTCAACTTCAGGGACTGTAAGGAGGCTCTCAGGCAACCTTGTCTGCTGCTGCAAAGCTTTCTTCTTTGCCCCTTCTCCTTTTCTCTGCCTTCTTTTCCATCCCCTGCCTTTCCAATGTTTTAAGAAGATAGAGGATTGATGGAGCCCCATGGATTTTCTCAATACACTGAGACGTTTGTTGAAATGGTTACAGAGGTTTCTGCTGAGTAGTTCTGGAAAGAGCTCACCTATTTATGGCTGATGTTGACTTTAAGTTTGTGTTTGTAGGTTGGTGGCTAAAGCAGTACAGTAGGAGATCTTGCCATCCAAGAATGAGTCCAATCAAGATATTGGAACCTGGCAAAGTTCAAGAAGTCAGGATATCGAGATTTAGCACTTATGTGTTTGTGTGCATTACAAATACAATTTATTATTGTTAGTATTATTATTATTGATCTTTGGAGTTGTATCCAGTTATATACAGTTCACTTGTTAATAAATTTGATGGCTTCGTCATTATAAATGATTTCCCATATATTTTTTATCTTTGCAATTTTGTAATACAATACCAATGGGTTCAAATGGTAAAATCAGCCATTTTGAAATCCAAAATTATGCAGGTTATATTTATCCTATCCCAAAAATGACCTCATATTTGAATTCCCCATTAAGAAACACATCATTTAGACACCTTGCATGTTAGGATTTCCTTCAGATACATGTTGGCATCCATGTATGGCCAAGGGGTGAAAAATGGTAAAATCGGCCATTTTGAAATCCAAAATGATGTAGGTAGGAGTTATCCGATTAGAAAAATAATCCCATATTTGAATTCCCCACAAAAAAACACATATTTTAGACACCCCACTCGATTGATTTTCCAAAAAAAAAAAGTATGGCCCGCACTAGTCTCTTTGATCATGTTAGTACAGTAACTAGGCTGCACTAGTCTCTCTGATCATGTTAGTACAGTAACTAGGCTGCACTAGTCTCTCTGATCATGTTAGTACAGTAACTAGGCTGCACTAGTCTCTCTGATCATGTTAGTACAGTAACTAGGCTGCACTAGTCTCTCTGATCATGTTAGTACAGTAACTAGGCTGCACTAGTCTCTCTGATCATGTTAGTACAGTAACTAGGCTGCACTAGTCTCTCTGATCATGTTAGTACAGTAACTAGGCTGCATCTCAACAGGACACAGCCATGAGCGGTCGCAAATTCCTGAGCTCCCGGAGCCCTCGTCAATACAGCAAGCAAAAGAGATTTTGCGCACATTTTCTCCTCGTTATGTTTTGGATAACGGATTCGTACCTCTACTCAACGATGAAGCACAACCAGACAGAAGAGGAGAGAAGAGCAAAAATAGAAAAGGAGGTACACAACGACTTCTATTTCCAAAACGGCACGGAGCATAAGCACCTGGCCGTGGGGACAGCGACCGTTCACGCAACATTAACGGCCAATCCTGAAAGAAAGAACAGACCCCCGAATGGCAGAATGGACCGAAAGACCTTTTTGTCCCTTATCCTGCTACTCTCGGGTGACGTGCAGCTAAACCCCGGACCCAGCCACGTCAGGACCCCCGTCAGGACGCGAACCCAGATGCGACGACTGGGACTGGCACTACAGGATGCAACGATGGTTTCGGGTGCCTACTTTCCAGCCGACGCCGGAGCAATCAACACACCCGACGCCGCCGCAGAGGAACACACGGGAGGACGAGACGGGAGTGAAGGTACCGGGGATAATCAATCAGGTAGCCGGCAAGCTAACACAGCAAACTACCGGAGCCTGAGGACCCTACCCTTCCCCCACCGAAAGCCACCCGGTCAGCGAGACATCACCAGTGCCACAGCAGGGAGCCGGCGGGATGGAATCAACACAGCCCCTGGCCCCTGCCCCCTCCCCACGGAATTCCACCACCAGACGGAATGAACACAGACGCCAGCAGATGAACCAGGACATCACAAAGAATCACACCCAGCCCCCCCCCCTCCCACAAACTGGCAGAAATAAGGCAACATTTCATTAGCGGTAAGGTAAACATACTATGTTTCTCTGAAACTAAACTGGACTCATCAGTAACAGACCCGGAAATTGAATTGGAGAACTATTCTTTAGTCCGCAATGACAGGAACAGGCATGGAGGAGGTGTCTGTATGTACATCCATAAAGACACCAAATTTATTAACCGTACAGACCTAGATCATGAGGCTATTGAAACTGCTTTTGTAGAAATTCTATTTGAAAGGGCTAAATCTGTTCTAGTCGGCACAATTTACAGACCGCCAGACCAAAATGGCTTTTATGACGTGTTGGATGCGTGCTTAGCTGGAGCTGAGGATGCAGAAATGATTCTTATTGGGGATTGGAACACGGATATGCAACAAAAAGATGCACCAGTCTTCAAATCCTACAATAGGTTTTGTGATCTGCACGGCCTCAGCCAGCTAATCACACAACCCACACGTGTGTGTGAGTCAACTCAGACTACCATTGACCTCATCCTGACCTCTGACAAGTCCAAGATCGCCAATAAAGGGGTTATAGCATGCGGGTTAAGTGATCATTAATTGATATTCTGTACCCGCAAAAAGCTAAAACAAAAGGCTGGCTGTCACAAAACAGTCACATCTAGAGACCTCAAAACCTACTCTAGCTAGGCCTTTAACCTTGAACTGGAGGGTCTGGACTGGTCAGATGAGCTCAATGGTACACTGGTTGAAGAAACATGGCTTGGCTTCAAAACCAAATTTTCAACGATACTAAACAACATGGCCCCCCTAAGAACCACCAGGGTAAAAGATTGCGCGGAGCCGTGGATGCACGCTGAAATACTGACCGCTATGAAAACCAGAGACAAAAAATGCTCTGAGTTTCGTAAAAGTCAGTCAAAGCTTACCATAAGCACGAGCAGTGAACTCCAAGCCCACGTGACTGAACTCAAACTGGAAAGAAACAGACTAAGAAATGATGTAAACTCCATGATCAAAACAGCAAAAAAAAATCATCAATGACAAAACCGAGGAAAACAAAAACAAACCACGTGAACTTTGGAAATTACTCAATAACCAACTAGGCTGCAGTAAAAAACTTAAAACCAGATTATCAAACATAAACATAAAGACGGACAACACGCTCATCACAGACAAGCTGGATGTAGCCAATTACTTAAATAGTTTCTTCACAAACATAGCCACAACACTGGTAAACAAACTACCCTCCCACTCAGGGCATTATGGGGTAGAACACATAGTAGCATACTACAAGAACCTAGGGGTCCGCAAAGACGACTTCAAACTGGAAATGGTAACAACAGATGAGGTACTCAAAAAACTGAGCGCCCTCCAACCTAACAAGGCCACTGGCCATGACAACATCCCCTCCAAATTCCTCAGAGACTCAGCAGCCGCCATCACCCCAGTCATCACACACATAATAAACCTCTCCATAAAACAGGGACACGTCCCCAAGGACTTCAAAATTGCGAGAGTGACCCCTCTGCACAAAAAAGGCAGTAAATTAGACCCAGGCAACTACCGCCCTGTTTCTATCCTTACCTCCATCTCGAAAGTCATGGAAAAAATTGTATACGAACAGGTCGAAAAATTCCTTGCGGAACAAAATCTAATCTACGAATTCCAATCTGGCTTCAGAACATCCCACTCCACTGACACATGCCTTCTCTATTTAAACGACGACATCAAACAAGAGGTGGACGCGGGCAAATACTGCGGCATGGTCATGCTGGACGTACAAAAGGCCTTCGACACTGTCAATCACACCATTCTGATTGACAAGCTAAAAGCAATTGGTTTTGATAGTCTATCAGTGAGCTGGATGCAATCCTACCTGGAGGGGAGAGAGCAGATGGTGTAGGTAAACGGTACCCTATCCCCCCCCCCCCTCACAGTAAGCTGTGGTGTTCCACAAGGAAGCATACTAGGTCCGCTACTGTTCCTAATTTATGCAAATGACATGTCGTCAGCTTGTGACTGCAACTTGTTCCTGTTTGCGGACGACTCAGCCCTGCTGGTCTCTGACAAGAACAAGTTACAGGTTGAAAAAACCCTCAGCTCAGAACTAGGCAAAATCTGCATATGGCTCGCTGATAACAAACTTATCATTACACATGGGCAAAACAGAGTCCATTCTCTTCGGTTCAAATAACAAACTCAGCAAGACCGACGGCTTCTCAGTTACAGTGGGTGACAATATTGTCACAAGGAAAGAAGATATTACCTACCTGGGTTCCATCCTAGAGGCAAATCTTTCCTGTGACAAAATGGCATCCAATGTAATAAAAAAAGTCAACCAACGAACTCGATTCTTGTACCGGATCTCCTCACTGGTAAACAAGAATACCCTGAAGACTCTGGCAGGAGCACTCATTCAAGGGTACTACGACTATGCATGCACCTCATGGTACCAAAGCACCTCAAAGGCGCTAAAAACAAAATTACAAACATCTCAAAACAAACTGGTCAGACTACTGCTTGACCTTACTCCTAGAACCCACCTCACCCCTGCCTACTTTGACAACCTAGGATGGCTTAGAGTAGACGACAGAGTACAGCAACTTGCAATGGGCCTGGTCTACAAGATACACTACACGACCAAGGTACCCATGTACATGTCAAAATACTTCCCAAAGGTCAGTGAATACCACGATCACAACACCAGAGGGAGCTCCACAAATCATGTTAAACCCAGATTCGGCTCAAACAAGGGACTAAACACGTTTCGCAATTATGCCACATCAATGTGGAACGCCCTACCCAAAGCTGTAAAGGAATGTGAATCACTACCCACTTTCAAAAACACTCTCAAAATACACCTAAGGGAGACTGCAACTCGAAACTGGCCCCTGTAAATGTCCGAACACAACCCCCTCCAATGTACAGTAAATTACCAAGTATGGTCTTGTCAATATTCCAATGTACAGTTTTGTTTTGTACAGTTGTACAGTGTCCCCCACCCCTCCTACCCAACCTCCCCCCCACTCCTACCCAATCCCCCACCCCCAACCACCTCCAATGTACAGTCCCCCCCACCCCCACACCTACCCAATCCAATGTACAGTTTCTACGTCAAATGTATATACTCCCTTTTCTGGACTCTTTTTGTATCACAAACAGTACTGTATTTACAAATCTGGTATGTCATAAATGTATAGATGTAGCAGTACTGTCTATCTGTATGTCATATATGTCCTGATGAATTGAAAATGGGGGACCCTGATGTAAACAAGACGAAAGTCTTTCTCTGGTCTGCATCCCCTTAACAATTGTGTGTATTGAGCTGTACTGTATTGTACCCATTCTACAATCTGTTAATAAAGTTTTCAATTCAATGAAGCCATGGAGTGTAGCGCCCCTGGTGGCTAGGACGAGACATTGCATGGCATTTCCGTATTTCCTGGTGACGTCAGGGAGGGCTGGACCAAACAACTACGTCACCTGTGGCCGACAGACCGCGCGCTGATTGGCGGAGAGGGGACGTCACTCCACATTGGTCCTAGCCCCTCCCCCTGACCAGGCTCGGTTGAGACGTGCGGTGTTGGAGTGGCGGTGTTAGAAAGAGAGTAGTTGAGCCTTGTGTGATGATCTAATCTCCTCCATACTCATGTGTATAAAGTGATGCCAGCCTCCTCAGTCTCTCTGATCATGTTAGTACAGTAATTGATTGATTGATTGAAAACTTTATTAACCGATTGCAGAATGGGTACAATACAGTACAGCTCAACAATACACACAATTGTTAAGGGGATGCAGACCAGAGAAAGACTTTAGTCTTGTTTACATCAGGGTCCCCCATTTAACTAGGCTGCACTAGTCTCTCTGATCATGTTAGTACAGTAACTAGGCTGCACTAGTCGCTCTGATCATGTTAGTACAGTAACTAGGCTGCACTAGTCTCTCTGATCATGTTAGTACAGTAACTAGGCTGCACTAGTCGCTCTGATCATGTTAGTACAGTAACTAAGCTGCACTAGTCTCTCTGATCATGTTAGTACAGTAACTAGGCTGTACTAGTCTCTCTGATCATGTTAGTACAGTAACTAGGCTGCACTAGTCTCTCTGATCATGTTAGTACAGTAACTAGGCTGCACTAGTCTCTCTGATCATGTTAGTACAGTAACTAGGCTGCACTAGTCTCGTAAAAGTCAGTCAAAGCTTACCAAAAGCACGAGCAGTGAACTCCAAGACCACGTGACTGAACTCAAACTAGAAAGAAACAGACTAAGAAATGACGTAAACTCCATGATCAAAACTGCTAAAAAAAATTTCATCAATGACAAAACCGAGGAAAACAAAAATAAACCACGTGAACTTTGGAAATTACTCAACAATCAACTAGGCTGCAGTAAAAAACTCAAAACCAGGTTCTCAAACATAAACATAAAGACGGACAACACGCTCATCACAGACAAGCTGGATGTAGCCAATTACTTAAACACTTTC
Source organism: Notolepis coatsorum (assembly GCF_963971535.1). Taxonomy (NCBI): domain Eukaryota; kingdom Metazoa; phylum Chordata; class Actinopteri; order Aulopiformes; family Paralepididae; genus Notolepis; species Notolepis coatsorum. The sequence goes on along the minus strand of NC_140173.1, from coordinate 17,332,460 downwards.
TTCACAAACATAGCCACAACACTGGTAAACAAACTACCCTCCCACTCAGGGCAGTATGGGGTAGAACACATAGTAGCATACTACATGAACCTAGGCGTCCACAAAGACGACTTCAAACTGGAAATAGTAACTACAGATGAGGTACTCAAAAAACTGAGCGCCCTCCAACCAAACAAGGCCACTGGCCATGACAACATCCCCTCCAAATTCCTCAGAGACTCAGCAGCAGCCATCACCCCAGTCATCACACACATAATAAACCTCTCCATAAAACAGGGACACGTCCCCAAGGACTTCAAAATTGCGAGAGTAACACCCCTGCACTAAAAGGGCAGCAAATTAGACCCGGGTAACTACCGCCCTGTTTCTATCCTTACATCCATCTCGAAAGTCATGGAAAAAATAGTATACGAACAGATCGAAAAGTACCTCGCGGAAAAAAATCTAATCTACGAATTCCAATCTGGCTTCAGAACATCCCACTCCACTGACACATGCCTTCTCTACTTGAACGACCACATCAAACAAGAGGTGGACGCGGGCAAATACTGCGGCATGGTCATGCTGGACCTACAAAAGGCCTTCGACACTGTCAATCACACCATTCTGATTGACAAGCTAAAAGCAATTGGTTTTGATAGTTTATCAGTGAGCTGGATACAATCCTACCTGGAGGGGAGGGAACAGATGGTGGAAGTAAACGGTACCCTATCCCCCCCCCTCACAGTGAGCTGTGGTGTTCCACAAGGAAGCATACTAGGACCGCTACTATTCCTAATTTATGCAAATGACATGTCGTCAGCTTGTGACTGCAACTTGTTCCTGTTTGCGGACGACTCAGCCCTGCTGGTCTCTGACAAGAACAAGTTACAGGTTGAAAAAGCCCTCAGCTCGGAACTAGGCAAAATCTGCATATGGCTCGCCGACAACAAACTATCATTACACATGGGCAAAACAGAGTCCATTCTCTTCGGCTCAAATAACAAACTCAGCAAGACCGACGGCTTCTCGGTTACAGTGGGTGACAATATTATCACAAGGAAAGATGAAATTACCTACCTGGGTTCCATCCTAGAGGCTAATCTTTCCTGTGACAAAATGGCATCCAATGTAATAAAAAAAGTCAACCAACGAACGCGATTCTTGTACCGGATCTCCTCTCTGGTAAACAAGAATACCCTGAAGACTCTAGCAGGAGCACTCATTCAAGGGTACTACGACTATGCTTGCACCTCATGGTACCAAAGCACCTCAAAGGCACTAAAAAACAAATTACAAACATCTCAAAACAAGCTAGTCAGACTACTACTTGACCTGACTCCTAGAACCCACCTCACCCCTGCCCACTTTGACAACCTAGGATGGCTTAGAGTAGACGACAGAGTACAGCAACTTGCAATGGGCCTGGTCTACAAGATACACTACGCGACCAAGGTACCCATGTACATGTCAAAATACTTCCCAAAGGTCAGTGAATACCACGATCACAACACCAGAGGGAGCTCCACAAATCATGTAAAACCCAGATTCGGCTCAAACAAGGGACTAAACACGTTTCGCAATTATGCCACATCAATGTGGAACGCCCTGCCTAAAGCTGTAAAGGAATGTGAATCACTACCCACCTTCAAAAACACTCTCAAAAAACACCTACGTGAGACTGCAATTCGAAACTGGCCCCTACAAATGTCCTAACCTAGTTGTACAGTAAATGACCAAGTAAGGCTTTGTCAATATTCCAATGTACAGTGTAAAATGTGTGTGTGTCCCCTACCCAACCCCCCCCCCCCCCCCCCACCTCCAATGTACAGCCCTCACCCAACCCACCCAACCCCACCCCACCAACCTCCTCCAATGTACAGTTTCTACGCCAAATGTATATACACTCCTTTTCTGGACACTTTTGTATCACAAACAGTACTGTATTTGCAAATCTGATATGTCATAAATGTATAGATGTAGCAGTACTGTCTATCTGTATGTCATGTATGTCATATATGTTATGATGAATTGAAAATGGGGGACCCTGGTGGAAACAAGACGAAAGTCTTTCTCTGGTCTGCATCCCCTTAACAATTGTATGTATTGAGATGTACTGTACTGTACCCATTCTGCAATCTGTTAATAAACTTTTCAATCAATCAATCAATCAATCTGATCATGTTAGTATAGTAACTAGGCTGCACAGCCGACAAACATAGTTGCTGCCTAAACAATATCCAGGTAAGATGGCGGACGGTTATCCCATGATTTATGGCGTAATGTCGCATCTAATGTTTTATTTATGGCAGCACCGCTGGTCTAACTGTTGGGTACATTATTATTAAGGGTTAGGCAATTGTGAAATAGCGTAATCACAAACGGCCCGGGAACATATTGATCAAAGAATAATGTCCAAAGGACCTTCTGATTAAACAAACCTGCTTTGTGTTTCTTCATCTCACTTTCACAACACTCTGAAGTTTACGGCCAGTCTCGACTCCTCCTTAGTTCAGATGTGTCTCCAGCAGCTGCAGTTAGTCCGTTCTTTACACGATCACTGCATCTAGATCTGTTCAGAGACTTAACGTTAGAGATTACTAGCAGCATTAGCTCGTTATAGCAACAGACAACGAGGTGAAGCATGGAGTGTGGTGCCCCTGGTGGCTAGGACGAGACATTGCATGGCATTTCCGTATTTCGTGGTGACGTCAGGGAGGGCTGGACCAATCATCTACGTCTGCGTCACGCGGCACCCCACGCCTCGCCCCTTTGGAAATAAACAGCCAATAGCTGCCTCACACGGGGAAAGCCGTGGCCGCGACAGACCGCGCGCTGATTGGCGGAGAGGGGACGTCACTCCACATTGGGCCTAGCCCCTCCCCCCTGACCAGGCTCGGTTGAGATGTGCGGTTGGAGAGAGTGCGAGAGAGAGGGTTGGATGAATGAATGAATGAATGAATGAATGAATGAATGAATGAATGAATGAATGAATGAATGAATGAATGAATGAATGAATGAATGAATGAATGAATGATGAATGAATGATGAATGAATGATGAATGAATTAATGATGAATGAATGAAAACTTTATTTAACAGATTGCAGAATGGGTACAATACAGTACGGCCCAATACACACAATTGTTAAGGGGATGCAGACCAGAGAAAGACGTTTGTCTTGTTTACATCAGGGTCCCCCATTTTCATTCATAGTGGCATTTATGACATACACAACATACATGACATTTATGGCATAGGGACATACATGACATTGTAGTGCCGAGAGATGGGAGACGGAGACGGTAGCTCGAGGTAGAGCGAACAGCATTTATTGGGTACACAAATACAACCAGCTACTGCTACGTTGCGTGCAGTCGACTGACCCGTGGTGGCAGGAAGTGCCACCTCCTATAATGTTCGGGCGGAACTCTTGTTCCTAACAATAGTTCCGTGGGTGAATTATGTACAATTAACAATCACTACACAAGCCCCCCCAGAATTCACCCATGGTCCAAATCTCCACGGCGGGGAGAGACAACGACCCGGCCGCGGCGTGAGCGGACAACCCGGGGCGCGGTGCAAGCGATTGCGCCCTCCACGGCGCCCGGGGGCATGAACCGGCCACGGTGAGTGCGGAAAGCCAGGGGCGGGGAGGTAGGGGCGGCGCAAGCGCCCGTGTCCTCCCCGACACCCGGGGGCACAGACGTCGACGAGGCCAACGGCGGCTCCGTCGTTGGCAGGTCCCGGGGTAGCGGCGGACGGCCTCGGCGGGGGGAGAGGGCCAGCTCTAAGGGCTGGGAAATGTCTACGTGGGCGGGTTCAATCTTGTGGTGGTTGTACCCCACCTCAAAGGCGAGCCTTCGCCAGTCCTCAGGGGCCTGTGGGCTAGGGTGTCCGGTGGATAGGTCATTCAGCAGCGTCGGACCCGAGTGACCAATCGCGACGTCCTCCAGGCGTAGACTGGAATCTGCAGTCCTGAGGGCCTGGATGTCGTGGTCGGAGGCCTGTCCCGAGCCCCTGTTGACGTAGTCGAGGTCCGGCTGTACAGCTCCGATGACGACGTTGGGCTTCTCGGCGACGTGTCTCGCGGCGCACTCGGAATCGTACGTGAGCTGTTGTCGTGCCGACCATGGCTCCGCTACCTTTGACTCAGAAAACGTGAGGGGTTCGTGGTCGGTGAAAGCTGTAAGAAGGCCGCCGTATGTCGCCTCATCGCGGACACATGCCAACGAAGCCCGTGTCTGTGCGTTTATCAGGCGGCCATGTCTAATGTCCACGAGGAGACCGTGTGCACCCAGGAAATCTGCCCCGAGTAGTGGGAACGAAATGTCGGCCGTGATGCAGTCCCACGTGAACCGCTGGCCCCCAAAACACAGTTCCACGGTCCTTGTACCGTAGGTGCGAATAGGGGTATCGTTGGCGGTCGTCAGGCGTGGACCTCTATCATCGCCGGCGGTGTCCTCTTTCGTAGCTGGCAGGACGCTCCTCTGAGCTCCGGTGTCGCAGAGGAACTTGCAACCGGAGAGTGTGTCTCTAATGAAAAGCAGCCGGTTCGACATACCTGCGCTCACCGCTGCTACTGGGCGCAGGTGTCTGCGTTTATGCGTCATGACGAAAGTGCAAGGGGAACGGCATCTTGTCGCCCTCGCGCCGAAACGTGTGTGGTAATAACACAGGCCTGAGGCAGCGCTGCTCCTGTTCTTCCTCGCCCCTCCCCCCTGCGGCGTGTAACCGCGAGTCGAGGCTATTAGCCCTGGGGCAAAGTGTTGAGTGGCCAGGTAGAAGCGGTCTGCCTCTTCTGCTAAAGCACGGGGATCAGTAGTCGCTGAATTGGCAAGTGCCGTCTGCACGTGTGGCGGCATGTGCCTGAGAAACAGTTCGATAAACAGGAAATCAGGCCGTTCCGCACCCAGCAGGTTTAACATCATCTCCATGTGCTCTGAAGGTTTGCTGTCCCCCAAGCCTCGTATAGCCAGCAAGCGTCGGGCCCGCTCTGACTGTGACAACTCGAATATTCTGAGCAGGTGCGTCTTAAACGCCTCATATTTATTCCGGGCAGGCGGAGCTGTTATGAAGCCTACCGTCCTCGCCGCTGTAGTGCTCCCGAGGCTCGAGACGACGTGGTAATATCTCGCGGCGTCGTCGTCAACCCCTCGTAGGGCGAACTGCGCCTCTGTTTGAGCGAACCACGCCGCCGCAGAATGCTCCCAAAACTCCGGCAATCGAATAATAACGGCATCGTTTGCCATGTTCGGTTCGGTCCCTGATACTTCAGCGAGACCAATGTCGGGGTCACCAGTGTAGTGCCGAGAGATGGGAGACGGAGACGGTAGCTCGAGGTAGAGCGAACAGCATTTATTGGGTACACAAATACAACCTGCTACTGCTACGTTGCGTGCAGTCGACTGACCCGTGGTGGCAGGAAGTGCCACCTCCTATAATGTTCGGGCGGAACTCTTGTTCCTAACAATAGTTCCGTGGGTGAATTATGTACAATTAACAATCACTACAACATACAGGTATTTAGTACTGTTACATTTGTGATATACGATATGCAAATATACAGTACTGTTACCCATAGATCCTGACAGAGTATATGATGGGGAGGGGACTGTACATTAGGAGGGGGTGGGTGGGTGGGAGAGAAATATACATGCGGTGGGGAGGAGACTGTCTATTAGGAGGGGGTGGGGGGTGTAATATTCATGCTTTGAATATCTCATTTTACGACAGGCGCGCCAGGCGCACCTTCCTATTATGAATACCTGCACAAGGGGTCCTGACAGTCAGTTGGCTGCCAGCCGTGGATGGAGTTACACTCATGCTTACCTAATGCTTACCTTTGAATAAACCTCTTAATGCAATCTCCTCGTCCTGAAGATTATTCTCTTTAAATCGAATACGACATGGTGTCAGAAGCGGGGTGATTGATTGATTGATTGATTGAAAACTTTATTAACAGATTGCAGAATGGGTACAGTACAGTACAGCTCAATACATACAATTGTTAAGGGGATGCAGACCAGAGAAAGACTTTCATCTTGTTTACATCAGGGTCCCCCATTTTCAATTCATCGTAACATATATGACATACATGACATACAGATAGACAGTACTGCTACATCTATACATTTATGACATACCAGATTTGCAATTACAGTACTGTTTGTGATACAAAAAGAGTCCAGAAAAAAATAGTATATACATTTGACGTAGAAACTGTACATTGGATTGGGTAGGTGGGGGTGGGGGGGGACTGTACATTGGAGGTGGTTGGGTGGGTGGGGGGGGGGGTTGGGTAGGAGTGGGGGGGGGGGGTTGGGTAGGAGGGGTGGGTGGGGGACACTGTACAACTGTACAAACAAAACTGTACATTTGATTATTGACAAGACCATACTTGGTAATTTACTGTACATTGGAGGGGGTTGTGTTCGGACATTTACAGGGGCCAGTTTCGAGTTGCAGTCTCCCTTAGGTGTTTTTTGAGAGTGTTTTTGAAAGTGGGTAGTGATTCACATTCCTTTACAGCTTTGGGTAGGGCGTTCCACATTGATGTGGCATAATTGCGAAACGTGTTTAGTCCCTTGTTTGAGCCGAATCTGGGTTTAACATGATTTGTGGAGCTCCCTCTGGTGTTGTGATCGTGGTATTCACTGACCTTTGGGAAGTATTTTGACATGTACATGGGTACCTTGGTCGTGTAGTGTATCTTGTAGACCAGGCCCATTGCAAGTTGCTGTACTCTGTCGTCTACTCTAAGCCATCCTAGGTTGTCAAAGTGGGCAGGGGTGAGGTGGGTTCTAGGAGTAAGGTCAAGCAGTAGTCTGACCAGTTTGTTTTGAGATGTTTGTAATTTTGTTTTTAGCGCCTTTGAGGTGCTTTGGTACCATGAGGTGCAAGCATAGTCGTAGTACCCTTGAATGAGTGCTCCTGCTAGAGTCTTCAGGGTATTCTTGTTTACCAGTGAGGAGATCCGGTACAAGAATCGAGTTCGTTGGTTGACTTTTTTTATTACTTTGGATGCCATTTTGTCACAGGAAAGATTTGCATCTAGGATGGAACCCAGGTAGGTAATATCTTCTTTCCTTGTGACAATATTGTCACCCACTGTAACTGAACATGGATATCAACGGAGTCCCGTCGCCACGGATGAATTGGGATTCTCTGGACTTACCGGGAGAATGGAAGAAGTTCAGACAGCACGCGGAGCTAATGTTTTCGGGCCCACTCAAGAAGAAAGGAGAGGACGAGAAATGTAGCTACCTGCTACTGTGGAGCGGAGAAAAAGGGAGAGACATTCACAACACATGGACTCTCAGTGCAGATGAAGCAAAGGTATTGAAGAGCTACTATGACAATTTCGAAGCATACGTACTTCCAAGGAGGAATACGATTTTCGCTAGGTACAAATTCCATGAAAAACCCCAGCAACCTAGCGAGTCATTTGAACAATTTGTCACTGCATTGAAACTACTCGTGAAGGACTGTGCATATGTGAACAATGATGAGATGGTTAGAGACCGCATAGTGTTTGGCATACACTCAGCAAAAGTAAGAGAGAAACTATTAAACGTTGGATCAGACTTGTCGTTAGACAAAGCGATAGATATAGCTAGAGCCCACGAGCTAGCACAATCACAGATAAAGAGCTTTACTGGCGCCACGAGCAGTGCGCAGGAACAGCTTGTGCACAAGGTGCACAGACATGAACAGAAGAATACCGCACAGAGGTACCGCCCCAGAACAGAGTGGACAGAGAGAGCGAACAGAGCGAGCGACACAGACACACGTAAGAACTGTGGATACTGTGGGAGCAGAGCTCACAAGGAAGGAGATAACTGTGTAGCTAGGGGGAAACAATGCACGAAGTGTGGAAAATGGAACCACTTTGCTAAAGTCTGCAGGGCCGGTAGTTTCCAGAAAAAGTCAGTACACGAGATTAGCATGCGCTCTGAGTCAGGAGAAGAGTCAGACGAACTTTATGTAGACATCATGACAGACAGACGGTTTGATGCAACAGAACAAGCGTTCGCAGACATACAAGTAGGAAAACAGGGCACAGAGCTTAAATTTAAGCTAGACACAGGTGCACAAGTAAATGTAATTCCTTTGAGAGAGTATCACAGTTTACAAGATAAACGCAAAGTACAGCCTACTTCACGCAGACTGACAGGATATGGTGGAGAGAAACTAGTGGTAAAGGGCACATGCACGTTAAAGTGTAAATACAAAGAGCGTGACATGTTGTTAGACTTTTACATAGTAGACACTCAGGCACCCCCAGTTCTAGGTTTACAGGCATGCCTGAATATGGACCTCATTAAACTAGTGTTGTCAGTAAATGCCTACACAGATAAACAGACCATCATGGAAGAATACCACAACGTGTTTAAAGGGATCGGACTATTCCCAGGAGAGTGTCACATCCATATAGACCCAGACACCACGCCAGTAGTCTGCCCACTGAGAAGGACACCGATCGCCCTGCGTGGCCGACTGAAAAAGGAGCTACAGAGTATGGAAGACACACAGATCATCGCTAAAGTCATCGAACCAACGGAGTGGGTCAGTGCACTGGTCTTTGTTGAGAAACCACGCACAGGCAAGCTCAGACTATGTTTGGACCCTAAGGAGCTAAACAAGGCTATCAAGCGCCCGCACTACCCTCTGCCGACACTAGAGGACATCACACCCAGACTAACAGGCGCACGCTATTTCAGCGTACTGGATGCAAGGTCGGGATACTGGTCCATCAAGCTCTCCACAGAATCATCGAAGCTGACGACGTTCAACACACCGTTTGGACGATACAGATTCCTACGATTACCATTTGGGCTCGCTTCTGCCCAGGACGAGTTCCAACGGAAAATCGACGAGACATACGAGGGACTGAACGGAGTAGCAGCTATAGTAGACGACATCCTTGTATATGGCGCGACCAGAGAGGAACACGATAAGAATCTACATGCAATGTTGGTGAGATCACGGGAGAGAGGCGTTCGGCTCAACGCAGACAAGTGCACCATCGGAGCCACCGAAGTGAGCTACTTCGGGCACGTCCTTTCAGCTGACGGCATGAAGCCTGACCCAGGCAAGATAGCTGCCATCAAGGAGATGGAGGCGCCAAAGAGCCGTGCAGAACTGGAGACCGTGCTAGGTATGGTCAACTATCTGGCGAAATTCGCCCCGAGCCTCTCCGAGATCAACGCACCCATGAGACAGCTGCTTAAACAATCGAATGAGTTCCTGTGGGACGCGCAGCACGACGCTGCATTCCAAAAGATGAAAGACATACTTACCAGTGAACCGGGGCCAGTCCTCATTTACTTTGACCCAGATAAGGAGCTCAGCATGCAAGTGGACGCATCAAAGTATGGTCTGGGTGCTGTGCTGATGCAGGAAGGAAGGCCCATTAGCTACGCATCCAGATCACTCACGGACAGCGAGGTCAACTACGCACAAATCGAAAAGGAGATGTACGCAGTCCTTTATGGATTCAAACGCTTTCACCAATATGCCTACGGTCGCCATGTTGTGGTGCAATCTGACCATAAGCCCCTGGAGTCGATCATGAAGAAGCCGATCGCCGCAGCCCCACCGCGGTTACAGAGGATGATACTACAACTACACAAGTACAACTTCACGATCGTGCACCGCCCTGGGAAAGACATCCCAGTTGCAGACACGCTGTCCAGGAAATCACTCACCTCTCACGACGACGGTCTCAGTGAAGGGATAGACCTTCAGGTACACATGGTATACAATAGCTTACCTGTGCACGACGACAGGCTACAGGAGATCAGAGAAACAACAGACAATGACACACAGCTAAAGCTGCTCAGCCAGGCTATCCTGGAGGGATGGCCTGAGGAAAGAAAACAATGCCCCCAGAACATCACTGAATACTGGAATCACCGAGATGAACTATCCAAAACGAATGGAATCATTTTCAAAGGGGAGAAAATAGTCATCCCTACCAGCCTCAGAGGAGAGATGCTGATCAAGATCCATGCAGGCCACATGGGAATGGAAAAATGCAAACTGAGAGCACGAGACATCATGTTCTGGCCTGGAATGGGTAGACATATAGAGCAAGTCGTGGAGAAGTGCTCAATATGCCAAGAGCGCCGCCCATCAAACACCAAGAAGCCTATGATGCCTCATCGTATCCCAGACCGCCCCTGGCAGGTTGTAGGGACAGATCTCTTTAACTGGAACAACCAGGGCCCTCATTTATTAACGTGACGTACGCACAGATATGTGTGTAACCCGTGCGTACGATCATTTCTAAGCAAAGTGTGGGATTTATCAATTTGAACTTGCTTGACTTTGTGCGTATATTTAAGCACAGGTCGGACCATGCATAGTTGACGCCCGGTGGTAGAATATTTTTACAACGCGGAAATAAGCACTGACTGCGCTCCGCGTAACTCAACTCGTTATTATTTTGCGCATATATTGCAGAAATACGAGAACGTTTTGATTATATTTAAAAGGCTTTGCCATTGTTAAACGTAATAAGTGGAACCCCGAAGCTGTAAGCAGAATACAAGTCATATGAACACCCACGATATAAACGCATTGCAACGAGAACAGACAGAGGTTATTTGTTGAGTGTATGTGTATACAAAACCCTTGCAATAAATGTGTCTTAAATGAATGAAAAGCATACATGCTCTGGACACAGAGCATATATCGTGTGGGTGATATCATGACTTGTATTCTGTGTCAAAGCCTAAATCAAAACGTCCCCGTATTTCTGCAATCTATGCGCAAAATAATAACGAGTTGAGTTCTAACAAAGAACGTATTACATGCTGGTAGGCTGATAGAGTAAACTATGATATGAATATGAATATGATATGATATAAAGGTATACTGGTCCGTCCGCGAGGATATCGAGGACTCGAGTTGGGGGACCCTGATGTAAACAAGACAAAAGTCTTTCTCTGGTCTGCATCCCCTTAACAATTGTGTGTATTGAGCCGTACTGTATTGTACCCATTCTGCAATCTGTTAAATAAAGTTTTCATTCATTCATTCATTCAGCCATTAAATGCAATTTGAGAATATAGGCTAAAGCGACGGCCTATAGCCTATACATATTATTTAATGTTTTCATAAGCGTAAAGATACAACAGCTAGATTAATGATCAAGTTAGTTTACTGTATGCAGGCTTCGCAGGGCTGTGTGTTATTATATGCGCAAGTTACTGTTGCATAATGTAGGCTATGGGCTGGCTGCTATTATATGTACTTCATATAGGCTGCCTAATACCAACAACAAAATAGATTGTATCATGCCTCTACACACATTATATTATACACATCATATTATATCTTGGTTCGGCAGCGCCTCTGTGAACAATCTCTCAGAGTTTGCTCCATCAGTAATCAGTAATGTGAACGGGATTCCACTTGGTCAATGTACAGATAATCTGCGATGCGCATTTTGGCTGATAATGTGCCGGTGGCCGGAGTCTCATTCATATTCACTTAAATGCAGATCATAGTTATCCACTGAAGCCATATGACTCTGACCAGAACGGGCTCATGACGAGCGCACATAATAGGCATTAGAGCGCAGAGTTGTCTGTGAACTTGGCAACTTCATTGGATTTATTTATTCTCTAAAAATATCTATAATCATACGATTAAATATTGTTTAAAATAAAACGCTAAATACTATTATTCTGTGTGTCATGTTTCCAAATAAGATTGTTCACAACGGGAAATGCTGTATACGTTCAATTTGTTGGTTGGACCTCGGTGATCAATCTCGCTCTCAGTGAAGTCTCTCAGAGTTCGCTCGGGTTAGTCCACTTTTCCACATTTCATGGGGGTGTTCCATTACCGTATATGGTTAATCGGGGCGGTTCTGGTATGCAAATACTTAAAACAGTGCACAAGCTCAAACGTAGGATCAAAGTCATATTTATCAAGACAGGTGTGCATAGGACCTGTGTACGCACGTGTGATAAGTCCTGTTTTTTTTTGTGCGTGCACACATTCTAAATTCTGTGCTTACGTATGAAAATAGAATACTTTCTGAGAAAAATTGATAAATGGGGGCCCAGGACTATGTTGTGACCGTCGACTATTACAGCAGATTCTTCGAACTAGACAGACTTCACAGCACCACATCGGCAGCTGTTGTCCACAAGCTAAAGGCAGCCTGTGCCAGGCATGGCGTCCCAGAGACCATAGTCTCAGACAACGGACCACAATACAAGTCTAAAGAGTTCGAGGCATTCGCCAAGTCGTGGGAGTTTACACACGTCACGTCAAGCCCACATTATCCGCAAAGCAACGGACTAGCGGAGAGAACTGTGAAGACGGCAAAATCACTCATGGACAAGGCTAAGGCAGACGGAAGAGACCCATACCTAAGCCTCCTGGAGTATCGTAACACCCCAGTCGACAACTTCAAATCGCCGGCACAGCTGTTGATGAGCCGCAGGCTACGCTCAACCCTCCCAAGCACCAACCAACAGCTGCGGCCAGGGGTAGTAAGCCCCAAAGATGGACATGACAAGCGAGTGCAGAGACAACAGCACCAGAAGAAATACTATGACAGGTCAGCTAGACCACTGCCCCCACTACATTGTGGTGAATCTGTCAGGCTCCAAGAACATGGACACTGGAGGCCAGCAGTAGTCATACAACCAGCCGACACTGCGCGGTCATACCACGTTCGCACCCAAGATGGACGCGAATACCGCCGCAACCGCAGGCACCTGAGGGACACAAAAGAGGAACACTTCCAGGACAGCGACGGTATGCCAAGTCCAGAGAGCGTCGATCAACCGCCGGAGACCAACGACCCTGAACTGTCAGAGGACTCAGAAGAGAACTCAGCTTCATACTACACCAGATCCGGCCGAGCAGTGAAGCCTCGGGACGTTTTCGACCTATAAATGTACAGGGTGCAGGCGGATCGCTGCCCTATTATAACACCGTTTACCCCATTGAAAAAAAAGGGGGGTGGTGAAATGTAACAAAATATTAATGTATGCTGAAATGATGACTTACTATATGTGTTGAATCTATGACTTACTTACCTTGCTTACTTGTCGATATAGTCCCATTTTGTTAGCAAGCTAATTCTACAAATAAGAGCTGCATATGGTAAGAGTGGTGAGACACACAACCAAATAAGCCTTGATTTGTTGAGCTTCCTCTGGTGTTGTGGTCGTGGTATTCACTGACCTTGATTTGATTGATTGTATGTCATAAATGTCCTGATGAATTGAAAATGGGGGACCCCGATGTAAACAAAACGAAAGTATTTTTCTGGTCTGCATCCTCTTAGTATTGTACCCATTCTGCAATCTGTTAATACGTTTTCAATCAATCAATCAATCAATAAGAAGGACAACCATAAGCATCCTTCCTCCAGAAATCAACCAATCCTGGGCACTCCCATACCATATGGAAAAAGGTACACAAGGCGTTTTTGTGTGCACAAAGCGCTTTTAGGTGATGGTATGGCTTTCTTTATGTAATATGCATGGAGTAAAGTATATCCTATGTATAAAATCAAAATGGATGACTTGGTGGTTGGGAATTCTGGAGGATAGCAAAATGTTTTGCCAGATTAATAGCCCATTTAGACTGCTGCTATTGAATGGTATATCCACACTGGCACACTCTATCAATGGGTAGAGGCTTTGAAGAAGTCTTTGCCAACATGGCGTAAACCGTTGAGACCCCTGGGTCTGGTAAATATTGTGTTTAATGGTTGGGTACCTAATTGACTATCCCAAGGTACACCATTGCTGTGCGCAATAGAAGCTAGAAGAAAGTGCCAGGTGAATTAAAGTGTTTCTGAATGTCTTGGAATGAGCAGAGACCCTCTACCCCAAACAAATTTCCCTCTATATAGGGTGCCAGGACACAAATAGTACCATTGGAAGGTTGGTAGTCCCGATCCACCTTCACCTTTTTCCCTCTGGAGGGTTGAAAGTTTGAGTCTGCCAGAGGGAGCATGGAGCTTGTCACATACCAAAGTCTAATGACTATATAGAATATAAGCTGGAGCGGGCTGTATGTGAAAACCAGCCCCTCCAGTAGTGCATTAAGCACAGTCCCGGGCAGGTAAGAAGTAAACAAGGCGTTTTCCAAATAGTAAATGATATTTATTATAACCCAAAAGAGGGGAATTGAACTCAAAACAAATAGACAAACAGGGAAAAGGGTAATGGGAGAACAAACAAGGTAAATATAATAGAGGTAAGCACAAGCCCTAGTGACCTAGTGTCACAGGACACAACCACAAGCCATGTGGTTGGCAGTCTGGGAATCACCCAGCACATGTACACAACGTGCACAGCCCAATATATATATAGGTCCACTTAATAGTGGAAAATAGGCACAGAGGCCAACAAGATATATAATTACTTAGGTGTGGCAAAGATAGGCAGAAGGCCCAATACACATATATATATATATATATTAACCAATTCCACACAGGTGGCAAGTGGCACAGAGGCCACAATATACATATATATATACACTTACCTGGTAGCATCTGCGAAACAGAAACAGGAGATCAGGAGATGACACAACATCACACATACAAAACAACACATTAAATATACTAACCTGATGTTACATGGTGTTAAAATATATGGTAATAATGATAATGAACAACCCACGTACGTGACAGAGCTGAAAACGCTAATTTGTGGAAGAATATTAATTTTAATATATGAAAAAGATAATGGAATTAGAGGGGATAACCCTGCATGGACTATAACGCATATTATGACCATCATCTGCACCTTTGTGTATACGGTTTACTTTGTCATATTTTATATTGCTTATATTGATTGTAACTTATATTACGACCAATAGGGTATACAGACCATCATCTGCACTTCTGTGTATATGGTTTATTTTATTAAAATTGTATATTTAGATTTAATTAGTTTATTGCCTATATATATTACTCTCCTATTACCGTGAGCATTATCTGTACGTACCCCTCCTGCTGCTATGACGACTGAATCTCCCAAAGGGGATCACTAAAGGAATATCCTGTCCAGTCCAGAGGATAGAATGTTTTCCCCTCTGCATGGGTGAGACCTGTTTGCTGCCATCTCCACAGTGACCTCTTTGAAGTGTAAGAGAAGGGGAGCCATGTTTTTATTTTTGAAATAGTGTATGTATGGCTGTGTATGACAGTATACTAAAGTAACTATATCAGACATTACAAGTTCTGCAATAAGGTCAACCTAAGGTCAGTCTGTCTACTTCAAAGACACGAAACAGCAAACACACACACTTTCTATAGGCCTATAATGGGGAAATGGCAGATTTGAGTGGTGAACAGTAAAAATGACAAACTTTACTATTTTTCTCAAAGATGAAACCCTAACATTACAGAATGCATGATTATTATTTGTAATGGCTATGAGATTAAAACATGTGGTTTTAATGGGAGTTAATGGGACATTTCTGTCCTCAAATTACTTAAGAATTATTACAGAATTGTAAATCTGCTACACAAAAACGAATAATGCATCAAAGTCAATATTTTGTCTAATCTTTGACATATCCAAGACTGATGAGACCGGTGGTTGCTCTCTAGTGGTTAATGTAGCGCAGTACTGGGGGCAAGCGCTACCGGAGTCTCATGGCCAGTACAGAGAGACTCAGAAGGAGCTTCTATGCCCAGGGCCCAGGAGTTCAACACTTTTAATCCCCATCTGATCCGATCCGATTTTTAAATCCCATTTTTTGTGATCCAGGATCACAACTCGGCCAGATTTTGTCGCGGTATTTCAAAGCAATCCAGGATAGGATCACCCTGATCCAGATTGAGACTTTTCAAGATGACTAGATCCGAATATCAGTGCTTTAATCCTACCGATCTCCGATGGGAAAAAAGGAAGACAAGGACCACATTGCAGAGACATCTATAATGTCTAAGTATATTGTTAAATACATAAAGGACATCAAATCATAATGGAATTGTAATTCCTTTTTAAAAAGACTCCCACTAGGGTAACATAAAAAAAACTTGATTCAAAGGCAGCTGGATCATCCAGACGTGCTTTGAGGAGCTGAATTCTAAGTGAGATTTCTGTTTGCTGAAGGTGATGACAGATGGACTTTTTTTTGGTGAAGATATTTTTTCTTTAACCTAAATTACATTTGTGATTGACAATCTTTGTTGTGATACTTTTATGAGCATAAACGTTTTATGTCATCAGCATTTGGTTGAAAACAAAATAGGCCACCATTAACGTGACCAAAAAATTAAATAAAAAATAAAAGATTGATTTGCCATGAAAGCTAAGAATTGTGTATTATTTCAGTTAACAAACTTTGCCATCTTATTTATATTGAAACATATTCTTTTGGAAATCCACCCCTCTGATGAGATCAAGAGAATCAATTTTTTTGGGATCAAATTGATCCCAATCCTGTGTTGTCGGTTTGAAATACCCGTTTTGAAGATTTGATCCAGATTAAAGCTTGGATTTGATTTCCTGATCTGATCGGATATCAAAGTGATCCTGATCCTGTTTTTTGGTTTAGAACTACCCACAATCCAAATCTGATAGGGATTAAAAGTGTTGAACTCCTGGGCCAAGGCCATCAGGATGCTCAATGACTCCATGTAACAACCCATCATCTACACTCACTGCACACACATCCACATGTACACACTCACTTTAACAAACACTCACCTTACCACTCACTTTATATTTATCTATTATTAAAGAGATCTGCACCACTTTCATACCTCATTTGCACCCTACCCCAAGTTTTCTCTCTGCATTCTACCTCACTGGTACTCATTTTACTCTGTATTGTATATATGTATATTGACTTTACCTACTTTTTACTTCTTAATTATTTTGTACTTACTTTCTCTTTACTGTATGTAGCACACTCTCAGGGGCCAATACAGAAACAAGCATTTCATCATAAAGTATCCTGTATTTTGTTCTGACAAACTTGAACTTAACCAGGATCCCCAGTACAGAACTGAAAGGGTCTATAGCTGTCAATACATTGGCCATAAATATAACTGATCAGGAGAATAACCAGACACTTCTGTGATCTATTGTCTATATGAGGGGTCAGCGGACAAGTGGTCGGGGCTCTTTTCCACAACCACTGACTCTGTGGGAGTGTGAGGAAGAGAACACATGATGTGATTGAATAAAGTACCGGAGAAACGCACTCTCTGGCTGTTCGAGTTCTTTTAATCTCCAATTCCCACTACACCAACCAGTTGCTGGGATTTTTTAAACCTTTTTAAATGGTTGTTTAACCCATTCCGTTTTAATTTGACTGCTTTTGCTGTGCTGCATCAGTCTGTCTCACCATGCTCCTTTTATTAGCTTTTATCTAATTCATTACTTCATTACCACTATTGTTGTTTTATTCCTATTTCAATTATTGTATTGTATTTATTTTACATGATTTCTACGTTAAGCACTTTGTATTTCAATCTTGCACAAAAGGCTCTATATAAATAAAGTTTGATTTGAATTTTAAAAACAACCAACAGGCATTTTTCTTGATCATGATTAAGCACCTATTGAGGAATTTGATGTTAAACTATTGATTATTGTTACTCAAGTCTCAGACCTGATTACCTGAAATCCTTCCAGAATGGCTTCTACTTCCCTTCCTAATGACACATTCAGTAAAGACCTATCCACCTCTTTACCTTAAATAAAAATCAGGTGAATAATATTTGTTCTATATACTTTGTTAACATTTAGTTCCTCATCAGGTCCAAGGTACTTTATTATTTATAAAAGTAAGGCGTTAAATGCTCCGCTCAATAGGAGTTCACTCCACCTGGAATATGACCTCTCCTGGATATCTCTATACACCACTGGTATTGGCCTTCCCCCATATCTCAATATTGATAATTGAAAACAGGAAGAATGGCTTCTCGTTTACCTGGGCACACAATTAAATATTAGTACCTGGCTCTACTTTTCAATCAATGACATAATTTTTTAGATTAGAATAGATTCACTTTATTGTCATTACACCCAGGGACGTGCACAGGACTTTAGAAAGGCAGGTGCCCAAAAAGGAGAAAAGGGCACCAAGTATGAAATGTAATTTTTGGGGTTAATTCAAGTCTATGGTACATTCAGTTTCACCACTAGATGTCACCAAAACTACACAATGTCCCTTTAATAACACAATATGTAGCCTGCCTGCAATAGAGAGAGAGAGAGGGAGGGAGGGGGAGAGAGAGAGAGAGAGAGAGAGAGAGAGATACGTGTTTCACAACAGCCGCGCATCTTGCAAGTGAGGTGGTGAGATGAGAATGTGATAAAGCATAAAGTAGAGATAATGCAATGCCACCGCGGTATGAATAATAAGAAATGTAGTATGGGGGAAGTGCAGTGTTGCCACTTCTAGCCTGCCTGCCTGATTGCATGAGAGAAAAGCATGGACAATCACAACTTCACAAGGCATGCCCGAAATATACAGTGCACTGCAAACCCGACATTTTATTTTGTTGGGCAAAACCTTACCTGATGATGAAGTGTACTCTTGTTTTGTTTTAGTTGAAATAGTAACTGTAAAAAAAGAGGTCTCGACTCGAGTATGAGCTCAACAGCTGGATATCAATTTCGTGTTCAGTGCACTGCTGGCCCGGCTGTCAGCGCGCAGTTTACATCATCTCATCATCACCCACCCACGTGCTATGCGTAAATAATAGGTCCTTCCAGGAGAGGGGTGGCATTTCTCTCTCTTTCTTTACCTAATATTTAGATTCTATCGTGACATCTTTCATTTGGAAGGGCAGGGCAGTCTATCTATATGTGCAACAGTAAAAATAAAAAATAAAAAAGGGGGGCATAAAAAGGGCACTTTCTAATGAAAAATGAAAAAGGCAGGTGCCCGGGCACCCCTTCATGTCTATGTGTGCACGTGCCTGATTACACCTGTTCTGGCAGGAGGCAAACTGGTAGGGGTCAAGTGAGGGTGGTAGGCAAACTGGTAGGGGTCAAGTGAGGGTGGTAGGCAAACTGGTAGGGGTCAAGTGAGGGCGGTAGGCAAACTGGTAGGGGTCAAGTGAGGGCGGTAGGCAAACTGGTAGGGGTCATGTGAGGGTGGTAGGCAAACTGGTAGGGGTCAAGTGAGGGTGGTAGGCAAACTGGTAGGGGTCAAGTGAGGGTGGTAGGCAAACTGGTAGGGGTCAAGTGAGGGCGGTAGGCAAACTGGTAGGGGTCAAGTGAGGGCGGTAGGCAAACTGGTAGGGGTCATGTGAGGGTGGTAGGCAAACTGGTAGGGGTCATGTGAGGGTGGTAGGCAAACTGGTAGGGGTCATGTGAGGGCGGTAGGCAAACTGGTAGGGGTCATGTGAGGGTGGTAGGCAAACTGGTAGGGGTCATGTGAGGGTGGTAGGCAAACTGGTAGGGGTCAAGTGAGGGTGGTAGGCAAACTGGTAGGGGTCAAGTGAGGGTGGTAGGCAAACTGGTAGGGGTCAAGTGAGGGCGGTAGGCAAACTGGTAGGGGTCAAGTGAGGGCGGTAGGCAAACTGGTAGGGGTCATGTGAGGGTGGTAGGCAAACTGGTAGGGGTCATGTGAGGGTGGTAGGCAAACTGGTAGGGGTCATGTGAGGGTGGTAGGCAAACTGGTAGGGGTCATGTGAGGGTGGAAGGCAGGATTTAAGGTGAGCCAGGACTAGCCTCTCGAAGCACTTCATGATGGTGGAGGTGAGTGCTACGGGTCGGTAGTCATTGAGGCTAAAGATTAGGGACAAACACAATTGGCACAAGTGTAAATCATGGATTAGTCACTCAGTTTTAACGTCTGACTTAGCTCACCTCGTTTGTCTGCTGGCTGTGGATCCTATGGTCACAAGTTCAAAGCACTCTTGGTTATTTTTTTTTATTTTTTTTACGTTTAATTAATTTATCCACTCTGGTTGGATGGTGTGTATGTATATGTATGTATTGTGCTGTATAATGACAATACATTTGAATCGAATCTCATTTTGAAATCGCTACCTGTTGAGTGGATCACCATGGTGCAATGCAATCACCTCCGAAGCTGTCTGCCACTGTCGTGTCCATAGGCAGCGTAGCGATTTCAAAATGAGATTTGATTAAAATGTATTGTAATTATACAGCACAATACATACATACATACACACCATCCAACCAGAGTGGATAAATTAATTAAACGTTAAAAAAAATAAAAACTTTGGGATGGGTGAAAAATACAGAAAGCCCAAAAATAAATAGAATAAAAAAATAAAAATAATGATGGCATTCCAAGGATTGATTGATTGATTGATTGAAAATTGTATTAACAGATTGCAGAATGGGTACAATACAGTACAGCTCAATAAACACAATTGTTAAGGGGATGCAGACCAGAGAAAGACTTTCGTCTTGTTTACATCAGGGTCCCCCATTTTCAATTCATCATAACATATATGACATACATGACATATAGATAGACAGTACTGCTACATCTATACATTTATGACATACCAGATTTACAAATACAGTACTGTTTGTGATACAAAAAGAGTTTAAAAAAGAGAGTATATACATTTGACGAAGAAACTGTACATTGGAGGAGGTGGGGTGGGGGGTAACTGTACATAGGAGGGGTAATTGGGTAGGTGGGGTGGGGTGGGGGGACTGTACATAGGAGGTGGTTGGGTGGGTGGGGGGTGGGTAGGCGGGGTGGGGGTAACTGTACATTGGATTATCGACGAAAACTTACTTGGTTCCAAGAAGAGGGTCTTGTGTATTATTGGGTTAGGACATTTACTGTACATTGGAGGGGGTTGGGTTAGGACATTTACAGGGGCCAGTTTCGAATTGCAGTCTCCCGTAGGTGCTCCTTGAGAGTGGTTTTAAAAGTGGGTAGTGATTCACATTCCTTTACAGCTGTGGGTAGGGCGTTCCACATTGATGTGGCATAATTGCGAAACATGTTTAGTCCCTTGTTTGAGCCGAATCTGGGTTTAACATGAATTGTGGAGCTCCCTCTGGTGTTGTGGTCGTGGTATTCACTGACCTTTGGGAAGTATTTTGACATGTACATGGGTACCTTAGTCGTGTAGTGTATCTTGTAGACCAGGCCCATTGCAAGTTGCTGTACTCTGTTGTCTACTCTAAGCCATCCTAGGTTGTCAAAGTGGGCAGGGGTGAGGTGGGTTCTAGGAGTAAGGTCAAGCAGTAGTCTGACCAGTTTGTTTTGTGATGTTTGTATTGTAATTTTGTTTTTAGCACCTTTGAGGTGCTTTGGTACCATGAGGTGCAAGCATAACCGTAGTACCCTTGAATGAGTGCTCCTGCCAGAGTCTTCAGGGTATTCTTGTTTACCAGAGAGGAGATCCGGTACAAGAATCTAGTTCGTTGGTTGACTTTTTTTGATTACATTGGATGCCATTTTGTCACAGGAAAGATTAGCCTCTAGGTATGTAATTTCATCTTTCCTTGTGACAATATTGTCACCCACTGTAACTGAGAAGCCGTCGGCCTTGCTGAGTTTGTTATTTGAACCGAAGAGAATGGACTCTGTTTTACCCAGGTGTAATGATAGTTTGTTATCAGCGAGCCAGGTGCAGATTTTGCCTAGTTCCGAGCTGAGGGTTTTTTCAACCTGTAACTTGTTCTTGTCAGAGACCAGCAGGGCTGAGTCGTCCGCGAACAGGAACAAGTTGCAGTCACAAGCTGACGACATGTAATTTGCATAAATTAGGAACAGTAGCGGTCCTAGTATGCTTCCTTGGGGAACACCACAGCTCACTGGGAGGGGGGGGGGATAGGGTACCGTTTACCTCCACCATCTGTTCTCTCCCCTCCAGGTAGGATTGCATCCAGCTCACTGATAGACTATCAAAACCAATTGTTTTTAGCTTGTCAATCAGAATAGAGTGATTGACAGTGTAACATGCGTTACTTTATGAAGAAGATGTCAATGTGTTGATAAATGAAGTGTGGGCCCAATATGTTAGGATATGCCAATGTCAGCATATTTGGGTCACTTGACCTTTAAGATTCCAGGTATGGGTGTGGTTATGGGATGTCCTAACCATAAGGGGGCCATCTTGGATTGGAATCATGGCCTCATGGAGTTTTGTTTGCTACTGCTATTGTGAGAGGAAGGAGGGATTTTGCCAGGCCTCCTAAAATATTCTCCATTAACCAAGGACAGTTCAGCTGCAGTGGTGCTAATGGACTGTAAAGCTGACAGGACTGTTCTTATTAAGATGTGGATCAACCCAGGACTTATCACCTTTTGGACACTCAAAGGTTTGAGTGTTGCTGGACACTACTAGCTCTACCATGCAGGCTGCATGGTCTGGTAGGCCTGAACATTATACATGGTTACATTAGACATGGTAACATTATACATGGTAACATTATACATGGTAACATACATGGTACGTTATACATGGTAACATTATACATGGTAACATTATACATGGTTACATTATACATGGTAACATTATACGCGGTACATTAGACATGGTAACATTAGACATGGTAACATACATGGTACATTATACATGGTAACATTAGACATGGTAACACTATACATGGTAACATTATACATGGTTACATTATACACGGTAACATTATACACGGTAACATTATACATGGTAACATACATGGTACATTATACATGGTAACATTATACATGGTAACATTATACATGGTAACATACATGGTACATTATACATGGTAACATTAGACATGGTAACATTATACATGGTAACATTATACATGGTAACATACATGGTAACATACATGGTAACATTATACATGGTAACATTAGACATGGTAACATTATACATGGTAACATTATACATGGTAACATACATGGTACATTATACATGGTAACATTATACATGGTAACATTATACATGGTTACATTATACACGGTAACATTATACACGGTAACATTATACATGGTAACATACATGGTACATTATACATGGTAACATTATACATGGTAACATTATACATGGTAACATACATGGTACATTATACATGGTAACATTAGACATGGTAACATTATACATGGTAACATTATACATGGTAACATTATACATGGTTACATTATACATGGTAACATTATACATTGTAACATACATGGTAACATACAGGGTAACATTATACATGGTACATTATACATGGTAACATTATACATGGTAACATACATGGTAACATACATGGTAACATGATACATGGTAACATTATACATGGTAACATTATATATGGTAACATTGTACACGGTAACATTATACATGGTAACATTTATGTTGGGGCTAATGGACTGTAAAGCTGACAGGACCGTTCTTATTGGTTTGAGATGATTTTTGTTGTACCATACGTTGCTATGGGGTGCCCCATTTATTTTGATCCTCCTTTTGGTTAATACAACACTTTGAATTTAACACTGTTCCAGTACTCTCATTCTTTATTGCTGAACAGGTTTGTTTATTATTTCAAGCTTGTTACAACATTGTCGAAGGTCTTTTGTAGGTCCAGCATGACCATGCCGCAGTATTTGCCCACGTCCACCTCTTGTTTGATGTGGTCGTTCAAATAGAGAAGGCATGTGTCAGTGGAGTGGGATGTTCTGAAGCCAGATTGGAATTCCGCAAGGTACTTTTCGACCTGTTCGTATACTATTTTTTCCATGACTTTCGAGATGGAGGTAAGAATAGAAACAGGGCGGTAGTTGCCTGGGTCTAATTTGCTGCCCTTTTGTGCAGGGGGGTTACTCTCGCAATGTTGAAGTCTTTGGGTACGTATCCCTGTTTTATGGAGAGGTTTATTATGTGTGTGATGACTGGGGTGATGGCGGCTGCTGAGGGGGGGATGTTGTCATGGCCAGTGGCCTTGTTATGTTGGAGGGCGCTCAGTCTTTTGAGTACCTCAGCTGTTGTTACCATTTCTAGTTTGAAATCGTCTTTGTGGACCCCTAGGTTATTGTAGTAGGCTATGATGTGTTCTACCCCAAAATGACCTGAGTGGGTGGGTAGTTTATTTACCAGTGTTGTGGCTATGTTTGTGAAGAAAATATTTAAGTAATTGGCCACATCCAGCTTGTCTGTGATGAGCGTGTTGTCCGGAATTGGCCATATAGCGAACATTAATAAATAATTAACCTACTGTTGTGGAAAATGTGTATACGGGGGTGGAGGTAGGGAAGGGTTAGCCTTGACTAGTTTAATATAGGTCAACTAGCAGAGCTCAAAGACACTAGGGCGACAGTCTGGCTGATGTTCTTAAAACAACCTCAAGTATAGGACAGATAGACATTTCAAGTAAATCACATCTTGTTCTTTTCTTCTTTTATCTTGAACAAGACGTGTACCAAATGATGTTACAAGGGACGGGGGAGAAAGAGGCCACTGTGTTCTGGCTGGGCAACATAGATGCAGAGCTGCAAAGGGTCTGTGACCCCTGGGAGCCATTTCTGAAGGCCCAACTGCCCCAGTCTAGACAAACAAACATGGAGGCACATTGCACACTACAGTATTTGACGGATAGTGACCTAATTAGGAACAAGGCGTGGTTGCAGGGACAGCCCGAGCAGGTGCAGATTAACTCATCTACGGTAATTGTAGGGAGACAGGGCGCGGCGTTGAGGGTTAACACAAGTAAGTATCTACGGGAACAACATAGACTAAGAGACGCCGCCCCACACATCACTCTGAGAATAAATCCTGGTTACGAATCCGAACATCTAGGTTCAATGATACAGGAATCCGAGACTCAAAGGTGGGTCTCCACGGAATCTCCGGCACAGCGCAGATGGGAGTTTCATAAAAATAATGATTTCCTTTTCGGTTTTGGCAAAACCTCAAGTAATCAGATTACCAGGAGACCCTTGCGTTATTCCAGAGGCGGACGCTTTGCTGGAACAGGACATGTTGGCGCGCACCCCAGAACAGTTGTGGTCAAAACACGACACAGATGTGGGTCTAATATTGTCGGCACAGCCAGTGGAGGTCAGGTTAAAGAAGGGTTGTAGACCACCCTTTATCAGACAATATACAATGAAGACAGAGTCGGAGGAAGCTATATCACATCAGATTGAGGGACTGTTAAAGGCAGGAGTGCTCGTCCCTTTCCAATCCAGATGTAATACACCTATCCACCCAGTGCTAAAGGCGGACAGGGCTAGGTACAGACTGGTACACGATTTGAGGGCGGTGAACGATGTGGTGTCTGGACCAGAGGTGGAAGTCGCTAATCCACACACACTCCTGACAAACATCCCGAGTAGCTCGCAGTACTATACGGTCATTGATCTCACGCAGGCATTCTTCAGTGTTCCATTGGAAAAAGAGTCTCAGTATCTGTTTGCTTTTACCCACAGGGGGAAACAATACTCTTACACCCGGTTGCCACAAGGGTTCGCGCACTCGCCACATTATTTCTCGAAGGCGCTCAAGGAAGACCTGCAAGGAGTGTGTGACACACTACTCAGCACGGTCTTACTGTATGCAGATGACATTCTAATCTGCTCGGATACACGTCAGCAGTGCCATGAGGACTCCATCAAAGTTTTGAGAGGATTGGCCATGGGAGGCCACAAGGCATCCCGTTCAAAACTGCAGTACTGCCAGCCAAAAGTTGAGTACTTGTCTCGCGTCATTCAAAAGGGCATAAAAAACATCTCACCCACGCAGCTCGAAGCTGTATCCATGGCACCCAGGCCGTTGACGGTCCGACAAATGATGACGTTTTTGGGGATGACTGGGTACAGCTCTGAGTGGGTGGAGGACTATACGATAGCGACAGCGCCGTTGAGGATGATGATAAAAGAGGCGGGTACAGACAAGCTTCGCGCTCCCTTGACATGGACCGAGGAGGGGGAGGACGCGTTCATAAACATTAAGCGTCTGTTGTTACAGGCCCCTGCCCTGGCGCTGCCGGATTATGAGAAGTGTTTCCACCTATTCGTCTCACATAGAGCGCAGCATGCGACAGCTGTCCTGACTCAAACACAGGGGAGGAGTGGGAAAAAACAACCGATAGCATATTACTCTAGAGCTCTTTCGCCGGTAGAGCAGGGTCTGCCACCTTGCTATCAGGCCCTAGCCGCAGCACATTTGATGTATGAGAAAGCAACGGCCGTGACAATGGGATATGACATTTGCATTTGGACACATCACAAATTGGCAAACTTGATTGAAAGAGGCAAATTTGTTCTGACCAGCCAACGGCAACAGGCTTACATGAGGCTCCTGCAGTACTCGGACGTTACGATAAAAACATGCCACGGCAGTAACCCGGCGGATCTGGTACCACTCCCGAGCGAGGGTCAACCGCATGAGTGCGAGGTGGAGGTACAGGCTTTCGTGAAACTCCGTCCTGATTTGGGAGTCGACCCGCTCGCGATAGCAGAACTCTCGCTTTTTGTGGATGGGTCCTGCTATCGGGAGGGGGAAAATTTAAGGTCAGGATACGCCGTCGTACAGTGCAAACCTACCGGAGAAACACTAACAAGAAAGGCCGGACAATGCATGCAACCATGTTCGGCCCAGCTTGCAGAACTAATAGCACTAACAGAAGCATGCATAATAGCTAAAGATCGCACGGTTAACATCTTTACAGACTCTGCTTATGCGCATGGCGTATGCCACCTATTCGCGGCCATTTGGAAGGCAAGAGGCTTTAAGAAATCGGATGGCTCACCGATCCTTCACCACAAGCAGGTTGTGGCGCTTATTCAGGCTGTAAAGTTGCCCAAAAGCATTGCTATCGTAAAGTGCCAGGCACACAGAAAAGACCTGTCCTTTGTGACGACGGGAAACAACGCGGCGGACGAGGCCGCAAAGGCGGCGGCTGCGGTGCCGTCCACGGCTGTTCTGATGTTTGCGGCCGAACTGACGACTGAGGTAACTGAGGATAATTTGAGTGATCTTCAGGACTCAGCCACGCAGGCCGGGAAACAGTCGTGGACGGAGAGGGGGGCTGTAAGGGGGGCAGATGGTCTGTGGAGGAGTCATAACGGCTTGATAGTCGCCTCCATCGATCTTCTGTCCTTGGTGATACCTGAGGCTCATGGTGTTGATCACTGTGCAAGAGCAGAGACCATGAGACGAATCACGAAAATGGGATTTTGGTCCCCAAAGCTTCAGGCACAAATTGACGCTACACTAGCCAGGTGTTTAACATGCTTACAGGGCAATGTGCGCAAAGGAGTACCGACAGTGGCGGCTTACACACCCCTCCCTGAGGGACCATTCAGACACCTGATTATGGACTACACGGATATGATAACGCCAGTGCAGGGCAAACGATACCTCCTGGTAGTAGAGGACTGCTTTAGTCGCTGGATTGAGGCCATTCCATCTAAACACAAGAACGCGGACACAGTGATCAAGTTCCTGTGTCGCGAGGTCGTTCCGAGATTTGGAATTCCCACGATATTACAAAGCGATAATGGCCGCGAGTTCATCGACAAGGTGGTTAAAGGGCTGATGCAGAAATTAGGTATAAGACAGCGCCTTTCCTGTGTCTATAGTCCCGGGTCGCAGGGAAAGGTGGAAAGGGCCAATCTGGTCATTAAAAACAAACTGTTGAAAATCTGTATGCAAACTAAGCTTAACTGGATTGATGCTTTGCCGCTTGCTCTGATGGCTATTAGAAGCAGCGTAAACCGCCAGACACAGCTAACACCGCATGAAATGCTTACAGGCCGCAGCATGCCAGCACCGCCATTTAGACACCTGGCTAGGGGCCCGGCATTAGATATTTTTGAGCAAGATCTGAAAAAATATCTTCAGCAAGTGACTAAAATACATGAAGCTGTGTTTCGACAGGAGCAGAGAAAGGAGAAAAGGGGGGTGAAGGAGGCGGAGAAGGAAGCCACCAAACCGAGGCTGATCCCTGGGGACTTGGTCTTCGTAAAGGTCCACAAGAGAAAGTGGTCATCACCCCGGCGAGAGGGCCCGTACGAGGTGATCCGATCAACTGGGACGGCAGTCCAAGTCAAAGGATCAGCGACCTGGTTCCACTTCAATCACTGCATAAAGGCCAGCGGCGAACTCTTGGGGGATACAATCGATCGCAGTTATGCAGAACCCGACATGGAGGGCCCGAGACTGCAACTGGAAGGTGCAGTGCCTGCTGATGCTCCCGCAGATGTTGGCGGCAGTGTGCGGACGGTCGGCCGGCGGCAACGACGTCATTGAGAACCGTCACGGTCGACCCGTCCTTGAGGATGACGGGTTTGAGTGGGTAAGAGTCCCAAGGGTTCCCGTTCAGGCTCAAGTACCGGCAGGCTTTCATGACCAGGCTCAGAATCAGGCGCCCCCTCTGCCTCTCGTCGAGGGAGGGGGGGAGAAGATAAGAGGACAACCAAAAGGGGTGTTTCCCGGAGGACCGCAAGGGCATGTTTTTGATTTTGACCATTCCCCCATTACAGGCGGGGATACTTACCACTATACTAACGAGGATCGGTTGTGAAATGTGCGGTGTCAATGTTGGTGTCAGCAATACGCCCTCAGCAGTATCACAATATGTGTGTAATCGTCATCCATTGGAGTGCAGAGCGTAACAGAATGAGATTGAGTTTAGAGGTGGGACGGTGGACGGCGACGCTGAAAGAGGCAACGAAGTTCTGCTCGCTACCATCTGCCTCTAAATACTACTTAAGATCCGTTTCATGTTGGGCCGCTGAATGCACGGTGCGCATAGACCGTCCTGAGAAGCATATAGTGCGTGCATATGCCAACGCTACATTGACGGAGGTAGTAGACGTGGACGGGAGAGCTGACGTCTCCATTTGCGCAATACAGTTGGATAAATGGGCGGTCCCAGTTTCAGCGGAGTGGCGGAGGCCTGATCCTCCAGTTGGCATGGTACAGGACCCCCTAGTGGTGGGGAAAGAGCTCTGTGCTATAGCAGTATGGCTCCTGGCCAAGAATGTATACACCGGGGCGTTGTTGACATGGACAGTGGGGGTGAAGATAGTTGCAACTGAGGGAATGACGACATGGGAGGTTACGCCAGAAGACAAGCAGGACTTTATGGCCAGGGCCAAGGCGACGAGGGGCCCTTGCATGCTGCGGAGCGGGGATTACCCAGTTGTGAGTTTCGGTTTGGCATGCAGGAGAGGTGTATGTTCCCCTATGCGCGACGAGGGCGCGTGGATGTCAACGTATATGGCGCCTCGGGCTATGGTCTAGTATCTTCCGAGTTGAGACAGGAAGAAGGGAGGGAGTCGGGAGGAAGAAAGAGGAAGAGGCCCGTCTAAATGTGGCCCAGCAGACCTCAGAGAAACACGGAGCGTGTGGCCACAGTAAACTGTTGAATGAGCAGGAAGATGATAATGACAGAGAAGCACAGGAGAAAGGAAACATTACAGGAACCCTGACTTTCACCCCTGTGTTACAGGGAAGTGTGACAAGCACAGGCCAGTTTCCCCTGCTAATAAAGGGGAACGATATCTTTCACATGCCATGGTCAGCTCTAGACATTGATGGCTTGATAGCAAGACTACCGGACCTTACAGAAGGAGCCTCCAGGTGGATCATGCAGTTTGAGGAAATTACGTCACCTTTTCTGCTAGCAGTGGGTGACGTCAAAGCCCTGTTGACGCGTTTGCTAGGAGTTGGTGCCTGCCGGGACATCATGGGTGATACATCGATGCGAGTGGCATGCGACACGCAGGCCCATGATGGAGACATATTCAACGCGCATAGAGCGGCGTTGTGGTACAAACTCAGGAATCAATATCCATCACGTATCAACCCGGCAAAACTGGCAGGCAACCCCATAATGGAGACAGAAGGGCCTGGCGCTTATGTGAACAAAGTACTGAAGGAGTGGAGAGGTGAGCTAGGACACAACCCAGAAATTGACCCGTTGCAGAGAGCGATGTTTAGAGAAAGTGTGATGAGAGGGCTTCCAGAGGTGGTTAAGAATAGACTGGAAGACGTGGTGGGGTTAATGGACATGACTTATCCTTTGTTCTGTGCACATGTGACACATAGTGTGGAGAAGCAAAGGGCTCAGGAGCAGAAAGTCAGGGATCAGGATAGAAATGACGCAAGGAAGTTAACTCAGCAACAACTGCAGCCCCAAAGGAGGCTGCAGGCAGTAATGGTGTCATCTGCTACCTCTCCACCCATGCAGGACCAGGGACCCCGCCTGCACCTCAGGTAGTGAGAAGCTATGGCTATAGTTCACAGAACCAGGCGCCCAGGCGGCAGGCAGGGAATGGGCAATCAGGCCCACGGATTACACAGGGACCGGGGAACGAACAACCGTTTTCCCGTTTCCACTGTTGGAACTGCGGCATGCAGGGACACAGGGAAATGAGATGTGGGCAACCATACCGTCCCGGCTCGGAGTATGGGAGACCCGTGCGCCAGGGGGAGTCAAGAGGGCCCCGAAACCAGGGGGGTAATTACTAGGGGTGCCCAGAGAATGCGACGGGGGGAAATCAAATGATTGTGGTTTCCAAGGGAGCTGAGCAAGAACCTATTCTGCAGGTCCTAGTGGAGGGCAAATTAACAGAGATGATGGCAGATACTGGAGCAGGTTTTTCCTGCATAAAGCAAAAATACGCCGCTCACTTACCCCAGTCTGGACAGTATGTTCGGACGGTCGGATTCTCGGGAAAAAATACCATAACAATACCTGTAT
Organism: Notolepis coatsorum; assembly: GCF_963971535.1. NCBI lineage: Eukaryota > Metazoa > Chordata > Actinopteri > Aulopiformes > Paralepididae > Notolepis > Notolepis coatsorum. The sequence goes on along the minus strand of NC_140173.1, from coordinate 17,301,850 downwards.
TAATTTCGGACAGCACCCCGCGCAATCTCTTGGGACGAGATGCAATGTGTAAACTAGGCTGTAAAATCCTATGTGCGCCTGAGGGGATTCAGAAAAGAACAAGATGTGATTTACTTGAAATGTCTATCTGTCCTATACTTGAGGTTGTTTTAAGAACATCAGCCAGACTGTCGCCCTAGTGTCTTTGAGCTCTGCTAGTTGACCTATATTAAACTAGTCAAGGCTAACCCTTCCCTACCTCCACCCCCGTATACACATTTTCCACAACACTACAAACATGAAATGGTTCTGACAGCACAATATTGATGTAACTATGAGAATCGCTGGGATCTGGTCTCTCTTTCGGCCAGTATGTGAAATATCCGAGCCCTTGCTCAGTGGTTGTCACGATACACTCAGGCGCTCCGTGGGAGAGGCGTGATTTTTTGCCGTAGCCTCTGTTTGCGAAGACGCTCTCTGATTGGCTAGGTACAGCGAAGAAGAAAAGACCCTCTCTGACTGGTTTAGCTCCGAAGGGTCTTTTCCGCCTTGTACATATATTCTCTGCTTCGAAGTGGTTATGCTTAGGCATTCTTTCGAAGTGGTTATGCTTAGGACCTCTTTCGACGTGGTTAGAGTTAGGGTTAGGGTTAGCCAATGGGAGAGCGTCTTTTTCTTCTTCGCTGCAATCAAAGAGCGTCTTCGCTCACAGAGGCTACGGGAAAAAAGCAAGCATGGGGGAGAGAGCAGCTTGTGGAGAAGCAGTGGCTCTGAGCAGCAACCTGTGTCGTATCGCCATCTTGTGTTCAAAAGGTGGAACTTCATACTGTATCTATTCAATGCACGATAATGGAAATTAATTCAAATAAAATGCTTGTCATTGACAGATTTGAAAAATATTCTGGAATTCAGGTCCTTGGCCTGGGCGATGTTTCATCCAAATCAGACCAGAACCTTAGAAGTTATGGCGAATGCAGACAGACAGACAGAATGACCACAGGAGTGATTGCCATACCCTCCAGGTATCACCGTAATCCAAAACTGCCAAGAAACTGGCTTCAATGATCCTCTTCCAGGTTTTCATAGGGAACTCTCTAACCCCTGTCCTCGTCTCCCTGTCTGTCTGTGAGTGGATGTCTCGTGGTGATGGCCAAGGTGGTGGATGTCTCATGGTGATGGCCAAGGTGGTGGATGTCTCATGGTGATGATCAAGGTGGTGGATGTCTCGTGGTGATGGCCAAGGTGGTGGATGTCTCGTGGTGATGATCAAGGTGATGGATGTCTCATGGTGATGACCAAGGTGGTGGATGTCTCGTGGTGATGATCAAGGTGGTGGATGTCTCGTGGTGATGATCAAGGTGGTGGATGTCTCGTGGTGATGATCAAGGTGGTGGATGTCTCCTGGTGATGATCAAGGTGGTGGATGTCTCATGGTGATGATCAAGGTGGTGGATGTCTCATGGTGATGATCAAGGTGGTGGATGTCTCATGGTGATGATCAAGGTGGTGGATGTCTCATGGTGATGATCAAGGTGGTGGATGTCTCCTGGTGATGATCAAGGTGGTGGATGTCTCCTGGTGATGATCAAGGTGGTGGATGTCTCGTGGTGATGATCAAGGTGGTGGATGTCTCATGGTGATGATCAAGGTGGTGGATGTCTCATGGTGATGATCAAGGTGGTGGATGTCTCATGGTGATGGCCAAGGGGGTGTGATCTTCTCTACGTTGCCCCCCTACTTCAAATGGATCAGAGCGGAATACATACATTCATCCAAATGGTATATGACTGATATTTTGAGCTCCGAGCCTTGACATTTAGCCTTTATCTTATTTTCATACTAGTGCTCATTCCTCTATGTTAAATACTTTGTACATTTTCTTGTCACAGCTATGCTCCTAATGCTCCTAATAGCTGTGCTATGCTTTCTAATATCAATAATAGAAATAAACAGGACAGGACTCAACATTGATCCCTCTGGAACACATTTAGTTACCGGTAAGAACTCGGATAGGGTTCAATTGATCCCTGTTGAATCAAAACCAATCCTACGTAATCTCTCAAAAAGCAGTGAATTATATCAATGCAATCCAGATTGATGAAAAGAACAGCACAATGTTTTCTGTTGCCCATAGCAGATACACTATTTAAGACCTAATAACATAACTTAACTCTGGAACTAAACTGTTGAGAGCTCAATACAGAATACACTGGGTTAATTATTCATTACCAATGATTACAGGATTTGTGTTACAGAATAGTTTGGAAATTGGTCTGTAATTATTGAGATAACTTCTATCTTCACCCTATTTAACGGAATGAGTCATGACTTTCAAAAACCTACAAACTATGCCAGATTAAATATTATCAAAATAGGTGTTATTTACTCTGTAATCAATGGAGCAGATAGCTTTAGATAAAGGATCAAATGTCTCCTCTTATCAATGTCTTGCACTGCCTCAATAACACTAGGAGAGGAAGGCTGTAGTTTACAGAGAAATATCACTTAGTGGGCGACTTATTGCACACTATCATTAATAAGAAGGGACCCTGTTTTCATTTTACATTTACATTTAGTCATTTAGCTGACGCTTTTATCCAAAGCGACTTACAAGTTCTGTACGACAAGACAGCAAGAAGGGTACAACTCTATCAGCTGAGTAACAATGTTCATCAAGTGTTGCGTGTTACAGTGTAGGTTAGTTTATTAGGACAAGTGCATGACAGTAAGGTTAGTCAGGGTTAGATTTTTTTTTTTTTTTTTAATCATTTCAGATAATGGTTGAAGAAGTGAGTCTTTAGTCGACGGCGAAAGATTGGACGGGATTCGGCTGTCCTAACTGGGATGGGTAGTTCATTCCACCATTGTGGGGCAAGGACTGAGAATAGGCGGCTTCTCTTTGATGATTTTGAAATACATGACCAGCAGCAGCAACATGTGTATTAAAGGCGAATCTCTTTCATCTCAGATATTAAACAGTCAAACTCATACCAGCAATAATGACCATCTCTGACTGGAATAGTTTCAATACTGGCTACTGACTGTAGATATGAAATAAAGGATCAACCACAAGGGGGAGCCAGTTTACCTGACATATTCTGCTCTTGTGTAGGAGAATGCTGTTATGCAGCAAGTCATGGGCTTTTAACTAGGGATGTCCGATATTATCGGCCTACCGATATTATCGGCCAATATCGGCATTAAAATGTGATATCGGGAAATATCTGTATTTTTTTTTACATTTCTATAACCTTTATTTACCAAGGCAAGCAAGTAAGAACAAATTCTGATTTTATTTATTGTCAAAAGTATGCATAATGTTGTGTTAATTCCACAACAAGAGATATGTAATGTTAATTACCTGAAATTATTCCATTTTTGGGGGGGGGGGGGGGGACCCTGCATATATCTGTATCGGTTGATATCGGTATCGGAAATTAAGAGTTGGACAATATCGGTATATCTGTAAAAAAGCCAATATCGAGCATCCCTACTTTTAACCCAATTCTTCTGTTATAAACTAGAAGACTAAGAATATAATAATTGGTGTGACCAATGTGAAAATAGTTACAAGCTGGGTTTATCACTCAAAAAGTTATTTTATAGGTAGTAGTAGTAGTTTTATTCAGTCATCACACACAATACAACACAATCATTCCACAATATTTGATTTGGCAGTGACTGAAAAGGTACAGACTGAAGCATAATGCTTATACATGCCTGTCCTATATTCTTAAAGGGGAACTATTTTACTATTTCTTTCACTATTTGGGCACTTTTACACAATTCCTGTGAGTCTATGGAACACCTCTGTAATATATATATATTTTTTATTCATTGTTTTGTATTTCTAATCAAGTCCTCAAAAACAGCATTTTTCTACCTCAAGATCTCGAGCTGTTTTGAGCCTGGGCTCCAGGTGCAGGTCCAGCCACTGTGTGCAGCTCATCTTGTATCTCAACATTAACATGCAGCGGTGTCTTTCTGACATCACATATCATCACATTTTCAGATGACTCAGTTCAGTGAGGGTGAATATTGTGAGAGGAGAATTGGAAGAATGCGCCAATATGAGAATTTTGAGACAGAGATCATATTAATATAAGTTCACATAGCTAGGAAACAATGCTAAACACTCAAAAAGGCCATTTATAAGATAGTTCCCCTTTAACAAAATTAAGACTCCAAAACAGTATTCTAAAAGAAAATAACAAAAAAATAATTATTCACATTTGTAATCTTAAAAAATAGCTATACAAACCATTGTCTTAAAAACCAAAAGCGAATGACTCATTCTTATGTATATCAGCATTGTTCCACAAGTTAACCCCAACAATAGAAATACACCTCCTTTTAATCCCTTTCTTAGCTTTTTGAACAGTAAATTTACAAATGTCTCTCAAATCATATTTTCTTTCATGTATTGAATAAAAACCTTTGCACACCGTCCGGGAGTAACTTTGCTTTAGCTCTGTACATTATTTGCATAATTATATAATAAACCAAATCATTAAATGTCATAACATGAGACTTTATAAACAGTGGATTTGTGTGGTCATAGTAACCAGCCTTATGAAGGCTCCGGATGGAGCGCTTTTGCAGTAAGACTATCGGATTTACAGTATTTTATGTCGACCCCCACACTTACATATCCCCCATAGTAAGATATGTAAGGTGAGCAGTAGATAATGTACAAGGCTTTATAGTTTAATATATCCTTACATTTATACAAGATTTCTACGGACTTAGATATTTCCCCTTGAATATAGTTAACATGTTGTTTCCATGTTAATTACCTTTCTGAATAAATATTTTGCCACAAACTGGACAGCTAAATGGTCTACAATGACTTATTGTGCATTTTCACATTCCCTTTATCTCTGAACCCCTGAACCTGTTCCAACAAATTAAACAACTATAGTTTCTCTCCAGTATGACTTCCCATGTGTCTTCTCAGAACCCCATTATCACTGAACCATTCCACAAACTTCAGGATTTCTCTCCTGTATGACTTGTCGTGTGTTTGTTCAAATTTCCTTTCTGACTGAACCCTTTTCCACAAACTGAACAATTAAAGGGTTTCTCTCCTGTATGAGTTGACATGTGTCTGTTCAAAGTTCCTTTCCCACTGAACCCTTTCCCACAAACTGAACAACTAAATGGTTTCTCTCCTGTATGAGTTCTCATGTGGATATTCAAATGTCCTTTGTGAGTGAACCCTGTTCCACAAACTGAACAACTAACAGGTTTCTCTCCTGTATGAGTTCTCATGTGGATATTCAAATGTCCTTTGTGAGTTAACCCTTTTCCACAAACTGAACAACTAAATGGTTTCTCTCCTGTATGAGTTGACATGTGTCTGTTCAAAGTTCCTTTGTCACTGAAGCCTTTTCCACAAACTGAACAACTAAATGGTTTCTCTCCTGTATGACTTGTCACGTGTCTGTTCAAAGTTCCTTTGTCACTGAAGCCTTTTCCACAAACTGAACAACTAAATGGTTTCTCTCCTGTATGAGTTGACATGTGTCTGTTCAAAGTTCCTTTCTCACTGAACCCTTTTCCACAAACTGAACAACTAAATAGTTTCTCTCCTGTATGAGTTCTCATGTGGATTTTCAAATGTCCTTTCTCACTGAACCCTTTTCCACAAACTGAACAACTAAATGGTTTCTCTCCTGTATGAGTTCTCATGTGGATATTCAACTGTCCTTTGTAACTGAACCCTTTCCCACAAACTGAACAATAAAATCGTTTCTCTCCTGTATGAGTTCTCATGTGGATCTTCAAATGTCCTTTATCACTGAACCCTTTTGAACAAACTGAACAACTAAATGGTTTCTCTCCTGTATGAGTTCCCATGTGTATTTTCAGAGTTCCTTTCTCACTGAACCCTTTTTCACAAACTGAACAACTAAATGGTTTCTCTCCTGTATGAGTTCTCATGTGGATATTCAAATATCCTTTCTGACTGAACCCTTTTGAACAAACTGAACAACTAAATTGTTTCTCTCCTGTATGAGTTGACATGTGTCTGTTCAAAGTTCCTTTCACACTGAACCCTTTTCCACAAACTAAACAACTAAATGGGTTCTCTCCTGTATGAGTTCTCATGTGGATCTTCAAATGTCCTTTCTGACTGAACCCTTTCCCACAAACTGAACAACTAAATGGTTTCTCTCCTGTATGAGTTCTCATGTGGATATTCAAATGTACTTTATCACTGAACCCTTTCCCACAAACTGAACAACTAAATCGTTTCTCTCCTGTATGAGTTCTCATGTGGATCTTCAAATGTCCTTTATCACTGAACCCTTTTGAACAAACTGAACAACTAAATTGTTTCTGTCCTGTATGAGACAAACTTAATGTTTTTTGTTTCTTGTTTGATATTAGCATCTTTAAACCTGACTGAGGTTCCCCACTCTCCTTCCAATCATCACTGTCATCAGTCTCAGGACAGTCTGAAGAGAGAAGCTGGCCATCTCTAGTTGGTTCTAAATCACCATCTGGATATAAGTTACTGGCTGGTTCTGATACTCCACAGTCCTCTCCACCAGGTTCTGTTTTCATCTGTCCAGTTGAGGTGCTGGGTAAAGAGTAAGCTTCTCTGTTTTTCTCCCTCTGGGTTTGAAGAGGCTGGAAGGACAGAGCGTTCTCTTGACCATCTTCACATTTCACTGAGTCTACTGTGATCTTGGAGAGATCAGCTTCTTCCAGCCCTTGATGTAGTTCCTCTTTGATCTGTAGGAGCTCTGGGTCCTGGGTTTGGCTGAGCAGTGAGGACAGAGTATTCTCTCCACCATGTTCATATTTCACAGGGTGTAAGGTCATCTTGGAGCCATCAGCCTCCTCTAGATCTTGACACAGTTCCTCCTGTTCCTCTTTAATCTGTAGGGACTCTGGGTCCTGGGTTTGGTTAAACCATGAGGACTGAGGTTTCTCTTCATCATCTTCACTCTTCACAGGGACAGGATTGTATGTCAACTTGATTATATCAGCCTCCCCCAGACCTTGAAGCTGCTCTCCCTCCTGACTGATCCAGAGTTCCTCCTGTTCCTCTTTCATCTGTAGGCGCTCTGGCTCCTCCTGGCTCAGACTGGGGCTCCTCTCCTGCTGCTCAGGGGGAACCTCCTCTTCACAGACAGAGAGCTGTGGGGTGTCTGGAGGGAGGAATAATAATAATATGAATAACAAACATAAAGATGCAGTAGATAACTTTATCATTAACACATGGCCCATTTGACATCGAGTATCTATCATTTAAGATGTGAAAAAAAAAAATCCATCCATACATTCCCATTTTATACCGTGGTGAATATAAGTATGGTTTTAGAGCGGTTTAGGGTAATTCCTGGGAGGCTAGTAGGGCTGTCCCCGACTAAGGATTTGGATGGTCGACTATGATTGGCCAAAATTTGCCGTTAGTCGCCTATTGGTCAAAAAAAATTAAAAGTATCATATTTTTAATATTAAAAAACAAATGTATATATATATTTTTTTTTATCATTCCATTTGGGCTGTGGGGGGTGCTTAATGTCTGAAGGAGTCGACTGAAGGCTTCTTGTCCTCTGCAAAAGCATGCAATTGGTCCACTGATGGATACATCTTGATATTTGTCTAGTCTAGTGTGTTCATTAGATGGGTGAAATCCTCTTTCAGTGCCTCTGTGCCTGTTTTCGTAGGCAGTTAGCCTCTGGTATGCGTGCCATTAGCGTTAACCATGCTTCTAGGCCTCTTTTCTTTTGGAAAGAATAAAAAAATTATAAATATATATATTTTCTTGTATTAGACTAAGAGGTTGGCTAGTCGACTACGGCTCCTTTCGACCGATTAGTCGACTAATCTACTAATAGGGGTCAGCCCTAGAGGCTAGTAATAGGCTGCTGTGGCGATAAGAAAGTAGCGAGCCAGAGACGTGGTTCGAGTTGAGGTACTTTACTTCTCACTAGGGATGTCCCGATCCGATCACGTGATCGGGATTGGGGGCCGATCACGTGATTTTCAGAAGATCGGGATCGAATTTTTTTTTATACAAAATTTCGTTTTTTTTTTTTTGTAAATTTGTTTAACTTTTTTTTTTATTAAACAAACATGACCATGTTCATGTCTTAAAAACTCATACTGAGGCCTTCGTTTTGGTTTGAAATTGCATATCATCATTCATTTATTTATTGTCACACAGAGCAGAATAATTTTGCCAAAACAAACGCAGTTCCTTTGATTTAATTATACATCAAATGATTTATGTCAAGGATGAGGGACATCCACTAGTTGCAGAACTTGCAGTCACCTGATTTTTACAGACGATGGCGCCATTGCTCTCAATCATGAAGCAGCAGGTTGGAGGCGGAGTTTTTAGATTACTCCGGTTGCAATGCCTCGCTTGAATGAAGTTAACTTTTCACCTGGATAACGTCAACATTCAGGGTGAATGTAATGTGAGAAATTGGGATGGGAGGGGAAACAATTATTATTATTTTTTTTTTAATTATTATTTTTTTGATCGGATCGGGAAAGATCGGTATCGGTAGATACTCAAAATCACATGATCGGGATCGGATCGGGAGCAAATAAATTTGATCGGGACATCCCTACTTCTCACTGCACATAGCATTTACAATAACAACCAACTTAACCCGGAACCGGAAGTGGTATTTCCCCTTTCCCCTAAACAGTAAAACCCCCGCCCTTAAGGCACAAGCCCACCTTGGTGAATGTCTCTTAATATAGCTCACCACACAGGCCCCCCAAGAATTCACCAATATAAAAACTGGATGGATCAAGCGGCCGAACCGACTGTGCTTAACAAGAGGGGGATTAAGGGAGAGAAGTGGGACCAGCGGCCGGGCCATGGAAGGGGCCAAGGCCGGAACAGAGGACGGGGACGGGGGAGCCCCCGCCGCGGGGGTAGGGCCGACTGAACTGGTTCGTCCTTGTCCAAGTGAGCAGGCTTAAGACGGCCTATAGTGACCCGCTCTGGCCTGCCCCCCATGTCCACAACAAAGTTTTTAGTGCCTGCCTCCAGGACACGGAAAGGCTCGTCATAAGGGGGCTGCAGCGGGGTCCGATGGCTGTCGTGCCGGATGAACACATATTTGGACAATGGCAGGTCCCTGGGGACGTAGGACTGGGGAAGGCAGTGGTGGGATGTTGGAATGGGAATAAGGGCATCGGCAACACCCCGGGACACTGTTCGATGGGAGGCGACGGACCAGGAAGCTGTGGCCTCCGGAAAAAACTCCCCAGGGACCCGCAGCGGCTGGCCGTACACCAGCTCAGCGGACGAGGCCTGGAGGTCCTCTTTGGGGGCAGAACGAAGACCAAGCAAGACCCACGGGAGGCGGTCAACCCAGTCGCCATCCGTAAGGGCAGCCCGAAGAGCGGCCTTCATGTCCCTATGGAACCGCTCACAAAGTCCGTTGCCCTGCGGGTTGTACGCCGTAGTGCGGTGGATCTTCACCCCCAGGTGCTCCGCAACTGCAGTCCAGAGCTCCGAAGTGAACTGGGGGCCCCTGTCGCTTGTGATGTCCCCCGGTGTGCCAAAACGGGCCACCCAGCAGCCGATGAACGCCTGGGCCACCTCCGCTGCCGTAGTGGAGGACAGTGGAACAGCCTCCAGCCACCTGGTGGTCCTGTCCACCATGGTGAGGAGGTGAGTATATCCGTGGGAAGGGGGCAGGGGGCCCACCAGGTCCACATTCACGTGGTCGAACCGCCTCTCTGGCACTATAAACGGTGCCAAAGGGGCTTTGGTATGGCGGTGCACCTTGGCACGCTGGCACGCCACACATGAGCTAGCCCAGGTCCTAACATCCTTCTGGAGGCCAACTTGACCCCCACCAGCTTAGTCGAGGCCTTCACACCTGGGTGGGAAAGGCTGTGGATCATGTTAAAAACCCGGCGCCGCCAGGCCGTAGGCACCATAGGGCGCGGTTGGCCAGTGGAGATGTCGCAGAGGAGAGTGGCGTTAGCTGTGTCGAACACCACATCCTCCAGCTGCAGTACAGTAGGGCCCGTCCGATAGGCCTGAATGTCTGAGTCTGTGGCTTGGTCTGCCGCCATGGCGGCATAATCGAGTCCCAAGTGGACGGACCCGATGACCGCCAGAGAGAGGCAGTCGGAAGTGGCAAGTTGTCCTTGCCCGCCACGTGCTCAATGTCCGTGGTTAACTCGGAGATCGCAGAGAGCTGCCGTGGCTGACGTCCCGACCACGGCTCCAAGGTCTTGGCCATGGAGAACGTTAGCGGCTTGTGGTCCACAAAGGCAGTGAACTGGCGGCCTTCCAACAGGCATCTAAAGTGCCTAGTGGCGAGGAACAGACCCAGCAGTTCCCTGTCGAAAGTACTGTACTTACGCTCGTTGTCGCGGAGCCGTTTGCTAAAAAAGGCCAGTGGCTGCCAGGAACCGCCCACCCACTGCTCGCACACCGCTCCCACTGCATAGTCAGAGGCGTCTGTCGTGAGGGCGACCGGGGCAGTGGGAGAGGGGTGCGCCAGCAGAGCAGCGTTGGCTAGCGCGGTCTTGGCAGCCCCAAAAGCGCTGTCCATCCCCGAGGACCAATCTAACTCGTCCTTGGGCACTTTGCCCCGCAGGGCCTCGTACAAGGGCCGCATGATGTGGGCAGCATGGGGAAGGAACCGGTTGTAAAAGTTCACCATGCCCAGGAACTCCTGTAGAGACCGTACGGTGCGGGGACGAGTAAAACTGGCAATGGCCTCCACCCTGGCGGGGAGTGGGGTGGCTCCCTGTGGAGTGACATGGTGTCCGAGGAAGGTGATGGAGGACTGCCCAAACTGGCACTTGGTCGGGTTGACGATGAGGCCGTGTTTACTGAGCTGCTCAAACAGCTGCTGGAGGTGTGTCATGTGCTCCTCTATGGACGTACTGGCTACAAGAATGTCATCCAAGTACACAAACAAAAACGGCATGTCCTGGAGCACAGAGTCCATCAGGCGCTGAAATGTCTGCGCCGCCCACATGAGCCCGAAAGGCATTCTTAGGAATTCAAAAAGTCCAAAGGGTGTAATGACAGCTGTTTTTGGCACATCCCGTGGATGGACCGGCACCTGGTGGTACATGCGCACCAGGTCCACCTTGGAGAAGATGATGGCCCCCGCTAGGTGGGTAGAGAAGTCCTGTATGTGCGGGACAGGGTACCGGTCGCGTGAATACATTCCCTAAGGGGATTGCACTTCCGTGTTCGGTTTGCACGGCCTGATTGGCCACTGACGTACGCTAGTTTTGCCCCCGGTAAGTTATCTACGCCAGTTACGCCCAGCTCGCGCCTGCATTATCCAATTCATCTTTGAAATTAATCATTCCAGCAAAGCAGGCTTCTATTATTCGAATTACTGTTTTAATGGGTATCACAGTAGTAAGTCCTACTGTAGAACATGACATATTAGCATGACATCCGATTTATTAATGCCAATACTAAAGATTAGGGACAAACGCAATTGGCACAAGTGTAAATCATGGATTAGTCACTCAGTTTTAACATCCGACTTAGCTCACCTTGTTAGTCTGCTGGCTGTGGATCCTATGGTCACAAGTTCAAATCACTCTAGGTGCAAGTTTTTTTTTTTTTATGTTTCATTAATTTATCCACTCTGGTTGGATGGTGTGTATGTATGTATGTATTGTGCTGTATAATGACAATACATTTGAATCGAATCTCATTTTGAAATCGCTACCTGTTGAGTGGATCACCTGCAATCACCTCCGAAGCTGTCTGCCACTGTCGTGTCCATAGGCAGCGTAGCGATTTCAAAATGAGATTCGATTCAAATGTATCGTCATTATACAGCACAATACATACATATACACACCATCCAACCAGAGTGGATAAATTAATTAAACAGAGAGACGAGAAATCTCATCGCTGGCACTCAAAGTGTTAAGGCAGAGGGACTGGACAACAGGGTGACATTCACAGGTGTGCAGACTTGAGCATGTGAGGTAAAACATGCACTGGAGAAGGAGCCGCGCCCACAGGAAGCAGAGATTGAGGGTGTGACAAAAATAATCGTTAGATTAGTCGACTAATCGAGTGACAAAAATAATCGTTAGTTTAGTCGACTAATCGAAAAAAGAATCGACAGATTAGTCGACTACCAAAATAATCGTTAGTTGCAGCCCTACTATTTGATTTTTGATTTTATTTTATTAGGGATCCCCATTAGCTGGTGCGATAGCAACCAGCTAGTCTTCCTGGGGTCCACACACAAAAAAAAACACAAAAACAATCACTATTGCAAAAAACAAAATTATTAAAAGTCAGTCACAATGCATAATGAACCTACTGTAACAATTAATATAGCTAAAATTACATTAGTGTAAAACAAAAACAAAAAATTACTTTACAGTGTTAAAAACAATTTACGATTCTTTTTAAAAGTGAATCTACTGTAAATGCAGCAGAGGTTCCGAGGCAGGCCATTCCACAGAGTTAATGGTCTAAAAATAAAAGATCTCCCCAGAGCGCTGGTTCTAGGACCTGGCAATTCAAGCTGCCCACTACTGGAACCTCTAGTGTAATGCTTGTGCACAGTATTACTAAAAACAATCTGATTATGTATAAAAACAGGAGTCTTACTGCTCATGACCAACTTGAACAGCACAAGTATATTAAAAGACAATCTATTTTCAACGTTAAGCCAAGAGAGGCGGGCATGCATACGGCTCACATTAGACCTTAGTAGTGTTGTCACGATACTGGAATTTCGACTTCGATACCTTGAAAAGTATCGATACTTTCGATACCAAAAAAAATATTTTTCTTTTATTATAATAATATATATATATTTTTTTAACAAATGTTGCTTTTGTTGCTGGTTGATTCTCCTCAGCTTCTCTCTGGTACTATACGAGAAGATAAATACACTTTTAAAACCCTTTGTTTATCTTTAGATCAGAGAGAGAGAAAGAGAGAGTGGCTGCTGGAGATTTTAGGTCTACTGAGCGCACCTTTCTAGTTATGACCCGGGTACACACACGAGAGAGAGAGAGAGAGAGAGAGAGAGAGAGAGAGAGAGAGAGAGAGAGAGAGAGAGAGAGAGAGAGAGAGAGAGAGAGAGAGAGAGAGAGAGAGAGAGAGAGAGAGAGAGAGAGAGAGAGAGAGAGAGAGAGATTTCTCCGGAGCTATGCTCGGAGCATTTATTAACGTTACATTTTCAACAACATTGCTGCTAATTGGACACTTCATGGAGGCGGGGTAACGTTGTGTCGAGTTCATGCGTGTACTGGTGTAGGATGGGCTCCGGCTCCGCTCGACCTAACGTTCGAAACGGGGTAGTTGTGTCGAGTTCATGCGTGTACTGGTGTAGTGGGCTCGGCTTGACGTTACTCCGTTTCCATGAAGTAATAGGTGGCCAGCTAGCTAGCATTAAGCTAACGGAGGAACGACAGCTAACGTTAGCTAATAATAGCGTTGTTTACAAACTGAAGACAGGGCTGCGCTGCCCGGCTGTGAGGGGGAGGAGGCTGCAGCAGCTTGTGTCTGTTGCTCTGAGCGAGGAGGAGCATAGATATCTATATATCTATGAGGAGGAGGAGGAGGCGGAAGGGCAAGGCTCTGGCAGCGCGTCTGTCTGTCAACAACTTGCGGGAGCAAGCCAGCTGGTACCGATACTGGAGAAAGTATCGGTACTTCGGGAAATGAGTATCGAAGCCGTTTTAAATATTCAGTATCGATATGTATCGATACTTCGATATTTTTGACAACACTAGACCTTAGTGAGCAGCCCAGTACCAACCGTGCTGCCCTGTTCTGGACCACCTGGAGCTTCCTGAGGTCACCACTGGCAGCAGATGACCACATCGCAGAGCAATGCAATCCAGCATCACTCCAAGGAGTTTAGTACTTTCAACTTGTTGAACTGCTGAATTACACAAGTTTAAATGAAGCTTTGGATTTGTAGATAACATGTGCCTTGTTCCCAGCACAATACATTTAGTCTTGGAGATATTAAGGACAAGTCTATTACATACTACCCAGTCATGCACAACTTTAAGTTCTCTACTCAAAACTTCATTAAGTACATTGCATGATGGTGCCGCGTAATACAATGTTGAATCATCTGCATAAAGAACTGTTGTAGCACATTTGGTAGCCCAAGATAGGTCATTCGTAAATACAGAGAAGAGCAAAGGTCCTAGGCAACTTCCTTGCGGCACGCCACACTCTAGACCTCTGCTACTTGACAGGCTGCCATTTAGATACACCTTCTGTGATCTAGAGGACAAATAACTTAGGCCTAACAAAAATAATGGTTGGTTTCAGGTTGCCGACCGACCCTGCCGATTTAGGTGCGACCCAATATATTTTATGAGTTTTTAAAAAAAACATATATTAAAAAAAAAAAAAAAAAAAAAAATCTGATTTTTTTTTTTTTTTTTTTTTTAAGAATAAAGTTTCATAGAAATCTTAGTCAAACATTTAGTATTATGGATATTAAACATGCTGGCAGAGTACATGCATCCATGTTGTTGTGAACATTTTAATTAAATAAAGAAATTCCCTATCCATAGTCGCCGTGGGAAAGAATAAAATAAAAAAATAAAATAAATTCCCTACCTACCCATGGCCAAACTGACAACCAACCTGAAACCAACTATTATTTTTGTTAGGCCTTAGTATCCACTTTAAAGCAGAAGAGTTAAAACCATAACATTTAAGTTTATCAACCAGTAGAAAATGGTCCAGCACATCAAATGCAGCACTAAAATCTAACAGCACAGCTCCCACCAACATAGAGTTATCTATAGCTTTAAGCCAGTCATCAGTCATCTGTATCAAGGCAGTAGAAGTAGAGTGACCAGCTCTATAGGCATGTTGAGAATCTGTTGCAAGCTTGTTTGAAACAAAATACTCTTGAATTTGTGAATGCACCACCTTTTCCATGATTTTGCTCAAGACAGGTAAAATACTTATAGGTCTAGAATTTCCCTCATTAAAAGCAGCTTTGGTATCCTTAGGTAAAGGAAAAACCTTAGCCTCCTTCCACATCTTTGGAAATAGACCCACATCCAAACATCTAGGGCTGTCTTAAATGCTTCGAAGCTTCGAACGTTCGATTCGATGGCACAAGCTTCGAACATTAAAAAAAAATCGAAGTTTAAAAAAATATATATATATATATATTATTTTTTTTTTCAAAAAAAAATTATTTTTTGTTTTTTTTACTTCGATTTGTGTGTGTGTGTGTGTGTGTGTGTGTGTGTGTGTGTGTGTGAACTACCCATCCCAGTTAGGACAGCCGAATCCCGTCCAATCTTTCGCCGTCGACTAAAGACTCACTTCTTCAACCATTATCTGAAATGATAAAAAAAAAAAAAAAAAAAAAAAAAAAATCTAACCGTGACTAACCTTACTGTCATGCACTTGTCCTAATAAACTAACCTACAC
The DNA here is from genome assembly GCF_963971535.1 of Notolepis coatsorum. Taxonomy (NCBI): domain Eukaryota; kingdom Metazoa; phylum Chordata; class Actinopteri; order Aulopiformes; family Paralepididae; genus Notolepis; species Notolepis coatsorum. The sequence continues at coordinate 17,286,465 of NC_140173.1, read as the reverse complement.
TGTAACATGCAACACTTTGATGAACATTGTTACTCAGCTGATAGAGTTGTACCCTTCTTGCTGTCTTGTCGTACAGAACTTGTAAGTCGCTTTGGATAAAAGCGTCAGCTAAATGACTAAATGTGTGTGTGTGTGTGTGTGTGTGTGTGTGTAGGTGGGTGTGTGTGTGTGTGCGCGCACCTTGTAGAATTCCACACATAAGAAAGAAAGATACTGGGATGAATAAACAAAATAGGAAATAAAATGTAGAAATGCATGCAATACATAAATAAATATGAATCTCCATATATGAAATATAACATTTAGATAAGGTGCTACTGAGATGTTTTGGTGAGTTCTTTGTTTTTTTGTGGAAGTTGCCCTTCTTAAAAATGCATGAACATTCACTGATAATTGGTCTGTAGTGGAGTCTACAAGGTCTACATTGCCGGACCATGTAGAATCCGGACCTTGTAGACTGACATAATTCTGTGCATAGTTTAGTCTACACAGGCCATATTTCAAATAATCAAAATCTTACTTCATTCATCTTAAACATTCTTGATTTGGGGGATTGGTAGTTCCCATGAAATCTGAAGTTGTTCAAACGACAACAGCGATCCACCTTGAATTAAATCACACAGCCGAGTGAAACCTTGTTGGATGCGTCAGTCACGAAAGGGGCTACTTAATTAATTAATCCAACCCACTTTATTTATAGAGCACATTTAAAAACAACAACGTTTACGAAAGTGCTGTACAAGTCCCACAACACAAGATAAAAAAAAATAAATAAAAAATCGAAGCTTCGAATTAAAATCGAAGCTCGGCCCCGAAGCTTCGATTGCCAAAAAAAGCTTTGAAGGTCAGCCCTACAAACATCTATTCATAATATGACATATAGGAGATGCTATAATACCAGCAGTCATTCTCAGCACTTTACTATCCAGGTTATCTAGGCCTGCTAAATTACTATCAGGAAGAGAGCGGAGTAACCGCTACACCTCACTGACTTCAGCCTGATGAAATTCAAATTCACACATTTTGTCTTTCATTATAATATACTTAATACAGTCATTTGTTTTCCGGTTGTTTGACATATTCATAGCATGCCTTAGTTTAGATACTTTACCCACATAATAATCATTAAAATGATTTGCAATCTCACCTGGTTTCGTGAGAACAAATCCATTTGATTCCACTAAGGGTGTGCACACAGTTGTCTTTCGACCCATCATTTCATTAAAAACATTCCATATTTGTTTGCTATCATTTCTCGCATCATATAACCTTTGTTTAAAATAGTCCCCTTTTTTTTTACCTTGTTTAGTTTTGTCACCTGATTGCGTAAAGCACAGTATTTATGCCTGTCATCAATTGAACCAGAACTAACTGAGGCTTTTTTGGCCATGTCTCTCTCTTTCATTAGGGTCCTGAGACTGCTGTCAAGCCATGGGGCAGATCTATTTTTGGCCGTGAATTTTTTTAAAGGAGCATACTTGTTTACAACACTCATATATCTTGACATAAACAAATCCAGGGCAGCTTCAGGGTCATCCTCACTACACACCATGTTCCAATCTATACTGGATATTTCATCAATAAATGAATCTTCATTAAATCTTTTATAGGACCTATGGGGAGTGAGTTTAGTTGCAGGAACCCTTAACGTCCATAGCCACTTCACACTGTCCATCGTGACTGTGGATAGACATGCGGTACCTCCGTTACACTCACCCCCCTAAACTCACTCCACCCAGGGCATCCGGGGTCACTGGGCACCACTGAAACCGGTCTCATTTGACATGCCCTGAGTGGGAGTTGAACCCCGGTCTTCCGCGCCGCGGGCAACATCGCAGACCGCTATACCAAGAGGTGAACTCTGGATGCCTCTGGGGAGTGAGTTTACTTGCAGTACCACTTAACGTCCACAGCCACTTCACTACACTGTCCATCGTGACTGTGGATAGACACGCGGTACCTCCGTTACATGTGTGTGTCAGAAAGGGAGATCATAGACATGAGAAGGCTGTATTTTGTGCATATGTGTACAAGTTGCAAGGGGGGTGGGGTAGTGTGTGTAGAGAGATATTAGAGCCATATGGAATCCGTGTTCACGGAATCGAGCAATAAAAATGGAATAAACTGTTGTGGGACTTGTACAGCACTTTGTTCAACTTTGTCAGTGCTGTAAAGTTTAAACCTTTTTAAATCTTAGACAAACAAGACACTTTGCTTTCATGAAATATTGTAAGCCGTCATTTGAGGCTTTATAAAAGCAGCACAATGAACACAAATCTGTCAGTGCCGAGTCCGACCTCATCTTAAAATAACAAACAGCATTGCTTGTTGTAGTTAACAAAAAGAGGCAGTTGATTTTGCAAAAAAAAAAATATATATATGATTTTTTTTTCTTTTTTTAAATCGGATTTTATTTTCATATTCGAATCCCATGCCCATCGAACAAAGCTTCGAAGTATTTAAGACAGCCCTATTAAATGGACTGTTATATCTTATTAAATTGTGGACATTTATTCATTCCCACTTATTAGACACTATTTCTGATGGTAAAATGAGCGTACAAAGCAAAATACAGAATTCTGAAATATTAAAACGGAAAAAACGGAATTTGGAAAAAGAATTAATGGAATTTGGAAAAAAATAAAACGGATTTCATATGGCTCTAAGAGATATGTCTGGGATTGAAGGCTGATATGTGTATGCAATTATGCATGTGTGTGTGTTTGTGCATGTGGGATAGTAAGAGAGACCGGGAGAGAGTGTGTGCATGTGGGATAGTAAGAGAGACCGGGAGAGAGTGTGTGCATGTGAGATAGTAAGAGAGACCGGGAGAGAGTGTGTGCATGTGGGATAGTAAGAGAGACCGGGAGAGAGTGTGTGCATGTGGGATAGTAAGAGAGACCGGGAGAGAGTGTGTGCATGTGGGATAGTAATAGAGACCGGGAGAGAGTGTGTGCATGTGGGATAGTAAGAGAGACCGGGAGAGAGTGTGTGCATGCGAGATAGTAAGAGAGACCGGGAGAGAGTGTGTGCATGTGGGATAGTAAGAGAGACCGGGAGAGAGTGTGTGCATGTGAGATAGTAAGAGAGACCGGGAGAGAGTGTGTGCATGCGAGATAGTAAGAGAGACCGGGAGAGAGTGTGTGCATTAAGGCTGAGCCCGAACGTTCGAACGTTCGTTCGTTAAGCTGACATTCGGACTTTAATTAATGGGTTCGAACGTTGGGTGAAAAAAAATAAAGCAGGCGCAACGACGGTGAGGCGATGTGAAGCGGCGCGTCCCCCGAGGCGCTCGGCTCAACCAGTATGGTCTCTGCCGGGCTGTTGCTGGATACTCAACCAGAGCTCTAGTCTCAACCAATGCAATAGAACAATTTTGATTGAATGACAGGCGATTCTGGATTCTGCCAATTACGTCACACCGCTTGCACCCGCCTCTGCTGTTACCACCAATCGGCAAGCGTTTATTATTTTTTTTACTTCCGGCAATGCCGCCATTGATCTGCTTGAGAGAAGCATTAACGTAGCGTTAGCTCCCCGCCGAGGAAGTAAAAGTCGTAACAAGGTTTCCATAGGTGAACCTGCGGAAGGATCATTAATGAATACCAGCCTTTTTCGGCCACGGAGCGCGAGCTTCATGGCGGGAGGTGGTGCCCGGGAGCCCGGCGGGACCCCCGCGCCGGTGTCTCTCTGTCTCTCTGCCGTCCCCCGTTCCGAGGTAGACGGTGGAAGGAGCCGAGGCGCGCGCCTCTCTCCTTCCCGTCGACCAAGAGTGAATACCTGTTATTGAACGTGTAACACTAACTATATAACGTTAATGCCACAAAACGAATGCCTTTGTTTACCTAGCCCCTTACGTGACTGTGGTGTGCAAGGGCTATTGTTTATCATAAGTAGGAACTTTGATGCAAAAAAATTAATAAATTATATAAAAAGAAAAAGATTTTAATAAAAAAAAAAAGTATAAAAAAAAATCTACAAAAAACGAACGTTCGAACGTTCGTTCGATAAACCCAGGGCTGTACGCTAAGCTTTTTCACTAGGGGCACACTTGCCCCTAAATTAGAAATTTAGGGGCAAAAAATATGTTTTAGGGGCAAATTTTTAAATAACAATTTTACCATTATAGTGCAAAAAAATATGTTCCTCCTGCCTCATTACTGTGGTCCCTTTATTTAACATTTAAGTGCTTTTGTTGTCAGGTTTGTATCTTTTATAATGAACCAACTAGGGCTGGGCGATATGGCCTAAATATGATATCACGATATTTTCTGACCTTTCGGCGATACACGATACACATCTCACAATGTTTTTCTTTTTTACCCCAAACAATTCATTATGAGGCTTACCAAGACAGTATGAGTTTGCAAGCTAACATTAAAGACAAAATAAAATACCCATGCATTTAGCATTTTTATATTATATATTAGATTTAGATTATTGGATTATTAGATTATATATTGCATATATTTAGCAATGAGATATTATATGATTTAGATATGAAATATGATGAATTGAAAATGGGGGACCCTGATGTAAACAAGACACAAGTCTTTCTCTGGTCTGCATCCCCTTAACAATTGTATGTATTGAGCTGTACTGTACCCATTCTGCAATATGTTAATAAAGTTTTAAACCAATCAATCAATAAATAGCATTTTAGCATTTTTATGAAACTACTGTATATTTGTATGTCTCTAAATGTTTTGATGAATTGAAAATGGAGGACCCTTATGTAAAAAAGCCGAAAGTCTCTCTGGTCTTCATCCTCCTGTACTGTACCCATTATGCAATCTGTTAATAAAGTTCTCATTCATTCATTCTGACGGAAAAACAGAATAATTTTGATTGACAGTAGAGTCTGCCAATTACGTCACAACGCTTGCACCCGCCCTGCTGTTCTTAGCACCAATCGGCAAGCGCATTCGTTTTTGACTTCCTGAATGCCCCGTGTGCTGACATCAACAAAGCTACTTACATTAGCTCCCCGCGGCCCACGAGTAGGAGACCAGTGCTCTGCAGGATGACTAAATGAGGCATAATGATTTTACCTCAACGAATGTTATAATAAAAGCCTTTCCATACATCTGTCTGATTGAAAACTTTATTAACAGACCGCGGAATGGGCATATCTCAGCACAGGCTGAGATATGAACGAGTAACGTGTGGACCAGATTGACGCGACACAAGGTTTACACAACAGCCCCCACCCCTTGTTTTATTGTATGAGCTTGATTAGCTCACGTTAGCTAGCGTTAGCTCCGCGGCTAACCCTGAACTAAATCAATGACATCATTTCGAGTAGTTTTCACTGCACATAGAAGCAGCCAAACAGCGGGAGAATTTCGGGAGCATATGGCCAAAACCCAGTTAGGAACCATCGATTCCCATCCATACTACTAACTTTACTTTTCTTCATAGCTAAATCAGACAGTCAGCCAGTCTATCAGAGTGAGTGCTCAGTTGATTTTCCCCGCTGATCATACCTGAGTGCTCAGCGTCATCACACGCCTTGGATCATTTAGGAGTGAAAATGCGAATGCAAGGCTTGAAATCCCTACTCGCAAGCCCGCCCCCAAATATTATTTACCAACGGCCAATTAAAGGGGCAATTTGCGATGAGATCATCGCAGCGTACAGCCCTGAAACCCTGGCGAACGTTCGAACCCTAAAAACAGGGTTCGGGCTCAGCCTTAGTGTGCATGTGGGATAGTAAGAGAGACCAGGAGAGAGTGTGTGCATGTGGGATAGTAAGAGAGACCGGGAGAGAGTGTGTGCATGTGAGATAGTAAGAGAGACCGGGAGAGAGTGTGTGCATGTGGGATAGTAAGAGAGACCGGGAGAGAGTGTGTGCATGTGGGATAGTAAGAGAGACCGGGAGAGAGTGTGTGCATGTGGGATAGTAAGAGAGACCGGGAGAGAGTGTGTGCATGTGGGATAGTAAGAGAGACCGGGAGAGAGTGTGTGCATGTGGGATAGTAAGAGAGACCGGGAGAGAGTGTGTGCATGTGGGATAGTAAGAGAGACCGGGAGAGAGTGTGTGCATGTGGGATAGTAAGAGAGACTGGGAGAGAGTGTGTGCATGTGGGATAGTAAGAGAGACCGGGAGAGAGTGTGTGTGTGTGGGATAGTAAGAGAGACCGGGAGAGAGTGTGTGTATGTGGGATTGTAAGAGAGACAGAGAGATATTCTCGAAGTCAACGTCCTGTCTGTTGTTGCTAGGCAACTATGGCTTATGGGGAAACATGCACCACGAGTACATTGTGAACGCTTCATTTAGTGCAAAAAACGGATCGGAAAAGCGGCAAAGTAAACACAATCAAGGGTAATTTTCTTCAGTGCATCACAATGCCAAAGAGCTGCTGTGTTACATTTTGTACTAATAACTCAATCAAAATCGCAAGTTTTATATAATTTACCAGCTGAGGCATCACAGAGGAAAAGTGGCTGGTGGCTATCAAGAGGGCACACGTAGATGCAGACGGGAAAGTCGATCAAAGCAGACACTGGTCCCCCAAGTCAAATCATACGTGTACTGTATCTGCTCTACCCATTTCATAACAGGTGAGAATAAGGAACAAATATTATAACGTAAATGTATTATTGGCTGTGAGGCTGTAAACAGCAGATGAATGTTAGCTGCTAGCTGTGGTATCCTGGAATAATAGTTTCACCCATATGTTGGTTTAGCCCAGACTCATGTTAATGACGTCAGATACGGTGCCCGCCAGTTGGATGTATGCAAGTTAACCCAAAGTGTGGAAGTAAAGAACCTTCAGCTATATTGTCATCGTGTGGACATTCAATTCTTTCTGCTAGACACTAAGGCCCCGTTTAGACGGAAACGCTAGCAGGTGAATCCGCAAAGATATTTTTTCAGATGTGCCTTTCGTTTATACGGAAACAGCGTTTTTACGGGGTGAAACCGTAAAAAAGTGAGACCACCTTCCAGGGTGGAATTCCTAGAAACGGTAAACCTTTGCGCTCTCGTCTAAACTGTCAAACCACATAAAACGAAAGGGTCGTCAAGGCTCTCGTCGCGCCTACTGCTTACATCACAGGCATGCGCCAGTAGCCTAGAAGCGTAAACAAAGCATGTCTGATTCTATCCATGGCGATCACCTGAAGGCTACATTGGCAGTACTTTTAAATACACAAGAATCTGTCCCGCGGCTATCACAACTATTATGACTGGACCCACTGTCTGTGAGTGACTCTGCTTTGGTCCAATCACATTCCCCACCCACACTCTGCGAATCAGAGGCAGAGTAGGGCGGGTCTTCACAGCACGTCATGTGACATATGCGCCAATCGTGTGACAGCGGGGCTCCGTTGTCTCGAGTTGTTACAGCCTCGTCTGCACGGAGAATTCCACCCCAAAACGCTCGTCTAAACGCAAAATTAAAAGTGAAACCGCAAGACGACTTTTGCGGTTTCTGTTCAGACTTCCATCCCAAAACGCTCGTCTAAACGTAGCCTAAGAGTGACAGCCAGAACATAAACATTACACTAGCTACTTCGCCATATAGTCCATTCTCAGTGTACGTGTGCACCAGTGGAGGTTTCTCTATGACAACACGTGAAATACAAATTCACTCATAATTCATAATTATTATTAATTTACATATATATATATATATATATATATATATATATATTTTTTTTTTATTATTATTATTTAATTTTTTTTTATTAGAAAAGTTTTCCTCTGTAAAAAAATTTCAGTGAATTTTTTTTTCTTCAAAAATGGCCAAAATGTACAGCTCTGAGCAGGCCTGCACTGCAGTAATGACTGCAGTAATATTCGTGCAGAATATCTGCACAGGTTGACCCAATTTAAATAAATAATAGCCAATCAAAATAGGCTATTAATGTCATCTAAGCACGGTCTGTGCAGTTTAACTCTTGCCATTGAATGGGGGATTGAATGATTGACAGCCTTGTTATCCAATCAGCTAATGGTTTCTCTTTTGCTGCTCTGCGGCTCTGCAGCTAGCATGATTGACAGCCTTGTGGCCCAATCAGATAATGGTTTCTCTTGTGCCATACTGCGGCTCTGCAGCTTGTTTACAAAATAATTTTTATCTCAGGAAGATAACTTGTTGGAGCTAACGTAGCTAAAGGGCTACCACCGCAGCTATCAGGCCCAGGGTGGAGTGTTTTGTTATTGTTCATGAACTTATTGTGCATCGTTTGATGATATATATATATATATACACCTGCGATAAAAGCTAAATGTGACAACAACAACAACGTCATCGCCTCGCGGGCACTTTGAATTCTCTAGTACTGTAGATAGCGTTGCAATGGAGGAAGGAGATATTGTCGACTAGCTTGCTTGCTAGCTAATGTTACGCAAGTCTTGTGAATGTCTAAACAGGGCTGATGGCATTGATGAAGATGATATCAATAACAACAATGCCTCTCCATTGTGCATCGTTTGATGATATATATATATATTTTTTTATCTCAGTCGTTGTAAAACGAAAGCCTGCAGTGCTTAGCCTCAGCCGAAGTGTAGTAGTTCTAACTTCACTCGGGAGACAAAAGCCAAACATCAATTTGATGCAACAAGCTGGCTCGCGATGCACTATTGTTTACATTTTCCATGGGATTAATGCACGTGGCTCGAGTCGGACTCGTCACATGGAGAAGCTGCACTATTCAACGATAGATGAGATCGATCGAGATACCGTCTTTATGGGTAAGTCGTGTCTTCTTGGCTTTAGAATGTCAGTTTGTGTAACGTTACTGTAACCGAATTGAAACCGCATCATAACTCCTACATCGACCATGTCACTTTTCAAAAGGCATGAATGAATGAAAACTTTATTTAACAGATTGCAGAATGGGTACAATATACAGTACGGCTCAATACACATAATTATTAAGGAGATGCAGACCAGATAAAGACTTTCGTCTTGTTTACATCAGGGTCCCCCATTTTCAATTCATAGTGAAATGTATCTTGTGTTATTAGGAGCCCTGCTAAAGTTGGTAGCTAACGTTATATTGATAATGTTTCAATATTATCAGGTTGATATTATTAGGTTGATAATGGTGTCAGTGTTTCAGATAGCAAGGTGGAGATCTTTGTTAACTAGTAGAGCTTTGGTTGAGACAGATTACAGTGCGGTCTCTTAAAACTCATAAACAAGTATTGAGCAAGACGAGTTAGTCTGTTGTGTTGTGCGTATTGTATGGGAGGGATAATGATGACTGTGTGTAACTAGGAGGGATATGAGGACTGTGTGTATGTGGCACTGAATTGATGTAAACAAGACGAAAGTCTTTCTCTGGTCTGCATCCCCTTAACAATTGTGTGTATTGAGCCATACTGTATTGTACCCATTCTGCAATCTGTTAAATAAAGTTTTCATTCATCATTCATTCATGTGTAGAAAGAAGAACTATAACATTCTCATTCTCAAAGACCACAGTCTTAAACACACGCACACACAAAAGATACATGGACTATTGTTATTGGACACAAGCCACACACATGGACCCTGCACTGCACCATAATACACCTGTGATTATAGTACACTTGTTATCACACACACACTCTCTCTCTCTCTCTCATTCAGTTCTGTTGTGTTAATATAAACCCGCCGTGGTCTCTCTCTGTCTCTCTCTCTCATTCATTCATTCATTGTCTGAATGAAGACTGTCTGAGCTTGTCCCAGTCTGCCAACCACTGCACATCCACAACACAAGAAATAAGCATCTTATATTTGGCAAGAGGAGAAGGCTCAATTGTGCTAGCCTAAGCATAGCTTGTAGGGGTCCACAGATCTGGAACAAGCTTGACGAAAATCTAAAAATGACTAAAACCTTTAAAACCTTTAAAAAATCACTGAAAGAGGAACTGCTTAAATCATATCTCTAATTAAAAAATTATAACTTAGGAATACAATTGTCTGTATTATGTATCTCTGTTATATGTCAGTTAGTAGGTAGGTGTGTAAACCTACCCACGTTGTATTGTTTTGTTTTGTTTTTTGTTTATTGTTTAGTTGTTTATATTCTGTTTGTATCTGTGTTCAGGCTCCCTCCAAAAGCTTTAAATAGCTTCTTGGGAGACCTGGCACATGCACACAATTTGCGACATTGTTATATCACATGAGGATACTCACATGTAATGTATCGTGTGTGTGTGAATAAATTCATTCATTCATTCATTGTCCTTGTGTTACATAAAACCCATCTGTGGCCTCGTGCAGAGGAAGGTGGTAAATACATGTTAGATATTCCAATGTACAGTTTTGCATACCATTGACTCAGAATGGTCTGTGTTATTGAAATCGTCACAGCAGTATAGTTTGTGTATACTTCAGAAGTATGATATTTAAACATGGTCCCCAAAATGAATGGAAGCGAATGAGGAGCCTGACACCTGGGAGGAATGGGGGTGTTGCAGCGTTGGGGATGTTTAAAAAATATAATTTTATATATAATATAATATAATAATTTGTGCTTCACCTAAAAAATTGGTCAGCAGCCTCCACTTGTGTGCACTGGAGGCTTCAAGTAGCCTATGCCTTTTTCATGTTTATATGTTACTACTTTTTAAAAACGGAGCTCACTTTTGCTGGTTGTCCGCAAAACTAAGATGGCGGCGGTCTCGTGACGTCAGAGTGTCTTGTGTGTGCATGTGTGTGTGTTAGAAAGAGAGTAGTTGAGCCTTGTGTGATCTAATCTCCTCCATACTCATGTGTATAAAGTGATGCCAGCCTCCTCAGTCTCTCTGGTCATGTTAGTACAGTAATTGATTGATTGAAAACTTTATTAACAGATTGCAGAATGGGTACAATACAGTACAGCTCAACAATACACACAATTGTTAAGGGGATGCAGACCAGAGAAAGACCTTCGTCTTGTTTACATCAGGGTCCCCCATTTAACTAGGCTGCACTAGTCTCTCTGATCATGTTAGTACAGTAACTAGGCTGCACAGCCGACAAACATAGTTGCTGCATAAACAATATCCAGGTAAGATGGCGGACGGTTATCCCATGATTTATGGCGTAATGTCGCATCTAATGTTTTATTTATGGCAGCACCGCTGGTCTAACTGTTGGGTACATTATTATTAAGGGTTAGGCAATTGTGAAATACCGTAATCACAAACGGGAACATATTGATCAAAGAATAATGTCCAAAGGACCTTCTGATTAAACAAACCTGCTTTGTGTTTCTTCATCTCACTTTCACAACACTCTGAAGTTTACGGCCAGTCTCGACTCCTCCTTAGTTCAAATGTGTCTCCAGCAGCTGCAGTTAGTCCGTTCTTTACACGATCACTGCATCTAGATCTGTTCAGAGAGTTAACGTTAGAGATTAGCAGCATTAGCTCGTTATAGCAACAGACAACGACAACGAGGTGAAGCATGGAGTGTGGTGCCCCTGGTGGCTAGGACGAGACATTGCATGACATTTCCGTATTTCCTGGTGACGTCAGGGAGGGCTGGACCAATCAGCTACATCTGCGTCACCCCACGCCCCGCCTCTTTGGAAATAAACAGCCAATAGCTGCCTCACACGGAGAAAGCCCGTGGCCGCGACAGCCGCGCGCTGATTGGCGGAGAGGGGACGTCACTCCACATTGGGCTTAGCCCCTCCCCCCTGACCAGGCTCGGTTGAGACGTGCGGTTGGAGAGAGTGAATGAATGAATGAAAACTTTATTAACAGATTGCAGAATGGGTACAGTGCAGTACAGCTCAATACATACAATTGTTAAGGGGATGCAGACCAGAGAAAGACTTTCGTCTTGTTTACACCAGGGTCCCCCATTTCCAATTCATCGTAACATATATGACATACATGACATACAGATAGACAGTAGTGCGATAGAGAGAGGGATGATGAATGAATGATGAATGAATGAATGATGAATGAAAACTTTATTTAACAGATTGCAGAATGGGTACAATACACACAATTGTTAAGGGGATGCAGACCAGATAAAGACGTTTGTCTTGTTTACATCAGTGTCCCCCATTTTCATTCATAGTGACATTTATGACATACACAACATACATGACATTTATGGCATAGGGACATACATGACATACAGGTATTTAGTACTGTTACATTTGTGACATACGATATGCAAATATACAGTACTGTTACCCATAGATCCTGACAGAGTATATGATGGGGAGGGGACTGTACATTAGGAGGGGGTGGGTGGGTGGGAGAGAAATATACATGCGGTGGGGAGGAGACTGTCTATTAGGAGGGGGTGGGGGGTTTGGACATTTACGGTGGCCAGTTTCGAATTGCAGCCTCCCGTAGGTTTTGAATGTGGGTAGGGATTCACATTCCTTTACAGCTTATGGATATGGCTCGCCGACAACAAACTATCATTACACATGGGCAAAACAGAGTCCATTCTCTTCGGTTCAAATAACAAACTCAGCAAGACCGACGGCTTCTCGGTTACAGTGGGTGACAATATTATCACAAGGAAAGATGAAATTACCTACCTGGGTTCCATCCTAGAGGCTAATCTTTCCTGTGACAAAATGGCATCCAATGTAATAAAAAAAGTCAACCAACGAACGCGATTCTTGTACCGGATCTCCTCTCTGGTAAACAAGAATACCCTGAAGACTCTAGCAGGAGCACTCATTCAAGGGTACTACGACTATGCTTGCACCTCATGGTACCAAAGCACCTCAAAGGCACTAAAAAACAAATTACAAACATCTCAAAACAAGCTAGTCAGACTACTACTTGACCTGACTCCTAGAACCCACCTCACCCCTGCCCACTTTGACAACCTAGGATGGCTTAGAGTAGACGACAGAGTACAGCAACTTGCAATGGGCCTGGTCTACAAGATACACTACGCGACCAAGGTACCCATGTACATGTCAAAATACTTCCCAAAGGTCAGTGAATACCACGATCACAACACCAGAGGGAGCTCCACAAATCATGTAAAACCCAGATTCGGATCAAACAAGGGACTAAACACGTTTCGCAATTATGCCACATCAATGTGGAACGCCCTGCCTAAAGCTGTAAAGGAATGTGAATCACTACCCACCTTCAAAAACACTCTCAAAAAACACCTACGTGAGACTGCAATTCGAAACTGGCCCCTACAAATGTCCTAACCTAGTTGTACAGTAAATGACCAAGTAAGGCTTTGTCAATATTCCAATGTACAGTGTAAAATGTGTGTGTGTCCCCTTCCCAACCCCCCCCCCCCCCCCCCCCCCACCTCCAATGTACAGCCCTCACCCAACCCACCCAACCCCACCCCACCCAACCAACCTCCTCCAATGTACAGTTTCTATGCCAAATGTATATACACTCCTTTTCTGGACACTTTTGTATCACAAACAGTACTGTATTTGCAAATCTGATATGTCATAAATGTATAGATGTAGCAGTACTGTCTATCTGTATGTCATGTATGTCATATATGTTATGATGAATTGAAAATGGGGGACCCTGATGTAAACAAGTCGAAAGTCTTTCTCTGGTCTGCATCCCCTTAACAATTGTATGTATTGAGCTGTACTGTACTGTACCCATTCTGCAATCTGTTAATAAACTTTTCAATCAATCAATCAAGCTTTGTAGGCAACTGCACCTTCTCATCCATCACCCTCAACATAGGGGCCCCCCAGGGCTGTGTTCTGAGTCCCCTCCTCTACTCCCTGTACACACACGACTGTGTGGCTCAGCGGAGTAGCAATACAATCGTCAAATTTGCTGACGACACAGTGGTGGTGGGCCTGATCTCTGCCAACGACGAGAGGGCCTACCTGGAAGAGGTCAAGGTCCTGGCGGGATGGTGCCAGGAAAACAGCCTCTCCCTGAACGTCAGCAAAACAAAGGAGATAATTGTGGACTTCAGGAGGTCGGGGGTCAAGGACTACAGCCCCCTCAGCATCGACGGGGCACCGGTTGAGAGAGTCAATAGCTTTAAGTACCTCAGAGCCTACATATCCGAGGACTTGACATGGACCACACACATTAACAGTGTTGTGAAGAAGGCACGACAACGCCTCTACTTCCTCAGGCGCCTAAGGAAGTTCCAAGTCAGCCAGAAGATCCTTAAGAACTTCTACTCATGTACAATAGAGAGCATCTTGACCGGCAACATCACCTCCTGGTTTGGGAATAGCACTGCACAAGACCAAAGCAGACTACAAAGAGTGACACGTTCAGCCGAACGCACAATTGGAGGGGGGCTCCCCACCCTCCAGAACATTTACTACAAGCGTTGCAAGGGCAAGGCTAAGAGAATCATTAAAGACTCCAGTCACCCGAACAACTGCCTCTTTGAACTGCTGCGGTCAGGCAAGCGATACAGGAGTCTCAAGGCGAGCACAGAAAGACTCAGAAGAAGCTTCTATCCCCAGGCCATCAGGCTGCTAAACGAACAATGAATGAACACTACACAACAACAACCACCAAACGCACATAGCACACACATCCACACGCACACACTCACTTTAAACAAACACACTGTAGCACCCACTCCACACACTTATAGCACACACCCACTTTAAACAAACACACTGTAGCACCCACTCCCCACACTTTATATTTATGGATGAAGGATTGCACTACAACTCGTACACCTTACTGTAAATTGTACCTAAAATTGTACCTCATCCCATTTCTGCTTTGCACTAGATAGTACTGTACATTAGTACACTGCATAGTATTGTGTATTGTATATTATATGGTAACTCAGAACATTGTACATATGTCTATACCGAACACTGTGACCTCATTTTCTTCTTCTAAATTCATGCTATATTATGTTATTATGTTATTTGATACTATCTTGTCTAGCACAGTCTCTGGAGCGTAACAGTAAGAAGCATTTTGTATGAAAGTATTCTGTACTTCTGTATGACAACTATTAAAGAACTTGAACTTGAACTTTGGGTAGGGCGTTCCACATTGATGTGGCATAATTGCGAAACGTGTTTACTCCCTTGTTTGAGCCGAATCTGGGTTTAACATGATTTGTTGAGCTTCCTTCCTAATTTATGCAAATAACATGTCGTCAGCCTGTGACTGCAACTTGTTCCTGTTTGCGGACGACTCAGCCCTGCTGGTCTCTGACAAGAACAAGTTGCAGGTTGAAAAAACCCTCAGCTCGGAACTCGGCAAAATCTGCATATGGCTCGCTGATAACAAACTATCATTACACATGGGCAAAACAGAGTCCATTCTCTTCGGTTCAAATAACAAACTCAGCAAGACCGACGGCTTCTCAGTTGCAGTGGGTGACAATATTGTCACAAGGAAAGACGAAATTACCTGGGTTCCATCCTAGAGGCAAATCTTTCCTGTGACAAAATGGCATCCAATGTAATAAAAAAAAGTCAACCAACAAACTAGATTCTTGTACCGGATCTCCTCTCTGGTAAACAAGAATACCCTGAAGACTCTGGCAGGAGCACTCATTCAAGGGTACTACGACTATGCGTGCACCTCATGGTACCAAAGCACCTCAAAGGCGCTTAAAACAAAATTACAAACATCACAAAACAAACTGGTCAGACTACTACTTGACCTTACCCCCAGAACCCACCTCACCCCTGCCCACTTTGACAACCTAGGATGGCTTAGAGTAGACGACAGAGTACAGCAACTTGCAATGGGCCTGGTCTACAAGATACATTATACGACTAAGGTACCCATGTACATGTCAAAATACTTCCCAAAGGTATTGGGTACTGTATTGTACCCATTCTGCAATCTGTTAAATAAAGTTTTCATTCATTCATTCATTCATTGTGGTCGTGGTATTCACTGACCTTGATTTGATTGATTGTATGTCATAAATGTCCTGATGAATTGAAAATGGGGGACCCCGATGTAAACAAAACTAAAGTATTTTTCGGGTCTGCATCCTCTTAGTATTGTACCCATTCTGCAATCTGTTAATACGTTTTCAATCAATCAATCAATCAATCAATCAATAAGAAGGACAACCATAAGCATCCTTCCTCCAGAAATCAACCAATCCTGGGCACTCCCATACCATATGGAAAAAGGTACACAAGGCGTTTTTGTGTGCACAAAGCGCTTTTAGGTGATGGTATGGCTTTCTTTATGTAATATGCATGGAGTAAAGTATGTCCTATGTATAAAATCAAAATGGATGACTTGGTGGTTGGGAATTCTGGAGGATACCAAAATGTTTTGCCAGATTAATAGCCCATTTAGACTGCTGCTATTGAATGGTATATCCACACTGGCACACTCTATCAATGGGTAGAGGCTTTGAAGAAGTCTTTGCCAACATGGCGTAAACCATTGAGACCAGACCCCTGGGTCTGGTAAATATTGTGTGAAATGGATGGGTACCTAATTGACTATCCCAAGGTACACCATTGCTGTGCGCAATAGAAGCTAGAAGAAAGTGCCAGGTGAATTAAAGTGTTTCTGAATGTCTTGGAATGAGCAGAGACCCTCTACCCCAAACAAATCAGCAAGTGTAAGAACTCCCTTATTACACCACTGGGGGGCAGTATTGGACGCCTCCCAACTGGAGACCAGTGTTATCATGGGCGATTGAAGGTACAAATTTGGTGTCATTTTCCTGAGATTTTCTGCAAGACTGCGAACTGAGATTAGCTCAATAATGATGGAGCCAAATTCGTTTTTTGATTGTTTGATAGATATATTGGAATAGATTACATATTGTAATTGTAACCTATGAGGGCCGTACAGAATTTCCCTCTATATAGGGTGCCAGGACACCAATAGTACCATTGGAAGGTTGGTAGTCCCGATCCACCTTCACCTTTTTCCCTCTGGAGGGTTGAAAGTTTGAGTCTGCCAGAGGGAGCATGGAGCTGAAAACGCTAATTTGTGGAAGAATATTAATTTTAATATATGAAAAAGATAATGGAATTAGAGGGGATAACCCTGCATGGACTATAACGCATATTATGACCATCCTCTGCACCTTTGTGTATACGGTTTACTTTGTCATATTTTATATTGCTTATATTGATTGTAACTTATATTATGACCAATAGGGTATACAGACCATCATCTGCACCTCTGTGTATATGGTTTATTTTATTAAAATTGTATATTTAGATTTAATTCGTTTATTGCCTATATATTACTCTCCTATTACCGTGAGCATTATCTGTACCCCTCCTGCTGCTATGACGACTGAATCTCCCAAAGGGGATCACTAAAGGAATATCCTGTCCAGTCCAGAGGATAGAATGTTTTCCCCTCTGCATGGGTGAGACCTGTTTGCTGCCATCTCCACAGTGACCTCTTTGAAGTGTAAGAGAAGGGGAGCCATGTTTTTATTTACTTGAAATAGTGCATGTATGGCTGTGTATGACAGTATACTAAAGTAACTAGGGATGCCCCGATCACGTTTTTTGCCACCGATACCGATCACCGATCGTCGTGAGCCATATCAGCCGATACCGATCCGATACTGATCGTTTTTGATTAAATTTTTTTTTAATTATTTTATATATATATATATATTTTTTTTTTAAATAAAATATATATATTATATAATTAGACTTGTACTTGTATTATCTGCGAGACATCGCCACCACGCAACAAGCTCCACTGTCTGTGTGTACTCTAGTAGCCTGCAGCTACGGCCAGGATTCTCCGGAGCTGCAGCTGGACCCTATTGATCACATTCAACAACATGCCTAATTTATGCAAATGACATGTCGTCAGCTTGTGACTGCAACTTGTTCCTGTTTGCGGACGACTCAGCCCTGCTGGTCTCTGACAAGAACAAGTTACAGGTTGAAAAAGCCCTCAGCTCGGAACTAGGCAAAATCTGCATATGGCTCGCCGACAACAAACTATCATTACACATGGGCAAAACAGAGTCCATTCTCTTCAGTTCAAATAACAAACTCAGCAAGACCGACGGCTTCTCGGTTACAGTGGGTGACAATATTATCACAAGGAAAGATGAAATTACCTACCTGGGTTCCATCCTAGAGGCTAATCTTTCCTGTGACAAAATGGCATCCAATGTAATAAAAAAAAGTCAACCAACGAACGCGATTCTTGTACCGGATCTCCTCTCTGGTAAACAAGAATACCCTGAAGACTCTAGCAGGAGCACTCATTCAAGGGTACTACGACTATGCTTGCACCTCATGGTACCAAAGCACCTCAAAGGCACTAAAAAACAAATTACAAACATCTCAAAACAAGCTAGTCAGACTACTACTTGACCTGACTCCTAGAACCCACCTCACCCCTGCCCACTTTGACAACCTAGGATGGCTTAGAGTAGATGACAGAGTACAGCAACTTGCAATGGGCCTGGTCTACAAGATACACTACGCGACCAAGGTACCCATGTACATGTCAAAATACTTCCCAAAGGTCAGTGAATACCACGATCACAACACCAGAGGGAGCTCCACAAATCATGTAAAACCCAGATTCGGCTCAAACAAGGGACTAAACACGTTTCGCAATTATGCCACATCAATGTGGAACGCCCTACCTAAAGCTGTAAAGGAATGTGAATCACTACCCACTTTCAAAAACACTCTCAAAAAACACCTACGTGAGACTGCAATTCGAAACTGGCCCCTACAAATGTCCTAACCTAGTTGTACAGTAAATGACCAAGTAAGGCTTTGTCAATATTCCAATGTAGAGTGTAAAATGTGTGTGTGTCCCCTACCCAACCCCCCCCCCCCCAACCTCCAATGTACAGCCCTCACCCAACCCACCCAACCCCACCCCACCCAACCAACCTCCTCCAATGTACAGTTTCTACGCCAAATGTATATACACTCCTTTTCTGGACACTTTTGTATCACAAACAGTACTGTATTTGTGAGGTTCGCCTCTTCCCTGGACCTTTAATTCCCTGTCTCCTCACCTCTCCAGCCCCCACCCTCACGTTCGTTTAGTCTCGTCTGCTCTTCAGCAGCCCACACCCTTGGACTATCTTTCATTATCTGTTTGATTGGTCCGTGCCGAACACACACTTCTAGTTCAAGTATCAATTACCATCACGCACCTGTTGTGTGTTCTAATTAGCGCCCCAGTGGGTTTTAAATACCTCGCTCTTCCCCCCAGTCCTCGTCGGGTCGTTCCGTATCATATCTCTATCAGCAAACTCCTACGGGAGGTTCTCTATCTGTAGGCTCCTACGGGAGTTTCTGTTTCTGTCTGTATGCTGTTTCATCTCCGGCGTGAGACGAGGTGCAAGCCTTCGCCACCTGTCGCCGTTTGCCTGGAGTGGGACACAGTACTGTGCTCTCTAATCCTCTACGGGAGGTATTCCGGTGTTCCACTCCAGACCTCCGCGCCAGATGCGCTCTCCGAACCGGCGCGTTCTCCAAGCAGACGCGCACCACTCAGACCTCCGCGCCAGATGCGCTCTCCGAACCGGCGCGTTCTCCAAGCAGACACGCACCACTCAGACCCCGCGCCAGATGCGCTCTCCGAACCGGCGCGTTCTCCAAGCAGACGCGCACCACTGAGACCTCCGCGCCAGATGCGCTCTCCGAACCGGCGCGTTCTCCAAGCAGACACGCACCACTCAGACCTCCGCGCCAGATGCGCTCTCCGAACCGGCGCGTTCTCCAAGCAGACGCGCACCACTCAGACCTCCGCGCCAGATGCGCTCTCCGAACCGGCGCGTTCTCCAAGCAGACGCGCACCACTCCAGATGTCTAGCCTGCGCCCTCCTACTACATCCCTGTAAGCAGCTCTGGCCCTAGTCTCCCCTGTTTGGCTTCTTTGTTTAGCTCCCCTTTTAGCCTGTTAGTCTCTCCTGTTAGCTCCCCTGTTAGCCCTTGTTAGTTCCCCTGTTGACTCCCCTGTTTAGCTCCCCTGTTAGCTCCCCTGTTAGCCTGTTAGTCTCTCCTGTTAGTTCCCCTGTTAGCCTTGTTAGTTCCCCTGTTGACTCCCCTGTTAGCTTCCCTGTTAGCTCCCCTGTTAGCCTGTTGACTCCCCTGTAGCTTCCTTGTTAGCCTCGTTAGCTCCCCTGCAGCTTGCTAGGCCTCTACTACCAGCATGGCCCCAGTCTGCTAGCTTAGCCCCGGCTGCTAGCACAGCCTCTATGTTAATGCAGCCCTTGCAGCTAGCATAGGCCCTGTAGCTAGCCATGCCCAGGCAGCTAACCCGGTCCCTCTGCATGGCCTCCACTTTTTGTGTAGTTTTCTCCCACTGCTAGGACTGCCCCTTCAGCTAGCAAGGTCAGTTTTCTCCCACTGCTAGGACTGCCCCTTCAGCTAGCAAGTTCAGTTTCCCACAGCTAGGACTGTCCTTCCAGCTAGCTTGTTCTCTCATGCTGGTCCAGCCCTGTCTGCCAGCCTAGCTCCGGCAGCTAGCGCAGCCTCTATGTTAATGTAGCAGTACAGCTAGCATAGGCCCTGTAGCTATTAGTGCCCTGGCAGCTACCCTTTCCCTCTGCTAGCCCCTTCCCTGTTCCCCTCTCCAGTGCCCCTGTTCCAGCCCTGTCTGCTAGCCTAGCTCCGGCAGCTAGCGCAGCCTCTATGTTAATGTAGCAGTACAGCTAGCATAGGCCCTGTAGCGATCAGTGCCCTGGCAGCTACCCTTTCCCTCTGCTAGCCCCTTCCCTGTTCCCCTCTCCAGTGCCCCTGTTCCAGCCCTGTTTGCTAGCCTAGCTCCGGCAGCTAGCGCAGCCTCTATGTTAATGTAGCAGTACAGCTAGCATAGGCCCTGTAGCTATCAGTGCCCTGGCAGCTACCCCTTCCCTCTGCTAGCCCCTTCCCGGTTCCCCTCTCCAGTGCCCCTGTCCCTCGCCCTGTCCAAGGCCTTAACCCTGTTTTCTTTGTCCCTGTCTCCAGCCCGCCCCCGCGGGCCTCTGTTCCCGGTTCCCCTCTCCAGTGCCCCTGTCCCTCGCCCTGTCCAAGGCCTTAACCCTGTTTCTCTGTCCCTGTCTCCAGCCCGCCCCCGCGGGCCTCTGTTCCTGTTCCCCTCTCCAGTGCCCCTGTTCCTGCCCTGTCCCTAGCCCTGGCCCTGTCCTTTAGCCTTTCCCTTAGCCTTCCCCTTAGCCAGCTCGCCTCTTAAAGGCACTGTGCCTATTTTCCCAAGTTCTTGTTTTCCTGTAATTTGTGTTCTCCCTTAAAGGGACAGTGCCGTTTTCTGTTGTTTTCAATAAATGCCCAGTTCTTGGCTTACTCTCATACCTGTCTTGTGTTGTGCGATTGGGGTCGGTTACAAACCATAACAGTATTTGCAAATCTGATATGTCATAAATGTATAGATGTAGCAGTACTGTCTATCTGTATGTCATGTATGTCATATATGTTATGATGAATTGAAAATGGGGGACCCTGATATAAACAAGACGAAAGTCTTTCTCTGGTCTGCATCCCCTTAACAATTGTATGTATTGAGCTGTACTGTACTGTACCCATTCTGCAATCTGTTAATAAACTTTTCAATCAATTCAATCAAAGCCCTCAGCTCGAATACGCATCGAATGAGTGTTATAAAACATTGATATCAGAAGCTATCTGTGGCTACTGCTGGCCGGCCATATAATGTTGATACAGCGCCTCAGTGAACTATTTAGTTCAGTGGGACATTTCGTTTTGAACAGTGAGCTGGCGTCAGCTAACGTGAGCTAGAGGAGGTATCATACACGTCTCTACTAGACTTGCTGGAGCGTTTGTTGATGTCAGGAGCTATCAGTAGCTGGCCGGCTAGATACCGTTCGGTTAGACAATGCCTCATCATGTATTGGACTGGAAGTGAATGGTTGACTGGGTCATTTTGTAACGGTAGCTAACGTTAGCACAGGTAGACGCGTACATGCAGTTGTTGAGGTAGATAACCGTGATTATGTTTATTTATTTAGACTAGACTAGACCCGTGTTTGCGTACGGGATGGGCTGGAGGGAGGAGCAGACGCTGCACCACTGTGTGGGAGTGTGTGCAGCTCCCGGTGTCTGAGACAGAACTCGGCGAGTCAGATCGGTTTTGATGATCGGCGAAAATAAAGCATTATCACCGATCACCGATCACATATTTATACTGATTATCGGCCGATCGATCGGGGCATCCCTAAAAGTAACTATATCAGACATTACAAGTTCTGCAATAAGGTCAACCTAAGGTCAGTCTGTCTACTTCAAAGACACGAAACAGCAAACACACACACTTTCTATAGGCCTATAATGGGGAAATGGCAGATTTGAGTGGTGAACAGTAAAAATGACAAACTTTACTATTTTTCTCAAAGATGAAACCCTAACATTACAGAATGCATGATTATTATTTGTAATGGCGTGGAGGCTGCTGACCAAATTTTTAGGTGAAGCACAAATTATTATATTATATTATATATTAAATAATATTTTTAAAACATCCCCCACTGTGTGTCAGTGGTCAGTGGACACAGATGAAAACATATTAACATTAGGTGACAGCGGACCTGACCAGATGAAAACATATTAGGTGACAGCGCACCTGACCAGATGAAATCATATTAGGTGACAGCGCACCTGACCAGATGAAATCATATTAGGTGACAGCGCACCTGACCAGATCAAAACATATTAGGTGACAGCGCACCTGATCAGATCAAAACATATTAGGTGACAGCGCACCTGATCAGATCAAAACATTTTAGGTGACAGCGCACCTGACCAGATCAAAACATATTAGGTGAAGGTGACAAGGAAGCCACAGACTCATACCCCCCCAACACTCAACTAACCGCCTCGGACAGTCCTTCATACCATTGGCCATCAGGCTCCACAACAGTGGGCAGCAACTGCTGCCAGACATCGACCTAGAACTAATAGGAACCCAAGTAGGACAATAACACTACCTTATGCATACTGCACCTTATGTGGATACTGTGATACTGTGAATAATGAATAATGTATATTTCAGTTAGTTAGATAGTAAATTATATTGACCTATTTGTTTACACTGCTTGTGTTGTTTTCACTACCTGTACCCCCCCCCCCCTTCCCCCATGCTGCTATGATGCCTGAATTTCCCCAAGGGGCCTGGTCTACAAGATACACTACACCACTAAGATACCCATGTGCATGTCGAAATACTTCCCAAAGGTCAGTGAATACCACGACCACAACACCAGAGGGAGTTCCACAAATCATGTTCAACCCAGATAAAATAATTTAAAACGTTTATAAAAAAAAAAAAAAAAAAAAAGATTAATAAAAGAAAAAGTCATAACTTAGAAATGAGATTGCATAGGTCTATGAATCGATATCGCGATTCTGTTTCGATTAATTGCCCAGCCCTAAAGTGTGTACAGTAAGTTAGCTTGGTGATTATCATTGTGATGTAGGCTAAGCTGGCTAGCTACTGTTAGCATACAAGCTTTTACAAACACTGTAGCCTACTTACTTTTTCACCCACAACACACTTCTTCATGTTGCTCAGTTGCTGGTTTATACTTCGGTCCTAATGTTGGCGCAAAGTTTAATTTAGCCTGACTTGACTTGTTATAGCTGTACAGCTTACTAACTACTAAACAACAACTAAACAGGTCCAGCTGCATGTCCGGAGGTACAGAATACTTTTATACAAAATGCTCTTTATGTTACATTTTGTATAAAAGTATTCTGTACTTCTGTATGACAACTAATAAAAAAACTTGAGAAACTTGAGATTGGCCCTGAGCTAAACCTATCATCCGGACATGCAGCTGGACCCGTTTTGACTTTGCAATGCAGCAATCTCTGATTGGATTTGCAAGGCTGCCAATCATATTCAACCTCCGTGTATTGGATGTCAAGGGCTGTCAATCATTCAATCCTCCATTCAATGGCAAGAGTTTAACTGCACAGTCCGTGCTTAGATGAAGTTAATAGCCTATTTTGATTGGCTGCTATTTATTATTTATTTAACATTGGGTCAACCTGTGAAGTATTCTGCACGAATATTACTGCAGTCATTACTGCAGTGCAGGCCTGCTCAGAGCTGTCAATTTTGGCCATTTTTGAAGAAAAAAAATTCACTGGCATTTTTTTTACAGAGGAAAACCTTTCTAATAAAAAAATATAAAATAATAATAATTAGGATCTGGGCATTACCCAGAATGCTGTGCTAGAGGGTAGACGCACGCTCCCTGTGCTCCCGATGCCAATCTTATTATACTAACCTAAATGCTTGTCTAAATAGTTGACTAATGTCACTGTTAGACTGAAACCGCCCTGCCTGCTTGGACATTTCGTTTATTGTCGGATTTAATATAAATGTCATTTATTAAATGAGTAAAGGTCTACGAAGCCAAGGCCCTCCCGACACGCTTGCAGATATCCAGCCAAGACGACGGATACGTCACACGCCGCCAATAGTCATGACAGACTCAGCGGCATTAAATCTAGGTGATTTAATGAAGGCAATCAAAGACGGGACTGATGTCTCAAACAGAATTGCCTACCAAGTGGATAAAATTCAATCTGCCTTGACAGCCATGGATGGTAAGCTGACAGGTTTGACAACAAGAGTCGAGACAATTGAACAGCGGGTCAGTGACGTCAAGGACCACACCCAACAAGCTGACAGCCGACTTCAGAAACTCAAAAAAGAAGTCCTATATCTGACGGAGAAAAACACTGACCTGGAAAACCGCAGTAGAATGTTTAACCTCAAAATCCACGGTCTTCCCGAGGGGAGAGAAGGTCCTGATCCAATCGCCTTTTTTGAGACTTTCTTCTCGAATCTGTTCGGCTCCGACGCTCCGCTCCCGAGGCGCATCGAACTACAAGCAGCGCACCGGGCCCCAAACACGCGTCCAGCCGCAGGCCGTCCACCTCGCAATGTTTGGGTTCGCTTTCTTCGTCTCCAGGAGAAAAACAAGATTCAACAGCTGGCCAGAGAGAAACGTTCCCTCACATTTGAAAATGCGAAAATCCAAATATTCCAAGACATTCCAGCGTCTATTCAAAAAAAGAGGAAAGAGATGTTTCTTGAGGCCAAAATCGCCCTACAAGACAATAACATTGTCTACAGAATGCGCTGGCCCTCGTCGTTACAGATCGACTTCAAAGGGAAACAAACAATGTGTCACTCAAAGGAGGACGCTGATGTATTTCTCAAAGAGAACAATCTCCTTCCAAAAGCGAATAAAAGCGTACCAGCAACTGTTGAAGACTAAGGCCAGTCTTGCAGCGGACAAACGACGGATCAGCTAAGTGACTGTTCTATGAACACTTGAATTGTTTCTTCTCTATTTCATTTCTTTTCTCACCTATACTATAGGCTATGCCTACTACTAATATTGGAGGAGAAACTATCACTAAATAACTGTCAACAGCCAACTTGGTTCAGTTTGCCGTTTGATCAATATGCACATGCAGTGCAGCTGAATGGTTTCTTTCTATTTGTCAACACTGTCCTAATATAGGTTAATTAGCGGGCTTTGTTTATTATTATTATTATTATTATTATTATTATTATTATTATTATTATTATTATTATTATTATTATTATTATTATTATTATTATTATTATTATTATTATTATTATTATTATTATTATTATTATTATTATTATTATTATTATTATTATTATTATTATTATTATTATTATTATTATTATTATGATCATGATCATGATCATTATCACTTGTTCTTTTTTTTTTTTTAAACTATTTGCATTACTATTGCAGCTTGTTATTATGCGTTTTCGCGTGACAATTAAATAAAGTATGCAAACTCTGAGATTCAAGTATAATAATAGTCTATCAAAACGAATATTGTAAAAACTGCAGTTTGTCACACTAATCTTTTTAGTTTGCCTGACTGGGCCGCGCACACTGTCTAACAGACTCATAATATTAATTTAGCAAAGATATTTGGCTTAGGTATTTAAAAACATTGTCACGAGCCCAGACTGTTGTTTTTGACTTTGTCTCACAGACCAAAACTCATTAAATTAACTAGTAGGGTTTAAATTCTGCACGTCAATCTGCCGAACATATGACTAAAACACACAGAAAGATACTCATCTTTCTCTTTCTTGAATCTTGCGTTGGCATGCTTTTGTGGGTGTGTGCATTCATGCATACTTATTATTTCACCTAAAGCCTATGTGTGTGTGTGAGCACACATGCATATCTACTTCCTATTATTTAATCTAAAGCCTATTCGAGCATATACTGTGGACATATACTTTATAGGCTATATGTGGCCATCATGTTATTGGCTCTCCAAGTATGCAAGTTTTTTTTGACAATTAGGGTGGTGTTAGGCTTGCAAATGCATGCACATGGCTGCATGAATGTGTGTGAGTGCACATGCATTCGTGCAGTGTGTGTAGGTGTGTGTGTGTGTGTGTGTGTGTGAATGCACAGTTTAAGCATGCACTTATTATTATTTCACCCATAAGCCCATTTACAACTTTGCAGCATGTATAGGAATGCATTTAATTTATTTAGCTTAAAGCCCCACTGCGTTTGTAAGTGCAACACGAATACAGCATTTATTCTTTCATCTAAAGTATTTTTCTTTTTTCTTTCTGTATATATTTTTTTGCGTATATGCTTGGGCTGCAGGTGTAAGCATGCACTTATTATTACTTCACCCAAAAGCCCATTTACAGCGTATGTATGTGCAGCATGTAGGAATGCATTTAATTTATTTAGCTTCATTTTCATTTTCAAATCTTAATTCATAAACGTTTGTTACATGCAGATATATAGTGCTGCGGCAACCATACATTTATGACATACAGGAGAATACATACATTTGAGGGGGAGGAAACTGTACATTGGCAGGTACTCTCTGCTCTGAGTTTTAAGAGCGAACTTTAAGAAACAACAGACTAATAGTCAATGTTGCGCCCTCCCCAGTTTGCAGGATGTGCTGCCCATTTGTTATCATTCTGCTATCATGCAGTTGTAGGTGTGTGTGTATGTGCATATATGTTTATATATCTCTATCTTAACATTAACATTACTATTGATCCTGTTCTAGGACTATTTGTTTAAACTTAATTAAACCACTACGGTTTAACAATAATGATAATAATTATTATTATTGATATTATTATTATTTTTTTTTCTCTCTCTACCTTTAGAGGCATTTAATTATACTTTTTTTGTTACTGTTGTGGGAGCGTGGCGTGTAGCCACTGAGAAGGAAGTCTGCTTTTTACCTGGCTGTTTGCGTTTTAGTTTGCAGACGACCAGGTGGGATGCAGCTTAATCTCCGGATAGGAGAAGTTATAGTAGTGGGGGGGAGGGGGGAGGGAATGGGGGATTGTGTTGTTTTTTGTTTTTCTTTTCAGTCGACTCGCTCTGTTTTATTTTTGTTTTCACGCTCACGCTCGGTACTCAATGGAACCTTAACAAGTGAATATGTATATATTATAGTTTTCTACTCCAAACGAATTACATTCAACCAGACTGCATCCCTTTTAGACTATGGCTAATTTGAATATCCTGATCTGGAATACAGGGGGTCTCAATATACCACATAAACGCACAAGTGTACTAACGTGGCTAAAAAGGAAGCAAGTGGATCTGGCTTTACTAAGTGAAACTCATCTTTTATTGGCGGATAACGCAAAATTGGCAATTTTTTTTATCATAACATAAGTTCTTCTTCTTTTGGCACCAAGGCCCGAGGGGTAGCCATAGTGGCGAAGAAAAGTTTGAATATTAAACTGTTGGATGTGTGGTCTGATGCAAATGGTCGAATCACTATTGCTAAAATAGAATGCTCTAACCGGAAAATTGCGCTGATTTCGGCATACGCCCCTAATTTGTATGACGCTAACTTTTATGCTGTACTAACTTCAGCTATGTTGAAACTACCTGATTACTCTTTAATAGTAGGAGCTGATTTTAATGCAGTTTGGGATCCATCGATCGATAGATCCAATCACGCGGAAAACTCTGATCAGAAGCAAGCTACCACAGCCCTACAGGCCTGGTCTAAGGACACAGGGGTAATTGATATGTGGCGTTCGCTCAACCCATCTGCGAGGGATTACTCCTTCTTCTCGTCGAGACATAAGACCTCTTCCAGAATTGATTATGTTTTTTCTTCCCCACATCTCTTTGATAGCTTTGATGTTGACTTAGTGCCCATAGCACTCTCAGACCACAAAGGTATCCTCCTCAAAGGTTCACTCAGTAAAATAACATCCTGTGCCCCTAGATGGCGTTTTAACTCAACACTTCTGAAAAACGGAGAGTTTAACTTGCAATTTAAAGAGAAGCTCACTGAATTCCTACAGTTTAATGTTGGCTCTGTACAGGACCCCAGAATCCTATGGAATTCGGTTAAGGGATTTATCAGAAGTAACACTACTCTCTTTGCATCTCATCTCCGCAAGGGACGTCTCTCCAAGCTAGAGGAACTGGAAAAGCTTCAAGCCATGTTGATCTCTTCCTTGCAGCACAACTACTCTAGTCGACTGGAGCTTCAAATTAAGGTAGTGAAAAAAGAGATTAACTCCATTTTAAGACAACAATCTGAATTTCAGATGCACAGAACAAGACAGCACTACTACTTTCACACCTCCAGGCCTAGTCACCTACTAGCTATGAAGATACGTGCCAGTGAGCAATTTGCGGATATCCCTTCCATTAAGAACCAACAGGGGGAGGTAACCACCAACCCAAAAAAGATTAATGATACAGTTCGCTGTTTTTATTCCAATCTGTACAAGTCAGAGGTGGTCTTTGATCATACCAAGCTGGAGGATTTTCTTGATCAAATCAATCTACCACAGATCTCAGAAGATAGTGCTAGGTTGTTAGCTGCACCTATCATGCTGGTTGAACTTAGAGAGGCGATTGCGGATATGCAACGGGGCAAGGCTCCCGGATGGTACGGCATTCCACCGGAACTCTATCTTGCATTCTGGGATGTACTCGGCCCCTTATTACTCTCAATGATCTTACACTCAATCAAAGAGGGCAATTTTTCTAGAGATGTCAATATGGCGCTTATATCTGTTTTACTCAAGAAGGATAAGGACCCCACCGAATGTGGCAGCTACAGGCCCCTAAGTCTCCTCGGAGCCGATCTTAAGCTATATGCCAAGGTTCTAGCCACCAGACTTCAAAAGCACATGACATCTCTAGTTCACCCTGATCAGACCGGCTTCATAAGAGGCCGCCTGGTTACTGACAACATCAGACGGTTACTGCACGTGATTAATGCCAGCAAGGATATTGCAGCCCCTACAGCGGTCATATCCTTGGACGCAATGAAGGCATTTGACAGATTGGAGTGGTCTTACTTATGGGCAGTTCTCAGAAGGATGGGGTTGGGTGAGGGTTTCATTCATATGATCAAAGTTCTATACACTGAGCCTTCGGCCATGATCTTAACGGGAAAGTTCTGTTCGCCACTCTTCTCTGTCTCGCGTTCTTCTAGACAGGGTTGTCCTCTTAGTCCCGGACTCTTCGCTTTATCCCTCGAACCCCTAGCTCAATACATAAGACAATCCCAAATTATGTCTCCTATTTCAATTCAGGGCACACATCATCATATCAGCTTATACGCAGATGATGTACTCCTGTTTATGCAAAATCCCTCCGTCTCTCTACCTCATCTGCTCGGTGTGATAGATGAATTCGGCAGCCTGTCCGGCTTTAAGATCAACTGGCCAAAATCTGCTTTTCTTCCACTTAATGAGCCTGCGAAGGCTACCATCTTACCGGCAAACATGCTTATAGTGGAGCACTTTAAATGTCTCTGGATTGAAATATTCCCCACTATTGGCCAGACGGTAAGGTATAATTACTCCAGCTTGGGTGACAGGATTACGAATGACTTTAACAGATGGTCCAAATTAAGAAATTCATTACAGGCCCGTGCGTCAATAATTAAAATTAATATTTTACCCAGAATAAACGTTATCAGCTCCATGCTCCCGTTACCTCCTCCTGTTGGTTACTGGCAGAAATTGCACTCTGCCTCGTATAAATTCGTTTCGAACAATAAACGCCAGCGCTTGAAGAGATCAACTTCCCAAAGGAGTAAACTCGATGGGGGCTTAGCATTTCCAGACTTTAAATATTATTTTCAGGCTTTCTCTCTGAGACCTTTGATCACTTGGTTTGATGCTCAAGCAGCTGTATCTTGGCGACCATTGGAGGAGAAGTTGGTGTCCCCATATAGACTTCAGGATATTGTGTATACCAACATATCAATTAAACAATGTAAATTAAGATTTGGCCCTTTAATCACACATGTGATCCAAACTTGGCGTGACACTCAGAAAGTGGGTACAAACCGCCATCAATGGCACACGCATTCCCCTCTATTTAATAACAATCTTCTCCTTATTGGACAACAACCTATTAGGTACCCTAGATGGGAAAAGAAAGGCATCCACACATTGGGGGATATCTTCGATAACTCTGGTCTCCGCTCTTTCCAGGATATATCCAACGGATATGATCTCCCCGGAACCTCCTTTTTCTTTTCTTTACAAATAAGAGCAGCTCTGAAGGCTCATGGCGTGCCATGGGATGCTCCACTAGTGCATCACCGCTTTCACAAGTTCTTTTATGACAAGGAGACATCGAGAGGCTTCGTCTCTGACTTTTATCGCCATTTACTCATGACCTCGTATAAAGAGCTCCCCCTGGATACGATTTGGAGAAAGGATGTTCCGGAGTTGGATGTAGATTTTGATTGGGATGCAGTCTGGGAAAATGTTCGGTTATCCTCACACAACCCAGATCACCAACAGATTCATCTAAATTTTATTCACAGGACTTATTTAACCCCTAGACCAGTGGTCACCAACCTTTTTAAGCCCAAGATCACTTTTTTTTTTTTGGTGAAGGCAAGATCTACCTATTAAAGCGTTGAGAGAAAAAGACAGCCAAGATTGTACTTTAAACTAAATTACTTTTATTTGCCTGTATTCTAATTACATGCAATGCTTTGGTCCAACATTAAAACGTCAAAGTAGAACTATTATGTACTTTCTCAGTCAGTGCTAAGTGCAGTCAGTGCTAAGTGCAGCATCACTTTTCACATCAAAACAAAAGTAGAACTGTAATGTGGACTTTCTCAGTCAGTGCTAAGTGCAGTCATCTTATGCAGCATCACTTTTCACATCAAAACAAAAGTAGAACTGTAATGTGGACTTTCTCATATTATTAACATTGACAAACATATTTACAATTAGCATTTTATAAAGTAGAACTGTAATGTGTACTTTCTCAGTCAGTGCTAAGTGCAGCATCACTTTTCACATCAAAACAAAAGTAGAACTGTAATGTGGACTTTCTCAGTCAGTGCTAAGTGCAGCATCACTTTGCACATCAAAACAAAAGTAGAACTGTAATGTGGACTCAGGGTAAGATCTAAATTTTTTTTTTTTTTTTTTTATTAATTTTTAATTTTCATGGAAAGATCTACAGGGACAGTCTCAAAGATCGACCAGTCGATCAAGATCGACGGGTTGGTGACCACTGCCCTAGACGATTGAATTCAATGGGTCTCAGACCTGACTCTCTATGTACCTTGTGTCCAAATGGCGCCACAGGTACATTTATGCATATGTACTGGGAATGCCCTCCTGTTGTGATTTTTTGGGAAAATGTTACATATCAGCTCTCAGACATTTTCTCTCTAACCATACCTGTATCTCCTTCTGTATTATTATTGAATGATCTCTCTAAATTACCGACCTCTATACAGGTGAAAAAACTCATTTTGGCCGGCCTCACAGCCGCAAAAAAATTGATTGCCTCACGTTGGTTTCACCCAGATAGACTCTGTCCAAAGGTATGGTTTCTCACCTACCTTGACGTGATCTATTTGGAGATATCCGGTGTTATAGGGGTTAGGGAATCTGATATTGTAATTTGGTTGGCTACAGTGGCAAAGTTGAGGGAACGCATATAAGTTTGGAAATGTTTGTTTTGATTCTTGTTTTTTTTTGCTGAGTGATGTATTGTGATGTATTATGAGTGTGACTCATGTTGAGGTCCTGGGGTGAGCGGGGGGAGGGGGGGGGGAGAGAGAACGAGCGAGTGTCCATGTTAGGATGATCACTGTACAGTTGTATCAGTTGTTGTCTTGTCATGTGGTGTTGAGTTACTGTCTTGGGAAGTCTTCTTATGTATTGTTGTTGTTGTATTGTGATATGTTTTGTTTCATGTTGGAAAAAAGAAAAGAAAAAGAAAAGAAAAATATTTGATAAAAAAAAAAAAAAAAAAATTCAATCAATCAAACCTGGTTGTGTGGCAATAAAGGTATCTTGTTCCTTGACCAGTTTTTCGCCTGTCTTCCTGACAGACCTAGTCTCTGGCTCTGTCCCAGTTTATCTTAAAGTAATGTTGCATTTGTAGCACTTGTGTCACCTACTTACAGCTGTTCGCAGGGCCTCCAATTTTTTTTTTTTTTTTTTTTAATTATTTAATTTCTTTTGGAGGCCCCTCGTCACTAGAGGCCTTTTCGAGGCCCCTCGTCACTAGAGGCCCCACATATATTTTTATTTAATTTATTTTACCTTTTTTATGCCCCTCGTCACTAGAGGCCATCATCATTCAATAATAATGCAGAAGGAGATACAGGTATGGTTAAAGAGAAAATGTCTGAGAGCTGATATGTAACATTTTCCCAAAAAATCACAACAGGAGGGCATTCCCAGTACATATGCATAAATGTACCTGTGGCGCCGTTTGGACATAAAGAGTCAGGTGTGAGACCCATTGAATTCAATCGTCTAGGGTTAAATAAGTCCTGTGAATAAAATTTTGATGAATCTGTTGGTGATCTGGGTTGTGTGAGGATAACCGAACATTTTCCCAGACTGCATCCCAATCAAAATCTACATCCAACTCCGGGACATCCTTTCTCCAAATCGCATCCAGGGGATTTCTTTTTACTTTTTTTTTTTTTTTTTGGGGGGGGCTCGTCACTAGAGGCCCCAAATATGTTTATTTTTATTTTTCTTATTTTGGAGATCGATGTCATACTGTGACACTGAAATGAAAAAATATTTCATCAACTAAAATATTTAGTCAACAAAAATATTTCATCAACTAAAATATACAGTATGTCACACCCTGCCGTCTGCAAGTGGCTAATCTTGAGTATTTTTTCTCCTCTTCATAAGAGTTTGAGGTTTTCCGTTTGAGGTAAAAACAGCAATAAAAAGTCAAAACTTGCATCTTCACATCCCAGCCCCGACGCCAGAATACTTTTACCAACGGATTTCCAGTTCCGCGTTCACGTTCTGCGCTCTGATTGGCCACTGACGTTTCTGGTTGCGCCAATCGTGTGACGCCTCTTTCTTTCACCGGTTAAGCTTAGGCACTCTTTCGAAGTTGGTTAAGGTTAGAGTTTGTCTTAGAGCAGGGCGATAGAACACCAGCCCTGATTCCATACTCTAACCTTAACCAACTTCGAAAGAGTCGCCTAAGAAACGTCAGTGGCCAACCAGAGCGCAGAACGCAAATGCGGAACTGGAAATCAGTTGGTAAAAGTATTCAGGCATCGGGGGGGGGGGGGGGGGGGGGGGCTCCACAAGAATCTGGCCCAGGGGCCTCCGAATTCTTAATCTGGCCTTGGCTGTTCGCCACGGGCACAGTTCTAGGTACGAAACGAGGAGAGGAGTAATATGCACAATTTAAGAATAGTGGACCAGAGACAGAATTATAACAATAACCGGTGTTTATTACTAAATGCGCGCTAGCTAGACATACAGAATACATACAGACGTAAACAGTAGTGGTGAAGTATCCCTTTTTGGTTCTTTCAATAACCTCTCCTTTAAGGAGGGTTAGTTCGATATCAAGTCCTAG
Source organism: Notolepis coatsorum (assembly GCF_963971535.1). Lineage (NCBI taxonomy): Eukaryota > Metazoa > Chordata > Actinopteri > Aulopiformes > Paralepididae > Notolepis > Notolepis coatsorum. The sequence goes on along the minus strand of NC_140173.1, from coordinate 17,252,725 downwards.
ATTGATTAGATCAACACATTAGGTTTGGTTCAGACGTCTCTGAGGTTATCTCTAGCTAAAAGCTAGATTCAAGATTGGATATTGGATGTATCTTTTTATCATCAGTAAACTCTATTTCAGTTTATCATTTCAATGGGTGAATGTTTAAACATATTAATTTAAACCTTTAAGTGTGCAGGGAACGCAAATACCTTACTAGGTGAAATGCTCCTTTAAACTCTTCCTTTAAAGGTGTAACACAACAAAAGTACCAAATGGAATATTCTAGGTTATGGGAATGCAAATACCTTATTAGGTGAAATTACCCTTTAAACCTTCTTTCTTTACAGGAGAACCATCAGTGATTCAACTATAATCAATGTCATCAATGGGATTCAAGTATCTTATTGGGTACATTGACCCTTTAACTCATCCTCTTTACAAGAGAACATCAGTAGATCAGGTATCTTACTGGGCGTATTTACCCTTTAAGTCTCCCTTCTTATAGGAGAATATCAATAGTTCAAGTAGCTTATCAGTGGTTCAAGTAGCTTATCAGTGGTTCAAGTAGCTTATCAGTGGTTCAAGTAGCTTATCAGTGGTTCAAGTATCTTACTGGGTGTAATTACCCTTTAAGTCTCCCTTCTTATATGAAAATAGTGTACCCATATATCAAATTAAATCAAATCAAATACAAAATACAATATCAAAGTAACAAAAGGTGAGCAGGGTTGAAGCCCTTGGAATGTCCTTGTGTTCTCGTTCAATCAGTTAAATCCGTGGAAGTTCTTATGATTCAAGTTCAATCAGTTCAATCCTTCCAGACTGTTGAGGTAACAGGAGTTGGGCAACAGGGGTATTCGAATCAGGCTGGCATTAGCCTTGAGCTATATCAGAGGTTCAATGGGTTGGCTCGCCATCTTGTAACAAGCTTGAAATAATAAACAAACCTGTTCAGCAATAAAGAATGAGAGTACTGGAACAGTGTTAAATTCAAAGTGTTGTATTAAACAAAAGGACGATACAAATAAATGGGGCATCCCATAGCAACGTATGGTACAACAAAAATCATCTCAAACCAATAAGAACAGTCCTGTCAGCTTTACAGTCCATTAGCACCAACATAAATGTTACCATGTATAATGTTACCGTGTATAATGTTACCATGTATAATGTAACCATGTATAATGTTACCATGTATAATGTTACCATGTATAATGTTACCATATATAATGTTACCATGAATAATGTTACCATGTATGTTACCATGTATGTTACCATGTATAATGTTACCATGTATAATGTACCGTGTATATTGTTACCATGTATGTTACCATGTATAATGTTACCATGTATGTTACCATGTATAATGTTACCATGTATGTTACCACCATAAATGTTACCATGTATAATGTTACCATGTATGTTACCATGTATAATGTTAACATGTATAATGTACCGTGTATATTGTTACCATGTATGTTACCACCATAAATGTTCAGGCCTACCAGACCATGCAGCCCTGCATGGTAGAGCTAGTAGTGTCCAACAACACTCAAACCTTTGAGTGTCCAAAAGGTGATAAGTCCTGGGTTGATCCACATCTTAAAAAAGGAAAAGAAAAAGAAGTAATCCACTGGGAAGCACCACTGCAGCTGAACTGTCCTTGGTTAATGGAGAATCTTTTAGGAGGCCTGGAAAAACCCCTCCTTCATCTCACAATAGCAGTAAGCAAAAAAAACTCCACGAGGCCATGATTCCAATCCAAGATGGCCCCCTGATGGTTAGGACCGCCCCTAACCACACCCATACCTGGAATCTTAAAGGTCAAGTGACCCAAATATGCTGACATTGGCATATCCTAACATATTGGGCCCACACTTCATTTATCAACACATTGACATCTTCTTCATAAAGTAACGCATGTTACACATCCCCCCCACCAAGCGTAGTACCACTGCCATAAAACATCTTCATGTTCTCAACATGCAAGGTTTCATGGGTGTTAGGACTGCTATCCATGGCTACTCTGTAGTTCACTGACCCTAAACGTCTGAGAACTGTGGCTGGCCCTCTCCACTTTGGAGCCAGTTTTGCCATAAACATGGCCTTGGCATCAGACAGTGGGTGCAACTTAACCCATACCTTCTCTCCTACTTGGTATGTGACATGAGACCTCCTTCTATTGTAGCCTTGAGCTTGATGCTCCTGGGCCTGAGCCACATTTTGCTGAACTTGTTGCAGGATTTGCTGTTGCCTTTCTAACATGGAGTAGGCCTTTTGGTCCGGCTTGGGAGGCTGATATAGAAGTCGCTCCAGGGGTCCTTTCAATTTTCTTCCCAGTGCAATCTCTGCGGGAGTGAACCTAGTACTCTCATGGTAGGCGGTGTTGATGGCAAAGCGGAACTCGCCCAACCACAGATCCCAATCCTGATGATGATCTTTGACGTAAGAGGCCACCATGGTCTTCAGGTGAGTGAAATTTCCGGCGTCAAATGGAAAAAAATAATAATTAAATTAGATACCAATGATGTAAACTACCCATAATTGCAGAGTAGGGTTTAACCTGCAAGTTGGGCTTTAATGGATAATCTTTTAGGAGGCCTGGAAAAAACCCTCCTTCATCTCACAATAGCAGTAAGCAAAAAAAACTCCATGAGGCCATGATTCCAATCCAAGATGGCCCCCTGATGGTTAGGACCGCCCCTAACCACACCCATACCTGGAATCTTAAAGGTCAAGTGACCCAAATATGCTGACATTGGCATATCCTAACATATTGGGCCCACACTTCATTTATCAACACATTGACATCTTCTTCATAAAGTAACGCATGTTACAATCTTGTATCGTCCGGCACACCGCCTCCTCCCCTCGTGGGCACACGTGGTGATGGATGGACTCCTGGAACTGCTCCCAGGGTGGAACGGAGTGCTAGAAAAACCTGGCCTGCTTGTGAGCAGGCATTCAGAAAATAAAAGCTATTTACCATCTTTATCAAATCATCATCTTTTCATTGCTTTCAGAATGAATAATCAACCAGGCTACTTTTAGCTATGCTAAGCTAAGGCAGGCTATCTTATCACTGCACGTGGGATCATATGTCACAGGCTAATTTAGGCTAAAGTGCGCTAGCATATGGGACATTCCCCACGTTCATATAAAACTCTCAAAACAGTCAAAATGTATATAGACCATGTTCTTATCGTACAGCATATCAATACAATTATAAGTACTTCTGAAATGGTTCCTTTAACCAAAGTGAGCTTGGGGCAGTTCGTGTATGACTCAGAATGAAACTACGTTTTAACGTTATTAGCATGTAGCATAAAGCTAACCATTCTGTACACTTGACAATTGAATATCACACAATATTGATTTAACTCACCAAAACCGCAGGCTACAGCTACTTTACTGCAACGCTTCTTCGGTTTTGCAACTGGGGGAATCTTTTATAACTGTTTGATAACTGTTTTTATCATGCTCTTTCATTTAGTTATCCAGCTCTGTTCAAGTGCGGCTTCTCCGTGGAATGAGTGTCTGCACCTGCGTAGCGCGAGACTCTGTAACGTTGAGACGTTGTAAGGCAAGGCGTGCGCCGTAAAGCAAAACGTGGCTGTCGCAACATCTATCTCACTCACGTCATGACGCGAATTAAAGGGCAATTCTGTAATTCAAAGGGACTTGGTACCCAATGATACTATGTTCCTATCCGCATGAAATAAACTAAAATGTTAAAACCCATTTAGACTGTTTCTCATTCCTGTACTGTTGTTTATACTCTGCTCCTGTGTTGTATAACCCAACCCCCTCCAATGTACAGTAAATTACCAAGTATGGTTTTGTCAATATTCCAATGTACAGTTTTGCTTGTACAGTTGTACAGTGTCCCCCACCCACCCACCCCTCCTACCCGACCCCCCCCCCAACCACCTCCAATGTACAGTCCCCCCCCCCCACCTACCCAACCTCCTCCAATGTACAGTTTCTATGTCAAATGTATATGCTCTCTTTTCTGGACTCTTTTTGTATCACAAACAATACTGTATCTGCAAATCTGGTATGTCATAAATGTATAGATGTAGCAGTACTGACTATCTGTATGTCATGTATGTCATAAATGTCCTGATGAATTGAAAATGGGGGACCCTGATGTAAACAAGACGAAAGTCTTTCTCTGGTCTGCATCCCCTTAACAATTGTGTGTATTGAGCTGTACTGTATTGTACCCATTCTACAATCTGTTAATAAAGTTTTCAATCAATCAATCAATCAACTAACCTGATCAATACAAGCCCCCCCCCCCCTCTCGTCAGCGCAGACGTACTTGCTTTTGATTTTGACGTTCATTTTGACGTTCAACGTCAGACGTACTTCGAGATACTTCCGTACTTTCCGCCAATCAGCGCACATTGTCCTGTCCCGGGAGAAATGTCGTGGGACCGGGCGGAAGTTGCTCAATCTGGAACAATCTCCGCGGCTGCTCCGCGGCTGCAGCTGGACCCTATTGGACAGGTCCGTTGTCCACGACCAAATAATGCAGTGATTGATTGGTGCAAAATACTTCCGAGAACCCACCTCCTCTCTATATTCCTTGAGCCCATTGGGGGGAAACAAATGCCGATCAAGTAACCAGGAAGTCCACTATATTCGAGCCATTTTGGTTTTCACCGATCGATGTTTTGACAGAACATACGGACTGTGGCTTTGTTTTCCAGCTACTTTTACTTGCGGGATTGCTGCAGAAGAACACACTGGCCTACTACCAGATAATATCACGGAGAATGGTTATGTTACTGATATTGTTCTGAGATTCTACACCACATGGCCCTTCTCGAGTGTTGCCGTTGAGTTGGTAAGTAGAGATCAGAGGCTGAAACACAGACATATATCTACTAACCTCTTTGCTCATGATTGATCACACTCCTACACAGCTGTTCTAGTCATAGTCATAGTCCATATAGTCATAGATATAAAGCAGAAGATGCGACATTACATCATGTAGTACATCCTGGTATTGTTTACAAGTTCTGGGCTGGTCAGCGGGTTGTTGTGTCTTAATAACCAGAACACTCCAGACTGAATGATGAATGAATGAAAACTTTATTAACAGATTGCAGAATGGGTACAATACAGTACGGCTCAATACACACAATTGTTAATGGGATGCAGACCAGAGAAAGACTTTCGTCTTGTTTACATCAGGGTCCCCCATTTTCAATTCATAATGACATTTATGGCATAGGGACATATATTATTTAGTACTGATACATTTGTGACATATACGGTATTCAAATATACAGTACTGTTACCCATAGATCCTCACAGAGTATATACATATGATGGGGAGGGGAGTCAGGGACTGTACATTTGGAGGTGGTGGGTGGGAGAAAAAAATACATATACGTACATAGATACATACATAGACCTGCATGGTAAAGACGAGAACGATAAAAGCGCACATTTCAACTGTTTGTTTGCTTTGTTAATAAGAAACCGGGCCTCCCAGTGTCCGAACAAGGCGTCAGGGTGAATGTGGCGGCTACCACCATCCAGCTTGCACGACATTCTTTCACATTCGATTTATTTTAGATTTGTAACTTTATTTGTATTTTCTTTTACTTTTACATAAATATATAATGCTATATGTTTTGTAATGCTTGCCTACGGCGTTCTCTTCAGCAGGATTTAAAGCTCTATTACAATCAAATTAATCAATTCATTTGAATAATTGTTGGAGCCCTACATATTTTAACTACAATCTTGAGACATTGGGGACATGAGGTAATCCAAACAGCAAGAGCATGTCATTCATGGTCTCATAGTTACATACAATCATACATAGTTATATTCATAAGGTCTGTTCTCCTGATAAGCCAATAATTTCCAAGTCAGAATCTCCACATTTTGTTTTCAGTCTGACAAATAGACTGGATAGCTGTTGGTTTAAGACAAGATAATCCTTTATTGATCCCCTTGGGGAAATTCAGGTGTCAAAGCAGTATGGGGGGGATACAGGGTGGGGGATGCATAGCTTCACAGTCCTATATACACTTAAAGTATAGATACAAATACAATATAATATAAAAAAGTACAAACCTTTACAAAAGTTTACCTTAGTATTGATAGTATCAAAAAGCTGAGTTATTTTGATTGATATGTATGAGCCGGCTGAACAGAGAGTCAGGAGACAACGGTGAATTCAATCAGTGGTTTTTATTGGCTGGAACACACAGAGAAGAGAAATCAAATCAAATCAAATCAAATTTATTTATAAGGCCCGACAACACACGTTAATGTCCCCATGGGCCGTACAGGTCTTCTTTAAACAAGTCAAGAAGAAAACATAACAATACGTCAAGAACAGAACAAGAACACCATAAGGTCCAACAAATTTAAAATAAATGCAAATAAATGAAAGAATGCAAGCACTCCCAGACATACCCCACGCGAAGGTAAGGAAAAACTCACTAAAACCTAACAATAGGGAAAAATGCTCCACAGGCAGTGTGGAGGAGAGAAACCTTCGAAGGGCCATTCAAGGGGGGGATCTCCCTTCTTAGATGTCGGTGATAGTAGTGTTGCAGACGGACAGTTGCTAAGCATGCACTCATGTGTGTAGTGAAACACAGATGAGTGCATGCAATAGCAACTGAACATTTTGAAAGATTAAAGATAGAGCTGATAGCGATAGCAACTGAACATTTTGAAAAATTGAAGATAGAGCTGATAGCGAATCTATTTGAGGCACAGGGGCGGCGCAAAGAGGGTCTTAATCACGGGACATTCAACACTCCGGTCATTGCTCAGGGACAGCCGGAGACAGGGAGATAGGGGGCGGCGCAGAGAGGGTCGCGAACTCCCCGACATCATCGCGGGACGTCCGGCACTCCGGTCACCACTACGAGACCAGTCCTGGAGACCAGCTCTCCACGGGCTAAGAGCCTCTAGAATGATACATGACAGTGATTTATATACTCTTGTGAGTTCCCAATTTAGCGAGGTTGATGTCGATGATCCGACAGGCATTGGCATACATGGTCTGGTTTGGGGATATATTATGTTCAGTTTTGCTCCATCTCACTGGCCTGTGGCCGGAGGCCCGATACAGCCATGCATGCACCGGTCATCAGGTCACACAGGTCATCAGGTCAAAGTATTTCTGGGTGCATGGCCTGAGCTTGGTCACAGATGCACATTCCAGAGTGGGGGAGATTATGCTCTCACCAGAGGAGCTGGATGTAAGGATCTGTAATCCTTCAGTGGAATATTAATGAATAAATATATTACAGTATCCTCTCTCCATAGTTCTCTACCTGAACTCACCTGGTGTAACTCACTCTGACCGGGGGCAGGACGTCCTACAGGAAGACACTCTGGACTCCAGCTCCAGTAGAAGATGACTTCTTTAGAACCCAGGGACCAAGACGTCCTACTGAACATCAAGAAAGAAGAGACTTTAGACTCTCCAGACCCACCTATGGACATTTATACTAGATTGAAGGAGGAGCCCACAGATTATCAGGATATATGTAAGTTCACATTCCTTCTTTTTCTATAGCATCTCTTTCTGCAATCTTGTATAATTGTTTTGTTCATCATTGTATACAAGGCTTTATCTTACATTTTCAATACGTTTTTTCATACTTGACTCAAATATGCTCTATGTTTTATGTTGATGTGTGTCCATGTCCAAAATCAGGGACCATAATGGAAATAAGTGCTTGCACTTTCTCATGTTTTTATCCCTTGGATGCTGTCTTTTACTCCACTATAAAAATCAATCAATAAACCAAGACAATCGACTCTCCTGGCCAGTAGTGTAAGATGTGAAGAAAAATACAAACCTTGATAGAATAAAACAAATGGCAACCAGTGTGCATTAGAGAAACAGACGGCTGTTGCATCAACAAGCTGATTCTAACAATATATCAGTCAATCCAGTCCAGTGTCAGATCATGACGCAGATGTTTATGCAGTTTGTAGCCTACATTCGTTCTTCATAAACTAAATAACTTCAATACACTGTTAATAGAAAGTGAAAGTATTCCTGCCGGCTGAGAAAGCGTAATTTAGGCTGCTTTCCAACACGACCACCAGTGGCATATTGTGTGGTTACTGGACTTGAGTTATATTAGAAGAATAACAAAACCTTAAATTAAAAAGATATTTGCCTAATTCTCTTTATTTTTACATTCATCCAGCTCATTAATATCTGTAACAGACACATGTCTCTGTGTGCATTAATATCTGTAACAGACGCATGTCTCTGTGTGCATTAACACTATCAGTGCCACTTGTTAATATGGTAAAGCATGGTTGAATGCCACCACCCACTTCTATGATAGCGTTGTGAACGCATAATCTCTGTCTTAAATTATGGCTATGTGTCTAATCTGCCCGTCGTTTATCAATGACTTGTTTGCAGTCAACATTGTCGAGACGGATTGTTTTTTAATCGGTTCATTTCCGTTTTATAGCATTTTGAAAAGCCCTCGTTTTTCAGGAAAATATATAGATTCCGTGATAAACGCCCTTTACTGGAATATTCTGGCATACACAAAAAAGTTGTCATTTTTCGGCCTATTTATGAATCGTTTTCAAATAAATGCTAGATTATCGATAGTATATGTGTACTTATGCACGCTATAGAAGCGATCTGAAAGATATATTCTCATTTCCTGATCAGCGAGCACACACACACACACACACACACATGGGGCACACGCTGATATATAGGTCAAAATAGATCCGATTACCCCAAGACTGGTAAAATAAATTGCTTACCTCAGATCAGATGTTATCCAAAAAGATTATTCCAATTACTGATCGCCATTCCAAATATCGATTGCGTTTATTGATTCAGCGTTGGGTACTGTAAATTATGTATTCCATGCGTTTTCCGGCTCGGCGAATCACTTGGGTCTCTTCAGATGCCTCGCCGGAGAATTAACATGAGGAAACGGTCCCCCCCCCCCCCCCCCTCCATCAGTCTAAACCAATGGGGTGCAGTTACACAGGGAGAGACGATAGGGGCGGTATTTTCCCAATTGAGCGTGAGTCTCGATTGATGAAATATGAATTCAAATTGCTAATAAAAAAAAATACGACAAACAAACGCTATATAGCGTTGGTGGCACTCAACTGGCGGCATGAACTAACGACAACGCGTCCCTGGCACTCAAAGTGTTAAGGGTCCGATTGACTGGCACACATATGTTTGGATGACTGCTCTTTTTGGTCAATGCAGGCACAATTCACAGAATATTACCTTGAAAATGAAATTAAAATAAAATGTTTTATTTATTTAGGCTGTGCCATTCTCTTACATGGTTCACTAATGAACAAGTCCCTAATCTTGAGTCTTGACTCAAGTCTGAAGTTGCCAGGGTATGAGTTTCAAGTCATGTCAAGTTGATTTGCATGCGACTTAAACTCGAGTCCCCATTTCTGTATCTTACCAATCAATTCTGAATAAAATTTAGTCAGCTGAACCACAAGTTGGTGAGTTGGGTTTTTCTGGGTGCTCAAGATGATTACTACAGCTCTCCACCCTGCAATTCAATCAAATGAGGCAAACAAAGAATGTTACTAAAAACACATTATAAATAAATACAAATAATGATGATAATTAAAAAAAAAAAAAAAAAAAATGTATCTACTTTTTCTCCTTATTTTTTCTATTTTTCTCCCATCTCAATTTCATATTTCCAATTCTCCCCTCCCCTGTCTTGAACGTTGCTCGACTATGCCCCCCACTGGTCGGTTGTAGGGAAGATAGAAGCCTTGCATCACGTGTCCCCTCCGGTACACAAGGAGGCAGCCTGTCACATCTTTTCACCTGCCAGCGCGGACTCTCAGTGGCGAGGTGTAACGCATGGGAGGCTCACACTACCCCTGCTACTTCCTGTCTCTGCTGTGCAGGCGTCCCCCAACCGACCTGTAGGAGTCGCTGTCCACAACGTCCAAATCCCCACCCATCGACTTTCACCCTCTAACTCTGACAATTGAGTTAGTATGACGGCTGGCTCAAGCCGGAGGCAATGCTGACACCCGGATTCGAGACCGGAGTCTCTTGCATTGGTGACGAGCGCAATCTCCGCTGCGCCACCCAGCCACCCCCATTTATTTATTTTTCTTGACTTGGGCAATTTTGAGATTTCATTTTTTAAATTGTTATACTGTTTGAATTAATTTCCATCCAGGAAGTTGCAGGCAACATGAGAACCGATAGAACCTCAACACAATCTTTTACAGAATCGATGATACATAGAGATAGAGTGTGTACTCCCGTTCCGTAACACATGACGAACAACTTCCTCAAATTAAATGAGGACAAAACTGAAATCCTACTAGTCGGTCCTATAACAAAAAGAGAAATATTACAGAGAAATATGGGGCAACTTACTCCTTGGATCAAACCCGAAGTTACAAGTCTTGGTGTTCTAATAGACTCAGACCTAAGCTTTAAATCACACATCAACAAGGTGACAAAAACATAATTTTTCCACCTTAGAAACATAGCTAAGGTAGGGCCGTTTATGAATAAAAAAGACGCTGAAAAACAGATCCATGCCTTTATCTCAACCCGACTTGACTACTGTAATGCACTCCTCACCGGCCTCCCAAAGAAAACCACAGAACGACTCCAACTCATTAAAAACTCGGCAGCTAGGCTACTAACTAGAACCAAGAGGAGAGACCACATCAGTCCAGTATTAGCTAACCTACACTGGCTTCCGGTAACATTTAGAATCGATTTCAAGGTGGTCCTCCTTATGTACAAAGCACTAAATGGCACAGGACCAAGCTACATTGCTAATTCTCTAGTCAACTATGTGCCTTCTAGAACATTGTGATCATCTACTACTGGTCTATTGAAGGTTCCAAACCACAGCCTAAAGAGAATCGGGGATGCAGCCTTTGCAAACTATGCACCAAAGTTATGGAACACACTACCTATGGACATTAGGGAAGCTAGATCTCTTAATATTTTCAAAAATAAGCTAAAAACTTACCTCTTCACCATAGCCTTTTAATACACTCCGCTGTTGATTGTACTGTAGCACTATAGTATTTTACTCTGTCCATTCTATTTTATTGCACTGCACTTCACTTTGCATCATTTTACTTACCATTTTATTGCACTGCACTGTTGCATAATTTTACTATCTACTCTATTCTACAATTTTATTGCACTGTACTATTTTACTCTTTTTATTACAGGTTCAAAACTGTCAGGTATTAAACTGTGTGGGTATCAAACAAGAAAGACTGTCAGGCTTTAAAACTGTGTAGGACCCAGGCCCAGAACTGCGTCCTGAGAGAGGGAACTGCGCCCTGAGAGGGAGGTTTGCCCTGAGTGGGAGGTTCGAAGGGTCAAAGTGGGTATCAAACAGGAGGGAAGACTGTCAAGTTTTAAACTGTGGATACCAAACAGAGAAGGTAAAGACGACTTTAAACAGTAATCCAGAACTATTTTATTGCACTGTAAAAAACTGTGACTTTATGTCTGCGCTTTATGTGCACTATTTTGCTCTGTCTATTCTATCTTACTCTTTTTTTTGTCTATTTAAAACTGAATCAAACCATAAACAAGGTGGCCTGTTGGGATGTTAGATCCTAATGTGAAAAACTGTGATTTTATATGTCTGCACTTTATGTGCTCATTTTATGCCTTATGTCTTTTTTCTGTTGTGAAGCACTTTGAGCTGCAGTTTCTGTATGAAAGGTGCTATACAAATAAAGTTTATTATTATTATTATTACGCCATTTGGGGCAGATGGTCTACTTTTTATCTTCAACTGTATATGCATATTGTATCTTAATGTTTTATGATGTTTTATGTTGATGTATATCCTGTTTTTTAATACCAGGGACCACGATGGAAATAAGTGCATTTTATCATGTTTTTATCCCTTGGATGATGTCTCTAATCCACAATAAAATCAATCAATCAATCACTCTTTCCACTAGGTGGCAGTAATGTACTGAATCACAAATGAAGAAGCAGTGTTGTCTTCTGGGTAGATGAATATACATAGTTAATAATACTGGCACAATATAAATACTTAGTGTCTGTCTTCCTGTGTCCCAGATCCACCCAGCGACCTACTGATGATTAAAAAGGAAGAGGCTCAGGACCCGCTAGACCCACCCAAGGAGGAGCCCACAGATATGTCCACTGTGCTGAAGGAGGAGCCCACAGACCATCAGGATATGTCCACTGTGCTGAAGGAGGAGCCCACAGACCATCAGGATATCAGTATGTTACTTTCTCTTTCATATCTTTATTTTCTCTCGTTCTCCTTCCTTTGCTCCAGTATATTTGTATATAACCTTATCTCCTATAATCTTTTTTGTAGCAAACTGTGTTCTCATGCAACAACTTGGCATGCTTACTTACTTAAAAATAATTTCCACTGTACCCGCTGTGAGAAAATGTAGATTTATTTATTGATTGAAATTCCTCTACGGACAACATTGCTTTAAGAAAAACAACAATGAATTATATTATCATCCAGAAAAAGCGGAAAATACATATTTGTTGCAGCTTTTATTTTGAAATATTCTGATTTAGACCCTCCACATGGACGGTTGTGTTACTTTTTCATCAAGGACCCATAGTGTTATAGAGGGGAAGCATGAGGACAGATTTTCATGAGTGGAAACTGAGTGAGTGAGTGAGTGACTGTGGATCTATTAGGTCATGCAACGTCAACTGGCAGCCCGTGGCAAAGCTTACCATCTGGCCCACACAATATTAATATATTGCCAATTGGCAAGTAAATTTAGTAAAATGCATAACAATTCTATGATACGAGAATTAAACATTCTGTTAGATAGATATCAGTTTTTGTATAATTGAATGTTGGAGAGAGAGAAATTAGACTGTCCAGTTCAGCACCTCTCCACTGTCCAGTTCAGCACCACGGACAGTGGATTAGACGTTGCCCCTTGAAAACTCCTCTTGTGAGTCACGCGTTGTTAGTGTGTGAGTAGCCAGCCAAAGACGGATGTTAAGGACATTGGTAAACTCATTTGAAGAAGAAATCCAAGCCCTACACCTAAAAAAGAAATGCAAGAAAAGCTTTCCAAAGAAATAAAACGTGAACATAAAACAAGATAAGATGGAAGGCAGAAGTTTACCTCTGGAGAGATTCTGATGGAGGACACCCCAGTTAGAGCAGATGGACTGAGCTTGAAAAGGCTACATTCCAATGCAATGTCCAAGCAACAGACCTGTGGACTGAGCCCTCATGGACTTAACAAGATGTATTTTTGAGTTCTCAACAAGGAAACTATAAAAGAAGGAAGGGTGATCACGTCACTGTGTAGTACATGAACGCTCATTGGTGCCAAGTGTGGAAACTTTCACTTCGGCTGACATGGGATCGCCATCTCGCTGTTTTATCCATCACTATCCTAGACTAAATTAATGCACCAAAACAACAGATTTAAACGATCCTGGATAATTATTGTCTTTCAGCTTGTCTTGTCCATTTGCCAGTAATTGCCATTTCTCACAAACAGCTTTACACTGTTTATTGTTATTCGCACTTACAAACATACATTCTGGAATAAAATAAGTAAAAAGAAGAACAGTTAAAATGTGCAGGAAAGGTCAAAAAACCCAAGGGCTTATAAGCAACCTCCCCTCTTAAACCTATATAGGATAACCACAAAAAAAAAATCCCCCCCCCCCCCCCCTACATTATGCACAAACACATGCGCATATCCCTCTCTCATACACACAGATACCGTACTTTTCGGACTATAAGCCACGGCTTTTTCCCCAATTTTTCGACCCTGCGGCTTATACAACGGTGCGGCTTATATGTGACTCGACGTGACCAAACCCGAAAATGTAAAAATCTAAATATTGCTTTTTTGACTGCATTGAAATGTTATTTATCTGTTCCCTTATTTGCTAAACGTAATACAACTTGTAAATGAGTTAATTCTTGTTATTTGTCCGACAGTATTGTGTCCCAATGCTAATTACATATGGTAATTAAACATTAAAACACCTGCGGCTTATAGTCCAGTGCGGCTTATATATGTACACATCATTCAATTTAGCTGCTGCGGCTTATAGTCAGGTGCGGCTTATAGTGCGAAAAGTACGGTACATACAATACAGCATTATACAACTATTATAATGTTGGGAATAAAAGAAAAAAAATACTTTACACAATACACATGGATACTATAGACTACAGGATCTGTAGTTCTTTTTTAAGCTTACTTTTAAATATATTTAAAGTGGAACATGTTTCTATTAGATTTTGTATATCATTCCACATCACTGCACATGAAGCAGTGAAATATGATATACAATGTACTTACTGAGAGTATTGCTTGTTTTTTTATTATGTTAGTGTGCCAATTAATTTGTGGCATAGCATGGACAGTTCTCTCATTAAAACTTGTATACAATGTGTGCCGTTTCAGTATGCAACTCTTCAGTTGATTTTACAGGAAAAGGACAAATTATGTTGTGCATTTCTTGTAACTATAATTTCAGTGATTTCTTTTGTTATGTGAAAATAAAAGCTATAATTCAACTATGTAAACCTAGTCTTTCCTGATAGAAATGTTTTTTAACTCCATAAGCTAATCCTTATTTCCTGGTGATATTGGACCTACATACAGACGCATGGGGAGGGCCAGACGTTTCTAATGAAAAGCTCAGTGGTGGCGAGCCTACAATTGGCCCTTCCCACATTCCTGCACATAGGTCCATCATCACCAGAAAACGAGGATAAGCCATTATCAGCAGCCACAGAAGTTAATATTGTGTGAAAACTAGACTATTAGTCCAAACTAGACTTACTACACAACAATAAAAATATGATAATAATTGAACAGGGCAAAACATCACGATATCCACGATACGTTTAAAAAGTGTATCGTTAATGAACTGTACCCGATATTTATATAATATCGTCATATCGCCCAGCCCTACTGTCAATGTGTGTGGTCCATGTCAAGTCCTCGGATATGTGGGCTCCGAGGTACTTGAAACTGTTCACTCTCTCAACCGGTGCCCCGTCGATGCTGAGGGGGCTGTAGTCCCTGACCCCCGACCTCCTAAAGTCCACAATCATCTCCTTTGTTTTGCTGACGTTCAGGGAGAGGCTCTTCTCCTGGCACCATCCCGCCAGGACCTTGACCTCTTCCAGGTAGGCCCTCTCATCGTCTGCAGAGATCAGGCCCACCACTACTGTGTCGTCAGCAAATTTGATGATTGTGTTGTTGTTCCGCTGAGCCACACAGTCATGTGTGTACAGGGAGTAGAGGAGGGGACTCGGAACACAGCCCTGGGGGGCCCCTATGTTGAGGGTGATGGATGAGGAGGTGCAGTTGCCTGCTCTCACCACCTGGGGTCTGCCTGTCAGGAAGTCCAAGACCCACTGGCAGAGGTCATAGTTCAAGCCCAGGTCCCTGAGCTTGGCTATGAGTTTGGAGGGGACTATGGTATTGAATGCTGAGCTGTAGTCGATGAATAGCATTCTCACATAGTTCCCCTGCCTCTTGTCCAGGTGTGATGCTGCTGTGTGCAGCACATGGGCTATGGCGTCCAATATGGTATGCAAATTGCAGGGGGTCCAGGTTGATGGGGAGGGAGGAGCAGATGTAGCCCTTTACTAGCTTCTCAAAGCACTTCATGGCTATGGAGGTGAGAGCTACAGGGCGGTAGTCGTTGAGGCAAGCAGGCTTGAATTTTTTTGGTTCAGGGATGATAGTGGACTTCTTCAGGCAGGTGGGGATGACAGCCTGTTCTAAGGACAGGTTAAATATGTCAGTGAATACCGGGGCCAGTTTGTCGGCAAAGACTTTTAGGACGCGGCCGGGGATGCCGTCCGGTCCTGCTGCCTTCCTGATATTCACTTTTTTAAAGGTCCACCTCACCTCATGCTCTGTTACCCTGAACACTGAGTCTCCATCAGCTACGCTGTTTGTTCTCTAAAAGTAATGCAGGCTACTGGTGAGCTAACGTTAACTAGCAGCTACACTGTAGGGTGACCATATTTTGATTTCCAAAAAAGAGGACATGCTGGCTTCAGCCTCAAGATACTTAATGTTACTCAAAGTTTACTCAAAGATGCCTTATTGTTTTAACCTTAACGTCTTAATCCGCCTAAAATACATAAGTAAATGGAATATTGCTCCACTTTTACAAGGTCCATTTGCATGTTCTTGGTATCTAGTAGGGGTGGGAATCACCAGTTTCATCATGATACGATACGATATCGATTCTTTGGACAACGATACGATATTTGCCGATATCACAAAGTCTCTCACGATACAATACGATACGATTAGATTCAGGTGCCTGCGATCGATATGAGATGATATCATATGCCCATTTAACACAATCAGTAACATTTAGATCAACAAAAAAAAGGTAATGAAAATATCATTTGACATTTGTATTTTTGAGCTCTTCCAGACATTTAAAGGAAAATCAATCTATTGTTTTTAATACAAATAGACCTCCTGTTCACTGTAAAGTGCCACGTTTTTATATATTGAGCTTTAAACTTTAAGCTACATTTTTTGGAACTCAAAACTCACAACCTCCCTCTCCCAAACCGTTCCTACAACAATTTGTTGATGTTGCATGATCATGTATAGGCCTACATTTATTATGTATTATATTGTTTATGTTTAAATAACATTTAAACATCAAACTCCTCTGACCTCATCTTGTCTTTCCAAAGACGCGCGCGCGCGCACACACACACAGAAAGGGAGAATGCTATGCTGTAACGTCTACACACACGGAGCTACTGCTGTTGTTCTTGGGCAGATATGAGACTCGCCACAGGATTTTCAAAATAAGAGTATCGATATGAATCGATCTTATTACATCGCATCGATCCGATTCGATTGTTGATAATTACATCGATGTATCGATCTGGATCGATGTATCGTCCCACCCCTAGTATCTAGAGACATCTATGGACCTCAGTGAATGTATTCCCAGTGTCAGAAATATTGTGTCTATTACTAGGCTTGCTTAAATTGTGATGAAACAAAGGAGAATATGAATTATGATTTTTCTTTGCATCTTTGACAGTGAATAACACCATGCTAAAAGTGTCCAGACATAAGAAAATGCCACTGAGCTCGTTCAGTACCTTGTTGAGATCACGTGTACAAAAACCTAAGGAAATGAATAAAGGGAAGATGATTAAACAGAAGGTTTTGTAGCTACAGTACTGAATTCTGCCATCCGGACCCATGCAATTTGAAATATTATTATAGAATATAGAATATGAGGCCTATAAATGACCTTAT
Source organism: Notolepis coatsorum (assembly GCF_963971535.1). Lineage (NCBI taxonomy): Eukaryota > Metazoa > Chordata > Actinopteri > Aulopiformes > Paralepididae > Notolepis > Notolepis coatsorum. The sequence continues at coordinate 17,235,439 of NC_140173.1, read as the reverse complement.
TATAGCCAACTTGCACACTATGGATCGGGCCAAATATGCTCTTTCAAATGGCAGAGTTTTTTTCTTTTTATATTTTCTTTTTTTATAATTTTTTTTAAACATAACATCAAATTAGACACACAAGCATTAACAGTAAACATCCAATGAAATCACCATTTGAATCATTATAAATGTAGTATACGAGATATATACCTAATACTTGCTATCTAATACCCTACATACATATGCTCTTGCTCGCTCACCCCCCCCGGACCCCCACTTGGATAATCCATCCATTTTCATTTGTTTCTAACCAGGCACTACAATTCATATGCTGAATGAATGAATGAATGAAAACTTTATTTAACAGATTGCAGAATGGGTACAATACAGTACGGCTCAATACATACAATTGTTAAGGGGATGCAGACCTGAGAAAGACGTTTGTCTTGTTTCCATCAGGGTCCCCCATTTTCAATTCATATAGACATTTATGACATACACAACATACATGACATTTATGGCATAGGGACATATAGGTATTTAGTACTGATCAGCGTTTCCGTTAGAACATATTCGTGCCGGTCTGGGTGTCCTGCAAGATTTCTATCACCGGACATATTCGAGATATTCCGGTCAGAGTTTTAAACAGCAGTCTATTATAATCACATTTTTATGAGCTAACGAATTCCGTTATAATTGGACATGTGTATTAATTACATCAAGCGAAGAATGAGAAATTGATTTGCAGAATCAAATTACTATCTCTCGCCTCTCAAGTTAG